>NW_027131614.1:20053928-20691785 GCF_026122565.2 Emydura macquarii macquarii | reverse complement strand
TTTATCCTCGCTGGAAGCAGTGCCTCTGGGAATTATGGCTGAAATATGGCAGCACTAGACTGGATAAGAAAAATCAGAGTGATCAAACTCAACAGCGTTTGGATAGTGTGACCCTAAATTTTTGTTTACAGGTTGGATTTTAAACTCTTTCTAAGGTTACCAACCATTTTTTTGTATGAAGCCTACAAGGCATTATCACTTGATTTATTTTCTTGTATTACACAAACAGTAATTCTGATCCTGATCGCATATCAGGTTTACACTGGTAACTTCATGGACTTCAATGATGTTACTCCTGTGGTCCAGTGGTGCAAGTGAGATTAGAATTAGGCTTTGTGTGTCCAATGTAGCTGTAGACATATATGCAGGAATTTTACAGGGTGGTCAGATTCCAGTATGGTACAATCTGAAATGGACTGCAACAATCGGATCCAATAGGGAATGGTGTGTGAATCAGTATTTAATGCACTACAAGATGAGTCACCCTGCTGCAAACCAGCTTTCAGACCAGTACAGTGTCAGTCAGTTCCTAACACAGTTCAATATGAGTCAGATCCAAGCACCTAGTACAATATATGACTCACTGACTAAAACAGCACCATGTGATTCCAGTACCCAGTATGAGCTGTCAAAGCTGTGTGAAGTGAGTCAGTTCATAGTACAGTAGAATGGGCTTTTTTGGAGGCCATTCATAATTAAGCATGATGTGACTGAGTGCTCAGTAGGCTCTGGTGTGATGGGAGTCAGCAGACTAGATCAGGTTGACTAGCAATCTACTGCATGCAAGAGTTCCATCCTTTGTATAGTAAAGTGGCTTGTCAAATATCAAGCCGAATGAACTTCTTTTAGCCAACTGTATTAAAAAAAATTGAGGCATATGCTTTCATCGGATATTCAAGCTGGAAGTAATAGGATTGGCCAATTGCTGTATTCTCTGCATTTGGGATGCTTGGTTCCTTACTGTTTTACTACCAGTTGTCACATGAGATAAGTCAATGGAACTACGACATTTGATACCAGCTGAGGATCTGCCCTGCGATGTATAGTAGGGGCCTGATTGTGATTTACCCTTAAGTCAGTTTACACTGCTCTGGTATTGTGAAAAGGCCTTGAAGTGGGAGTAAATTATATTTCTACTTACTCTAAAGCCTCTTTGCACTGCTGGAACAGTGTAAAGTAGCCTTAGTGTAAATGAGAATCAGGCCATAGATATTTATCATATACTTTACCTATGGGTATATCAGCATACATTATTTTTCTGTATGCTCAATATATGTAAGATTCTATCTCCAAAAGCAATAGTAATTTCTGTTCATTCTCGCTGAACTGGTATGTAAATGCCAAGGTAATAAGTGTGTGACAATTACATACTGTATCTGAGGTCTCATGCCACAGCTGTACCCCAGAGAGAAGTTCTGAGTTTACACAAAGCTGGTGTGGTACATACGGGGCATCCTCTGAAAAAAGGAACACTGACACATGGAGAAAAACCTGGTCTACATAGGGTAACATGTTTCTTAGAAAGAATGGTAGGTTTTATGTAGAGGACAGTGTCAATAGGAAAATTTTTCTGAGGCTATCAAACTGATCATGCTTAGGTGCTGAATATCTCCTGTGCAGTGCTCTAAAGCAATGGAAACAGAGGACACTCAGACCATTACAGGATCAGACCCTAAACTATAAATGAAATGAGCCCTGAGTTCCCTGTTACTCTGTGTGTGTGTGTGTGGGGAAAGGGGGAGTGTTACATTTCTAAGTATTCCCTTTGAAATGTAGAGGAATGCTTTAATCTGTATGGATGAACAGAGGTTTTTTGTAGCTGCTGCTGCTCTGGAAAACTAAGCCACAGATGAAGGCAAACAACTTAGTTTCTCTCCATCTATAAATCATTATATATAATACTTCTGAGTTTCCCCTAAATCCCATGTAGAGGGAGACTACTTTATTTTGTAATCACAGTCACTGATCTCCTATTGGTCTCTGATCCAATTCTATTCCAACACTCTCTGTTTCAGCATGCTAGGTAGCTGCTAATATCACCTCTATGGAAAGCTGGTCTTATTTTCTTCCCTTCCCACCACCTAATTATCACTACAGCATGCCGTAACTCCAGTTGTACAAAAAGAGAAGGCCCAAGTGTTTTACCAACCCTAGTTCGTCAAAGTGACTCAAGGTGTGTGTGTGTTTATTAACATTAATTATAATTACTCTCCATTTAAAACATTGTCCTTTTTGATGCAGAAAGCCTATTTGTCACATTAATCAATGGAGAGGCAGTGGAGTCAACATCAAGCTTTCTAAAGGATCAGTGCTGCTCCCATTATGATCAACAACAATCTTCCACTGACTTCAGTGAAAATATATTCCAGCCTTAAACACTCCCACATTGCAAGTATATAAAACAAGACTTTTGAATGCAAGATTTGCCTTGAACCTACACCCACTCAACTTTCTTGTGACAGTGGTAAAGAATCTCTTTCTTCTAACTCATTGATGAGCAGCGTGGAAAAGACTATGAATAAAAATAGTGAATGACAATAGAGAGATTTACATAATATTCATAGTGGGCCTAATCCAAAGGCCATTGAAGTCAACTGGAAGTTTTTCATTGTCATAATGGGCTTTGGATCAGGCCAAGTATAATTACTGAAAAATGACTGTACTGTGATTATGGAAATCTATGCACTCTGATTGGCTATCAGCCATTATTAGACACACAGAGTGCAGAGATTCACATACTGTATAATTATAGTAAAACAATCATACAGTAATACTAATCAGACCCCCAGAACCAATCTGAGTTCAGGGAACTGCATAACTAGGGAAGGAGTGGGGGAGGAATATTGTACTTCTGCTTAGGTAACTGTACAACATCTTTGCATTGTGGCTAGCTGAGAAAACTCTGTTTTGTTGAAATCTGAAACATGGGAAGGAATATAAAAGCCTCAGTCAATTTTAGGGCAATCTTGATTTTAAAAATCTGACCCTGACTATTTATAATTCACATATCCCTCCTTTGGGTGGTGATTGCCATTGTAGGAAGCTCACATTCCTGATACAGAGATTAGTAAACATTCTAAATGTAATAACTCTCTCAACCAAACGGCAGTTAAGCAGCTTTTAACTAAGGATATAACTTTCATCCCTGATCTTTGTACTCATTTATGTCCAAAACGTTAAACATAGAAATGCCTTGTAATCTGAATGCCATATAGGCATGCACTGGGGATGGAGAGGGGTTCATATCCAATATCTCAGCATTGGAGTTAGGGCATACATTTTAGCTTTCCATTATTTTCAGATATGTATTTTGCTCATTTTAACCCTTGACTGATTTTTAGCAACAATGAGCAGCCAGCAATTGATTACTGTTAGTTGCACATTTATACATGTTACACACACTACCTATCTTGGTAGGAAACAGGTATCTATCCGATTATTTTTTTTTATATGTGGTTCATTGTTTTTGGGGGACACTTTCATGATTGAGTAGGCCTTTTTTAAAAATCCATGCTTGGGAAGGTGCCAGATTAACAGGCCTGGAAACTAAAATCTTCCACTTTTCTACAAAGCAAGCACACTATGACCAAGACTGTCAAAAATAGCTAGACTCCAAAATCCTTATTTAAGCACCAAATGCATGATCCCAAGCCAATTGAAATCATTAGAAGTCGTTCCCTGGGCTTTGGTTCAGACCTAAAATGGCCTGATTTTTCAACAATACTGAGCATCCATCAGTGAAGCATTTGGAAGTGGTGTACTACACTTTTGCAAATCAGGCGATTTACTTACCCTCCTAAATATGGATTTTAGGAGCTTAATGGTGGGCTGTTACTTTTTGAAAATCTTGATCCATGGCATTGGATCCCCAAGCTTCACCATCTTGCCAGTCAATTTGCCTCAGCCCTGACCTGAGTTTTAGCTTGTCAGGTCTAAGACTGGCTAATTAGAGGTGAGGGTTTGTGATGTGGATACCTCTCTACGAATTGCCCGAGTCATCCAGTCTCTCCCAGCAAACATAAGATGCTGGATTAAATGAGAACTGTTTTGATTGATTATATTGGTAAAATTGAATACAGATGTTTAGAATATTTGCTGTGACATTTCAAAGCTGATAGTTTGGATGAAGAACAGCTGGCTGAAAGACAAAGGTGATGCTGGTAGGCAGAGGAAAGCATTCTGAAGAGTTTGCAGCCATAATCCAGTCTTCTTTGGTAAAAGGTACATCTCCACAATTGGTCAATTTGGCCTACAGTTTAGGAATCCTCTTGGATTTCTTGCTGATGTTAAGCTTTCACATGGCAGCATCCATGGAGAAGGGCTGTCTATGCTCTCCAATTGTTTAGGAGACTTTGTCCCATCCTGGAAGATGATGACCTGGCCCCAGTTATTCATGCCTTTGTCACGTCTCAGCTGGACTACAGCAATGCAATATATCTGGTCAGCAGGCCTTAAGCACTTAGGAAACTCCAACTAGTACAAAATACCACAGAACATCTCAGCAGGAAAGGCTACCAGGTGCACATCAGGCCTGCCCCATCACTCTGTACACCGGTTTCCTAGAGGATGTCAAATCAAGTTCAAGGTCTTGGTCCTTATCCTCAAGACACTCCATGAACTGGGTCCAGGATACCTCAACAACTGTCTAAAGCTCCAGGATGAAAACTGTGGTTGGCAACTTGGCTCCTCTGGCACAGTGGAACTCTCTGCAGTAAGGGTACAGCTCATCTGTGTAGGAGACAGGGCTGTCTTGGGAGGGTGGGGCAACAGTCCTTGACTGTGGAATGAACTCCCCTCAGAACTAAGGACCATCCCAAACCTCACCATCTTCCACTCCAAGTGCAAGGCACGTTTCTTTGACCTGGCCTTCTCCACCATAAATACATAGCAACGTGTATATTGAAAGAAAAAAACCCAACCGCTACCAAAACAAGTCACTCCACTGCACATACTTTTCCCCTGGGGGAGAGGATGAGAGAGCAAACAACATGTGACAGTCAGTCACATATCTTAATACACCGCTGGAAGGTACTCAGACACTACAGTGATGAGCATGGTCTGAGAACCTGTATAGAATAGACTAGCTTCCCCTTTTCTTTTCAGATCTATTTTGTTGGGTTGTATCTCTTTGATTGTTCAGCATGTAAACTTCCATTTAGCTAAGAGAAAACTTATTTTGTCAAACTGTAACCAGCATTGCTGAGTCTTCTGTTGCCTACGAAAAACTGCAGAGTAAGGTGTATTCTTTTCAGGTCACATTACAGTAAGTCTTACAAGTCTTATTGCCTTGTAACCCTTTTTAAGGAATATTCCACCGTGATTGATTCCAGCCTCAAAAAAAAAAAAAGTGTTAATATATTGTTTGGCTGTGTTCCATATTTTTTAGAAGCAGTCCCAGATTCACAGGCACGTTCCAGCTGTTCTGTGTTGCTTTGTTGATGCAAAGCAACTGTAAAGACAGTTTAACTGGCCAGTTAATAGGGGTTTACAGCTGTTTGGTGTTGCATGAGTAGAACAAAGGAGCTGGAGTGTACCAGTAAATCTGGCCGATTGTGTTCAGTGCCACTGTGAAGAGAGTACTGCGGTTGTGTTGCATTTACTGACACAGAACATCATTCTGTTATTTGCAGTTTCCCCTAAAGGAATTCTATGCAAGGGAGGGTTTGATGAACTCCAGGAATATTTATGTAGGGTTTGTTTACACTTCACCCTGTAGGTCTTACACAATACTCCCATTGACTTCATGACATTTTCCCTTTGTGTCCATCCTCACCAAATCTGTTTACATTAAAAACATGAACAAACTCTAGAGTAAGGAATAGTATCCTATAGATCCAACAGCAGGGTATGGATGTCCCCCTTTCCTATGGAAGGAGGTCTCATCCACCTTTGCTACACCATTTCTTTCTTCTTTCAGAACTTTGTGACATTTCTCCACTGCTCTGGAGATCTGTGTGGGAGAATAGGGCAGGGACTAGGCAGAATGGGGACAAGGCAGTGAGGTAATGTCATCACTTTAGTCTTGGGGAGATTACCTGTGGAGGAAAACTGGAAATTGAGATGACTGTGTCCAGATAACAAGGAAATGTTCTGACGAAATAAGGGGATTTTATAAAACAACTAAATGAATTTCAAAGAAAGGGGATCCACAGCCTTGGACTAAGACAATAAAACAAGAAAGCATCCACAATCCCTCAGGTTAACATCTTTTCTGTATTAAGTCTGGCCTATGAGATAGGTTCACTTTTATTTGCAGAGTTAACTCAGGCACTGGGTCAGATTCTTAGATGATGTAAATCCCCATAGCTTCACTGACTTTCAATGAAGCTACGTTGCATGCCACCAGCTGAATATTTGGTCCACAAGCAAATATAATCATTGTTAATTATTAATATTTCATGTATGAAACAGAGTGGATTTTTCTCTAATCACACAGGATACAAACATTCATGAAGAAAAACACCTTTTTTTGTTGTTGTTGTTGATGGACATGTACTTCATCAGTCAAAAAAACAAAAAACAGACAGCATTGCTGTTAGCCAAGACTACACCCATGTAAAAGCAGATATTAATAAGTAGCATCTAGTAGCTTTGCAGATGAACACCTCATGTTTTAGTTCTAACAAGTGTCTGATGATCAAATGAATGCTTATTCTTGGTGTGCTTATGTCACAGAAAGCTGTATTTACCGATTGCTATTTTCAGAGCATGCACCTGGGAATAAGTAACCATAATGTTTTAGCTGAGGGAGCCACATTTGCACTGATATTTAAGGAAGCATGAATGTGGTTTATTCATCTGCTAACTTCATTGTGTGACTTTCGTATGAACAAGAATCCAGCAAGTGTTGATTACTGATTCTTTCCCATTTCAATGGAAAATTGTCTAATATATATTCTTCTGTCAGGTTTATGTGTAATCCATCCTTCAACAAGACCAGGTGCATGAGGATGTACGTAAATGTTATTTTCTCAGGACTGTGGGCTATGGATCCAAGCTGTGGCATTGAAGATGCCCTCTCCCACCCTTACATTCACTCTCATGCCCCAATGCTCAAGGCCATTCCTGTTTAAAAATGAGCACTGAGAGGGCTGAGCTCTTGGCTGTAGTGCTTCAGTTAGCCAGAGATCATGACTCAAACTTGGATCTGCCACATAAGGCAGAGTACAGCAACTAGTCTGGCTGAACTGTGCCGGCCAAATTTAAGCCATCATTGGTGCAGATGTAAGAAAAGAAGCAGCCAGCAGGGGAGCAACATTTGGGCCTCACTCCCTCTCTCCCACCTTCTCCACCTGTGGAACTGACATATTGTCAGTAGCCAGAGTGCTGGAGAGGATATTCTGAACTGGAGGTGAACAGTATTTGTGTATGTTAATGTTCCTTGTCTTGTTAGGATTAGTCGTGTCCCTGGGAGGAGTAACATCCACAGGAGATTTATGGAAAGGTTGTGTGCCTACTTTTAAATACAGGCCCGGTCAGCACTAATGAACACTACCTGGACAAGTATCACCTAGGGTCTGAACTTCATCCCTGACCTTTCATTTAGTTGTAGTTCAGGAGCTTAATAATACAATTGATTTCCATGCTTGTTGTGCAGTGGAAGGCACTTAGACCATTTGTCTTACTCCTACTGTTCATACATTATCTACCAGCAAAAACTTGGCATGAGATTGTGAGGTATTGTTATTAGGATTTGTCTGGGAGACTAGGAAGGGAATAAATCAAAGCAAATGAAATCTAATATAATCAGTGAGAGCTATGCTAAGATTTAGACCCAAATCCAGCAAGGCTCCTAAGCAGATGTTTAAATTTAAGAACAATATTTTCTGTTTTTGTAAGAAGATATGATGATGTGCTATACTTGTGTGACTGTGCCTGTACTAAGTTCAGCAGCTGAGATAAATTTAATAAATAGGATTATTCAAATTCTTAAATTTAAGCCTGTACTTGAGCACTTTGCTGGATCAGGCTATAGGGCTAAAAACTCAGTGGATCATCACTGAGCATAAAAACAAAGCCTGGTCAAACATAGTGTTCCAATCCAATACTGAAGAGTTGAGTGCGACAGCAGTGTCTATAGTAAATACAAATTTGTTCTGTACCGAGGGGTTTGTTTGCTTTCTTTTTCTGACTGTTTGTATGGGAATGTAATGTTTGAAAATGGTGCTGGACTGACAAACTCTGAAGGCTGAAGTTTGCGTGAATTTCCTATACCTCCACTGCATGCTGCATTTCTCATAACATAAGGGCTAGGAGTCACCCAATGAAATTAATAGGCAGCTTGTTTAAAACGAAAAAGAGGAAGTATTTCTTCACACAATGCCCAGTCAACCTGTGGCACTCCTTGCCAGAGGATGTTGTAAAGACCAAGGCTATACCAGGGGACAAAAAAGAACTAGATAAGTTCATGGAGGATAGGTCCATCAATGGCTATTAGCCAAGATTGGCAGGGATTGCTGTTTGCCAGAAGCTGGGAAAGGACAACGGGATGGATCACTTGATGATTACCTGTTTTGTTCATTCCTTCTGAAGCACCTGGCATTGGCCACTGTCTGAAGACAGGATACTGGGCTAGATGGACCATTGGTCTGACCCCATATGGCCATTCTTACATTCTTATGCAAAAGAGAGCTCTGGCTTGTAATGCAGGGACTATTGACCAATTCAGAGACATGGATAGGGACATAACCAGTGGGTGTGTGTCGAGTGCAGGGGCACAAATCCCACACCCTCAGAAGTGAGGGAGGAGGCACTACTACTCTTTCAGATAGCTAGGCTACAAATGCTACTGGGGGCTAAGGCCGTTATTGCACTGTTGGGAGTCAGGAGTGAGAATTGTATCTCTCATCTCTGCACTTCTTGTGCACATAGTCATTTTTCTTAGCATATAATCCATTCAATTGGTTTGTATGCTGATCTCCAGGGTTTAACCCTATATGCCTATAGCAAACGTGTGCTTTCCCTCTGAGGGCTATAAAGTTTTCAGAATTCCAAGCATCACAAGCTCTTAATCTTAGTCATAGGGCTGAATTTTCATTTAAATCATTTTTAGCTTTGCTATGAACAATTTTACACAGAGAAAATTGGCATTTCCATAGTGCTGCAGGGGCAAGAAAGACAGCAGGCAGACTCTTGAAACCGTTACGGCTGTAGTGGTGATGATTCCTGCTGCTTTCCCCACTTATGTGTTATAGTTGTGTATGAAATTCTAAGGCTAGAGTCACACACTGCTATATTAGAAACATTTTCTGCACAGTGCTTTGCATTGTTCATTCTCTGTTCCACTACATTCTCCTTTCCTCTCTACATTTTAGATCATGTTGAAGTTGCATATTATGCTAGTTGTATTTAATGTCAGTTTTCCATAAACTATTTATAAAGCCAACAATTTACACAAAACACAATTTCTAATTGAATTTTTCATTGTTCAGAAGATCTGAGGTTGGCAAATAAGCATTCGGGCCCAATCCAGAATGCAGTGGCAAAGTTTCTATTGGACTTCAATGACAGTAGAATTGGGCCCTTTGACTAAACTATTTTTTCCCCCTGAATACCCTTGTGGAAAAATAACCTTTACAAAATACCAGCCATTGATTCTGGATATTGTAGCAACATTCTTCATAATTAATATCTACTGCTAGTTTCATCACTGATTAAAAGATCATAAACAGTAGCTTATCTGCTGATAAAAAGCTTAATCCTTTCACACCAACTGCATAATCCAGTCAACATCAGTTGATACCCTAATTAGCAACTGTAGCATTGCACACAAATATAACAAAACTGCATGACATAACAGCAAGAAACACAAACTTTCCATACTGTCTAGACTATCTTAGTTTACCAAAGTTAAAATATGAACTGGCTCAAAGTAGTAAATGCGTAACTTGTAAATCAGAACATGTTCTGAAAATATATCCCAAACAAAAAGAATATATACATTTAATTCTAGACAATGTTGTGGCAAAGCTCTTCCTCTACCTTGGAGGGTCCAGCACTTCCTTCTAGCTATAGGTCAGGGAACTGCTTCACCCTTTAGTGTTCTTCTACCCTCTAGTGGTGGGGGAGGGTAATACAACCTCTCTACGATGGCCGCTCCCTGCTGGCTCCCAGTCCTGTCTCTGGTTCTCCGAGGCCCTTGCCTCTTCACTGGGGCTCTTGGGCCTCCAGTGAATGGGCAGTATGGGGGGTGGGGGGTGGTCCCACTCTTGACTCCAGGCCTCAGCCCAGGGACCTTACAAGTAGCAGCCTTGCACTGTGGCTTCAGGAAGGCTGCTAAATTCCCTGGGTTGCTTCCCTGTGTCCCTTGACAATGTTCATACCCTGCTCAGACAGGGGTCCTTCCTGGCCTCCTTGCCAGGGAAGGCTCTTAATCCCTGACAACCCCACAGGTGTGGTAGTGCCCAAACCAAATGTTCAGTTCAATCTTTCCCTTCTGGCAGGGTTTCTTCCCTTAGGCCTCCAGACCTGGGAAAGGTCCTTTGCCCTCTTGGGGCAGGGTTTTTCCCTCCCCCAGTCTTTGCACCTGCAGGGTTCTCTTCTGCCAGCGTTCTGCTCCTTCTCCAAAACCCTCCTGGCTCTTGCTAGCATCTTGCCTGCTCTCACACACTGGTAGCTCACCTCACTCTCACAACTCCAGCCACCCCCTTTCTTTGGAGGGGAGACTTAACAATTCCTGGGCAGGGCCCTGATTGGCTCCAGGTGTGTTAATTAACCAGGAGTAACCCCTGCTCAGCTAACAGGGGAAAAGGGACTTACTGATCCTGGGGCTGATATAGGGGCCGTCTAGCACTCTCCAGTAGCCATCCGGTCTGACCCTGCCACAGTGTTCAAAATCTTCCTGCAGCCAGGCATTCTATCACAGAATATGTTTTTATAGGCCTGGCTCAAATCAACCGTTCCTATGGTGAAGCCAACAGAGGGGGCAATGGGGAGGAGAAAAACTCTTGGTGCTCCCCGGTGGTTTAATTGTTCCTCTGGAAGTAGCTGTGGATCCCTAGAGCCTATGGGTTCTGCATGGATATTAGCGAACAGAGCAGGTATAAGGGGACTTTTGCAAGTGAGGTCTCCAGGTGAAGGAGGAGTGACTACATGACCCTTGTGGTGAGTTTGTTGTCTGTAGTGTGTGTCTGTGGTGTGCTTGCTGCTTAACTGAAGTATACCATGTGGTCTGTTTGGGGGACTGATTGCTGATCCTAGAGACTTGCTAGGCAAGGTTAAGAGCTTCTTACTGAGGCTTTAATCCCCAAGTCCTTTAGCTCTCATCAACCCTTAATCAGTGGATGGGGCGATTCAGGAAGAACCAGGGTTTTAAAAGCCCCTCCTAAGCAACCAGTAGCAGCCAACAGGGGAGTTTTGCAAGTGAATGGAGTGGGGGAATGGAGAGGTGCGGGGAGAAGATACACTTCATTAACATTCTGTAAACTGAAAACAACACACACACACACACACACACACACACACACACACACACACACACACACACACACACACACACACACTAAAAAACAAACAATAAAAGAAGGAGCTGCAGGAGTGAAAAGAGAATGCAGGAAAAAGTCCAGCAACAGAGTGGGGGCTTTCCATTTTATTGCACTGAATGCATCATGTATGATTACCTGCCCTATGGGCAGATAGCGCATGTGTGTATTCAGTACAAGGAGCTCCTGGTCCTCAGAGACCTCATAAGGGTGTTGGAGACCAGGTGGCTGAAATAGAGTAGCTAAGGAAGACAGAGATACACATAGATGAGACTTTCCAAGACACAGTAGAATGATCCCACCACCAGTACAACAGCCTCTGTACTGTTGAGAAGGATGAAAGTCTCAGGGAAGGAGAACATCAAACTGGAGCAGAGGGAAACAATCCCATAGTTGGGACTCTCCTCCCAGATGATCACACCAAGGATATCTCTCCAGGGGAGGGGACGCCAGTTATTAGGAAAAGACAGGTAATAGTAATGGGGGACCCAATCATTAGAAACATAGATAGCTGGGTTTGTGATGACCGGGAGAACTGTATGATGACTTGCCTGCCAGGTGCAAAAGTTGCAGGTCTCTTGAGACATCTAGCCAGACTTATGTGTAGTGCTGGGGAGGAGCTGGTGGTTGTGGTACATATAGGTACCAATGACATAGGGAAGGATAGGAGAGAGGTCCTGGAGGCCAAATTTAGGCTGCTAGGTAAGAGATTGAAGTCTAGAACCTCCATGGTAGCATTTTCTAAAATGCTTCCCGTTCCACACGCATAGCCAGTTAGACAGGCAGAACTGCAGGGTCTCAATATGTGTATGAGATGGTGGAGTAGGGTTTAGATTTATTAGGAACTGGGGAACCTTCTGGGAAAAGGGGAGCCTGTATAGGAAGGATGCATTCCACCTAAACGAAAATGGAACTGGATTGCTGGCATGTAAAATTAAAAAGGTCATAGAGCGGTTTTCAAACTAAAGGCTTGGGGAAAGCCAACAAGTGCAGAGGAGCACATGGTTCGGATAGACACATCCCTTAGGGGAGAAACTAGTAATTGAGATTCTCTATATCCTAGTAAGGAGGAGAGGATGGAAGATGATAAAATATGGGTAGGATCTGATGAGAAACAGTCAAATGAAAAGTTCCAGAGGGGTAGCCATGTTAGTCTGTATACAGCAAAAACGAGAGTCCTGTAGCACCTTAAAGACTAACAAATTCCTGCAGGCATAAGCTTTCGTGGGCTGCAACCCACTTCGTTTCCATTTCATGCATCTGACGAAGTGGGTTTCAGCCCACGAAAGCTTATGCCTGCAGGAATTTGTTAGTCTTTAAGGTGCTACAGGACTCTCGTAGTCAAATGAAAGAGTCACATTCAATTACATCACATAATGGCAGACAGCTAAAAAGTGACAATGTTTTAAAGTGATTATATATAAATTCTAGAAGTTTAAATACTAAGATGGGTGAACTTGAGTGCCTTGTATTAAATGAGGATATTGATATAATAGGCATCAGAGAAACTTGATGAAATGAGGATAATCAATGAGACACAGTAATACCAGGGTACAAAACATATCAGACTGGTGGGGGGGTGACATTATATGTGAAAAGAAAGCATAGAGTCCAATGAAATAATCTGAAATGAACCAAACTGTTCCATAGAATCTCTATAGATAGTACTTCCATGCTTGAATAATAATACAGCAGTAGCAATATACTACTGACCACCTGACCAGGATGGTGATAATGACTGTGAAATGCACAGGGAGATTAGAGGGGCTATAAAATAGATAGATAATAATAATAAATGGGGGATTTCAACTATCCCCATGTTGATTGGGTACATGCCACCTCAGGACAGGATGAAGAGATAAAGTTTCTTGACACCTTAAATGACTGCTTCTTGGAGCAGCTAGTCCTGGAACCCACAAGAGGAGAGGTGATTCTTGATTTAGTCCTCAGTGGAGCACAGGATCTGGTCCAAGAGATGAAAATACCTGAACTGCTTGGTAATAGTGGCCATAACATAATAAAATTTAATTAAAAAAACATAGTAAGAGGACCAAAGAAGTGTCACCCTGGCTAAACAACAAAGTAAAAGAAGCAGTTAGAGGCAAAAAGGCATCTTTTAAAAAAGTGGAAGTTAAATCTTATTAAGGAAAATAGAAAGGAGCATAAACCCTGGCAAGTGAAGTGTAAAAAGAATTTGAAGAATATCTAGCCAAAAACTCAAAAAGTAACAGCAAAAAAAATTTTTAAGTGCATGAGAAGCAGGAAGCCTGCTAAACAACTAGTGGGGCCACTGGACAATCAAGATGCTAAAGGAGCACTCAAGGAAGATATGGCAATTGCAGAGAAACTAAATTAATTTTTTGTATCGGTCTTCACGGCTGAGGACATGAGGGAGATTCCCAAACCTGAGCCACTCTTTTTAGGTGACAGATCTGAGGAACTGTCCCAGATTGAAGTGTCATTAGAGGAGGTTATGAAACAAATTAATAAATTAAACAATAAGAAGTCACCAGGACCACATGGTATCCACCCATGAATTCTGAAGGAGCTCCAATGTGAAATTGCAGAACTACTAACTGTGGTATGTAACCGATCATTTAAATCAGCTTCTGTACCAGATGACTGGAGAATAGCTAATGTGACGTCAATTTTTAAAAAAAGCTCCAGGCAATTACAGGCCAGTAAATCTAACTTCAGTACCAGGCAAATTGGTTGAAACTATAGTAAAGAACAGAATTATCAGACACATAGATGAATACAATTTGTTGGGGGAAGAGTCAAAATGGTTTTTGTAAAGGGAAATCATGTCTTACCAATCTACTAGAATTCTTTGAGGGGATCAACAAGCTTGTGACAAGGGTGATCCAAGGGATATAGTGTACTTAGATTTTCAGAAAGCTTTTGGCAAGGTCTCTCACCAAAGGCTCTTAAGCAAAGTAAGCTCTCATGGGATAAGAGGGAAGTCCTCTCCTGTGTCCTCAGTGACTGGTTAAAAGAGAGGAAACAAAGGATAAGAATAAATGGTCAATTTTCAGAATAGAGAGAGGTAAATAGTGGTGTCCCCCAGGGGTCTGTACTGGCACCAGTACTGTTCAACATATTCATAAATGACCTGGAAAAAGGGGTAAACAGTGAGGTTGCAAAATTTGCAGATGATACGAAACTACTCAAGATCATTAAGTCCAAAGCAGATGGTGAAGAGTTACATAGGGATCTTACAAAATTGGGTGAGAGAGCAACAAAATGGCAGATGAAATTCAATGTTGATAACTACAAAGTAAAGCACACTGGAAAACATAATCCCAACTATACATATAAAATGACGGGGTCTAAATTAGCTGTTACCACTCAAGAAAGAGATCTTGGAGTCATTGTGGATAGTTCTCTGAAAACATCCACGCAATGTGCACCATCAGTCAAAAAGCTAACGGAATGTTGGGAATCTAGTCTATGCTGGTGACTGAATCTCTCCCTGGGTGGCCTTCAATATAGTTGAACTAGAGCATACATAGCTGTTAAACCCAGAACTGATCCTCTGAGTTCCTGCACTGTCAAGGTAGTTAAGCACTGGAATAAATTGCCTAGGGAGGTTGTGGAATCTACGTCACTGGAGATTTTTAAGAGCAGGTTAGACAAACGCTTGTCAGGGATGGTCTAGATAATATTTGGACCTGCCATAAGTGCAGGGAACTGGACTAGAGGACCTCACGAGGTCCCTTCCAGTCCCACAATTCCTATTTTATACTGCCAAAAAGTGAGGCTGGAACAGAGAATTGCACCCTTATCTTATTTACCAAAATAACTTCAAATATGTCAAAGACTCTTGTACGCAGTGATGACTAAGGCAATGGAAAGCATGATGTTGTCATTAAATAAGCATTTTTGAGTACTAGGAGCACAAGAAAGTTACCCACCCCTTGAATAACCTAAAAGAGACCAAAGGGAGTTTAAAAAAAAAAACAACCAAAACATTCTAGCCCCCTCTGCATTTTTGGTATGAATTTCAGCCCAAAGAGTAACTCTTTCAAAAAGTTATAACTGCATGTAAATAAGTTAATTCACTAGGATGTCTTCTCAATAATAGATGCCACAGCTCCGAGTAATCACGAGTGAGCCTTTAGCACAAGCGTGTCAGATTCTCAGCTGATGTAAGTCAGAACAGCTCCACCAGAGTCAGCTGAGAAGCTAACTCAGCATTTCTATTTGACCTGTTTGACCTGAAAGACTTATACATTTTATATGGCTGATCACTGATCTTTGAAGATGGAGTATAATGGAGCACACATCTCCCCTCCCTAAAGTGAGATACCTACTCTTTTGAACCAACAGAGCATAGGAGTTTGAAGAAGAAAGAAGGACTTGACTTTCCCCACCTGGGGCTTTGTGCAATCATTTACTCCAGTACAAACTGGGTGTAAAATGCTACCAAGTCAGAATGAGAACATTTTACACCCACCTTGTTTAGGTGGAATTGATTGCAGCAAGCTTGGAATGCACTAGTAGTTTGATGGGTTGTACATTATTTGGGTCATATTTTGATTAGAAATGGGCTTGAGCTTCTGCATTCAGATCCAGAATCAAAGTTCTTCAAAATTTAAGGTGTTCATATGTAAGATTGGGTGTCTGGCTCATTGCTAATATTGACATTTACATAGAATCATAGAAGATTAGGGTTGGAAGGGACCTCAGAAGGTCATCTAGTCCAACCCTCTGCTCAAAGCAGGACCAACCCCAACTGAATCATCCCAGCCAGGGCTTTGTCATGCAGAATAGAAAAATTGGCTCTTTTGCAGATTCCTACAAGCAACCCTTGGTGGAACAACTGATATATCTATCTGGGCCCCATCACTACAGTAGCGGAGAATCTATATAAGATCAACTTTTCTCCAAAAAATAATAGAGCAAATGGCCAGAATCATAATGGTCCCTTCGACCTTAAAGTCTATGATCAAGGCATTCTGACGTTGATATGGCTTGGAAGCATAATTGCTGCTCTATCTCAAAAGGGTCTGATTGTCTCTGTGATAGTAGTGAGAATCAGCATGGTCCAGTAAATAGGGCATGAGACTGGGAGTCTGGAAGCCCTGGGGTAAAATCCTGGCTCCATTGCAATAAATCATAAAACTTCTATTGACTAATGGAGCCAGGATTTAATTCCTGGAGTCTATTCCTAGCTCTTCCACTGACCTGCTGTGTGACCTTGGACAAGTTACATGATCTCTCTGTGCCTCAGTGTCCCCTTAGACTCTCATAGTGTGTAAGCTCTTTGGGGCAGGGACTGTGTTTTAATGGCTCTGAGCACAACAGGGCCCAATTTCAGTTTAGGCCTCTAAGCACCACTGTAACCCAGACTAATAATAAATACTGTGATAAGGTAATTGTGGGCATTTTGTTTCACAGTGAGGTTATGATCAGAAAAGTGACTATGAAAAACAGCAGTTTTAATTTAAGAAATTTGCTCCCTGCCTGTATTTAGAATGCTTTAGTGACCAAAGTAAGTGTGAATGAAGTGATGTACTACAGTACCACCTGCTTTATTACAGTTTAGTTCATTTTTAAAGCCAAAGTGAGGTTAAAAAGAATATTCAGGAGCCCAACCATCTTGTCAGTTGCATGCACACAACTGAAATTGATTCCCATAGTAGCTGCAGGGGGACTGTTCATTGGACTTTCCCTAAAACAAAGTAACTGCTTTGGACTGACTACCTTTAAATCAAGAGATTCATTCTTGCAGGAACTTCCACCTTTAGTCTCCATATGTTTTTTAACACTTTTGTTTCAGCTTAAAATGATGTTTTGTAGTCTAGAAACATCTACAAAAATCATTATTTAACTATGAGTAAGAAAATTACTTCATATTTATTAAAGAGGAAGCCAATGTTCCAATATGTACATCTGCTAATGAAGTGTAGAAGAGTTTAAATGAGCTGTCAAATTGTGCCTTTATTTTTTCCTTCTTCGTAATCTATAAACTGGGATAAAAATCATATATGATGAATATTGGCTTTATGTTCATAAACCTCTACAGCTTCCAAATAGCCTTTGTTACAATGAGCGTTTCCCTCACTCTAAAGCATACCAGAAAATATCTTGCAAAAGAAATCAATCTGAAAGTATAATGAATCTAAAAATATTATATAATAAAAATCCAAAACTATAATTTTATAAATATAATGGATCCAAATGAGGATTTTTTGAAATAAGAGATATTTAGGGTGGGTGAGTGGGTACACTTAACTTTCCACCTTTTTCTCCTAAGCCCCTCCAAACAAAAAAACAAAAACAGAAGGCTAGCTCTGCTAATCTGATCATATATCAGTTCAGTTGTAAAATGGGTTAGACATATTTATGTGCACAGAAGCCACATAAACCATCTACTAAATGAAGCTGGATGAATTATATAAATAGCACTCATTTGATTCCAATTATAAATTACACAGTTTTCTAATTGATGATAAGAAAATGTTTACTGTCTACCAGGAACTGGGAATATATCAGATATACTATTGTCTCCTGTGATTTTGTGTATATAGTTACTTTTTATTGTAAGCACAAACATGCTTTATTTTTTAAAAATGGTTCTGAGAAGGAAGCTGAAAATATTCAATATTCCTTCTATTGTAAGGAACTTGAAATCTAAACAATAAAGAAACCGGAATGTACAGATGTATTTTCCTTTCCATATTTGTTCTTCCATATTTTACAGCTATCAAGCTGGTATTTTAGGAAGTAATGTTCCTGCTTATGTTTTAGATTTTTGGTCACTTAGGGACTGGTTGTCAAAGGGGGCAGATGCATAATGGGGCATCATTTTGTCTTTTCTCCCTATCATAGTATAGCTATGCTGGTCTGATGTTATCCTGCAAAATAGGTGCCTCTTCTGCTGTGCATGACATGCACATTTTCTCTTGAATTGGGGATGGTTCTAGCCAAAAACAAAACAAAACAACTAACCTATATAATACCATCAGTAAAAGAAAGATCAGTAGAAAAAGCATTGAGCATGAATCAATGCTGCGTTGAGTTGGAATAATCTGCAGTCTTCTAAATACATGATTCTGTAGTAATGCCTGCTGCCTATGACTGGAGCACCTTTCTTGCCACCAGTCATGCAGAAACGTATCTGAACACATATAGAGGGAGATGATTTTTAACATGAGGCTCTCCAGCTCATTAGTTAACGTCTCATACCTGTTATTGAATCAGGAACAACTCAAAAATCTGCCATTGTTAATGGTGTTTAAACGCCTCTGCAATTTTGATGGACTCAAGGAGCCACCTACAATGAATACCCAAAAGTATCACTTTTCACAGGAGATAAAATAGCTAAGTATCCAAAGTTCATCTAAAATCATAATGAAGTAAGGTGTACTAGTCCCGTTAGGATTTGATAGTTCATCAGTATAATACATGTAGGGTATAGGTCAATAATCAGCAAATCATTCACAGGGAGCACACACACCAAATTCTGCAAACCATAACTTCAGTCTGCAGAATGTTATGTACTTACATAAGAAATTGCAGTGACTCCAGACAGACCAGTCACATGGTTTTAAATTGCTCATGTATCTACAAGTTTGTAGGATTTGGGAATCAAGCAGTTTTTCTAGAACAATCTAGAGGCATCCTATGCTGTCCCCACTATGAACTATCACATGTAGTCTGTGGTTATGATGGGAATAGACTGATTAAATCTTAAATGGTGCCTGGCTCACATCTGTGTCTCCTCAGCAAGTAATTTCCTTTCTCCTCTCCCCAAACCATGAAGCTTCTGATTCTTCTTTGAAAGAAAATCTACGTTAAAGAAATGCAGAGTCAGACCCATGACCAATCAACTCCTAGCCTTTCCCCTTTACTATGGTCTAAGAAACAGATTTTCAAAATTTTTCAATATCCACAATGGAAGCCAAATTCTTAAAAGAGCTTATCTCCCATTTATACACTCTAAGGCAGCATGCACATTCACCAGCTGGGGACAGAAAGGAGGCAGCATAAAAGTCCCAACTACAGGTCACTTCACCCCTTTTTCCTTAGAAGTGGTTTTATTCCCAAAAACAAAACTCAGAAGCGCAACAGATCAACACCACTACTGGATAATAGCCACTGGGAGCTTCCCAGCTACAGTTAGCTGAGAGAAGAGAGAACACACCTATTCCTCATAATAGCCTTCTTTGAACCCACTTCTACTCAAATCAGCTACATCATAGGGAGGAATCTGTTAACCCCTTACATGCTGGAGTGCCTTTACACCTTGTCACAGAACCTCAGTGACGTGATGGATTTTCCCAGCGGCTTCCAAGAAGAACAGTTCAGAGCAATCTGATTCGGAGTTCTTCTGAAAATCTGGCCGTAATGACACCTGGTGAGTTTTTTTTTTTTTTTGCAGAACTTAATTTTTTTCCCTTATTTTGGTTTTTGCAGCCCATGGGATCGGAGCGGATGGAGATGCGTAAACGGCAGATGTCTGTGACCCAGGAGACACCAAGCTCCACACAGGCACAGCATGGCATTGGGAATCGAGCTTCCAATGCCTGCTGCTTCTGTTGGTGCTGCTGTTGCAGCTGCTCCTGGTATGTCTTTTGGTCTCTCAACTCAAACCTGCAGGGGTGAGTGACAGCCAGTGGTCAGGACAACATAAGCAATACAGCACTTGGGGCAATAATACAAGCCTAGAAGAATAGGAAAAAGATGGTTATGCTGAGCCCTGGATGCAGTCTTCAGCTCCAGTTCTTGTGAGTTTTCCACTGAAATAATGAAGAACGTAAAAAGAGTTCTATATACCAGCATCAGCTGGGGGGGAGGAGGGAAGAGGAGTTAAGACAGCACTTGAAATAAAAAGGTATGCAATTCTTTTCTTAGCACTGCTCTAGGCTGCACTCACATCAAGGTAGCAATTTCCTTGTTACTAAAGCACCACTCATGTGCTTGATGTTGTACAAGACAGAACAGTCCCAGCACCAAAAAAGCTTACAGTCTTAGTAAGAGTACACAAGACACACCAGGAGGCGCAGAAGAGGGAAAGACTAGCATTTAAAAATTATTATTATTTCTAAGTCATGTATTTTGGGTACCGCACAAGAAATGAGTCTTTAGAAGAGATTTGGAATGGAACAAAACAAAGACGACATTGATTTTCAGAGGTACTAAGTACCTGCAGTTCCTGATAAGTCTATGGGTCAACTTCAGGTATCCAAGTCTGAAAATGCTGGCCTCTATACATAAGGAGCTGTGCTAAAAAGGCTTGGAGATGGTTGTAGGAGAAATGGAACATTAAGGTTGGCATCATTCATGAAGCAAGAAGATTCCTGTAGTGAAAGTAGATCTGTTAATGAGCCCTTATTTACTTCAAGAAAAAACTATATTTAAATCCCTTGGAACAGACCATTTAAATTTTGCACCCTATATGATATAGTTAGATCAACCTAACCATTGGTGCAGACATGATTAGGTTGATGGAAGAATTCTTCTGTTGACCTAGCTACCACCTCTTGAAGAGGTGATTTAACTACATCAGTGTAGGAAGCACCTATACTGAGGCATTACAGTGGCATGGCTGCAGTGCCATAGGGTATGTGTACACCCTAAGAGATGTTCTAGCTCCAACAGATGTTATGGTCTTGAGGCAGAAATTACTGACTGTGTTCTATGGCCTGTGTTATAAAGAAGTCAAACTAGATAATAAGGGTCCCTTTTTACCTTTAAAATCTATGCATTTTGGCCCACTAAGACAAATTGAAATTAGTCTGAGATGTTAGGTTCCTAATTTTGCTTCCTTGCATTAAAATTCTATTCTCACTCAAATGTAGAAAAAACATGGCTCAGGCATGGCAGTATTATCCCAATTTTACAGACAAAGAGACTGATACACAGAGACACTGAGTGACTTGTCCAGTGTCACAAAGCAAGTGGGATAGAGGTAGGAATTCAGAACCCAGATCTCCTGGCTCCTGATTTTGTGCTTTAACCAGGAGACAATGCGCCAACTCACTTAAAAATAAAAGAGCAAATTGTTTGTGAGGGGTAGAGATAGATGTGAACTAGTGCAGGGTCTTTTTCTATGAGAATGATTATGCTCATGTTAATTAGCATTGTAAAGTATAAGATTCTGGCAACTGCAGAAAGCTTTTTAAGCCATCAGATCTTTATATGCTATGTGCACTAAAGGAATTAGATACTAATGCTAAACAAAAATAATCAGCTGCAGGCAACTATAACATTGGGCTACTTTCAACTATGGCTTTTTGGATTGCTAGAAATGGCCAAATTAAAATTATTCCTCTAGAACCGAGAGGAAGGCAACAAGTGCAACCACCAATGGAAGCGTGTAAGATGGGTTCAAATCAGTCAATGAGGTTCTTATTTTCTCTAAGAAATCTCACTGGCTATTAGATTGACCTGACAGAATATCCAGTTTTGCATTTAAGGTCCAGACTCACTAAAATAGAATAATTACATAGAGAGGATCACTGCAGAGCTTTGGGACATTTGGTTCCTGGAAGGTGTCATAAGAACAGGTTAAAAATTAATTTGTACAGGGACAGTTCTTGCAAGATGGAGAACTACCAGTGGGAGTTAAGGGCACTCAGCACATCAGAGGATTAGACCTATATTTAGTTTTTCCACTTACAATAGGTTTTGCTTTCTTGACTAAATATGAGGCTGCCATCCCCTTGTTCATTCCAGGAATTCATATTTTAGTAGTGTGTCAGTCAGTCTTATCACAAACTAAAATAGCCATCTTTTTTTTTGAAGTTGGTATTTTCCTTGATAAGTCACTTGTCAAATTATAGTGGAACCTTACTGTACCTTTAGTGATGAAAATTGATTGTCAGTGAATCTGCAGCACTGTATACCAATCAATGGAGCTGCATGCGGCTATGACCCCACTACACCCATTCATTTTTATGATCCACTATTTGTGGACACAGTAAATCTCTGTTGCTGTGCATAGATTTGCAAGACTGAAGTCTTTGTTCTTGAAGTTTCTTTATCTCCACATTCAGATAGAAGTGGGTAAACTTCTGGGTCCAAAAGCAAAGTGGCCAGCCTGTATACGAAACAGTTACTTAGTTTAACAGTGATTCTTCGAGATGTGATACAGATGTGTATTCCACCTAGTGCATGCACACCAGAGCCAGAGAATTTTGCCTAGCAACACTGAATGCTGTGACTTCAATGGACCTCTGTAACTTCTTCGGCAAACTCAGCCCATTGCAGCGGTGCAGCTGGAGCAGCTGTCAGCCCCTAACCCAGTAGTAGAGGCCTGGGGGCAGAGCAGCACCTGACAGTCAGCCCCCGGAGTAGGAGCAGCAGCCCCTGGGAGTGAGGCTGCGGTCAGCTCCCGATGCTGCTGGAGCAGTTATTATTGAAAATTGTATTGTATTTTGTTAGTTGAACACAAAATGATGGCTAATCCTGAGAATTTTATCTGATGTAATTTACCTCCTGCAGTGTAAGAATTACTGATAGAAAACCTCACTCCGAAGGTTGAGGTGGAGGGAATGTGTGTGCAAAATAGTGTATTAGAGAATATAGGCCACCTATAAATTTAATTTTTTTATATTTCAAATGTAACATTTTGATTAGCTTCAAAGTCAATTTCTATTAAAAGGAAAAAACTACTTGAGAAGGGAAAAAAAGTACCTATAGAGGGGCAGTGCTTGCGTCTTGTAGCCACCCCTCTCCCAGTTATATGAGATAGCACCGCCCCAACCCCCCCTCAGTTTCTTCGCAGACCTGGAGACTAGACTCTGATGCAGAGGAGATGGAGGCTGGGTCATGGAGTACATGTCTGCATCACATCTCAAGGAACCACAGTTACAGTAAGTAACCATTTCTTCTTCTTCGAGTAGATGCAGTCGTGTATTTCACTTTGGTGACTCACAGGCAGAACTCTGGGATGCTGGGCTCAGAGTCTACCTAAACAAGGACTGCAGGACCACCCTCCAAAAACTTGCATCCTTTGTGGAAGATGTGATGGTGGCATAATGGTTCGTAAATATGCATATGAACAATCAGGCAGCAGTCCTGCAAACATCCAATATTGAGACATCACTCAGAAATACTACTGATGTAGCTTGCACTCTTATAAAATGAGCTCACACCTGCTGAGGAAGCAGAGCTGAAATTGTTTCATATGCAGTCTTGGTACAGGATGTTACCCATTTAGAAATCATCTGTGAAGAGACTGCTTGCCTCTTCATATGATCTGCATATGACACAAACAGGCAAGGTGAGGCATGAAATGGTTTAGTCCTGTCCAGATAGAAGGCTAGATGTTGCCTGACATCTAATGTATGGAGATGCTGCTCCTCCGGAGATGAATGCAGCTTAGGAAATAACCCAGGTAAATATACTTCCTGGTTCAAATGAAACAGAGACCACCTTGGACAAAAAGTTTGGGTGTGGTCATAATGTCACTTTGTCTTCACAGAACTATGTATAAGGAGGCTCTGCCATCGGAGCTTACAACTTTCACACACTTCTTGTGGATGTTATCACTATAGGAACAGAGTTTTCTGACATAAAAGTGGAAAGGGACAAGATGCCAAGGGCTCAAACGGAGGTCCCATTAAAGCTGCTAGGACTGTGTTAAAGTCCCACAGAGGAACCAGCTGTCAGACCAGAGCATGGAGATGAAGCCCTTTTAAGAAATTTGCTTCCATGGCATTGGAGAAGATGGATTGTCCCTGAATGCAAGGATGAAATACCAATACTGCTGCCAGATGCCCATTCAATGAGCTAAGCCCAAGTCCTGATGACTTAAGATGCAGCAGGCACTCCGAGATATTCTGGATAGAAAGCAGTGTTGGTTGAATTCCGTGGGCCAAAGATCACACCGAAAACCACTTCCATTTTGTTGAATAGGCCATTCTGGTAGAGAGCTTTCTACAGTTCAGTAAGACCTGTTGAACTAGCAATCAAACACCACACTTCCTCCTCATTTAGCCACAAAGCAGACATGCTGTGAGATGCAGGGAGTTGAGCGTGGGCTGCAAGGTGTGACTATGATTGAGTGAGCAGATCATGATGGAGAGGAAGGGGTATGGGTGGCTGAATTGCCAACACAAGAAGGTCAGAGAACTAGCACTGTCATGGCAGGGCAATGAGAACAATCTGTCTTCAGCTTGAGGATAACCTGTGAGTTGATCAGGATCAGGTGAAAAGCATACAGGAGACCCGACTGCCAGCTGAGATGGAAAGCATCAGTTAGATAGCATGGACTAAGACCCCCTGAAGAGCAGAACAGATGACATTTCCCATTGTCCCTCACAGCAAACAGGTTAATCATCGGTATGCCCCAAGCTGCGAAGATGATCCGGAGGATGCTTGTCTTTGGAGACTACTTGCGACTCAGAAAAATTCCTGCTGAGATGGTCTGTGAGAGGATTCTGGACACGAGGCAAATGGCTGGCTGTTGGAGAAATGCTCCCAGTGATACAGAACTGCCACAACCTGATAGCCTCTCAGCAGGGCATCCTGGAGCGTGCTCCCCTTGCTTGTTCACGTAATAAGTATGTGAACAGTTGAGCCCCGATATGGTCCAGAAAAGCACAACATACATTGTGGATGGCCCAAAACTCCAGCATGTCGACATGCAGTGAGGACTCCTGCTCCAACCACAGACCCTGAACTTTCAGCAACCCCAGGTGTTCTCCCCAACCCATCAGGGAGGTGTCAATGACAACAGATATGTTTAGTAAAGGCTGGAACCCCCAGCAAATCTTCTCTGGAAGTGTCCACCTCTGAAAGGAGTCCAGGACCAGTTGAGGGGGATGGACCAATCTGCCCAGGTGATGAAGAGTCAGATGGTAAATAGCCCTGGGTCACATTCGGAAGGGGTGAAGGCGCAACCTTGTGAACTGGACCACCTGCAAGCAAGTGGACATGTGGCCTAAGAGCTTCGGGCACAACTGAACTATCATGGAAGGCTGAAACTGGAGACTGAGACAAAGGTGGTGAATTACCTGAAAATGGTTGGTCAGCAGAAATGCTCTCAGACTTGTAGAGTATTAGAGCCCTAATGAACTCAATTTTCTGAGTGGGAACCATAGTTGACTTCCTGGTGTTTAGCATGAGACCCAGATGGTGAGGAAGCACAGTATAGTGTTGACATGAGAAAACTTCCTTTCTGGATCTGTCCCTCAGTAATCAGTCATTCAGGTATAGGAAGATGTGGATTCCTTTCTTCCTGAAATATGCTGTCATGATGACCATGCATTTGAAAAAACCCAAGAGGCAGAAGAGAGTCCGAATAGAAGCACCATATACTTAAAATGGCGCTCTGCTATGATGAATTGAAGGAATTTTCTGTGACCTGGCAAAATTGCCACATGCAAGTAAGCAGCCTGAAGGTCCAGAGCAGCAAACCAGTTGTTCTGAGACTATGTGGGGTTGATAGTTGATAGAACAATCATTTGGAACCTCGTGTATTTGATATATTTGTTAACACCAAATGTGGTTGAGATAATGAAGATCAGGAATGGATCTTACCCCTCCCTTGGATTTGGGCATCAGAAAGTACTGGGAATGGAACCGGTGACTCTGGTGTTCTGATGGAACCTCCTCCACTGCTTCCGAAGCCAGTAGAGAGAAAACTGCTTGAGAAGCAGTATCTTGTGAGAGGAGTCCCTGAAGAGGGACAGAGAGGGATAGTGAGGAACTGGATTGTGTAGCCTGTGACATGACAGTGCTTAGGACCAAGCTGCCAGTGGTGATCGAGCCCCAAGCACTGTGGAAGTGGGCCAGCGTGTCCCCAAATGGTGGGAACGGGGAGAACGGAGTGATGATTGGAACACTGCTCTGGACCAAAGAATCAAAAAGGGTGTTTGGGGGGCACCAAGGGAGGGTGGGTAGATTGGCCAAACCCCAGACTTGACTGTCTCCTCCTATGGGATCTATGCCCCTTTCTGGGATAGTGTCACTGTCTTGAGAGAGAGAAAGGCTGTCCGAATGTGCACTATGGATGATACTACTGCTGCTACTGTTGACCATCGTAGTGGTGCCTCTGCACTGCTGATGTATTCACCCCTAAGGACTGTAGGATATCCCTAGAATCTGTGAAGGAATGCAGACTCTCATCCATCTTGGCCAAAAACAGTGCTTGGCCATTGAAGGGCAAATTCTCTATGGCCTTCTACACATGGGGAGCAATGCCTGAATTCTGTAGCAAGGAGGCCCTTCTCATGGATTATCACTGAGACCATCTCTCTGGCCAAGTATCCACAACATCCAGTGCGGACTGAAACAAAGTCTTAGCCACCAAGCAGCTTTTAGTGACAAATGCCTGAAATTTCTCTCTTGAGGCTTTGGGCAGCTGGTCTGCAAACTTAGACATAGCCATCCAGTTCATAAAGTTGTACTGAGACAGCAATGCCTGCTGGTTAGCAATCCACAAGGAAGAAGAGGTGTAAATATTCTTGTCCATCAGGTCCATTCATTTAGAATCCTTATCCTTGGTAGAGGACTTAAACCTGCTCTGTTGGGCTCTATTGTTCACCACGGTTATGACCACAAAATTTGGGGATGGATGGGAATAAAAACCCACAAATCCCTGCACTGGAATGAAGTAGCACTTCTCCATGTGCTTTGCTGCAGGTGGTGCCAAAGCCATTGTGCTCCAGAGGACTGTAGCAGGCTCAAAGAGTGCATTGTTAATATGGAGGGCAACTCTGCCAGGGGTAGAGAGCTACAGGATTTCCACTAACCTGTGGGCATTCTCCTGCAAGAATTCCACTTCAACACCAGGGATGCAACCACATGTCGCAAAAGGTTCTGGTATGCCTTGAAATCCTCTGGTACTGAAGAGGGAGGAGAGCCCGGCACTGTGGAATTGTCTGGGGATGAAGATGAAGCAGCTAACTGTGCCAGAGCCAGATCCTGCTCCAGGACTGATAGACCCATATGGGACAACTCTGGAGGCTCTACCAGGAGAAAGCTCACCAGTGCCTCGATCTGTGGCACATCAACAGTCACCACCACAGACCGGGTCAGTGATCTCGCCGTTGAGCGAAATGATGAATGGGATCTCTATGACTGAGAAGTATCCCACAGATCCCTGGAAGTCACTAGTGTAGATAAGGCATTGATGGCCAGTAGGCCTCGGGCCAGAAGCCACCATCCCAACCATGAGATGAACGCCAATCCTGGTATCCACAGCACTCCTTGATGACCGATGAGGGTCAGGCAATGGAGAGTGAGAGGAGGAAAATCCCAACCTGGATGCTGAAGAGTTCCAGGCTTCAGGGAATAAAGGTGGAGCCATCCACGAAGGTGCCAAAGACTGTCCAGGTGCTAGGGTCGTCCCTTGTGCTGAGCCTGGCACCAGCTCCACTTCCACTGACTGGGAAAGGGGAACAACAGGGTACGGTGCCATCAGACCCATAGGTTCGGCAACCTGCCCAGCCAATGGGCCTATAAAGCCAATGGGATGTAGCCCTGGTAAGTCCTGGAACAAGGGCAAGGTTGGGACAGAAAGGCAGAGGAAGTCCGTTGCTGTCTGATATGCGGCCAGTGCAGAAACACCTGGTGCCAGCATTGCCCTTGCTGGTGTGAGGCTAAATGGATGCCCTAGGGCTGGAGCCAAAGTTAACTATACGGGGTCTCTGACCTCCTTGCACAGTACCAGGGAGTGGTTGATGGGACCTGCTCCATCCCATGCACCAGCATTCACTCTGTGCTGATTCATGTTCCTTTTGGAGGAGGAAGACAGTCCCCATGTGACCTGAAGCAGCTTCAGTCAGTTCTATGCGACCTTTTCCTCAGGACACTCAACAGGGAACAACTCCTCCATCTCCTCAGAGAAGTTGCAAACTCCAGGACACAAAGTGGCAGCACTCTAAGAACCTGAGGGCAACTTCCAATCTGATAACCTGTTCGAGCAAATGCTGCTTCAGACGAAGATCCCTCAATACCTGAGTCTGTTTGGTGAACAATCTGCAAATTGAACACCATTTCTTGACATGGGCTTCACCAAGGCCCAACAAACACCATGTGTGGGGATTGCTCCCCCACACGACAGACAGTGTTTAAACTCTGGTGAGGGCACCACCAGGAAAATACTTAAACTACAGCTAACTAACATTAAATCTAATTAACCCTGTCCTAAGGGTACTAATTAACTATATATAACTAGAAAAGTCACTAAAAATAGAGGGACACGGGGGTAGGTGAAAACCACATAGAACTCTGACTCCAGCCATGGGCAGTAAGAAGAAACTGGGGGGTGGGGGAGTGTCAAGGCAGCACCACCTCATATTGCCAGAGAAGAAGTTATGTCATGAAACCCAAATGCCACCTGCTACAGGTACTGGTAAGCAAAATTCTCTGGCTCTGGTGTGCTGGACACACACACACCTAAATAGAATACATGGCTGCATCTACTTGAAGTAGTTCCCTCTTGCACCAATTTATTCAACCTACAAAAGAACTTTGGTGCACGTATAAAGCATTAACTGAGCAACTCCAATTAATATAAATGGAAACTGTGCTGTTAACTTTTCACATGTCAAACAGAAAATATCCTATACAAATTTTTTTGGTGCTCACCCAGCACCTGACTTCAGAACAGAAGCCACAATATGCGTATCAGCTATCAAATCAATCCCCCTGAAATGAGCAAAAAGAAGTCCGGCAATTATACCAATAGTTATTAGAGGATATGGAAATACTTTATTTATTTTTATAAATAATATTTTTTAAATACTTACATTGTGGTAATGCCTAGAGGTCAACCAGGCTGGGGTTCCATTGTGCTAGGTCCTGTATACATAGTATAGTATAGTTTAGTAAATGACAGCAAAAGGAAGTTTCAACACATTTTCACAAGGACTGATTGCGGGACATATGGATATGATCCTAAAAAAACAACACTACCAAATGAGTAATTTCAACACAACACAATTTCAATAAGCCTCCAAATGCCAGCTGTATAATATCGCTAAGATCAAAGACTCAAGGGTGATTTTAATCCATTGGTGTATAGTATACATATACAGCCATAGCTACAGATTTCCCAAAAAAGGAAATAAAAGCACTTTATATACACTGACTTAATGGATTAATATAAACCTCATTTCCCACTATTTCCTTTGAATTGCTGATAACTGCTCCTCCGCTCTTTTATCTGATGTTCTCTCTGATGTACACAGAAAACGCAGCATAAGTGTTAAAATGGTACAAAGAAAGCTATTTACTCAATGGGGTGTTGAAATCATTCAATTTTGATGGCACTTAAAATTCCTATTGGTATTTAAGAATAGCCTGGGAACTGGAGGCAGGCTACAAACAGAGCAGCTTTTCTCTGCCTTAAAATCACTTCTAATTTTCTGAGAGCAACTGTTTTATAGTAGCAAGGAATGCGAAACAAACTGCAATTAAATGTTCTATTTATAATCCCTATTCACAGAGTATCTTTCCTCAAAATAGCTCAAGTGCTTTCCACTGAAAAATTATGAATAGAAACAAAAATAACAGTCCACATGAGTCATGTGGTTGGGAGGCAGCACCTCCACTATTCACCGCACTTTCAATACTAGAATTGGAATGAACCATTATGGGACCAGAAAACAAGTCCCAATGCCTGGATGCCCAAAGCCTGTGCTGCAGTTATAACTTAAGTCACATACTTGTTACCCTTTTGAAGCCTAAGATACAGCTATGTAAATAGTTTGTTCTCTCTGCTCTGCACTTTTACATTTTTAGGGAGTCTTTCTGTCTGCAAGGGTAGCTACCATTTTGTGAAGCACAGTAAATATTGCGTATTACAAAGTAGGCAGCATCCTATCCCATTTAGACATTTGTTCTGTTGTCTCCTTCAATCTAAAATGTCATGGATGAATATTCTTGCTGTTTACAGAATGCAACTTTAAAAAAAAAAAAAAAGCCATGATCAATGGTCACTATTCTGTCCTGTTCCACCTCTCTCAGGGCTCCTCTTTCAATCATCTTGAGATCCAGGCGATAAGATGATACTATAGTTTTCATAATTATGCTGCTTCTTCCTTTACAAAAAGTGAACTAAGATAGGCCAGTGATTTGAAAGTATTCTCCAGGTATTACACAAAATGAGCAGCAGTGGGTAGTGTGATCATCGTACCTGACTTGATTACAGCAAAGGTTCTCCACATTTCCATTGTGTAGATTACTTTGTAAGAGACAGAGCATCCTTCTCAACCTTCAATTGCACTGCTCGGTCCTTAACATTTTTAAATTCTAGACCTGCAAGGAGGTCTCCGCAGACAATAGACAAATACTTGAGAAAGAAAAAGGTTAGAACTAATTAAGGTAGTGAAGTTGGAGGTAAAGATATAAGCCATATGTTTAAAAGGAAGTGAGCAAAGGAAATCAATAAACCTAAGTGATAACCATACCTTTCTTTCATGTAATGGAGCTAAAGATATGCCAGTACATTTCTTTTAAAGTTTCCCCCCAAAATTCTGTCAAGCTGCCTTGTTTGTCAGGTGTGGTAAGAGCCTAGAAATCCAAATACACTGTGGACATGCTTTATAAATTTACTTGATGCCTTTTTCTCCTAACAAATCCAAAAGTGCTTTACAGAGACAGAATATAGCAGCCATTCTGTGTAAGGAAAATAAACAAGCTTTGGAAATTTTAGGTCTAGAAACAAAGGATAGCTTCTTTAACTGAAAGCACTGGAGAATTTGAGCTAGATAATTACTGCTACACTGGAATTTGACCAGGAACAGGACTTGACACCGTTTTCCGGTCAAGAGTGCTGAGAGCTTTTAATAAGCCTAGGTGGGATGACTTTGGCCTGTATTTATGCCTCATATTAATCCTGAAAACACTTTGTTTAGTGCTTATTACTAGGAGGAGTCCCATTAACAATGCTAGTCACACTATGTGAAGACATATACTATTATGCATAGTATTTATTACCATGAGTAGCCCCATTAAGAAAGCTACTCCACAATAATAGAGCTACTCAGTGTTTTCTGGCTTGCACCTTGCCTTTTGAAGCACATACCGAACTCCCTCTAGGTTGCGCTGAGAAACTACAGTGGATGATCAGATTCTCCTGGCAACTGGAGTAGCTTTGTTAATGTTGCTGACTTATACCAATGTAAAATTAGTGCACAAGGAGATTTATGAAATAAAAGGGTACAGGTAATTTCTATCCCTTTTAGGTAAGGTAAACAAACAAAGTGTGTGTAAAATATTAAATATCAGCAATTTGACATAGTTTCAAGCTCTTCCTTACCTAAATTTGACTGAGTTATTATCTGTTTGCTACCTTGCAGTCTTACTGTTAGGAATCAAGATGAAGAGAGAGCAAGGAGGACATCCCATGAACTCAGAGCAGAAAGTATTCCAAACTGTGAGGAGAGGTATCCTTTCTTTCTTTGTGCATTATATATAAACAGCTAAATCTGCAAGGTAAATGGTTTGAAATGCACAAATTACTATCCTGTCATTCATGCACCATCTGTTTAAATTCAATTCTCAGTCATCTCTAGCTGAATGCTGCTAACATTCCCACACTAACCCTTTTGTTAATTCAGGGCCTGATCCAAAGCTCATACTTAAAAAAAAAAAAATTGTATTGGGATAGCTTACGTTATATGGTGGTACAATAGCAACAACAAAATAAAGAATGAATCTCCCATTCCCCTACAAGCCTAATGTTTTCATCTCTCATTTCTATAACTTTATGAAAAACTTAACCAATCCAACTGGTAGTGCCCAGCTTTAAATAAAGAGTAATAAACAAGTGAGAACATAGATCCTATCACTAGTCAGGCAACTAGTTAAATTTTGCTATCCTCTCCTGGGTGCTCAGATGCTATCATGGGGACCTATACAAACCAAGATAGAAGTGAAGCTTTTGTGGTAACAGCTATAAACATATTAATGTCTGGGCCTTCTCTGTATGCATATTTCTACCATAATGGTGACATTGACTGAACAAAAAGACTACTGTGCATTTGAAGCCTAAAAATATGTTCAGGGGTTGCATAAAGGTTTTTTGTTGTAAGTTAGCTTCAAGCATTTCTTTAAAATAAAGCTAGTGTAGTCATCGGCATATTTGATCACATTTTCAAGAGTAGTTTTATCTTCCACAATCCTCCTATCCTTAAGTTTACTAGAGCTTCGCAGCAGGTGACGTATTGGGTATCAGATAACAGTCTGACCTACTATGCATTAGACTCATGTAAAGCTCACTTTTTTTTCTTTCAGTAACAGCAAATGCCTTGTGTCTAGTGACTGTATTCTGAGTAACTAGCATCAATATCTCCTTTTCCTCTCTCTCATTCAAGTCCAACTCCTACTCTTGAAGAAGTAAATGCCTGGGCTCAGTCATTTGACAAGTTAATGATCACTCCAGCAGGCAGAAATGCTTTCCGAGAATTCCTCCGAACAGAATTCAGTGAAGAGAACATGCTTTTCTGGATGGCTTGCGAGGAGCTAAAGCAGGAATCCAACAAGAATGTCATAGAAGAAAAAGCAAGGCTGATCTATGAAGATTATATTTCTATTCTTTCTCCAAAAGAGGTGTGTGACCCTCCCCAGCTCATTCTTTAATTCTGCATTGCACACTGGTGGTTGTAACATGACTTAATAAAGGCAGAGACAGCTAAACCCAGAAATACAGGTCTTTTGAGGTTCATTAGTAATAATTAGGCTTGGCAGAATTTGATTTGTTTGTTTATAACTGACAGATGAAAATTAATATTAAATTGATATTTAATTTTCACATATGCAAAATCATGGATATTAAGCTTCTTTCAATTTTCATCCATTTACATTTTCATGGTTGGGGAAATTAGGTCAGGATTATTTAATGACAGTAGATCCTGGGGTTCAAAAGGCTAAAGTTTTATAACTATTAAAACACGTCAATATACAAGTAAATATCCTTAAATCCAACTCTAAATTCTGAAGCAGCATTTTTCTTACTTTGCCTATCTGTAAATTTTTACCATAAATTAATGGAAATGTTTTTGTTGATTTGTGTAAACAGGGAAATTGATATTTACCAATAAAAATCTAATCCTTCCAAGCCTATTAATAATGGAGACTTAGAAAGTGAAGGCTTCAGGATGTTGAAACTATCCTCCATCTTTCCTCTTAACAAACAAAGCAGCTCTATAAAGCACTCATGTTAGAGGCCTGTAATTCCTAGGCATAACAGGACAAAGAGTATTGTCTTTGCTTAAATAGTCATGTTTCCCAAACAAGCTAGTTTTTTCTTAGCAGTAAAAAAAAAAAAAAAAAAAAAAAAAAAAAAAATTGAAGCCCTTAAAACGTGTTTAAAATCTTTAACTGTAATTTGCCATGAAATAAAGGAATTGCTCAGATATAATGTTTGAGGACTACTGCTATACAGCAAAAGTTCAAGTGAAACTTTCATTTATGATTAATTTAACAGATATACAAAGCTATCGGTCTGATATTGGCAAATATTTCATCCACTGAACATAACACTGGAACACGGTTGAGTTTGTTTAGTTGGTTTCTTGTTTAAAAGGACTATAAACTCAAATACCAGTCAAAAGCTTATTAGCCACAGTGGTGCAAAAAGCACTGCTTGTATACAGATACAAGCACTATTGAAATCTAAATGTCTGTTAACATATCTTTCAGACTGCCAATTCACCAAAATTTAAATTTTCACAACATCGCTCTCATATGGAAGCATGATATAACTAATTGCAATTCATGTGTAATTCTGTTCTTTAGCAAAGGGATTTGCTTAAACTACATTTCTGTATATTGCAGCTTCTTTCTAAGTCCTGCGGCTATGAATTTAGCCTCTGAGACAACACATATTCCCAAGGAAACAAAACCTATTTACACAAAAATTAAAAATTCACTGCACTATTAAGAACCTAAGAACGCCCATACTGTGTTAGACCAATGGTCCATCTAGCCCAGCAGTAAGCAGAAAGTTAAGCTGGAAAAAAAAATTCCAGCAGTATCCTCAGAATTTAGCATTAATTGGATTCCAGACTGTATTGTTTAAAGTAAGGCTGTCCTTGTGTCCTCTGCCATACACAAGGAGATAATTTCATCCAAAGTTGGAAGTGATAAATATACACAGGCAGAGAAAATGGTTAAGTGAAACCCTTTACACTTTGTTTGATGAGTGAAGATTGAGGGCAGGATTACACTACTGCTTAAATCAATCTAACTTGCGTTGCTCAAGGGTGTTAAAGACACCCCGAGCAATGCAAGTTACAGCGACCTAAGCGCTGTCCAAACCGATGCTATGTTGACAGGAGACCTCTCCCACAGCTGCACCAATGTAGTACTTCTAGTATAGACCTGCTACGTGATAATAAAAAGAACATTTTTAAGTGGGTAGAGCTGGAAAAGTGTGTGTGCTATTACCAATATCAATAAATGCTTTTTTAATACACAGGTCAGCCTGGACTCCAGAGTAAGGGAAGTTATCAACCGAAATATGCTGGAACCATCACAACATACTTTTGATGATGCACAGCTCCAGATTTACACCTTAATGCATAGAGACTCCTACCCACGGTTTATGAACTCTGCTATTTATAAGGACTTGCTTCAGTCCTTATCTGAGAAATCCATCAAAGCATAGTATTTTTATTAATGTATTTATTTAAAAAGCAAACAAACAAACAAAAAAAACCACAAATGGAACTCTGGGCTACATCAACCAACAGGGAATTTAGAGTTAATAGGCTATCTACCTGAAAACAACTCAGGCACATTTTAATATGGACTGTCAATGTTTTAGCCTTCAGAGGGCTCTGACACCAAAAACTAATTGCGGCCTCTGATCAACCTAAGTGACTTCGTAAAGGAGAATGTGGAGATAGTTCGGTGTTAAAAAAGTAGTATTTTTACAATAGCAGCATGCACTCAGACACAAGAACTCTTATAGGGGAAGTTAAAATTACCATTCGGGGAAAGAAATAATGCTCCAATTTATTTTTTTGAAATAGTGTTAGTTGTGACTGCTCTTACCCTCCCCCGCCACCATAGGGAAATCACTGTAGAAATAGTTGTGCTGTTGAGACTTGGGCTACACTATACTGAAGCCTCACACTTTATAATAGTACTACCTGGCCATTACTTAAGTAGAGATGGTACTTGTCTTGGAGTGGGTACCTAATACATATAAGCAGTGTGCTCATGGAAATCAAATACAACCACCTCAAGTTTATGGAAGTAGTGGTTGGAATAATTCTGCCTATAAAATTATCTTATTGAAAATTATTATTTTACTCTCAGTCGACTGAAAACATTTTTAAGTTGAGACTATTCATATTCATAAAAGCTAAAGAATTTAGGAGAGGGAAGAGTCTGGGCATTTATAATCTAAATAAAGCACAAGAATTCTCATGTGTTGTCCTCTTCATTGTACAGGCAGATGCGAATAATGGTAATTAATATTTCAGTATTTAGTCTCAAGAGATCTGTAGTTGCAGTCATTTTGTGTGTTCATAGACATTGAAAATCCTCCTAAATTACAAGCCAGATTGTTTGGGGGTTGCCTACTTCACAGGTGATATTCATATACTTCATAAAAAAATCAAGATAAAACAAGCTTCCAGGGATATGGCATTACTTCAGACTCAGCAAATCAGTATTCTTCCACAAGCTTCCTACATGCATTTATAGTATCTCTAATATATTGCACTTTGTATGTGCAGCCTAATGCTTTTTGCCAAGTCTCATATCTATTAGCATACGGCATTTCAACACACCTCAAAGTTGTTAACATAACTAAATCTAGAAAGAAGTTAAACAAATTACCTCTAAATACCAGTTTATAGAACTATTTTTAACAGAGTTGATTAATCTATAGTAGTTAAGAAAAAATACACTGCAGTTTTACTGTAGACTTCCCTTCAATGGTACTTTCCTATGTATTGATTTAAATGAATGCAGTGAGATGTGAAGCAGAAGGCATTGGGGAGGAGAAGCATGGTGAGTGAAAAAAAATCACGTCTTTAAAAGGGATTCATATAGATAGTTTTGCATTGCTTTTTCTAGAAAATCTATTGTAATCTTTCTCCAGCCTATCATCAGTTCTCCCATCCTGGCACTATAATACAAACATTAAACTGAAACTCCTCCTCACTGGGGGAAATTCAGACACACACTAATTTATTTGCTTATTCAATGCACCATGCAGGAGATGTGTTTTCCTCTTTCTGCATTAATCCTATTAAAAAATAATGAGCTTTGTCTCTACAGACTATCAAGGGAGAAGACCTGATACAAGGTGAGCTGTAAGCAACAGCTGTGGCCAAATAGTTTCCATCATCTATTTCTTTGAACACAACAATAATTAAGGTCAGTTTGAAAAAAAAAAAAGTTAACAACATTTAACAAGTGAAACTGAAAAACACTGCTGCCAGCTCCTTTGTAGGATTGGATGATTCAGTTAAAAGGAAAAGAGGTCTTCTAGGTCACTGGTTAAAATCTGGTCCAGGTCAGTAGTGACTGCCAGTTGTTACTAATATAATACATTTGGCTGCTAGATGTCAAATTAGAGATCTCAGACAGTTCACTGACATATCCACAGCCAAAATCACATTAATAGCTTGCACTGCCTATTAACTGGAATGCTGGCTAGTAGTCTCAGTGCTAGCCAAAGATCAAAATAGGTGTGTTGGTGAGGTAGCACTGGGAGAACTTGAACTATCACTGACTACGTTGTACTTAAGCAATGTATTAATTTGGTTAGGTCAGGTCTTTCAGAAGCACCAAGCTGACAGAAGAAGTTAAACTAGGCCACCTTCAACTTGCTAGAGAGATCAGACATGCATCAGAAAAGTTCAAAGCTGTGTCATTTCACGAAACTGATAATGTAGTTTTGTTCAATGTTTTCCCCCATCTTTTTAAAGATACCTTATTAAGAGCTAGGAGACAGAGCAAATGGGCATCATATCAAATGCAATGGGTTCCAGCCTATTATACTAAATGGAAGAGATTTACTCAAATTAAAAGGATACTGTCCAGAATTTTAAAAAAAAATTATCAGATTATTAAAAGTGAAAGTATTTTAAAAATCTAATTTGCTCATTTCTACTCTTGTTTTTACTTTTTGCATTTCACTTCACTTGGACAATAAGCGAGACTGTCAGTTTCCTGGGAAATTAAAAGTTCAGGGGAACATTTCCATTCATTTCAGGTGCGGTTAAAACACACCCTTCTGTCATGCAATAATTCCAGGATGTTGGAGCTAAGTCTCTTGACACATCCCTTAAAAGTATTAAATATTTAGCATTTCATTTTAACAGAATGTTATATGTGATTAAATAAGGTTAATTAAATCATACATAAGGCTGCTTATTCCCTGTATTTTGTTTCACTATTCATAACTATGTCCATAAACTCATCTCTGGTGAAATACACTAACCTTTTCTAAGGATCAAGTTTTGGTCCCATTGAATTAGAAAGTATTAATTATATTATGTATATAATTGTTATAATAGACAATAATTGTTACAGAAATATAAGGACAAAGTGATCATATCTACATGAGTTATACAGAATAAATGAAGTTAAAACCATTATCACAGAATCAATATATCCTGGCTTGAAAAATAAACACTGCTGTTTATCTTGGCATTTATCTAGCAGCAGGACATCATTAAGCTGCAATAACCTTCTATTCCACTGGTACTAGCTTTAAATGGCTGTACTTTATATACCAATAATTCCCGCAGAACATTCATGCTGTTAAAGTGTATTCTTTTCATGACTCTGCTAAGCAATATTAAAATTGTATGGACCCCTTCAGCCAACACATTAATTCCAAATTCATTAGTACAATATAATGAAATACAATACACTAAACTTCTGTATGTTACACATTTTAAATCACAAAAATTTGTTCCAGTAGCATGGTATATCTAAGTGTCCTTTCGAGTAAGAGAGGGCACTTTGAGACACAAAGAATGACCATTAAAGCCTTCTTAATATGAAATTTTAAAACAAATAATTAACCCTGAGAAATTGTTTTTTAAAGAGGTTCAACAGAGAAAAATCTTGTTTGTGATGAGACGGATGAGCACTAATAGTTTTAAACTTGTTTTAATATTAAACACATTACAGTAGCTTTAAGGGGACTGGATGACTCAATTTTAATCAGCAACCTATCTGTTTCAGTAGAGAGTAAGGCCCTCAACTTGTCCCATTGAGGTCAATGGAAGTTTTGCCCAAGTAGTTGCAGGATCAAGTCCCAGAAGCTGTTTCTACCTATTGACTGTAGCTTTAAGGCAAGTGTCTCTCATTCCAGTTCCCACAGGATATCCGCAAATCACCAATGCCAGTATCACAGTTCAGATTCTTGTGGGAAGTTTCACAAAACTGAACAGGCATGGAAAGTGAATTATTATTGTATCCTCAATCCTTACATGTTGAGGGTAGACAGAATGTGAGGAAGTTCATACACTCCATGATGTGCCTCTTCTGTAACCAACTTAGATTTTCATGGCTGTCAAAGTCTAGTTGGCACCCAAGTCACAAGGACTACATTTGTTTAATACCATTTGTTAGACTTGTCCTTTCAGAAGTGCCCCAAAACAAAGGACAGACACACTGACACTAAACATCTATAATTAAAGTCAGTTTGTTGTTGTCTAAGGCAACTTGAAATTAAGATATTTTCACAGCTACATAATTAAAGTAGCCCTGTAAGTTTTCACTGTAGGTTAGTCTGTTCACTTTAAAAGGTCAGTTTAATTTTAAAGACCTTTCTGAATTAGAGCAGAAATATCAAGCAGAGTCCAAATTCTTTCCATAAAATTATGCAATAACCTTTGAAACATTTGAATAATTTCCTCTTTTATAAGCAGATGTATCGGTACGCTAAATTCTTATCCAAATTTATTTTCCCTTCCAAAAGAATAGTCTATTTTTCTCTTTCAATGGGAAATACTTTAATTTTACATTACAAATCAAGCTATTTAGCAAACTGTGTTTTTGGGGGGTCTCACAACTTGAGCGTTTTCAGAATTTAGCACCACTTCATTTGAAAGCATGTCTCCAGCAGAACAGAGCAAATAATCAGCAAAAGAAAAATTCTGTCTGCCAATTCCAGTTAAGGAGTTTATTCTCCAGAAACTAAATGGATTTACATGAGTACCTACCCACACATTCCTCATGCACTGACAACACAGACCTTCCCCACCCCAAAGCTTAGATGAATATAAATATAGAGGTTGCCAAAAATGTAAGAATCTTATGTCCTCTAACAATGCTAGATTTTTGCTAGATAGCACTTGCAAAGTGTTTTAAAAGGTACACTGTCAAACAACGGATTCTTTAAAAAAAAAAAAAAAAATCTTTCTATCATCTTGGGTAGTGAAAGACTTTAAAGACAATTTTAATGATTTATTCTGGTCTCTGGTTTGATCATTGGTATCAATGATTCTACATATCAAAATAAAGTTAATGAGCAGTTCACAAGAACTAATGCCATTTATATGAATCGATGTAAAATAATATTACTTCCCCAACCACTTTATCTTTTTATCAACTGGTTTACTGACCATCATTAAAACAGCCTATCACAAAATGTCTTTGCTCATTCAGAAAGTCTAAAATAAACTCTGGTATCAAACACATAAGCAAAACAAAACAATTAGATCAAATTTAAACAAACTATTTAAGTAATTTCTCCAGAAATAAAATCTAGTAGTAGTAATATACAGGCTTTAGGGCAGCACAATAAATTGGACTGATCAATGCTGGTTACATAAGCAAACTTATCCAAGCATTGTAACAGAAGAGGTCAATAGATCCATTAACAAAGTTCCAAATTTCATGATCTGATTTTAAGCACTACTTTGTAAATGGTATATACAAACCAGACAGAGCCAACAAGTTGGAATTTAGATACCACAGCAGATTTGGTATAATTAAAATGAAGTTAGTTGTCCTTCCTCCCCACAAAATTAGTAGGAATATGCCAGTAAGAAACAAATGCAAATTTCATTCATACATTTTTAACAGAGTTGAGAGGTAAAATATGTCTGGTGGTATGTTTCAGACTGTAAAAAAATATACAGTACATTGTTCACAAAGTTAAGAAAAACAATTCCATTACCAAAAGTTTATTGATAAAAGTTTAATGTCAACTTACTTATAAAAATGAAAAAATATTTTAAACATACACCATACAATTGAGCATCCGGGCCCTACTGACTATTAACTATAGGAAGGCATTTAGGAAGGGATGGTTGTGTCAAAAACCAAAAGGTTAACTCCAGGGTTGTATGCTGTTTAAAAAAACCCAAAAAAAAAAAAAAAACCCAAAAAAAAAAAACCAAACTCATTTTCAGGAACCTAGATGCTTGGCCTAGTTCTTAAAGCTAATTACAAAATCCTCTTTCATACTGGTCCAGATGTCTTGAAACTTGTTTCTTCTAACAGAACTGTCAAAAGAAAATAAATATTTTATGAAGTATCTGCATACAAGCTTATTTCTAGCTCTTTGCAAGAAGGAAGAAAAGAAGAGACATTGTGCTCTAAGATTACTAGTTAGAGCATTTGCTTACATCCCTACCAGAATTTCTTTATTCAAGAATCTCTACGGGGATTGAAAATCTTTTTATGTTCATTAATCCACAGTGAGTGCTAAGAAAAGTTTATTTGGTCCTGAAGCCATTTGTACTGGTATACACGAATTTCTAAACTTGGCAGGTTGTTAAATACCTTGAAGTGTGGGTTGGATCCAACAGTAAATAAAAGGGCAAAGAAGTATATGTTAAATATATAAAACTTCAGAAAGATGCAAAAAAACAAAGGAAGCTTTTCCCAGCAATTTCTTTCCACTGACATGTTTAGCATGGCAACATGCTTCTTGGGTGCTACAATAGCCTAAGAGTGAAGAAATCAGTATTAGGGGGAAAATAGAAGTCTGATGTTCACAATTCACTGTACAATGGCCCAATTAAGGTAAGTAATTAGGAGGGAAAAAAATTTCTCTTTGTAGTATTGTCTTCACTTTACTGGGCCCTTGTAACTCACCAGAAACATTTGAAATAACCTTCCAAAATACAAGAAATTGTATAAATCAATTTCAGAGATCTCTCACCAACCCTTCCCCCTTACCTATCAACAATCTGGCAGCAGCAGGTCTTTTTGCCCTCTCCATTGAAAGGGAGAAGAAGCCAAAAGGTGTTCAAAGTCTCTTTATAGAGTGCAAATAAATGGAGCTCCTGGCTAGGTTTCTCTTCCTCCTCTTTCAGCTGCTGCTAGGAAGTTTGGGAGCTCCATAAAACTCCCCACAGCTGGGCACCAGCTCCTTCTACTGCTCCCATTTCACATCCATCTACTTAGCTAAGATACTTTTATGGCCACCGTTATTGTAATATCTGACTGCCTCACAATCTTTAATTAATTTAACTTCACAACACCCTTTGGGAGGTAAGGAAGTGCTGTTATCCCCATTTTACAGAAGGAGAACTGAGGCACAGAGAGACTAAGTGACTTGTCAAAGATCACACAAAGTCTGTGGCAGAGTAGAGCATTGAACCTAGGTCTCTAGGGTCCCAAGATAATGCACTAAGTTCTGGACTATCTCATTTTCTTGTACTACTTCGTGCAGGCCCTCACATGACCAGCCAAGAAGGAGGGGGAAGCCTACTGGCAAGGTGTTCCCACAAGCCATTTAGAGGATAATAAGCAGAGGAAGGGGAATTGTGCTTCCGACTCTTACAGATCAACGTTAGTTAGAAAGTTCAAATACTTACCTTCCAGTAATTGTAGTTTGTAATTTTATAGTCAACATGGATCTCGCTTTAGATACGCATGTGTCTCATGCACATGAGAATAGAGTTTTTTGAATAGCAATGTCCATCATGGCCCTATATACACCCTTTGCCTTCCTGTACTCCCACATGAAGGCATACAGGACAGGAAAGTTGTGACCCTCCTTCATTCACCTCACAATTCCAAGTCTGTGTATCTGAGAACTCTGAAAAATTTGTGATGAAATGCAGGATATGTGGGATCCACCTAGCTACAACTTCTCAAAGAACTACAGTAACTCTAGGGTCAGTAAACTTGCTTTTTTCTTTGAGTATATGTCAGTGTGGATTCTACTGTAGGTGACTGGGAGAAGTATCTTCTCCAGATTGTGGGAGTGAAGAATCATGGGTGTATCAGTCAAACAAGGATTGAAGTACAGCTCTTCCAAACTTGGCATCTGCCCTGGCAATCATGTCAAGTGCACAGTGCTTCCACTAAGGTCAGTGGGTTGCTCTACAAGTCTGTCTTACAGATCTACCCCTCTGGAACTGTTTTACAGATCTCAGAGATCAGTATATTTCTGAAGCAGGCCAAAGACACTGATTGGGCTCTGAAGGAGCATGCCTTTATGTTCAGAGGGAGAGGCTTGCTAACCAACTGATAATAGTCAGAAATACACTGAGTAATCCATGTTAAGATTCTCAGAGAAGAGATGGCTTGGGCTTTTGATTTGCTGGATAGGACCACAAAGATTCTGACAGGTTTGATCCTGTTTATTTAATAAAGCTGGACCCTAGACAGAGTATAAAGGATGGATAAGGCTGCCCACACTTTGCCAACTTTGCACTGATGTGATGGCTACAAGAAAGACCAACTTGATGGTGAGATGGTACAAATGAGTATTTTTGTTAAATATTCAAATGAGAAAAGGTCCACAAGTTGTAAGAGAACCACATTAAGCTTCCAAATGGGAGCAGGGTCACTAACTGGAAGGCAGGTAGGGAGAAGGTTCTTGAGGGATCTCAATACCATAGGATGTGAAAAGACCAAGTGTGTCTGTATCTGAGTGCAGCAAGCTAATATTGCTACAAGATGGACTTTGAGGGAGCTACAGGCTAGTCCTGCTTTCTTCAGGAGGAGTATTTAGTCCAGAATCCTTGATCTTAGGGCCTCGACTGCCCACTATTTTGAGCTGCCCATAAGGGAAATCTTTTCCAAATCAAGGAATAAATCTTCCTATTAGAGAGTTTCTGACTCTGTAAAAGGATTACTGGGTTTGCAGGAAGCAGTCTGTCTTTCAAACACCAACATCCAGACCATCAGATGCAGCAACTGGCTCTATGATAGCATGTCCAACCCCAGGGGAAGATGTGCATGTGTGTACAGTGGGAGATGGCTGGCTGGACATCAGATGGCCAAAACTGCCTTGGCCAGTAGGGGATATCATGTTGAATGTAGCTTTGTTTTGTCTAATCTTGGATATGATCCAAAGGATCAGTGCAAAACACACACAAAACTCCCTGAAACCAACAAAGTAGAAAGGTGTCCAGAAGGAAGCTGGGGTTTGTACATCCCTTGGAGCAAAAGTCCTTGTACTTGGCAATGTCTGCCATGACAAATATGAGAATACCACACTGGTGAAATATTGGGTCTAGGATGGATTTCCACAGTGACCACTTATAGTTGGTTACTGTCTTCCTGCTTAGAAGTCTGCCAGGTAGCTCCCAACCCCTAGTAGGCATACAGCTATCAGAGTCACTTGATGCTGATGGTACCATTCTCAGGATGCAACCACCTCTACACAGAGTGGAGATAACCTCTTAGACCCTGTCTACACTTACCTCCGGGATTCAGCAGCAGTCGACGGGAGTTATGCAAGCTATGCAAAAAACTTGCATAACTCCCATCGACTTTTGGGCTCCTCTTCTGCACGCCAGCTTCACTGCATTGTGCCGACAGGAACTGCATCAGCTACATGCAGCTCTATGCCACTTGCGAAGGTGATTTTAATAAGTCGATTTCTGGATCAACTGAGCAGGTCTTCACTGACCGCTCAGTTGATTCAGAGCAATCATTCTGATGGCGGCAACTTTGCCGCCGGCAGTGTAGCCGTAGCCCTAATCTTCAAAGTATCCATGACCTGCACTCAGCTCCTGAAAGGTCTTGAAGTTGTCAAGTGCCTGCAGTGGCACCAAAGTTACTGTCTTGTCCCAGGATGATGAAAGGCCCTTAGAAAGTGAAAGGGGTCATTTGGCCTCCTGCTGTCATTTCTCTCTGTAATCCAGTGACTGGGATCTTGCTAGCGAAGCTGCAGGAGAGAGGCACCTCCTCCTCTTCTGCCAAGGCAGTAACTAACTCCTACAAGCCTGAGAAGGTGGGTCCCAAAAGCCCCAGTAGTGTTCTGTATATGCACAGAGAGGTAGCTGGTTTCTGGCTTTACCAGTGCCATCCTAGTGTGCCAGCAATTGGGGTCTTTAGAAACTAGAGGATCTCTACATAGTGGTACTGCTCATAGATCTCAGCAGTAAATCATCTTTGCTGGATGCCAGAGAAAAGGCATGGTGATAGGGATGGTGAGGAATACACTTCTTCCAAAAAGTGGTATCTGTTCTGAGGACTGTCAGTGCACGTGTCTCTCAATACTAAGCGTGGCTCGGGTGTGCTCTGAAACTGTATTATCAGTGCTAAAATTAATACCATTGGGGGTATGACTAGTACCAGAGTCGTACTGGTAGAATCTGCAGCACCCGCGACAGCTCCTTTCTGTGCATCTTCAATGCTAGATGTGACTTGCCTTCTGACATCTTCCTGTGTCCCTCTACATGAAAGAGCACAGAGCTCCTTCCCCACCATTTAAAGTGGCCTCCTTCAGCACCATTTCAACCTCTGAGGTGTCAACTTCAATGCTGGGCCTGTAGATGGCTTTGGTGCCGGTCATGGTACTAATGCTGATGTTGATGCCAGGTCTGGCTTTGGCACCACTTTCTCTACTGAGTTCTTCAGCACCACTTGCCTGCCTGTTAGTTGTGGCCTTGATCGTTAAAAGGATCTTTGAATTCAGCTCTTCTGTATTTGATAGCATTTTCATAAATTGTTCCGGAAGATGGAGCTTCAGTGTTGCATCCCTTGATTTGTGGGTTCTTTCCAAGAAGGAGAAGCAGACTGAACACCTACTTAGAATGCAATTCTCTGCCAAGCAGAACAACATCTCTGCAGGGCCAATGTTTCAGAGAAATTAGATAGGCACAGGATGGACATGGCTCGAAGATTGTGGGGTTTGAGTCCACGATTCTAAGTTCCTGTTCAATGGGGGTTGTGGAGTGTGTGTTCACACACGCAGGTGGGGGAAGAGGCTGCAGGCAGCTTTCTATTTGACAAGCACTAGAAACAAACTAGGGTAATAACATAAAGAATGAAGATGGTTCTAAAGAATCTCAGAAGATTTGAAGGGAGGTTTTTTATATGTTTAGCAGGAGCTAAAGTCTAGCAGGTTGAACACAACCTAGGTTCCATCTTGTTGTTTACAGGGAACTCAAGGAGGGTCTCAGACATCTCAGCTTTTATACACTCATACAGGAACATGAGGAGCTACAGAGTGCATGTGCGACCCTTATGGACACGGACATTCAGAAAAATCCAGTCCAACATGCATGAGGCTCATGCACACTATAGCAGGATCCATACTGACACATACTTGAAAAATGAATGCTACACACTGTTAGAAAGCTTGGGACCTTTGCTTTCCAGTGTATTAATTTCTAACCCTATTTATTCATAATGTGTTTGACCTGAACAGTCATTGTCTTCTAAGACCAGCAGTACTTTTTTGGCATTGGTCCAGTACATAGTAAATTGCAGACCTCAGTACACTGTAATTTTTTAATACAAGACATTTAAATGCAATGAATAATGGTATTTATTGCACAGTACAGTAACATTTTGCACTCTATCTAAACTTCTGGTTTAGAAGTGATATTACTAAATCCTATTTGAGAATCTATCCTGAGTTACACAAGTGACTGTCTAAATCAAGTAGTTACATCTTGCTTTCCTCTACATCTTTCTGAATTAAAATTCGAGCTGTTCTAAAGTGCTTGCAACTCCTGTACATTTTGTTTTACCCTACAGCAATCCTTAACAAAACTTGAAAGACAAAACAAGACTACAGGGAAATATGAAAGCTAATTTACTGGACGTAGGTAACTGGATGGCTCAAAACCCACAAACTATAAAAGTTTCTCCCCCAAATATATTTCTAGCTTAAAGGTATTTGGCAAGATTTACAATGATTTATCAAACTGGTTTGAGAAGAAAAACAAGAGATTGAAAAGTGAAATAGGTTTACTGTAATCAGAAAAATAAACTAGATATTTGACCATCTGCTACAGAATATAGAGAAGAGAACAGAAGCTTTACCTTCCATCTGTTTCCACATTCATTACAGACAACGAATGTTGTCATAGGTTCATCAGCACTGCGGGTTTGAACCTATAGTAAAGGGATGGGGGGAAGAAAGGGAAACAAAAGAAAGAAATGTTATCACCATGATTCTGTTCAATTTATTTCACTTCTGTTCAAAGTAAGATTCTTAGTCTTTATGCTAAAGTAAAATCTTTATAGCCTAAAAAAATTATTGCAAGATCTATCCAAATCTGTGATTTGAACAGTTACCATATTTGAAATCCATTGTATAAGACAAGTTATAGTTCAGCATAAGTGTCTTTACAAAGTTTAAGAATGCAGATTCTTAGCCCCCACAACCCACTCCAACCCACAAAACAATTACATCATCACATGTGAAATTAAACTAGATAAATTAAAATTTAAGTACTGAATCAACTGTGAACACAAGAGAGAACAAATAAAAAAGCTAACAAATTGGAATTACCAGATTTTTAACAAAATAATCAGGACTATTTCATTTTGCACAAAAAAAGTAGTAAAACTTTCGTGTCAACACATCAATAGGGAACTCCCACTGTTTGGCTGATTTAAGTACTGAAAGCAGCCATTTCAATAATGAAGATCAACATAGAACTGTGCATATATTTTCAGTTTTGTTTTTTGTGGAAGTAGCAATTGTACATTCTGCATAGATTTACATAAATATAACTATGATGAAGTGGCCTAGAAGAATCAAAATTGAAATGGATTTTTACTGAAAGTGTTTACATCAAAACATTTTAGATACTAGAAGCATAAACTTAATAAATTAAGCAGCAGAGCATGGCTTTGAACAGTACCAAAATCAAAATGGATTTGATTTTGCAAGCTTTTTTGCACACAACTCCCAATTAAATTAGTGGGAGTTACATGAACAGAAGGCTTGTAAATCAGGCCCTATGTTAATAAAACCTTAATTAATGTTAATATTCAGAGGTCTTCTACATATAACATTTACTATCATCACTCAAATACATAGATAAAACTAGTATTTCTATATGCTTGAACTATCAGTTTATCTCCTGAACATCACAATTTTACAAATATCTAAAAATATATTTTTAGAAACCCAGAAAACCAGTATTGCTGAAATGGGGGGGGGGGGGGGGGGGGGGGGGGGGGGGACACACTTGTCAATGTTAAGGAACTTCTAATGCATCCCTGGAGACAGTTTAACTTGTATTAGGTTAACTGCTGATTTCTAGGGAGACTACTTCTAGTTACAGCTAATGAAGGACATAGGAAAGAGTAGCAAAGTAATAAGATGAGTATTTTCTCCAAAGAAGCAGATTAAAATCTATGACATACCAACAGAAATAAGCATATTCATAAAAATTCACTATTCATAACTGGCAACAAAAAGCCTCTTTTTATAATCAATGTTTAACTGCTATTTCTTTAAGAGTAGAATATTAATTTGCTTTAGGATAACTTGAACCAAGAAACATTTAAGTGCACCTAAAGTACTGGTATATTATAAAAGCCATAATTTCCTTCAGCTGTCAAGTTACAAGGTGCTGAAATAAAAATTATTAAAAAAACCTAGCAGTATATTTTCTTAAAATGGAGATTCAGCCTTGACAAGACAAAAAGGGGAATAAAAAGAATGATTATGTACCTGTGTGTAAGTGCAATTCTTCTTTTTACATTTGCCACATGTAAACAAGTCAGTCTGGGTGCCTCCTGTCTTAGCCATCTGGTGCTCTCTGATAGCTTCTTTGGTCAGATTTTTGCGCATCTCTTTCAGCTCATCACTTGCCATCTCCTGTTATGGACAAACAGACTGTCTACCATAGCATTCTCAATTTGCTATTGGATCTTATCTTCTTACAGCTTTGATACACTATTGCTCATATGACCATGGTATATAGCAGCCTAAGAAATTGTATTTTAAAAAATGTATATAACTGTTTTGAAGATACAAATTTGTTTTTAAATCCATGAATACCTATCTTATTGAGCAGCAAAATCTTTCTAGGAATCTTGGATATTTTATCTTGGCTAAATTCAAACAGATAAGCTTCAACTTTAGCTATCATAAATTCCACTAAGTTTTGTCAAAGATGCTACCTAAAGTTAAAACATTTCTTCACTCCTCTATACTGCTGGTTAAATGGCAGAAGTTACATAACCACCAAACTTGCAAAATTTGTGCTGAGAAATTTATGCTCAGTTTCTTTAAAAATATTCTACTCCGGATACCAGTTAATTGTTTTCACTTCAGTTTACTTGGTCAGCTGGGTGCTCCATGCTCCAGGTAAGGGGAATCCTAATTTGTCCACTGTTCCAGTATCTGCATAGGAGTTAGCAGTTCAATTATCTTCTCTCCAACAGTTCTCTTTACAGATTTTTAGCTATTTAACTCAAAATCTTTTTAGTCCAAAATGAATTTAAAATCCAAATAACGATTGACCCTGAAGTATTACTTTCATATAAATGTAGTGATCAGAACAAAACAGAATCCCAAAGAATCAAGATGCTATTTGAGCTTCATTATACACATATAGCGAGTGGTCTGCCACCCTCAGTTTGCTTGTGCATATGCCCACAAAGCTCACCGTTACTGATAACCTGTAAGAATAGCTTAGCTTCTGATCTAGTTGCAATCTTTTTTTTTCCTTTGCCTGTTTGACCTCAACAAGAATTCAAAAATGCCAAACACAATTACAAAGTAGGTCTAAACTCTTAATTGTTTTTGTTTTTATCATAACCTCTAATTTTATGTAATCAAGTTTATTGCTGCTGCCTCTTTAGAAACTACACAAAGGCACTGACCCTGGGAAATTTTATTTCATGTTTCTTGGGCACAAGACCCATATTCTCCTCTCCAATTATTTCCATATTGGCTTCCTAAATCCACTCTGAATAACCATCATTTTTTTCTGAAACCCTGTGCTATGTAACACAAACATTTTAAGTCACAATAAATTGTTGCATGAACTTCTATGGTCAATTCCCTGAACCTTATTCAAAATGACACAAAATAGGGCCTCTGAGTAGGATTGATTAAGCTACTGCACTTAGCAGATATTAGACTGGACAGGGGTATACTTTTCATTTTCTGTTTGCAGACAAATTTCCAATGCAAGTTTCCCTTTTTAAGCCTGTCTGGAGCAAAATTTAACTTTGGGAAGTTAACCAGGGGGGTCTTGTCCTTTCTATTAACAATTCTGCAGTAAATTCCACTTTTACCAAGTTTTAACTTTCTGCCTTGGGTTGGTAAGCCATCCCAATTCATTTGTCTAATAAGATTTTTAGTGTTTTGTCAAATACAGAGACACGTATGAATTTAATACATTTTAAAACTTTCCCTAAATATTGTGCCAGTGACATTTTAGTTGTCTGTGCCTCCTATGTTCCTTCTTTGTAATAAAAAACAGAGCATATCTAGTCAAGTTTCTTTCAAAGACATGTTTTAAAACAATATTTAAAAAAACCAAATATTTATTGTTATGGTTTAAATATAGTTTGTTTTTCTTTAATATTAGAATCTCATTTTATTATCTTAAGGTCAATTTGCCTAACCTACTCTTTCCCTCTTATTTTGTCTTTTTGTTAAAAAAACAAATATACTTGTGTTCTGCAAAGTGGCTTTTTTTTTTAAAAAGATAATTTTAAAATTTGTGGTTAGTTACTAAAAGTACGTCTAAAGGAGCTCTCTGCTACAGAAAGAGGAGACTGACCTGTAAAAAAAATCAGAACGATACACCTACCTTAGAAGTAGTCAAAATGCTTAAGCTAGCACTTACCAAATACAAAGGTAATGCTGTTTAATGCTGCTGCTGATACAATATACCCAAAGAGGGGCACAACTGGGCAGCCTGGGATCACTAGCAGAAGTCCACCTCCCCTTACTTGAAGGCTCGTGCTGGTACAGGCTGCATGTTTTTTTAAATGCAATATATTCTATTTCTAAGCATTCTCCCTGAAGCACTCTCAGAGACATTCTACCTGCCTCTCGCCAGCATCACACTTTATGGAACTACACCACTATCTCTGTGAGTTTGCAAGCCATTATACCACAACCCACAATTGAGACCTAAGTGCCTATGCTTATGAGAGTGTGCAGATACAAAGTATAAGAAAGCTAACAAATTAAAATTAACCACTAACCACCAACGAAAATTAAGTCAAACAGATTAATGAAAGTTTCAAGAATGAATACTAACTTACCTCTGCTGTCATTTTGGCAAACCTGTCAGGAGGTATGTTCCCACATAATACATTTTTTCTTAGATTAGGGTTCTTTGTGTCCTTGAGATTTGCTATCCTACTTCGGACCCTATTTTTATATTTCATGTCAGTGTTTTTCAATTCTTGATATATAGGTGCTTAGGACTTAAGGAACACATTTATCAACAAATAATATGCAGAATAAAATATATTGTTTCACTGCTTCATAAATATTTGCCCAAGGTGTGTCTTTTACACAGGTTTGGCAGGATTCAATTTTTTAATCTGTAAACGTCAATTTTATCATACACATGCAGCTAAATGAAAAAATATCTCCATCAATAATAATCAAAATTTACAGATCAGCACAGTGAGAAAAATGCTGCCTGAGAATTTATTAGCGTTTTAATAAAGGATGTTTACTTCATATATTTTGACATCTGAGGTTGACTATTTATGTTTGAATGGTTATAAAACTAACTTTTTGAATCTCAATGTCTACTGTCATTAAACAATTGTTTCTCACAACTGTGAAAATTTAAATAGATAAAAATAGAAAAAAATGCTTAAAAACATTCATACTATCCACCAAAATTTAAAAAAAAAATAAAAATCAAATTCTGATAAGCCTACTACTACATTATTGATCAGTTTCTTTCTTTAGAAACAGCTGACAGTGCTTGTATTACATTATTTTCTCAATTTCTTCTGCTCAACTGATGGCAACTGGATCAAAACACTAAGAAACAGTTTTGTTAACCATTTGATGGACTACAAGTGTGAAACTGCAGATCTCCCAGACCCTTTGACTTGTGGAAGTCTCCCACAAGTGTGCAACAGGCATCTTTAACTCATTCTGCTGATTTTACAAAATAATGCACTGTTGATATCTGAGCATAACTAGGTTACTTACCAGTAACTGATGTTCTTCGAGATGTGTTGCTCATGTCCATTCCACTATAGGTGAGTGCATGCCACCGTGCACAGTTCCCGGAACCTTTTTCCCCTTAGCAGATCCTGTAGGGCCGGCTCCAGCGCCCCCTGGAGCCCCGCGCACATGCCATGGTATAGGAGGTGCTGCCGGACCTACGCCCCCTCAGTCCCTTCTTTCTGCCAACTCTGGCAGCGGGGATGGGGGGTGGATTGAGGAATGGACATGACCAACACATCTCGAAGGACATCAGTTACTGGTAAGTAACCTAGTTTTCTTCTTTGAGTGATTGCTCGTGTCCATTCCACTATAGGTGAATAACAAGCAATACCTTGGAGATGGGTAGGAGTTACCAGTTAGCTGCCCTCAGCACCACTCTGTCAAATCCAGTGTCCTCTCTCGCCTGCTGGACGATGGCGTAGTGGGACATGAAGGTATGCACTGATGACCAGGTGGCAGCTTTGCAGATGTCCTGCAGGAGCACTCTCTGTAGACGAGGCTTGAGACGCTGTAGACGAGGCTTGAGCTCTGGTTGAGTGCGCTGTGATGGATCCCGGAAGTGGCATCCTTGCCTGCTTGTAGCAGAACTTGATGCACAATGTAATCCACGAGGAGATGCGCTGGGTGGAGACAGGCGAGGCTTTCATCCAGTCAGCCACTGTGATGAAGAGCTGCGTCGATTTCCGGAACGGCTTTATACGCTTGATATAGAAGGCCAGGGCTCGTCTCACGTCCAGCGAATGCCATCTCCTCTCCTCCTCCAAACCGTGCGGTTTGGGAAAAAACATGGGGAGAAAAATATCTTGATTACAATGAAATTGGGAAACCACCTTAGGCAAGAAGGCTGGATGCGGCCTCAACTGCACCTTATCCTTATAGAATACTGTGTAAGGGGGCTCCGAGGTCACCAGTGTGCTGAACCAGTGCTGTCTTGGCCAGGCCAGAGTGATGAGTATAACGTCTGCCCTGTCCCTCTTTATTTTCAGCAGGACCTTGGGCAGGAGCGGAATGGGCGGAAACACATACATGAGGGTCCCCATCCAATTCATGAGGAACGCACTGGAAATCGACCCAGTCTCGCAATCCTGGAGTGAACAGTACCTTGGACACTTTGCATTCCAGGCCAACACAAATAGGTCCTGTTGGGGAATGCCCCACTTCTGGAAGATCACAGCCACCACCTCTGGGTGCAACAACCAGTCGTGGCAGGGTAGAAATGACCTGCTGAGGCGATCCGCCTCGTCGTTCCTCACTCCTGGGAAGTGAGAGGCAGTCAAGTGAAAATCATGCCTCACGGCAAGGTCCCACAGATGGTAGCTTCCTCGCAGAGGGCTGAGGAGCGCGCTCCCCCCTGCTTGTTTATGTAAAACATGGCTGCGGTGTTGTCCGTCAGCACCTGCACCATTCTGCCTGTCAGGAATTGGAGGAACGCTTTGCCTGCTAGGCGAATGGCCCTCAGCTCCTTCACTTTGATGTACAGGAGCCTCTCCTTCCCCTAAGTTGGCGCTGATGTGGGCTCCCCATCCTACATCTGAAGCGTGGGAAATTAGAGTGACCGATGGGACCAGTTTTTTGAATGGAACGCCTTTCATCACTGCCCTGGGAGTCCGCCACCAGTTTAGGGAGGCTAGGACGAGCAGGGGAACTGTGACCACACGGTCCAATGGGTGTCTGCTTGGCACATATACTGAGGCCAACCATGCCTGAAGTGGCCTGAGCCTCAGGTGAGCTAGTCTCACTATGTACGTGCAGGCCGCCATGTGGCCTAACAGCTGTAGGAAGTGCCTGGCTGTTGTCATGGGGTATCGGTGCAGCTGGGAGATGATAGAAACCATCGCCTCGAAACGCGGCTGAGGCAGGAAGGCTCTGACCTGGGAAGCGTCCAGGGTGGCCCCAATGAATTCTATGCTTTGCACGGGGTTAGTGTGGACTTCTGCTCATTTATGAGCAGTCCCAGCCTGCATACCAGTCTCCTGGATCCAGGGAAGGGATAATGGAGGCTAGGGAGACCATGTGAAACCTGAGTTGTTTGCTGAATTTGTTTAGATAACACAGGTCTAATATGGGTCTCAGACCCCCCTTCCCCTTGGGGATGAGGAAGTACCTCGAATAGAAACCCTTTCCCCTTCTGCCTTGAGGGACTGTTTCCACCGTTCCTATGTTGAGGAGGGTGTTCCATTTCCAGAAAGAGGAGTTTCTCGTGAGAGGGGTCCCTGAAGAGGGACGTAGGGGGAGGGTTGTTGGGGCGGGTAGATGTAAACTGTAGGGCACAGTCCCCTGAAACTATCCCAAGGACCCAACGGCCTGAAGTGATCTTTGCCCATTCGGGATAGAAGGGCCGTAACCTATTTAGGAGGGGGCAGGATGGATCCAGGAGAGCAGTCATGGCGCCACCCTGGGGTGCCGAATCAAAACTGTCTCCTCCGGTTGCCTGACCCCCTGGGGGGCTCTACTGGGGGGTTGAGAACGAGCTGGGGGGGGTGATTTCTCCTTCTAAACCCCCTATTCCTGTCCCTAATCCTATAGGATTGAAAAGGCCTGGGCGGAGGTCTTAGCTGCTGCTGCGCCTCAGGCCGCGACTGACGCATGGAAGCCTGGGGAGTGTACAGGACCAGGGAGTGAAGTATGGCCCTGGAGTCCTTCAGATCGTGCAGCTTCGCATCGGTCTGGTTGGAGAATAGGGCTGACCCATCAAAGGGGAGGTCCTGAAACGATTGCTGCACCTCTTAGGACAGGCCTGAGGATTGCAGCCACGGGCACCTTCTCATGGAGATGGCAGAGGCTATGGCCCTGCCTGCTGAGTCAGCAGTGTCACAGGTCGTCTGGATGCTGCCCTAGCCGCTGTGGTTCCTTCCTCCACGATGGTGTTAAAGTCTGTGGCCTGGTCCTGGGGCAAGGCCTCAGTGAACTGCCTGAAGGAGTCCAACAAGTTGAAATTATATCTACCCAGGAGGGCCTGATGGTTGCCAATCCTGAACTGCACGTTTTCCATGGAATAAATCTTTCTCCCAAACAAATCCAGCTTTTTGTTGTCTTTGTTCTTGGGAGCGGACCCTGGCTGACCTTGCCTGTCTCGCTGGTTAGCCGCATCTACCACCAGGGTTCCTGGGGCAGGGGGAGTGAACAGATACTCAAACCCTTCGGCCGGGACGTAATACTTTCTCTCGGCCACCTTTGACGTAGGGGCGACTGAGGAAGGGGTTTGCCACAGGGTCTTTACAATTTTAAGGACCCTTTCTTGGACTGGGAGGGCCACTCTCGCTGGGGCAGCTGCCACCAGCACATTAAAGAGGCTATCTTTGGCCTCTTCTAACTCTTTTACCTACAGCCCCAAGTTGGAGGCCACTCTCTTGAGCAGCTCCTGGTGCGCCCTGAAATCCTCCAGTGGCGCCTAATGGTCCTGGAAGACTGCCTCATCTGGTGAGGAGGAAGAGGACTGCCAAGATGCATCCAGCAGGTGTGCCCCCTCCTGCCAAAGGGTTGCACCCACTGAGGGTCCCTCCATAGGGTCCGACTCCTTGTCCGAGGAATGGTGTCTATGGGCCCTCTCCTGTGCCAGAGGCACAGACCGTACCCCCAATGACAGGATGGATATCCCATGGGACCCAACAAGGCCATTGTTGCGGCCATTGACCCTGGGGCCAACCTGGAGCTGACTGCGCCACAGGCTGTGACGCTTTGTGACTGGGAGACCCCGAGTCACTGGACTGGCAATGCCGTGCACATCCTCGGTTCCAGGCACCCTTCCGTGCTGGGGACCGCCCTCTTGACGCCTGCAACCTGGAGGATGACGAGGACTGCCTCCGTCGCCGTGAACAGTGCCAACGAACGGAGGTGTGCTCCGAAGAGCTAGAGGTACCGGAGCGTCGTCTTGGTACTGATGACTTCCAATACCGCTTGCCGTGCAGCCCTGCAGACCCTTTCAGTGACCGAGGTCGGCGCTGCTACGAGCTCCTCGATGCCGAGTCAGACTCCAGAGACCGGGTTCTGTGTCGTGGACTGCGTGGTGCCAGGTCCTCCGATGGCGACTGGGTTCTGCGCCGCCTTGGTGCGGGCGAACTCCTTGATGCCGAGTCCTCTGATGGCAACCAGGTTCTGCGCCGTCTGGGCACGGGCGAACTACTCAGTGCCGGGGAACTGGGACAGGAGCTGTCTGAGCGCCGCCTGGCAGTTCTCGACTGGTGCCGCCTCCTGGCCTGCGCTGCCTCTGGTGCTGGGGATCGACGTTGACACCAAGAGGGAGACTCCGCATCCTGAATCGAAGCAGGCTGGCTCGACGACGCTGACCTGAAGCAACTGCTGGGGGAGCGTCTCTGCTCTATCCTCAGTGGCCGTCCGGCGGGAGATCTTCCTCCCCGTACCAGGGATCTCCACTGCCCTTCAGGGGGACCCAATGCGGGTTTCCCCCATGCCACCAGCCCCTTCTCCCTCAGCAGACGGGGGGAGGGAGGGGCGCGGAGGTGGCATAGGCAAGGCCAACAAGGCTCTTGCCGCCTGAAAAGCCTCCAGTGTCAACAGCATCGGCAGGGCCACTCTCCCACTCCCAGGCATCAGGGGAGGCTCCCTGATCCAAGATGCAGGCACCGGAGAAGGCTCAACAGGCCAGGTCCAGTGCATCTCCGTACTCAACCCTGTCCTCCTTCTTCCTCGGTGCCAGTGATGTTGCTTGGTGCTGAGTTGAGGCCGGTGCTGGCGGTGCACTCTGCACCGAGGTCACGCTCGGTGCTGAGGTGGAGTGGGCTGGCTTGGACGCCGGGAGGGGGGGGGGAAGGAGGGGAGCGCTGCCTGCATCAGCAGGGCTTTTAACCAGATTTCTCGGTCCTTCTAAGTCCTTGGTTTAAAAGCCCTGCAGATCTTGCACTTTTATTTTCTGTGTGCCTCCCCCAAGCACTTAAGGTTGTGGGGGTCCCTGAGTGGGAAACCCTTCCCGCAGGAGGCACACGGCTTGAATCCCAGCGACCAGGGCATAGCCCGGCCATCCTAAGTCCCCGCAGGGACTTGCCTTATCTCTAACTACTCTTCTTAACCATACTTAACAACTACTTAACTAATTAAACTATTTAGAACAACAAATAAGTTCAAAGAAGGGGAATAGTACTTGCTGACAGCAAAGCTAGTTCCAGCAACCGTCATGGGCAGAAAGAAGGAACTGAAGGGACGTAGGGCCGACAGTGCCTCATATACCACGGCATGTGTGTGGGGCTCCAAGGGGCAACCGAGCCGGCCCTATGGGACCTGCTAAGGGGAAAAAAGTTCCAGGAGCCGTGCACAGAGGCTTGCACTCACCTATAGTGGAATGGACATGAGCAAACACTCGAAGAAGAACAATAATTTCTAACAAAAAATTAAGCTTCCAAAGTTTTCAACATGGCTACCCGATTTCTTTACAGAAGACACTCTCACCTTTTATGGTAACTGTACATTGACAGGGTAGCATTAGAAAGCTCGGATTGTTACTACCTATATAGTATTTGCTCTATCTGCTAAATAGCAGATACTGTCTGTTGCCAATTTGACCCTTTGAAAACACTAAATTTACTTTAAAATGAAGTTGAGAAAGGGAAGACTCCTCATCTGTGTAAGCCGTAACCACATTAGAATTAAAAACTAAACAAAAAAAACATCAAAACCTAAGCAGTTAAAGTAAAAGAGTAAGCACTTTGATAATGCCAAAAAAAATCTGTAACTAAGATTTCATCCAAGATTGTAGGAACACAATAACAACACCTAGCTCTAATACAGCATTTGTCATCCGTAGATCTCAAAGCTGAGATACAGAAAGGAGAAGTAACTTGCCCATGGTCACCCAACAGCTCAGAGGCAGGGTGGAAATAGAACCCAGTTTTGCCGAGTCCTAATCCAGAGCTCTTATATACTAGGCCAAACTGCCTCTAGAATTTCACCACAGGTCACTTCAGTAAGGTATCTGCTAAAACTGCTGCTTACAACTGTAACTTAAGTAAAAAGAGTTCTGTATTGTAATTTACTGTTCACATATTGTGAGAAGTGCTTCTCACACTAAAAACTTTCACACTGCCTTATTGAACAAAATGAGTATTCCCTACTGAATAAAATCAATATTCATTACATGGAACAAACAATTTTTTTTATTTAACCAGCAATATAAATCCATCAGCAAATACGAATTCAAGAGCCCATAGATATACCACAAAGGATATCTTCTTCAATCTGAGAACCCAGCTCTTCCTCATCAGCACCAATAGCAATGTAGTCATCTGAAGAAAAGAGAAGTTTGATTATTAACATTGAGGTGCTAAGGAAATCTGACATCCACTTAAACGTCCATTGAGAACCCTGGAAAGAGCAAATTATGTCACAACCACAGTGTACATTTTAAGAAAAATTAATGCACTATATACTTTTATGGTAGCAAAACCCTGTTCGCTCATTATTTTACAGAGCACACAAAGGCAAAACGACAAGATTGAAGACCAGTGCTTTTCTGTCAATCTTATTTCATCAGGAGGTAAACTGTAGATGTAGGTACTGTTGAAAGAGCTTTCGTGTTATCAGTTAAGTCTTGAAAATTCTACTCAGTTTGACAACTGCCAATCTCTGCTGTGAAAGAAATCACTTTAATGTCAGTGATAAAATTCACTCTCAAAATAGCAGGGGTACATTCATTCAGCGTTAGAGGAAAAGAGAATCAGTAATTAAGTTATAGAAAGGAGTTTAATGGACATTAAAACCATAAGGAAAGCAGACAAACTGCAATGCAAGAAAACAGGAAAGTTAAAGTGATAAATAAAATAGGTAAAATACTAAAACTCTAAAGACAGCATGAAAAGTTTAGATTGAAATGCCCAGCCTTAAAAATCTTGGAATAGAGATTCTGGTGAGAAAAAAGTAAAAAACATGTACTTTCTAATTTAACATTTGACTTTCTAGTTTGACAGAGAACAGGCTAGCCAGTGCAAGCACACTATCAACATTTTCCACCATTCTTCCCCTCACCTTCCTTTTCATTTTAAAAAGATCAAGGAACACCATCAACTAGAAATTAAGTCAATTTCATAAAATGAATTAAAAATAGTTTCGGATACCACATCAAATGGCCATGTCAATTTTTGTGTTTTACAGTCATATATTCCCACTAAAAAATTATTTCTCCCCTTTTGCGGTGTGAAAGATGAACAAAAACAGGAGAACGTGACTGATTATCTATGGCAGTGGTTCCCAACCTTTTTGGCTCAAAGGTCAAAGATATCAATTTTACAAGTCTGAAGGGACCCCAGGCTCCACCAGGAGCCCCCCACCCTGCAGCCAGATGGAAGGAGTTCAGTGAGGAGGCTGCCTCCTTCCTGATCTCCCATGCCCCTGGCGGCAGCAGGGAAACTGCATGCATCCTGTAGTCCCGTGCGCTCCACCTGGGTCCCTAGGTAGTGGCTTCCTTCTGCAGCCAGGGGGAGAGGAGATCAATGCTCCCCTCCCTCTGGCTCCAGCAGGGACCCCAGCACCTATGGACCCAGGTGGAACACTTTGCCGTGCTCCCTGCTACAGCCAGGGGGAGGGGAGAGCTGATCTCCCATCCCCTTGGCTGCATCAAGGATCCTGCACACGGCAACGCACTCCTCCGGTTCGTAGGCAGCAGCTCCCTTTTGTAGCCAACAGGAAGGAGTGGGGGGCCACTTTGAAAGACCCTGTGGGCCATTTTTGGCCTGCAGGCCATGGATTGGGAACCACTGATCTACAGGAAAAAATAGTGAAAATGTCTACACTTAAAGTGCAGTCAAAATGCACAACACAAGAAACCTGAAGAGAAGAATACTCTCTCTAGTCTGTTAGAGTTACAATAATTTTAGGTACATTTCTAAAGACAAGTATTATTTAAATTGACATTGCATAAAATTTGCAAGGTGATTTTGGAGAATAAATTACATTTTCACAAGCACTTAAGTCAGTTAGGTATCTTAACTTTCACTGACTGCCAGTTGGACTTAAAACACATCTTAAAAACATTACTCGTCTCGCTGCTTTCTGCAAGTGAGTTTGTATACAATTTCAAAGTGGACTACGGGGTATTTAGAAAGTGAGCCCTACTATGGAAGAGTTAGTGTTAATCTGAGTGCAGGACTTGAACCTACGTATAACATTGCTCTGGGGCACAAAGAAAAAGGGACACAGGCTCCATTTTTGAAGGAAGAGACAAAGTAGCAGGAGGGACCAAGGCTGCTTTGAGCACCTTCACTTTTTGTATATATTCTCTATATGATCCCATTTGCTATTTTCACTCACTTACACTTTGTAGTACCTTTATAACAAACTTAACAAATACTGTGTGCCGTGCTCAAAAAACCGTTAAAAAATAAATAAATACCCATTTACTGTCCTTTTCTCTTCACTACACAAGCCAGTTTGAACCAAACAGAGGATTAATAATGAATAGATTAGGTTCCCACTAATAAGGGGCTATGTACATTGCTGGAATAAGTTTTGCATTTAGTTTAAAACTGAGATATACATATATATATAGTTTGGCTAAAGGACAGCTTTAGAAGGATGGGAGCATGAAACTGTACTGTTATTTGAAGGGTGTAAAAATGAGCAGTAATAAAAGAAGCTTTATTATGAGGATCTCATGAAGATGTACAGATTAATATGCACAAAATGTATAGGTTATTTCTGTATTTTGAAAATTAAAAAAAAGGAGAAATGGGGAGAAGGGTAGATGTACGAACAGCAGGAAAACAAAAGACTTGACAGTGAGATCTATTAGTATAATCTCCCAAAGGAAGTAGTGGAAGCCTTATTTTTCAGGAATTCTTTTTAAAAGGCAGACCAGATAAAACACAAAGATGTACTGGAAGATAACTCCTAACACTGAAAACAAGACGGAATAGATCATTTCATAGGTCTTGTCCATCTCCAAATTTTATAACTCTCAAAAGACAGACGTTTCACCCCTGAAACTTGATGAGAAGAGAATGCTGATGACATGGATTGGATACTTAAAGAACTTGAGATATTTAAAATAATCAAAATACCAGGGCCAGATGTATTATAACAAAATTAATTGCAACTGAAATGAAACAGAGCTTCTGGCAACCAGAATTTGAAAGGTCACAGAACCACTGGGGACAATGTGATACTCTAAAAAAACATCACTGAAATGATACCTTTCATGGAAACAGATTCAACTGATGATACAAGAAGGTAATAGCTAAGTTGTATCATTAAGACGGTTCTCTGCTGTTAGAAAGCAGGGCTGCAATATGAAATGGCTCTGGCATCAACAGTACTGAAAATCAATTTCCTATGCTTGCAGGTTGCCAGGATTACTGGATTATATTAATTTATGACTATACCCGACTAGCTGCCCTGCTTGTACAGGATACAGACTGATCTGATCACCAGCATACACTGGAAGAAGAAATAGAACCAAATCTAATACTACAAATAAGTTCTACAAAGCTCACCTCCTGTTCTGAGAGCAGCAGCCAGCATTTCTCTACACTTCACTCGTACAGAATCTGAAGTACTTGGAGCCCGAGGAAAAGAAGGGATGAAGGAATCTGAGGGAGCATTAGCCTCCTCTTTCCTGATGCTGGAATTGCTACTGGAACTGCTAAAAGGAAGTGAAAAAAGAAAATTGGTATGAAATGTCTCTCCTCCAAGCGTTTCACCCTGGATCAAAACAAACTTTTTGTTCAATCTTTACATCTCATTAACAATATTCCCATAACAGAATAAAGGTAACATTCATGCAATTATTTAAAGCTATAGAAATTATTACCTTTTGGTAAAAAGGATCTTTGAAAAACAAGGTTACTTACCAGAACTGATGTTCTTCAAGATGTGTTGCTCATGTCCATTCCACTATAGGTGAGTGCATGCTACCGTGCACAGTTTCTGGAACTTTTTTCCCTTTAGCAGATCCCGTAGGGTCGGCTCTGGCATCCCCTGGAGCCCCGCACACATGCCACGGTATATGAGGCGCTGCCGGCCCTATGCCCCCTCAGTCCCTTCTTTCTGCCAACTCCAGCAGCGGGGACGGGGGGTGGGTTGTGGAATGGACATGAGCAACACATCTCAAAGAACATCAGTTACTGATAAGTAACCTAGTTTTCTTCTTCAAGTGATAGCTCATGTCCATTCCACTATAGGTGAATAACAAGCAATACCTTGGAGGTGGATAGGAGTTACTGGTGAGCTGCCCTCAGCACAGCTCTGCCGAATCCCGCGTCCTCTCTCGCCTGCTGGACGATGGCATAGTGGGACATGAAGGTATGCACCAATGACCAGGTGGCACCAGCCACTTCTCCCTCGGTGGGTGGGGAGGGGGAGACGGAGGTGGCGTAGGTAAGGCCAACAAGGCTCTTGCTGCCTGAAAAGCCTCCGGTGTTGACGGCGTTGGCAGGGGCACTCTTCCACTTCCAAGAGTCAAGGGAGGCTCCCTGCTCAGAGATGCAGGCACCGGAGAAGACTCGACGGGCTGTGGCTGGTGCATCTTCGCACTCGACCCTGCCTATACCAATGGCACAGGGGAGCGTCCGCGCTCCGTGCGTTGTCTCTTCTTCTTCGGCACCAGGGATGTTGCTCGATGCCGAGTCGAGCCCGGTGCTGGCAGTGCACTCTGCACTGAGGTGACACTTGGTACCGAGGTGGAGCGGGATGGCTCGGACACTGGGCGGAGTGCTGCCTCCATAAGCTGGGCTTTTAACTGGCTCTCGATCCTTCTGAATCCGTGGTATAAAAGCCCTGCAGATCTTACATTTATCTTTCCTGTGCTCTTTTCCCAGGCACTTAAGGCACTGACGTGGTGGTCGCTGAGTGGGAAAGCCTCAGGAGGCACATGACTTAAATCCAGCCAACCGGGGCATGGCCCGGCCCCACTAAGTCCCTCAGGGACTTCTTATCTAACTACACTTAACACTGCTTAACACTACCTAAAACTAACTAAATACTTTGAATAACAGAGTTCAAACAAGGGGAATAGTACTTGCAGAAAGCAAGGCTAGTTCCAGCAACCGTCACGGGTGGAAAGGAGGAACAGAGGGCGTAGGGTCGGCAGTGCGTCATATACCGCGGCATGTGTGCAGGGCTCCAGGGGGCACCAGAGCCGGCCCTACAGGGTCTGCTAAGGGGAAAAAAGTTCCAGGAACCGTGCACTGTGGCATGCACTCACCTATAGTGGAATGGACATGAGCAATCTCTCAAAGAAGAATACTTGTTTCTATGTGATATGGGGCACAACAAGAATTTTACTAAAGAGGGGACCCAGGTCAAGTGAACCTACAGGCTCCCAGGTACTGGCCACTCCAACCCCTCCAGGTCCCGCTGACCCTTTCTCTCCCTGCACATGTGCAGTTTATAAGGAGTGACATTTGGGGGAAGAAACACATCAGTCCCTCACAGTATTTCCATTGTGGGGGCAATGGCCCCCACTACCACCATTGTTCCACACCTCTCCTTCGCCCCCTGGAAGTGTTGGCCCCTCCACATGTTCCAGCCCGGCATAGCACATGGAGTTGGCCCAGTCACCGGAGTATGGGGTAGGGGGTCTCTCCCAGGCCAAGCCTAGTTGCAGCCCAACTCGGGGCAGCAGGGGAGACCCCGAGTTAGTTTATGCATCAGTGCAATGGTGCCCCTCCTGGCCAAGTGGGGCGTGACCACTGGCTCACTCAGTGCTGTCAGTCTATTCCTGGGTCCCCTGAAATCTGGAAAACCCTCTGATCTCAGGTCTGTCAGGGAGTTGATAGGGGAACCAAGGCCCATCCACACCACTAGGTTCCAGTTCAGGGCCCTCAAGCTAGACCAGCATGAGTGGGTTAGCCAACTCTGACACCATCCTGAGCTCTTTCCCTCTTCCCCCTGCAAACTCTTCAGTCTGCTCAGCTGTTCATCCCTTTTTGGAGTGCTTTTATGGGGCACTCTTCAGCAGTTTACTGACTGTTAGCCACCCCATCCTCTGCTTCCCAGCCCTTTTATCCTCCCACCTGCTGTGAGGCTGCCAATTACCTAGCAGTACCTGTATTATTGTACCCGGCAGTACCTAGTGGCTGGCAGTGCCTGTATTACTCTTCTGTTGCTAGGCCAGAGGGAGTACATTTGCCCCATGACACCCTCCTCCACACCCCCGTGTCTCAGCCCGCTTCCTATGTTATGATGTGCTCAGATATGCTAAGGGGCGGCTGGTTTCCAGATGCTGCCTCTGCCATCTATGCCAAGGGGTCAGGAGGCTGATCCCCCTGGCCCGCACACCATCCTTGTACCCCTGTATGTGACACAGCAGCTGGTATTTCATCCAATTATCTGAAAAGTTTTAGGCCAGATCTATGCTAAATAGTTAGGCTGACCCAGTTATTTCACTCAGGGGTGAAAACTCTGATGAAGGAAAAGCCCTATGAAGGTGTATACACTGACTGCTGCCAAGTGGACCTGTAAGAAGCTGATGGACAAACATGCTGTCTTCAAGGAAAGAATACAATCCAGAAAAAGAAGAATATCTGTTTCTTCTAGCAGTATATGTCTTTGATGCCCCCAGATAGAAAAATGTTTCCACTTAACTAGCTAACATTTTCTAGTTGAATCCATCCTAATATTAGAAAGGATGTTCTGTACAGCATCAGAACATGATTGCTCTAAGAATACCTATCCAAAAACCAGGCTCTGAGATGAAGTGGATGTGGATTTGGATGCTTGATCTTGCCATTCCCCTGGGTCAGCAGTTCAGGAAGTGCTGATAAATGCCTGAGAAAACATAAGTAGGATGTTCAGGAACCAACACTGTTTGGGCCAGCTGGGGGCAATGAATGACTCGTGCCCTGCCCTGCTGAATCTTGCACAAAACTCTAGCCAGGAGTGGTAGTGAAGGGAAGGCATGTTCAGAAGGTCCGACCGTGGAAAGAGTAGGGCATCGCCCTGCAGTATATGTTGCGTTCCCTGTTTGTTTGGGAGGCGAACAAGTCCCTGGTGGGGATCCCCCATAAAGTGAAAATATTGTTCACCACAGAGTCACATTGCTCCCACTTGTGATTGACAGTGAAAAGTCTGCTGAGTCTGTTAGCACATTCTGGTATCATGGGAAGTAGACTGACGACAAGATAATTTGATTGTTGATGCACCAGTTCCACAAACTGACTGCTTCTGCACACAGAGGGATGTCTATTGATGCAAAGGACAGCTGTGATATTGTCTGAAATTAGGAGGGCATAGTGACCTTGAATGAACAGGATAAAGGCTTCACAAGCCCTTCAAACTGCTCACAGCTCTAGAACATTGATGTACATCCTGGACTCGTTATGTCCAGGTGTTTTGTGCTGTATGGCTGTCCATATGGGCTCCCCAACCCAACAGAGATTGAGTCAGTAATGAGCACCCTGTCCGGTGTAGAGGCCAGGAAGGGAATATGCCCATGCATACCTGGTAGGGATTCTTCCACCATAACAGGAACACTAACACTTTGGTGGCAGCAGTTACTATGATGCTCATGGACTGTAAGTATGGCAAATACACAGTTTGGAGCCATGCTTATAAGCAAGATGGAGTGTTGCAAATGGCGTGAGATTAGTACATGAGGGCACATGGCCTAGGAGAGGGATACAGGTCTTAACAGGCACTTGAGGGTTGCTTATGAACTGGTCTATGATATTGTTCATAGCTTGAAAGCTGTCCTTCCACAGGGGAGCCCTTGCCATGATTGAATTTAACAATGCCCCAATTAAGTCTAAAGCCTGCGTAAGTGTGAGGATGGATTTTTTTCAGTATTTATGCTGATCCTCCAGAGGAGAGCAGTTGCAGCATTGTCAAAGTCGACACATGGTCCTCTTGGTGTGACCTGGTGACAAGGAGCCAAATCGTTAACGTAGAAGAAGGCTGTGAAACTACAACAGCTGACAGAGTCTGCTACTACAGAGAATACCTTGGTAAAGACCCTGGAGGTGATGGCAACGCCGAAAGGGAGTATTCAGTATTGAAAGTGATCAGAGCCCATGAATCTGGGAAAGCGGCTGTGAGCAGGGTGGATGGTCAAGTGAAAGCTAGTGTCCCTCATGTTGAGAACTGTAAAGCACATACCCCTTTTCAGGTATGAAATTATAGATACCAGCATGACCATGTGAAACTTGAGTTTGCAAATAAAATAGTAGAGATAACAGAGGTTGAAAGAGTTCTCCAACAGACCTTTTTAGGCACTAGGAAGTATGTCACGTAAAAACAACTCCCTTGTTACTGAAAAGAAACCCTCTCTATCGTGCCTCACTGTAAGAGGGATTTCACTTCATGATTAAAAATGTTCTCATGAGAATGCCCCCGACAGGGGGTGGGGAAAGTAGGTAGGGATGCAAACTCTGTTGAATAGCTAGAATGGATGATATTCAGCATCCATTTATCCATTGTTTTTGCATTCCAGATGTTGAAAAAAGTATTAGATGACCCTCAAAGGGTGCATGGGTGTCAGGAGGCATTGCACTTAGATACACCTACACTGCAATAAAAAACTCACAGCTGGTCTGTGAGCCTGGAAGTCTACACTGCAATGAAACAGCCCTGCAGCCCAAGCCCCATGAGCCCAAGTTGGCTGGCACGGGCCAGCCGTGGGCATCCAGTTACTGTGTAGACTTATCCTTAATGGTTTGCAAATCTCAAGTTCCTGTAAAAAATAACATTTAGCTGAGGGCTGGGATTGTGATAAGAAACCTGCTGAGGAAGGTGTGGGGAAGCTGGCCTTTTGAGCCTTTGCCTCTTATAGGGTGGCTCATAAGGGCTCTGGTGGAAGAACTGTTGAGCCACCAGTGTAGGCTTGTAAGATTGCCAGTGGAATTTTCTCTTTGGGGCAGGTGCATATATATTCCCAAGGAATAGAGGATAGCCTTGGAGTTCTTCAAAATTTGAAAGAACTCATCAATCTGGGGGGGTTAAACCCAGGCGGCTGGGACATAGCCCGGCCACCTTAAGTCCGTCAGGGACTTCTTCCTAAGCTACAACACTTAACAACTACTTAAACTAACTAGGTACTTTGATTAACAAAGAGATAGAAGGGGAATGGCACTTGCAGGGAGCAAGTGCTAGTTCCATCCGACCGTCACGGGCGGAAAGAAGAGACTGAGGGTGCGTAGGGCCGGCAGTGCCTCATGCCGCGGCACTCCAGGGGGCACCAGAGCCGGCCCTACGGGGGCTGCTAAGGGGAAAAAAGTTCCGGGAACCGTGCACTGTGGCGTGCACTCACCTATATTGGAATGGATATGAGCAATCACTCGAAGATAGAATTGAAAGAACTCATCAATCTTCTGATCAAACAGTCTCCTTGAAAGGTTGGTCCTGAGTGGTGCTCTGGCCCTCCCTGGGAAACCCCGAAGCATGGAGCCATGACTCCTTGCAGCAGCCACAGCCCTGGAAGATGCATCAGCTACACCTACTGCTGAGTGGAGAGCAGTCCTGGCACCATTTTGAGCCTGGAAACAAGCTCTGTCCTCCTGTGGGAGTCTGTCAGTAAATTCTGTAAATTTTGAATAGTTCACCAAGTTGTACCTAGCCATTAGTGCTTGGTAGCTAGCGATCCTGAACTGGAGTCAAGAATAAGAAAAGATCAATGGACACGGCTTTCAAAATTCTCCAGCTCCAGGCACATGGAGCACATGTGTACACCAGGGTGGAATACATGCAGAGACCAGCACTCAAAGAAGAATTACACCTTCATGGGCTTACTCCTATTACAACACACACACACACTTTCAGTTTTTACCATGAAGATGTTGTGAATGAAAAGTTGTTTAATAAACACTAAAAGTAAGACAAAATAACTGCTATTACAATTACATTAGATAGTTTCTACCTAAAATGCAGGACACTGACTAAAATAAGCAGTTATTTCTATGACTCCTAATATTGTACAGTAAGAACGTTAAATAGATGACATCACCAGGCAGGATAGATATTTTGACTACCTAACCCATATTGTGGCCAGTGACTTGCCATTTTTTCATATTAGCAGCAGCAGAACGGACTTACCTTCACCCCCACCACAAAAGACACGGACGACTATTTTGATCTACGATGACTGTCCAACCTTGATGACAGCACAAGCATTGCTACTTTTTAGACACTGATTAGGTGTTTGATGTAAGAACACTGTAGGCCTCCCTAGTATCAGATATACTTATACAAAAGCAAATATTTAGGGGAGCACCTGTGAAGAGATTGATTCTTCAGGTTAACAATTCGTCTGTAGTGCTAGTTCAGTTTATACATATATAGGTTCAAATACCTTTCTTCTCTTGCTTCAGGACTATTTTGTGATGAAGATGCAGGTTCCTTTTTCTTGTCTTCAGAGTCTTTATCAGTTGAAGGTCCATCTGGAAATGTACAAACCATGAAATAAGCTTTGCCTCTTATAGGACAGAAATGGCAATTGACTAAGTAAAAGTTAAATACAATGTAGTTTGTTTTCATTACATTCAAGTAAGTTCTACTGAAAGATAAGCAATAGTTAACTCTGACCTCCATAATTTATTATATCTGGTAACCTAAAGAAAGATATCATGGTCAGGCTTCCCTCTTCTTCCAAGGCACTTGCCAATGCATGCATAGCAATTTCTGCAACTGTATCCATCAACATTTCTTTGAAGTTGAAAATTTTCAGTTTGTCTTCCACACCTATGATATCCCTCTGACAAAGCATCAAAAAGAATCTGAAAAACCTTTAATCATTAAATAGATTGGTCACTAATACTGGCTAGTGTTCTTCCCATTTTGTAGGTGATATTACAAGCACCAGTGAGCTTACAAACAAAAAAGAAACCAAACAATAGATCATACACAAAACTCTAGGACTGAATTTTCAGGCCAGGGACCCATAACCAAGCACATCAATCCCTATTTACGCACCTAAAGAAGTGCCCTGATTTTCATAAGGGCTAAGTATCCACAATTCCCATTGGAATTTGAGGATGCTCAATATCTCTGAAAATCAAGCCATTTATTGAGATATCCAAGTTTGAAAACACTGCCCTTATAAGGATGAAACTACCACATGTTCTGTGCTTTTTTATTTAAATACATACATTTCTATAGTTAAGTCTACACAGACAAAACCAAACAAAAAATGGGGGATCAAAGGTTTAAGAGCTTATCAGATCAAAAAATGAATTACTTGGTTAAAACTCATCACCCTGAATGAAAACAAAAAAGAAAACATAAAATTATCCAAATACAATGGATGCTGCATTAAAAAAGAAGTGGTACTAAAAAAGTCCTGAAGGTTAAAATAAAAGAAAACTCACAATATATACTTATGTTTAACTATCTAACATTTGACACTTTTACAAAACTAAAATCATTATAAATAGTCACTATTCAAATACACTGTTGACACAAAATTTGCATTTCTCAGAAGGAAAATGGACACACATACCCTTTTCTCATGTATGAACAGATAAGTAATCATCATAGCAATTAAAGAACACTTATCTGTTGCATAATACAGAAAATAGCCAATATATGCAAAAAACCTCACCCACTCTCACATTCCTACCTTCAACTGCAAGAATATTTTCACCAGGAATTTCAGAATAGTATTAGCACTGTGTCATCTTTTTCCACCAACTGACCTACAATTTCTCTAGATGAATCTCATATTATTGATATGGAACGAACAAAGTCTAGGAAAGCTGTGGAAGCTCCTTCGCTGCAGGTTTTCAAAAAGAGAATGGATAGCCATCTCTGTTGGATGGCAGGGAGTTAGACTAGATGACCCTTGCGATCCCTTCTAACGCTACAGTTCTATGATATCATAGGTTGCTCATTCACACATAATTCTCACCCCTACCTCTAATACATCAGCCGCAGACTGGGAAACTTTCTTAACACTCAGTTTACATAAGGAGGGTGGGTGGGTTGGGAGTGGTATGAGAACAAATCAGAGCTGGAGGGGCGGAGAATTTTAAAAATGCCATCCATATTTTAATATTCCCCAAGCAGTAACAAAATCTTGAAATAGACAATATACATCCAATGAGGAAAGATACTGTAGTGGCACTTTAAGAAATCAGATAAGAGAAGAGCTTCGTACAGAAGTAGTAGGAGTAGAGCAAGAAACTCCAGATTATGAAGTATGAGAGTCAAGAAAGTCACTCTGGTATAATTTAAGATTTTCTTATAAAAAGACTAACCAGGAGAGATGTTTTGACCAAGAGTCCGGAACTCAACACAGCAACAAAACTCTGCAGCCTAAGTCAGCTGGCACAGGCCAGCCCTGGGTTTTTCTTTGCTGTGTAGATATATCCATCGTTTACAGGAATATATAGTATGTTTCCACACTGGAAATTCAGACCATATTACTTAATGATTCTTTTTTCTATTTAGACTTTTTAATTTACATAGGGTAGTTTGCGGATGCAATGGGAGGTGCAAAAAAGGACTCAAGAATGCTGGGGAAAAACAAAGATGACTATTTGTTATGTGTGCCGTGTTGCAGCCATGCTGCCAGAATATTAGAGAGACAAAGTGAGGTATTATCTTTTATTAGCCCCAACCTCTGTTGGTGAGAAAGATAAGCTTTCGAGGTTACACAGAGCTCTTCTTCAGGTCTGGGAAACTAAGGCCAGGTTTACACTACAGGATAAGGCAAAAAATCCACACTCCTAAGTGATATAGTTATACCAACCTACCCCCCGGTGTAGATAGCAGTAGGTCAACAGACAGCTATTGCCTCTTGGGGAGACATATTACATATGCCAAGGGAATTAACTGATCTTTGATTACTAGCGGTAAATATGCCCAATGGCCTGTAATGGGATGTTAGATGGGATAGGCTCTGAGTTACTACAGAGACTTCTTTCCGGGTGTCTGACTGGTGAGTCTTGCCCACACGCTCAGGGTTTAACTGATTGCCATATTTGGGGTTGGGAAGGAATTTTCCCTCAGGGCAGATTGGTAGAGGCCCTGGAGGTTTTTCTCCTTCCTCTGCAGTATGGGCCACAGGTCACTTGCTGGCAGATTCTCTGTACCTTAAAGTCTTTAAACCATGATTTGAGGACTTCAATAACTCAGTCATAGGTAAGGGATCTATTACAGGAGTGTGTGGGTGATATTCTGTAGCCTGCATTGTGCAGGAGGTCAGACTAGATGATCATAATGGTCCCTTCTGACCTTAAACTCTAGGAGTCTAAGAAGGTAAGAGTACCAAACTTGTCTTGGCCATATAGATACTAGCATTGTTACAGTCACCCTGTTGGTATCTTGTGGATGACTCTGGGTATCATCGGAATGGGTGGGAACGCATTAAAGGAGGTCTCTGTTCCAGTTGAGGAGGAATGTATCCCCCAGCGATCAGGTCCCTAGATCTGGTCTCAAGCAGAAGTGGGGACATTTGCAATTCTATGGTGTCGCAAAGAGGTCGATGGTTGGGTGACCCCCATTGTCGAAAAATGTTTTGCAGAATCACATTGTTCAATTCCCACTCATGCTTTCGTCCCAATTGTCTGCTGAAGGTATCTGCAGTTGTGTTCTGATATTTTGGTAAGTATGTGGCTGATATATTGATGTTGTGATGGATACACCAGTTCCAAAGTCTCATCGTCTCAGTGCACAGGCAGTGGGATTGTGCTCCGTCAGTTCATGTAGAACATGCATGTGATGATGTCTGTCATGATTTTTATTGTTTTGTTCTTTATAATTGGAAGCAAGTGGGAACATAAGTTGCGTACTGCATGGAGCTCTAACAAGTCTGTATGTAGGTGTGTTTTGGTCATTGGCCATCTGCCTTGTATGGTATGGTTCGGTAGATGTACTCCTATTAGGGATGTGCCTGTAGTGATCATAACTGAGGGTGGTTACTGTGAAAACGGAACGTGTCATCATGTTGGTGGGTTGTGTCCACCATCATAGGAAGGTTTTAATTCTGTTGGGCATTGAAAGTATCTTGTTTAGTTGTTACTTATGTGGCTTGTGGACAGTTGTCAGCCATACCTGTAGGCAGCACATGTAAGCATGCATGTTGCACTATGTAAATAGTGGCTGCCTGTGTCCTAATAGCTGGAATCATCTGTGGGCAGTTAAGGTCAGGCTGTTTCTTATTAGTGCTATTAAGTTTATTATGGTGAGAAACCTAGTTTTTGGTAGCGATGCCCTGGCTCATAGTGAGTCCAGGTGTGCACTTATAAATTCCAGTTTTACTAGATTCAAAGTGGACTTTTGGCTGTGTATCATGAGTCCTAGTTCCTGAAAATGTGATCATTTGTTTGGTGGCTTGTGTTTGACTTTGTGCTTTTAATCAGGCAATTGTCTAAGTACAGGATTATTATTAACCCCTGCCTGCATAGGTATGCTGCCACCATGGTGAGCCTCTTTGAAAAGGCCCTCGGTGCAGTAGAAAGGCCAAAAAGGAAGTACTTTGTATTGGTAGTGATGGTCTCCCAGCATGAATATGAGAAAACGTCTGTGTGATGAGTGTATAGTGACATGGAAATTGGCATCTTGCAGGTTGAGGGCTGAAAACCAGTCTTCCTGTTCCAGTGCTGGTATTATCATGGATAATACAACCATCCTGAATCTTTGTATTTTTATCAACTTATTTAGTCTTCTGAGATCCAAAATGGGTCTCCATTCTCAGGTTTTTTTTTGTGTTAGAAAGTATCGGGAATAGAAACCCTTCCCTCTCTGTTGTTATGACACATGTTCTACAGCACTTAGAAGAAAGAGACAGTCTACTTCTTATTGTAACAGTTGCTTGTAAGATGGATCCCTGAAGAGGGACAGGGAAGGGGGCTGCGTAGTGGGGATGGAAGTAAAAGGGATGGAGTATCCTGATCATATGATCTCCATGACACATTTGTCTGATGTAATGGATGCTCAGATGTGCTAGAAAGGGCGTAAACTATGACCAAATTGGATAGTAGATGATGTTAGCACTGGGTGGGACCAGGGAGGTCGTTCAGACCCTCAACCAAATGTTCAGAATTGTTGTTTGGAAGGCAACGGTTGTGATATTGATGGCTGTTGATTTTGTCACCTACTTTGCGGTCTCCATCTGTTACATTGTATGTCATATTGTCTTTGATGGTGAGTGTATTGATAACATTGTGTTGGTATGGCTGATATCTAAATTGTCTTCTCCTCGTTGCAGGAGTGTATATGCCAAGTGTGCACAATTTGGCCTGTGAGTCTTTCATGGTGTGTAGAATCTCATTGGTCTTTACGGCAAACAACTTGGTCTTATCGAAGGAAAGATATTCTATCATGGACTGCAAATCCTTCGGTAAGGCTGCTGCATGGAGCAACAAAAGCCCTGTGCATTACGACTGCCATAGCCATCGTTCTCACTGCTGTGTCACCAATGTCAAGGGAAGTCTGTAAGATAGTCTTAGCAATAAGCTGACCTCTGTTAACGAGTGACCTGAATTGCTCTTGCCTTTCTTCTGGGAGAACATCAATAAAATCCATGATTATTGCATAGTTAAGGTCGTAATTTGATAACAAAGCAGTGTAATTGGCTACACAGCTGCACCGTAGCCAATAAATATACTTTTTGACCAAACAAGTCCATTAGTTTCCATTCCGTGTCCTGGGGGTGTGGACTTATGTTGAGGGTGTTTGCCTCATTGGTTGGCTGCTTCTGTAACAAGGGAGTTAGGATGGGGATGGATAAAAAGAAACTCCATATTCCTTTGAAGGGACATAGTATTTTTTGTCCGCTCTCTTACATGTTGGTAGAATCATGACTGCAGATTGCCACATGTTGTTGGCAGCCTCCATTAGTGCTTCATCCATTGGTAGTGTGATTTTCACTGGTGAGCAGAATTCTGAGGAGTCTGTTTCCGAGACCGCCTCGAGTGATATTTCGAGATCTTGTGTCACTCTCTTGAAAAGGTTTTTAAATTGCTTCAAATTGGTATTATTGCTTCGTCCAGTGATGATGAAGAGTTTTGAATTACCAGTGATGTCTCCTGCTCAGTTGTGTCCTCCATTTCTTCTGCGCTTTCAGGAAGCGGCTCTGAAATAGGCAGGACAGAGTGAGACATAGATCTGTTTCTGTCTCTATGAGAGCTGGGAGGTCTGCTATAACCTGGTGTAAGCAGACCATGTGTCACAATTGGGCCATTATATAAGGTACGGCATAGGTGGTCCAAGCCAGGGTGGTCCATACCATGATTGTTTGTCGTATCTGGTGCATGCCCTGTGTTTTGAAGAGATGGGAGTTAGTCTGTGAGGTGAAGAGTGTTGAGACGAAAAGGCCCCTTCCTTTGCATCATCCTCATCTCTGCTGGAGAATGATATTGGAGAAAGGGCTTCATCTAGAACTATATGGGGTGGGGAGGTATAAGTATCAAACAGTTGTAACTGAAGGGTAGAGGTCACCAGTATCTCTCCCTGGTGGCAATAATGTAATTTTGACTTATTTTTTTGACCAGCTACCAATGTCGGTAACGTGGTTTCACTTGGTGCCAATGTAGTGGTTGGTGCCACACCCAGGGTCGGTGCTGAGGCTACCGATAGTTCGGATTGCTGCAGTTTTCTCTGTGATGGTTTTTTCCTCAGTTTTGTGGTGGAGGTCGTTTTGGTCTTGACTCAACTCCGCACCGGAAGGTTGGGTATCCTTTGTCACTGTTGATCAAGCAGTACTGGAAGAACCTGGTGCCTCGTAAGTGCTTAGTTTAGACACCGTTGATCTGGCTAGTGAGCTCCTCTTTTTTGGCAGGTTCTGAGAAGAAGCTGAAGCTCTTTTCCATTACGATTTTTCAACAGATTGAGGTAAAGTTTTATGGCCAGGGTCAGAAACGGGTCTCAATAACTTCTCCATTATGATCAGTTAAGTCAGAGATCCCTGACTCTCCTGGCTCCAGCCTTTAGGTTTTTACAGTGGGTACACTTTTGGGTTGTGTCCCCCTCACTGAGGCATCGAACACACTAAGTGTCCATCTGATGCTGGGATAGTGTCCCTACATGGCATACATTTCTTGAAGCCTGGTGAACCAGGCATAATGGTTAGTTTCCTGAGGGACAGAACTATTCCACTGTACGAAGAGTAAGAAAAATACCTTTTTAAAAAAAAAAAAAAAACTGGGTAATGGGGAAAGGCTAGGTGACTAACTATTGACTATAACTAATGCTATCTATAAACTATATAACTATTAAGACAAGCTAAAGTTGTAACTGCTGCGGGCTCCATCTTGGACTGCGGACGGTTGAGAAGGAACTGAAGTGCTCAGTTTGAGGCGTCAACGGCGTTGCAAGATGGGAACTGCACATGCACGACCCAGACGGGCACTGCTGATGGAAATCTTTGATCCAGGACACGAGAACATGACAATGCCTAGAGTGGAGCATCCACAGGGACACCACTTAAAGAACTATTTGCGCTAAACAATCTGTTCAAACCTTGTATTAAACTGTGACACTCTCATTACGTTTCCCAGACCTGAAGAAGAGCTCTGGGTAAGCTCAAAAGCTTGTGTTTCTCACCCTCAAAAGAAGTCGGGCCAAGAAAAGATATTACCTTACCCACCTCAACCCTCTTATGTAGTCATTCACTTGAACAACATTCAAAACAGGCTCTTCTCTCCGAAAGATAAAACATTATATAGGAGTTCAGAAACTTTTCTGAATTTTTTATTCTATTTGATGCCCACACACACACACACACACACACACACACACACACATTGGCAATAGTAAAAAAGCTATAAAAACAAGGATATATAATTAGCATTTAGTTTTGTTCATAACTAAAGTTACTGGAGAAAACTGATGTGTCCTCCTAAACATAATCTAGACTGCTTCATAGCATAATGTAAGGATCCTATACACAGAATGCTTTTGTCATTAAATGTGATTTGGTTAGTGCTATAATTATTCTTCTGCTTACATCCCTGAAGAAAAACTCAGCAAAAACAAAACTAATTTCTGCTAGCTCATAAACATTTAAGCTTTTATTCTGCATTCATTTCAAAAATGTTTTTCCCTCCCATCCTTAGTTTCATTAAGAGCAATAAAATGATTCTAACAATTATACAGTAATGTGTATCTTCAACCCAGTAAGTAAATAAACAGAGGCCCTAGAAATGCATTCTAAAAGTTCCAGCATTCTTTTCCAGATTTGTACCCTCAGGATTCAATAAAAATGACTCTGAAATTTCAAGCTGCATTGTAGAATATTTAGATTTTACACATTTTTAAAAGTCTGGATTAGAACACATCCTGAAATCCTGACATTTGCTACATGCTCCAACTTACTTTATATGAAGTAATATAACTTAAGTTGTTGCTACCTGCAAAGAATTTTTTCCTCTCATCACATGGCTGAAAGATGTTATGACTTCTACTAGTAGAGTTTGCTTGTTCATCTGAATTGTATCTACTTGGCCGGTATGACTTTTAAGATCTTTCAAGAATTATTTGCACTTTGTAAAGACTAATCTTGCTCTGTAGCTCTCACTAAGTCTTCTTTCAGAAGATGCTCGGAAGCCACCACCTCTGAGTCTATTAACACAGGTGCAAAAATATTGTAACCAGTTTTTGTTTCCACACTTCCATGTGGTTCTCATCAAGTGAAGTTTTAATTATTCTCTTGATGTTCTGAACCTCACCTGTTTACTTTTCAGTTCTCTCTGCATTCTTAAAAGTTCCAAAAAATGTTTAATTTACACAGTATACACAATCTGTCAAGTAGAAAAATGTTACTTAAGTTCAAAACTTCAGTTATAAACTCACAAAAGGTTTCAGAGTTCACGGTTAACAGGTGTCCACCTGTTTCCAGCTTCGATCCATACCCTATTTTACAGGCACTACAAACAGCATAATTGAAATGATTTACAGTATTATGTAAATTCTGATTTACAGTATTCAGACTTCTGTAAAAGTCAAAACCAAGTCCCTATCTAACTTTCCACCCCCTTGACCCAGTTGCACAACTCTACAGTGAGCTACAATCTAATTAATTTTAAATTCTAATAATGTGTTGGTGTTTATAGCAATGAACCAACATTCATCCTAGTATGCATGAGAAACAGATCTACACTGTGGTCAAGGAAATCGGCGACTGAGTCAGTTCTGGGCATGATCCATGCTATGTTTTCATGTATAGAAGTTATTTTAACAGACCAAACAGGATACAAAGGTGCAATTACACACATTTCTCCTAAAATAGTAACTGGGGTTCTGGATACATTGTGGTCACATCCCTTTGTATCAGGAAAAAGTTTCAGTTTTAATTACCACCAACACAAAAAACTCTTACTACCAGTTTTCCAATTCTTGAAAACTTTAGTGTCACTTGATATCAGTACAGTTACATGCCAGAGTTCTAGCCAGATAGCGCTTTTAATTGGCGTAAGAATGGTCTTTTATTGATCATATTCAAAGTATATGTAGAAATAGATTAATTCTTACTCTAAAGAGAAACACTTTTATAGGTCTCAATATATTCAAATGTTTAAAAATCAGTCAATGTCAAGGTAAGGATTGATTAAAACAAATAAAAAATGGAGATTACTACTGTAACTGGAGGTTCTTCGAGATGGGTGGTCCCCATCTGGATTCCAAACATGAGTGTGCATGCGTGCCATGTGCTGGAGCCGGAACTGTTCGTAGCAGTGTTCGTTGACCCATATGTGCGTTGGCCATGTGGTGCGTTCAAGGTCTTATGAGGCTGCCACTTCAACGCCTCTTCAGGTCCCTCTTACTGACAGGCACAGAGCCTGTAGCAGAGGGGAAAGAGAGCTGTACCAGACTCCAGATAAGGACCACACACCTTGAAGAACCTCCAGTTACAGTAAGTAACCTCCATTTCTTCTTCGAGTGCTGGTCCCTATGTGGATTCCAAACGTGGGTAGTGCAACAAGCAGTACTCAGCATGGAGCTGGCGAGCCATTGCTTCCACAAGTGAGAGTCTGTAGCACTGCGCAGCCAACTGCCACATCCATTGCTGCCGATGGGACTATGGTGTAGTAAGCAGTGAAAGTGTGGATAGAGGATGTGGCTACTTTTAAAATGTCCTGCCACAGAACATCTGGGAGGAGGGTGGACATGGTCGCTTGCACACGTGTGGAATGAGCAGTGATGCCAGGTGGTTGGAGAGACTTGAAGGAAAGGGTGCAGCCCCTGCAATGGCGACGAAAAGCTTGGGTGAGGTGTGAAAATCACGTGCGCGCTAGAGGTAGAAAGCCAATGCACAATGGACATTGAGGGAGTTCAGAGTGAGCTTTCTCTGTGAGGTGTGCAGTTTTGGTTAGAAGGGTGGGAGATGAATGGATTGGTAGAGATGAAATGGAGTGATTGATTACCTTAGGTAGAACTTGGGATGGAGTCATAAGGACACCTTTTCCTTATAAAAGGCTGTGAAGAGCAGGTCAACCATCATATAGCTGCCAGCTTACTAACCCGTCAGGCAGAAGTGATTGCCACCAAAAAGATTACCTTCATGCAGAGAAGGGCGAGGGAGCAATTAGCCAGTGGTTCAAAGGGCAGCTTGGCAAGTGTCAAGAGGATGAGGTTCAAGTTCCGGAGGGAAGAAAGGGGTTTCAGACCGACGGGAACATGTTGATAAGACCACGGAGGTAAAGCGGCTAAAGACAGAGAACCCATCCGCTGTTGGGAGGAAGGTACTAAGTGCCTCTAGGTCAACCCAGAAGGAGGAGTAGGCAAGGCCTGACTGTCGAAGGTGGAGAAGGTAGTTGAGGATAGCTGAGATGGAAGGCAGGGTTGAGGAGGTGATGGTGATGCGCCACCTACACTGTGAAGGGTTTCCACTTCACCTGATAACATGAGCTCAACTGGATGGGCACCTACTTTGTGAAAGAACGTTGCGTGCTGGTATTGAGCACGTCTACTCATGAGCCCCATCAAAATACCAGGCCATGAGGTGAAGCAGTCCTGGGTTGGGGTGTTGGAGCCAGCCATGTTGCTGCATGAGAAGATCTGGGAGAGGAAGGAGGAGAATCAGTGAGTAAACCGAGAGAGAAAGGAGGTCAGTGAACCAGTACTGGCGAGGCCAGAAGGGAGCGATGAGGATGAGAACTGCACAGTCTCATTATATTTTGCAGAGGATTTATAAAGGAGTGGTATTGGTGAGAAAGTGTACCAGAAGTCGGGTGACCAAGGGAGGAGAAACGCGTCCCCAAGAGCCCCATCCGAGAATAGTCCTGGAGCAGAAAAGGGGGAGCTTGTGGTTGGCAGGAGTCGCAAAGAAGTCCCAGCGTGGTGTGCCCCACTTGCAGCAGATGGACTGGAGAGTGGAGTTGTAGAGCTCCCACTCATGGTTGTGTGGAAGGAGCAACTAAGAGCGTCTACAAGGGTATTGTCGCTATCCAGAAGATGGACAGCATGAAGCGTTGTGTCGTGCATGAGGCACCAGTTCCACAGATGAATGGCTTCCACACAAAGGTTTGGGGACTGGGCTTCGCCCTCTGTTTATATAGATGATGGGTATTACGTTGTCAGAGAGGAATTGCACATGATGGGATCGGAGTGAGGGTAGGAATACCTGACAAGCGAGGCAAACGGCTTGTAATTCCAGGATGTTCATGTGCATCCTGATATCTGGGGGACAATAGACCTTGGGCAGTGTGGCCCTCCAGATGAGCTCCCCAGCCTTCAAGTGAAGCATCTGTAGTAAGGGCAGTAGTGATGTGGGAAGGATGAAGGGGATGTCAGCCATGACCTTGACAGGGTTGCACCCCCATGCGAAGGAAGTCAAGACTGGAGGGTGCAGCGGGAGAAGAGGGACATACCCTTTTGTGAAGGTGGTCTATTTGTGGGTTGTAGACTGTACACAGCCACAGTTGGAGCATAGTTGGAGCTATGCATGTGCAAGTGTACATGCAGGGTGACAGAGGTGCAGGCTATCATATGGCCAGGAGGGAGAGGCACTGTTGGAGATGTGCAGTGAGAGCTACAAAGCAGTTCGACAGCAGAAAGGCTCATGCTGCAAGAGAATTAAGCTGAACTCTTATGAAAAGTGAACGTGCAGATAGGTATGGGGATCGACTTGTCCTCTTGAGCACAGATTTCCAGGCTTGCAAGGAAGTTTCATAGGGTGCGGATGGTGGTTAGATGATGTTCCCAAGATGACTTGACTAGTAGCCAGTCATCTAGATACGGGAACAATGAGTAACTGAGACATGTCATATAGGCCGCCACTATTGCAAAAGCCTTCATGAAGACGCTTGGAACAGTGACTATTCCAAATAGCAGAACACGGAACTGATAGAATGCATGACCTGACATGAAACAAAGGAATTTGCAATGGGCAGGATGTACGGCCACATGAAAATAAGCATCTTTCATATAAGAGAGCCATGAACCAGGGTCCAGGGGGGAGGCAGATCATGCGAAATCGGAACCTGTGGATTAAGCAGTGTAGAGCCTGGAGGTCTACATTTATAAGAATTTTTAATCTTCTGCTTGTGTCTCTTGTCACACCAAGAAACCACAATATAGGTGTCCTCTGAACTATTTATCTATCTTAGGGATCCTCTTAAAAATATGGGACAAAAACATAAGATACATGGTATTCAGACAAGACTGGGGCAATGAGAATTTTGGTGCAAAGTCTGAAATTCAGATAAATTTTATCTTCACCTACTGCACTGTAATTTGAAATCCCATCTTGTTTACAATTAAAACCTTTGCTTCACTGTCAGAATTGCAATGTATTAGTTTATTTGTAAAGTTATAATCATCAGGCCATGAACTGGTGATTAAATCGGCATTTTTATTATCTATCCAAGATCTTCCCTCCATTTCTAGGGTATGTCCAAGACCTTTCCCATTTCTTCAAAAATCTCACTAACAAGAAAGATCTGCTACCCCTACTTGTTAGTGGACATTCAACTATATACTTCTGGAGTAGTCATTTTAATCTCTAGTAATTAAAGACGTCAACGTAATTTAAAATTCAGGAGAGATTTGGACAACTCTAGCTTGTCCATGGTTTGATTTTAAAGAGATTTCTTCAACTGTATGATCCTAAGGAGAATACCAGTGGAAGCCATCTGCAGTTCGTTCAGAATATTTTCCAATTAATTATTTGTATTAGGTGGAAAACATCTTCACAATCATTGGAAAACATTTCTCTCCTCAAAAAAGTTTGGTTTTCCAGGATATTTTGACATTGTTGAAATGGGAGAAACATGTCACTGGAAAAAGTAGATTAAAATTAAGATGGTTGAAATTTAAAAATTAGCCCATTCTATAGGTTGTCACTGAAAATTATAAAGAAAATATCATCTGGTGCCTTAATGATACTGATAGTTTATTGATAATTTGTAACAAGTTTTGGGAGGAAGGGCATATTATTAATTTATTTACATCAGAACAGCAGGGTATTTACATTTTGAACAATAAACAAAACCATTTTGTATTGTACTCTTAGTATTTGCCAGCATTTTGCTCAGTTGTTTTTATATGGAATCAAATTCCAGTTTTACATAACAGGAAGACAAAGTACATGGAAGACTGTAGACTTGAATCTTAAAAGCACAGTAATTAAAACAATATAGCTCCATGATAAAGTGGAACAACACACTTTCAACATTTATTTTGAAAACAATGTATTTCAATTGTTCAAAACTTTGATTCAATACCCAATAAAAACTGAAACATGAAAATCCATGTTTTCTTACTTAGTTTCGCATTCACTGCTATGAAATGTAAATGTTGAGAAGGAAACATTTCACATTATACATACACACACTTGACAATCCTCAGAGGGCTAATATCCAATTGAACTGTACAATCTGAACTGTACAGTCTGTATTAAAATGTATAATTTGCATCCAGCTATAACCATGACTTGTTCTAGCACTAAGCTCATGTCATAGCAATATCATGTTAAATGACAATAAAAAATATTTCCACTGTTACAGAAATTCAATCAATACGTTTTGGTCAAAGAATAGAGGTAAATAGTAAGGCTACTTCTAATATAAGAGCTTTATCTGGTGTTCTTTAAATAATGTTAACATATTAAATTAACATTTTGTGGTGAATATAGCAGGATTCTTTGTTTACAAGTACTTATGTCATGCTCTAACGGGGTGAAGTCTTCAATTCACACAAGAGTCACCAAGAAGATAAAAGATCACATATTTTAATTCTCTCCCAAACTGTACACCACTTTCTAGTTCAAAAGAAAAAACATTTAGATCACAGGTTATAGAACTAATGATTCTGTCCTAAAGTCAGCATTGTAAATATAAACCTATGAGCTATAGAGCATCCATGGAAAAACTGAAGGTTTTCTAAAGGTGCTGCACAACTACATTTTTAGCTAAAGTAAAAGGGAGGTGCAGATTATCAGAATCTCAGAAAATCAGACCCTATATTAAAATTATAATTTTAAGAAAACAAAGAACAGGTTCTTCTAAAAAGCACGACTTTTGATTTCCTCCGGTCATAATGGAAGAGAGTCTGACATCATTCTACAGTAGTCTATGCTGTCTAATGAGTCTTGCAGGACTCTAAATGGTTCAACATCACTTGGTTATTTAGATTATAACACTACTGTCTTCATACTGAATGCATTCTACAAACGTTTCCACTCCATATAGTCTCAAAAAGATATTCTTATTACATTTAGAGCAAAAGTGTGGGAAACACTACCTCTACCTCTCCTCAAACAAAGTGACTAGTATTTTGCTCCGTTTTAGCCTCTTAGAACTATGGTTCCACTGTGGACTGATTTAAATAAAGGCAATTTAAATCACCGATTAAAATCATGATTCAAATCACCAAGAGAAAATAATTTATTTAAAAATCAAGTTTCCCACTGATACTTCTTCACATATTCCTTAAACAATGGTGCAAATCTGATCACTAAAATATGTTAATTTGCAACTCAATACAGCATTTTACAACATCTAGAAGGGTATACTTTGTGTAATTTTTTAGACAAATTAATAAAAATCAAGTTAGGAAATAGCACAATACTCATTACCTGTGTCAAGCTGCAGGTGCAGCAGCAGCACATTAGGAATGGTAAGAACTAAATCACATACACAAACATAATAGCACATATTTTATTAAACTAAATCTTAAATGTTACATAAATGTTTCACATTCGCAATTGCAGCAATCTCCTGAGTTGCAGGCTGATGGCAGTCCTTAAACTTTCTTTTTTTTAATTTTCAAATTTTATTAACTCTAACAGACAAGTCATCACAACACTAAACATACATTGTCCTTAAAGCTTTTACAACCAGCTCTCATCTTCCCCACTCCCACTGTCATTTTTATTCATAGACTGAAACAGAAATACGAGTTTTCCTGCTTTTTCAACTCCCAGTCGATTTCTTAGCTTTGAGTGAATAATACCAAATGATGAAAATATTCTCTGTGCCTGCAGAGGAAGCTACTACTGTGAAAAGTTGGCTTAGCAACTGAAGGAACTCTGTTTCAAGGTGCCTGTGTAATGATTTCCACCAATTCAGGGGTGTGACTTCGTTGAAAACATCATTAGTAAATATGTACTGTTTAAATGGTTCCACTCCAGCCCTGAAATTTATTATGACTGGCATAATTGAGGAGTGATTTTGAGATGCCCATGCCATGGCAGCAGCAGCATCTTCTTCAGAAGTTAGGCATCTACCTTTATATCTGGGGTCAAGAATGTTCACAAGAAAATGAGGTGGAGTTAGTAGTGCTTGATCCATTTGCTTCTTTATTGCCTGCAGTTTAACTTTCTGGTGAGATATTTCTTTCTTCAATGTCTCTTGAAGTGCTTCCAAATTTCAACAGTATCAGCAATGCAGCAACAATTTATCTGAAGTTTAAAGCTATGGATATAGGCTTCAGTATACTGAGCATATCCTCTACATTCCTCTTTAATCCAACATTAGATACTTTGGATGAGATACTCCCGTCTATTTTATCACGGTTTTCTTCACAAATTTTTATGAGAATAGGCCAGTTCTTAAAAAATTGTTCAAAACAATCAACCTCAGAATTCCATCGATCATCTTGAGGGAGAATTAGTTTGGATCCTCCTGCTCTCTTTAATAAAGCTGAAGCAAAATGGTTGTTACGGAAGTATTTTGCGACTTCAACAACATTTTATTTTATTCCTGGAGAAGACGTACTTGGCTAAGAGATGCATTAAATGGTCACTGTAGCCATATGTTATTTATTAAGGAGCATCCTTCCATTTCTTCTTTTAAGTATCTTCTCATCTTTGTCACGTTTGCAGCATTGTCTGTGACAAAACTGCACAGGTGACAGTTTGAATTTTCATTCAGTTTATTACAGCTTTCAGTGCCACTTTTTAAATATTCTGTTGTGTGGGCATTTCCCGATGTATCTACTGTTTCTGAAACATATGCAACCCCATCTTCTGTTGTCACACAGGCAAACATTACTGGATCATTATGTACACTGCTCCACCCATCAAGACTTAAACTGGCAAATTTACCCTCAGGATTTCTTGCACACTGATCAAGTTCCTTCTCATACACTGTATCTAGCAATCTTCCACCAATGTCTGCTCTACCAGGTGGAGTGTAGCCTGATCGTAAGGACTCAATCATGTCAATGAAGTGTTTATTGTTAATGTGAAAAGGAGAATTTGTGGCATAAATGAACCGAGCAATCTTTTCATCTGTGGTGTCTTGTTGGTATTTGCTGGTCCTCGCTACAAACCCATCCATGGTGGTGGTTTTACTGGATGATTGAAAACTTTTGCTTGCTACTGATACTTTGTTGTCTGAAATACGTTTAGTTGCTGCACTGCTGCTAAAAGTACCAATGGATGACTCTGAAGGTGTTGCAGATAGACAGTCACAGTCAAAGTCTCTTATGCTTAAACAGGATTCTCGAACAAAATTCAAAAGTGATTTTGAATAGTCTTTCTTCTCAGTTCCTCTCACTCTATTATTCAGTTAATCATTTACATTTTTTTCAGCAAGGATGCAGATCCGATTCCAAATTACCAAAAAAGCTAAGACTGACTGCACTTAATTTTGGAGTAAACCCCATAGAACTCACTAGCACTTCTGTTTTTTAAGGAAACAAGTATAAGATGGGGCTCTCTTGGGAAAGCTGAGTTATGCTGAAGTAAAATAGGGAATAGATTTATGGCATAACCATTATGGTCTGTGTCCATGATGTTCCAAAATAAGGGGCACAAATTGTGTAATATAAAATAAGAAAATGACACCCTGTGGCAACTGGCAACTCTAGATTTCTCTTACTCCAGCTTTCTGTACCGTATACTTGGGTGATAGTTAACTAGATTTAGAATCTAATTAAACAAGCCAAAAGGATTAGCTAAACTAAACTTTTTTTTCTAGCAACATCCAACATAGCAAACAGCTTGGGAATATACTTGTTAAATCACACTTATACTAAAAGCCATAGAGTATTGAAGAATGATGCATTGCAAAGTGATTTATTTAAGTTACTAACCAATTGATCCACATTGTTCTTCAGACATATCTATATCTTCATCCACATCATTTTTTCCCAATAAGCAGTTTTCATTCTGATGTTTCATTCTTGCAACTAGGCCCTGAACCTCTTTCTTGCACTGCTTACACACTTGACACATTTTCCTTTTTTACCCAGCAAAGGAATTTCTACAAAATATCCCCAGATAAGGTCTCTCTTAAGCCCAGAAGCCATGACAGTTTTTCTATGGCAAAAGTGTGGAGGAATATAGGAAGCTGTGTGTGTACTGAATAATGTCTTCCCTGTTTCTTTCCAGTCCACTCCACTGTTCTTTTCTACTCTGCCTCTGTCCTTTGTCTCACTGTCTTTAAGAGAGTGTCTTAACTCCTTTGCCTTGCTTGGCCCAGCTCCACCACCACATAAGCACAGAACAACAATGATCCTATCCAGCCTGTGTCTTTCTTTGCACATATGGGTTTAGTCTGCTGAGAAACAGAAAATGAAAGCCCAAAACTTTCACGAAGCAAGAGCTGGTACTTAGGCTGGACAGACTAGAGCCATTTTTGAGACTGTAAATGTAGGTTTAGCATGTTTGTGATGAGATTTAATTGTAACTTATTTTTAAATGAAAAATTTAGTATTTTATTGATCATTGTTTAAAAAATAAAAAAAATCTGATTTAAATTTAAAAATGCATTGATTTTTATTCACGCTGCATGGTTCTCAATCAGGAGTACACAGAGGTGTTCTAGGGGGTACGTCAACTCACCTAGGTATTTGCCTAGTTTTTACACTAGGCTACATAAAAAGCACTAGCAAAATGTCAGCATAAACTAAATTTTCACAGACAATTACTTGTTTATACTGCTGTATATACTATACACCGAAATGTAAATATAATATTTATACTCCAATTTATTTATTTATGGTAAAAATGAGAAAGTAAGCAATTTTTCAGTAATAGTGTGCTGTGACACTTTTGTATTTTTATGTCTCATTTTGTAAGCAAGTTGTTATTAAGTAAGATGAAACTTGGGGTATGCAAGAGAAACCAGACTCCTGGATGGGGTACAGTAGTCTGTCTGTCTCTTAAAATTAAGAATAGTTATAGCAACCATTCATATGGTATTTTCTAACTTTTGAATGTTCAACTTTGCAACCCAAGTTATATCTGTTACATTAAAATGAGAAGTATTAGCTACTTGCATGTGTACACTGTGCTCTGTTAGGTCACTGAAATCATCATTTCAAAAGACATTTGACATACAGATGCAGTTTAGTGCACTAATAGGCAGTCTTATTTATTTAAAGAGGATAATACCTCATGTAAACGTTCATGTTTATCTTGCTCCACTTCCATTGTCTGTTCTGTCTATCATTTCCAGCTACCAAAATATACTTGTTTGACTTCACTAAACTTCATACTGACAAAGTCATACAAAAATATATCCATTTGGGTTTATTGGGTTACATTTACCAGTGACACTAGATCAAATTATTGGTAAAGTACATCTCTTGGTAATAAAACAGAACATGATTTCAGAAACTTATTCACCAGTACACTTACTGTACGTCTGCCTGATGGTTTCAGAAAATGTCTGCTCAATCAGGTATAACCAGGTATATTTTGTTTCATGCTTTAATTCAGCATATACAAGTCTTTACTTTAGAAACACACACTAAAAACACTCCCACTCTCATTTTTAATTGAAACCCTTTGCTCAAATGGATGCCAAATCAGTCCTGCAAGCATTTAGAGAAGAGTGAAGGTGATGAAATTAGACTGCCTTGAAATGTATAGCTAGCTAACTTGGATGACAGCAGATATAGCACACTTTTCTAGACTGAAGATACTTCTATTAATCAGCAGCACTTGTAATTTCTGTAAAACCAAAAGCAGACCTTATATTTTAAAGATTAAGCTACCAGAAAGAAACTCCCTAAATTGAAGTTTAATGTGATTGTGAGATGAAGCCAAATATAAATTATACGAGTAATCAGCAATGTTCCAAATAAACCCTGTTCATAAGCTTCAGATTCAGGTGTTTAGAACTGCACTAAGATTGTGGTGATATGATCTGTCCTGGATAAGAAATGCTGCAAGAATAATTTCCTCAACTGCATTAATAATTAGTATGCAATATTTAAAGGAATACTATTTAAGTTCCATCCATTCGACTCATGAGCTTTTAATAAATATTGAGATTTCAAAAAGTGACCAAAAGGCACACAGTTAGCTAGTCTTCAGTGTTCTTACTGTAAAATTGGTGATATGTTATAATACTAACAGCATTAAGTCAGCTTTTGATGTTTGTATTTTCCTTTCCTACAGTTTATGACCTACTGACATCCAGATTAAAACTCTTTAACACTTTGATGTAAAGGTAGTGTAAAGACTTCAGAAGGCATAGAATACTTGATCCAAACAAACACAAGGTCAGTAGATTTTAATGCTGCAGTAAGGCCACACTGTCATTTAGTTCAGTAGCAATCAGTGAGATTGTCCAATAAATACTAGTCATGTCACAGAGATGTGCTTCTCGCTGCTCTGTTCTTAGCAACTCATTTATCCCAATGAATACTGACTGACTATGGCCCTGAAGGGGACCCATGAGTAATGCAGTGATGGAGGGCAAAGGAAAAATGAAAATGGTACAGGTGATGCAGAAAAAGATTCAATGCTGAAACGGGAGAACTGGTTAGCCAAGAATCAAATGATGGTAATAGTTTATAATGCCCACAATACAAACGATTAAATACCGGAGGGAGAAGGAAGATCATTAAAAACCTTTTTGCAGTCATACCTAACAGCTTTTTCCAAGACTTGATGAGAGATTTTGCTAAAGATGTAACCTCCTCATCTGTGCTTTGCTTGCGTATTGCATTCACTGACATTCCAATTCTTGTGGACTGCAACAGAAAAAGATATACATCACAAATTGTGAAAGACATTTAACACATACAAAAAGGTAAGCTGTATTTTGACAATGCAAGGTAAAAATCCGTTTAAGCATCCAGTCGGCTGTATCGTTATGAAGTTGATTGAAATTAAGTTATGAAGCTGCAAATTCTTACTGAACTGATTTTCACAAGACACCCTGCACATTTATATTGATAATACACATTAATAAACGTTTTCCCATGGGAGCATGCAACCAAAAGAGGTTCAGTTTGAACAAAATATGTGTTTTATGGTGTAAGTGGGGGGTCATTCAATATTCATATTAGGTAGAGGTCCATTCTAAAGAAGGAAAATAGAAATTGCATCACTTGATGTTATCCTATAGGATAACTTTTTTTTTTTAAACTGCTACATTGCCTGAAACATTTCAAGCTCCTTTGATGCAATGTTAGTGTATTAGAAGTTTGCTCTCACAGCACAGGATTCTGCAATATCTCACTACCTTTAATATTCAAAAGAACGGTACAGACAGAGTACAAGAGATGGGACAACATGCGTAGGTATACCCATGAATGTAAAGAAATCCACCTTTTCTATGAGGCTGCCTGACAACTGCTGTTCTCATTTTAGTGAGCCAAGAAACTTCTCAGGAACATGTCATTTAGGAAACGTACATTTAAAATGTTAATAATGTCCCCAAGTTTCAATATTTATACTTGCGAGTAATCAATGGCATAATGTAGCCGCCAACAGATAATTCTCACCATTTTTCATTTCCACTGGAAAACTGTTTTTAAAAGACCACATTTATTGTCTGTTCACCCTCCCTCAAAGACAGCTTAAGAGCTATTGCCCAAATTTCCCAGAACAATTCATCTTCAGACAGACTATTGAGTATTTCAGCCTGAAAAGAGGAAAGTTATAGAAATTTTTAAGAGAGGGCATTTACAATTACAGCAATGGCTTGCCAAAACGTTAATATTAAAATGCTGTATAGATGTTTGCATGGTGTTGGAAATTTTAAATTTCATAATTATGATCAATTAAGTTCAGGAGATCTTGGGTGGGATTTTCATAAGCACCTAAGTAACTTCAAAGCAAAAATCCCATTGACTTCCCATGAGACTTATGCTCCCAAATTATTTAAGATGCCCTAGAATAGTGGTTTTCAACCTGTGGTTTGTGGACCCCTGGGGGGGGGGGGTCTGCAGACTATGTCTCAGGAGTCCACAAAAGATTACTACGAAAATAAAGTTTCATATCCCAGAAAAGGCATTCTGTTTTTCTGACCTATCAAAAGTATGTAAATATCCCCACCTACAGGTCAAACCCAGGAAGCATTGTTACCATAGAAGCCCACAGTTTAGCACCCACCCTCTCTCACACTGCATCAAATGCCGTGCTGAGCATGTTCAACATTTATAGTTGAATTCTGTTCAGTCAGTTTTCAGTCTAAGACTTCTATGGCAGGGGTCCACGGACCACAGGTTGAATTTCCAAAGGGTCTGCACCCCCATCTGAAGTTTTTTTAGAGTTCTGCAAATGAAAAAAAAAAAAGGTTGAAAACCACTGCCTTAGAAAATCCTATCCTTCAGCAAACAGCTCTGAAAAAAGCTAAAATATTGATGGATAGAATCCTAAAACATGACTACCAAGAATTTTATTAACATTTTGTTCTTTCTGTTGTATATATTATATACACAATAAACTGGTTTACTGCTTTAAGGCTACCTGCTTGTTAGTAGCAGCAATTAAACTCAGTGTGCTACTGCCACCTACAGTATTAGGAAGAGATTCTTCTACAATCCATTCCTTTTATAATTTAGCAGGTGGGGTATAAACTCAATTTAGCACAAAAATTTGTTGTTTCTTACTTTAATATACTCCCAAGTTATTCAGGGGTCTATCCATGTAGAGGGATTTTTTCCAATTTCCCCTCTTCCTCCTGCTCCAAAATTGAAACATCTGCCAAAAAAAATTATAGAGTTTTCTAATTTGATTTCAGAATACTTTCTGCTAAAAAATAGTAACCTTGCTTATATAATGCTATCCTGTCTTTACTGCCAAATTTTAACAAAGGCTCAGTTACTCTTATTTCAAGTCATTTAAGACACTAATCCAATATGTATTTTTCATATTGCTTTAAAGAGGCTCACCTTTTTTTGCACTCCTTTTTTATCCTTGTCAAAGAAAAAAAGGACTCCAAACATCTTAATATCTAGCTGCTATGACTCTTTATTCTATTTAACTTTGCAATGGTATGATGTTAATTTTCTCTTTAAAGAAAAATAGTAATAAGTTTTTTTTTATTTATACTAGAAGTTTTACACATTTGTTCCTCTACCCCATGACCTCCACCCAATCAAAATCCCAGTAGTGCATTTTTATGAGCAACTAAGAATATGACAACTGGCCAAGTTACTAAACAGATGATTCTTGCAAGGCTTTAGTGAAGGAAATCCATCAAAAATAACCTCAGGCATCAGAACTTGGAAATCTCTGACTTAAAAAAAACATGTGATTATTAAATTTTAGACTAAAGGAAATGAAAGGCATGCTTGGCGGAAAACACGTTGGTCAAATATAGTGTGATATGGCTTATACAGAGCACTGATGAAAATCTTAATCGATCTGGCTTGTTTCTTCAAAGTCTTAACAAATTAAGCATTTTATTATTTAACCAATGAAGTAAACTATTCACCATTTTAAAAGATATTCCAAGCTTTATACTCCTCTTGGGGGGAGGAAAGAGTGGTGAGAAGGAGCTTCTTTCTTTTACAGATCCCACAAGTCTCTCAGAAGGAGTCTACACTGTTACAAAGCATTAGGCAGAGTAACGGGAGGAGAGGCAGAATCTATTGGACAGTGAAACGTAGCTCCCTTTCTTAGGGAAGGATGGCACTATTAGCTCAGGGAGCAAAGAACACAATATTATTTTGTTTGGTGGATTTTTCCAATATCTTTTCCAGTATCAAAGATTTTTCTTTGGTTTACATATAAAAATTATGAAGTCAAACCTGAAACATTAGCTTAACAAAGCTACAAGCAACAAGAAACTGAGAATTATAAATTATGTTTTGGCCCAAAAGATTGGCATTTTTGGCTTAAAGTGTGGCATTTCCTGCCTTGATGATTTAAGCCAACCTATAGCAAGAGAGAGGTAAAGGGATAATTTAGCAATGTAGATATCAGGTTTGAAATCTAGATTTCTTTGGAACTATGGATTGGAATCCCGGTAGTCCATTTGTTTAATCCATTTTGATGCAGTTAAAACAGAGACCACTCTTAAACCACATGGACCTTGAAGGTCTCATGCACTAAGCGTGGGGTTTGTCCTGCTGTTTTTAATCAAAGTTCTTCTTCCCACCTCATACTTTCATTTCCCCTGTGCGTGCACCAATTACCTACGTAGCTACCACCTTCTCACTTCACAGATGGCTGGACTTTGGTAGTAGAGGAATTCATACATCGCTGGAAAAGCACTTTTGGATCCTTCATATAGAGACTTCCATAGCCAATAAAAATTCTTTGCATTTGGTATGTGAATAGGTGGCAAATATAAAACTTTTTAAAAATGGACAGCATTTTTCTACAACATTAACTCAAATCACATTGGATGCATGTAGTCTTTTCAAATCCCTTTTCTATACAGACTAACAATATAATTTATGATAAATGTAGTCCACAAAATACACAGGATGTACAATGTAGCAAGACTAGCACTACCATTGAAACCTTAAAATTAATGAGGAAATGCAAACATCTGTGCAATCCTAATGTTGAAGTGTCATTAGGAAAGGCTGTATTTCACACACAACACCTCTAATTCACATCATCACAGCAGTAGCCAGGCTTCACAGGGACAGTGTACGCTGTAACATCACAAATGAGACAGCGCTTCATTAAGCTTTGTTAAAAGTCTTAACTGCTTATATAATAATTGTGAAAAACTAGTATCAAATTATTTTGGCCAAAAAGCTTGCTTACTGCTGAACTCCAAGATGAGCACTACTTACATGTCAAGTTTCATAGTCCATCTGCTTTTAATCATATTAATAAAGTGTGGCAGTCTTCTCTTAAAAGAGTGGGGAGGGAGGGGAAATTCAGCCTCATAACTCAGACCCAGCTAGAAGGGTTTCCTTCAAACTTGTAACCACCAAAAATTCATTTTTGGCTGAAACTGGATTACTGAAAACACACCATTAAAAGGTTATAAGCAAGCAAAAACATATATACCTGTTTGCTTCCTCATGGGACAATGCCAAGAGTTCTGCAGATTCTGGCAAATTTCATTATCATAGATTTTTTTTCCTCTTTATGCAAGATTATTTGTGATCCAATTAAAAACCTAGCTTTCCATTACAAAAAGACACACTTGGATACAGGTAAAGCTCAAAAAGAGCTAGATTGTACTCCACCCTCACCTCACCCAGATGCAAAGGAGAGCAAGGGAATGTTGCGTTTCTCCACACCTTACCTGCACAGCAGTGTAAGACCTGCCCTGTTCACAGACTTAGACACAAGGGAAGCAGAAAGGTGCTGCGTACTCAACATATCCCGCTGTGAATAAGTGGGCAGGGCAGAGCAGGGCGAAACTATGGCTTCACTCACTTATGATCTGGTCAGTGGAGCTGATTAGATCCAAGAGAGAGGTAGCATGCTACACCTGTAAAGGGCTGTAGCAGGTCTGTCTCCTTCCTTAGTGCAGGAGCACAGTAGATCTGAGCCTCTGATATCCATCTCTGAAACACCATACTAATAGGCTGATATAGTTTATAAGGTGTCTTTTGCTCGTGCTGTGCCTCAGTGCTCAATCTTTCTAGCCCATATAACTAAAACAGAAAAGTTTTAAAAGCATCTGCAAGGGCTTGCTCCTGGACAACACTTAATCTAAGAGTTGCCCTAAGTGGTGTGGCGGGATGAAATGGTTATTTACCACAGTAAATGTGGTTCTTTGAGGTATTTTTTCTGTGTGTATTCCGGTTACGGTTGTGCAGGCAAACTGACAAACATTCAGTCTAGGTAAATGGAAAATATATTTTGTTGTATTATTTGCAAAGCAACATAGTGTACAGTTCTTGACAGGCAAAGAGGCAGCTCCCTAGCCCAAAAATCTTGTAATCTAAATGAAACCTTTTCCACTGTACTCCAATGCAAGGAACGGAGACTACTCTGATGGACCTCAGATCTGCATCAAGAATCTCTTAGGTTTTATTTTTGCAATTTAAAAGCTCATATTTAAAATATAACAGCAATACAAAAAGTTTACCTGTAACAATTCAAGGGTCATGGGAATATTCTTAAGCTCCTTTAGCAAATCCAGTGCCCCAGCCTGTAAAACATGCATAAAAGTATTATTCAAAACATATATTTATTTCCTACACAGTTAACTTTTAGAATGTTTAGCAGAAAACAAGTAATCTCTCTTTAAAGTCCCACAGTATAAATTTTAGTTCTGTGAAAGGTACCAGATTGATGTTAAGAGTCTGGAGCAACTTGCACTGTCACTTCTTGTGCTAAACTTGTTCTGTGGATAAACAGGATTTAAATCTTCAGCGTTATCAATGTGCCTCAGCCCCAATCTGGAGGTACTATCTTGGGGGTGAGGGCAGTTTAGTCCCATTCCATTTAGTTCTTGGTCTCTCTACCAAAATTACCATTTAATGCCATTTGTGGGGGTGGTTACAGTCACATCAATACCTGTACTCTGGGAAGTGAACTTACAGCAGACCCATTTCACTCATGTTCATCAGACAGACATCACACAGCAGCAAGTTTCAGTCCATAATAACTTGGGCTAGATTAGAATAAGCAACCTGAAGACAAAAGGCTCTATATATCCCATTACCAATCCTAAAGCAACCAGTTCCTCCACTAGAAATATTTTTAACTGGATTTATGTTAGCATGGGTAGAATATGAAAAAATAAATAAATATATATTTCTTTAAGGGTATCATATATAGATAGCCAGATTACAGTATTTTACTAGCCACTGGTGTAGCTTTCCCCTCTGGACAAAATGTTTATTTTTTCTAAATCACTCAAAAGTTGTGAAAGTGAAAAAGTTGAATGAAGGCTTCTTTTCAAGCTATTTGTATCTGCAACCACTCTTATTAATACATTCATCTCTAAAGTAGTACATAGGATCCCATGCATATGCAGCAAGTGGATCTTTCAGATGAGATCTTAAAATGAGGTTCTGCGTTTAAAAGTTAAAAATTGCAGAGCATGTATCCATACTTTTCTCAATCCCACTAAATCAAACCTAACCAGTTTACATGTAAAATCTTCTTTTTCTTGCTAATTGACAACACCACAAACTGGTTCTTTCTGGCTCATGTGTCACTGATGTAGATTCAGCACATAGTTAATTTTGTAGTTGATGCATAATCCAGAACAGAATCTAATTCACTGAAATAAGATGCACTGGTTAGGCCTATTAATGACATTTAAACCCTTAAATTTTAGTGAAGTCGATACTGTAAGCAGCTATTCTGAAAACTTTCAGAGTGTGCAAGGGGAGTCCTGAGTAAGTATTTCTGCCTAATCTCCCATATTCCTATCAAAGAAGACCTCTGGTCCTGCAAAGTTTAGAAGCTCTGCACTGTTGAAAATGAACTCCTGTGAAGCTTAGAGGCTTCACAGAAATGGATCCCCAATTATTCAACCCCTGCAAATACCTGAATGTTTTAATAAAGTCTTGTGTTTTCTTCAGGATGAAAAAGGCTAAATACATGTAAAGTATGATAATCAACAGCCAACATTCGTTAACAAATTGTCTAACAAACTTCACGTGATACAGATGTTATACTTACTGCTAATTATATTAAATTCCATGTGTTTCAGTTTTTGAGTGGGAAGGGGAAGGAAGGAAGGAAGGATGGGGAAAGGAGGGAAGGCCAAACTCTCTCTCACCTCTGCATTCATGATTCAGAAACTTTAAAAAGCCTTCTGAGTCTGCCTACCTATACACTTAACCACCATCTCCAAGCAATTCAGTATTTTAAAATGAATTCTGCTCCTGAGAAATATCAGACTGGCTGCCTTGGAGACCAAAAGACTATCTGTCAATACAACACAGCACAGGAAGCGATAGTGCAGTCTGTCTCCCACACCTTCTCACCATACCTCCTTCCTGAACCTGAAGGATCTCCATGAATGTAAATGTACTTGAGTTTTCCTATGTAGATCAGTGGATATTCAGTTTTGTTTTCTGCTAAGATAAACAGCCAATTAGTGCAATCTTGTTCACTAGGTACTAGAAAAATCAATTAATTTCAAAGAATCTAATAACTGTTCAGTCTAACAACTGTCACTAATAACCTGTCACTAATAACTAATAGCTACCCAGTACCTATAACAATTCACTTTTTACATTATACCCTCATTATTTCTCATCCCCTTTGGATTGTGGGCCATTTTATTTTAACCACCACTCTTATATACTTTGGCAAGTCTCCTCCTTTTCTGACACCTACTTTTCTTTTTAAAAAAAATAACTTTGGGCTTGTCTACTGCTGTGCCGCTGTAGTGCTTTAATGAAGACACTACTACACCAACAGAAGAGCTTCTCTTGTCAGTGTAGTTAATCCATTTCCACAAGAGGTAGCAGCTATGCCAATGCGGGAAGACATCACACTGTCTATACCAGGGGTTAAGTCAATATGACTACGTTGCTCAGGCATGTGGACTTTTCACACCCCTGAGCCATGAAGTTATATCGATGTAAGTTTGTAATGTAGACCTGGTCTTAGACTGTTTAGAGCTCCTCCCTGCATTTAAGCAAACCTCTAACAATAGCTCCCTCCGCTCCTATGTGGTGTGGTTATACAGTGGCCGCTCTACAAGGCCAAGTACATCACCTTCCCACTGCTCCCAGACCATAGTAGTCCAGAACTGTAACCTACAACTTGCCTTCCTTCTAGGTCATTAGCACAATCCCACTCTCCTCTCAGCCTCAATCTCCCTTTCCCATTTGATTTTGTTGACTTTTATTACAATGAAGCCTAAAAAAAGTAATCATAGCGACATGTTTAATTGAACATTTAACTTTTTTACACCTCGTTGCTTTGCTTACAAAAGTAAAATTTTATTTCTTGGTGCAGCAGAGCTAATATAGCTATAGAAAAGCAAGTTGGGTTTTATTTAGCATCTACCCATTAACAACAAGATGGTCAGTTAACTTCTGACTGCAGAATCATTTAGTGATGATGATGCAATAGGCAGAAATAATTCAGTTTGTTTTCAGCTACCAAATTTAATTTAAAGCCCTTACAGAAAAACATTTTGACATGTAAACTGCAGAAGTAAAACACAGTATTCTGTGTTATAACTTTTCTGAATATACCCATGAGAAAGCAGTACTGAAAGAGACACCCAATCCAGTGAATACTGTGTAGTGAAAGTGTCTGCTTAAAATGGGATGATAGGAAATTAGTAAACTGTATCAAGCCATCCACTTTGTGATGTTATCCAAGTATTATTAGTAACTGTATATTGTCTGTATGAGTTATGATTCATCCCATCCCACATAAGCCAATATCTGAATCTTTACTAAATTATTCAAGAAATGAACTGATTTAAGTACCAGTACCTAGTAGTCTGCATTTGTATACTGCCTTCCATTCTGTGGTCTCAATCTGTTTTACTAACATTAATTAATTAAGCAATCTACAACCCGCAGAGGTGAGGGAGTATTATTCCTATTTTACAGATGTGGAAACAGACAGAAACTTTCTAAAGTCATACAAGACATATATGGCATTGTTAAGAATAGAGGAACGCGTTTGTCTTGACACTACCCCCCCATTCTCTGATTTAACCAGAAAGCCTTCTTCTCTTCTACTGATTTTCTAATATTAGTTCACTGCACTGAAACTACATTCTACTTGCCACAAAAGGCAAACTTGTCCTGAGCTTTAGTTATTTAGAAGCCAGCACAATAAACAGGTATAGTCTAATTTAAGAATAGAAAAGGCAGCAGCAAAGAATACATAATGTAAAGAGTATTCCTTAATAAATAGATCTAAAAGTTACATAAAGATATAGAAGAGTAGTAACGCATGTAACGTTATTAACAATTTGCTTGGAAATGGACAGGCTACTTGAAAATTATTTTTTCCCTGAAATACTATAGGTATGGGGAAAAATTCCACTAGCCATCCTTAAACAGTGGGATCTAGAATTATTTCTAAACACAATACTTACTAGACTAAAATAACTGCAACAATATTAAATATTAAAAATCCTATAGAAAGACAATCTTTTAAGTTAATAAATATTTGCTGATGTAAGATTGTATTTTTGAGAAAGAACCTACCCTAAAGAATTATTTGAATAAAATAGTGACCACAGACTATGCAGAGAGGCCTGCTAAAAAGAGCCAATCAGCAATTTCCCAATGAAACAGGGTATCATCACAAAATTCCACAAAACATTTCGGCTTAAAAAAATCTTTGTTGAATCAAAGGTAGGATTTCAACAGAACCCTGCCTACGAGACAGTTTCCAATGGAAACCTGCTTGGCAGGCTGCTAGGAACCTGGAGCTTCCACAGTCCATTGCTCTGGGATAGTCCTCCTGGCTAGGCTGTCCAATGGCCTCCAGTTTCCTTCCTCCTATGGAATCAGAAGCCCAGAAGTCTTCAGTAGGGAGCCTGGAAGGCTCCAGGTCCACAGCTCCGGGGCAGCCCCACCATGTGGATTCCCTCAGAGTCAGGGATCCTGGAAGTCCTGGAAACTGCTAACTGAAACTGATATGGATCCTTGTCAGTTTCACCAGTACTAAGTAGTGGTGGGCAGGAGTGAACCTGATAAGAATGCCAATTTCAGTTAGCAGCAGCTGGATTCCCAGGAAGCATATTTCCTTTCAGAAACTCCATATGCTGGTGTTCCCAAACCATTTTTTTTTTTTAGAATTCCCAGTTGTAGGAAAGTCAAAATCTCCCATGAAATTGAAATTCCAAGTTTCGGCTATCCCATAGAAAAATGCAACCTGAGACCATAGCACTAAAGAATGTTTGTAATTACACTGAGTGCAGAGACTTTTCATTAGATAAGTCTGATCCCTGAGTCCTAAATTTTAGGATGTCAAATGTCTATTTGTCATGGGTTCATGCTGCACAAAAGATAGGATTTGCTAGCTGCGTGTGGAGGTCTGTTTATTTTCTATCTATATTTCAAAGACAAAAGCAGAATCCATGAGGATAGGAATACTCTCAAATCCTACAATTTAAGGGACTTTGCACAAACTGATTGTGAGTGCTAATGGAATACAGCTAACAATGCGCTAGGTAATGTACACACAAACTAAAAAGTTTGCAGCTGACATTTCTACCAAATCCAACTTTCAGTTTTAAACAGTTTTCCTGGGTTTTTGCTGAAGGTTTCAGTTGAAGGGCCTGCAAATATGAACTGAAGACTCTCTCAGACCTTTAATTGTCAAAGTCCCTCCCTCCCCCCCAAACTCTTTGATTAATGTGTGTTAAAAAAAGTAAAAAAAAAAAAAAAACAACAACAACCAAAATCTTTTGTGAATTGAATAAAAACATTCTTGTCAGATTTCATAGCTTTGATATCTGTTCTACCACAGACCTGCTGCTCAGTCACCCATAGGGCTGATCTTCCAAGGAAAACAGGGCAGAGTATTTTGTCACAGCAACTCATTTGTGAAGTAGTGCCACAATGTTCCGCACACACAAAAAAGCAGTAGTTCCAGTAATATTGCAGTTGGCTCTAAAAGCAGGTGAAAGCATCTATCTTTACGACGCACAGCCAGTCACTTGAAACTGCAAATAAACGTTTAAAGTAACTTTATTCCCATGTAAAATCCTTCAAAATATGCTCCATTACTACACTTGATTTGTTGCCCCCCTCAATAACTGAGAAACAAGTCTCAATATTTAGTCTCAATAGTGGTGCAGATTACAAAAAAACCCAAAAAACTCACTCAGATTAATCAAATCACAATTGGAGGAAAAATTACTGCATTCACTAATTTTAAAGTTATAGGTTATAAAAGAGTAATTTTTAAAAGAATGTCTATGTAAAGTTAGTTACAAAGTAATAGTCTGTTCTATTTATGGGAACTACAATTTAAATGCAGTAAGATTAAATACTTCCTCTTACCTTTTCTTCTCTAAACTGTCCTTGATTTTTGAAAATTCATATGTGCAACATTACCTCTGCCCACCTGCACCTACGCATTGCAATAAGGACATTCATTATTCTGATGAAAATATAAAATAAAAATGGTACACATTTTCAACTTCAGCTACAGGTAAGGTGCAGCTGAATAATGAATAGTACACATTTCAATTTAATTACAATCTTATTGGAGGAGCAATACCTGAGATGTGTGTCAAATGTGAGATGTAATAAAGTGTAGTGTTTCAATACAATCTTGTGTGATCACTGCCAGTTGAAACAAAAGTACATTTTATTGCTTTTGACTGGGCTGAGTATATGAATGCAGTACAGTAGTAATTTAACTAGCCAATTTATTATTTACAGAGCACCAATAGTCTGGTGCAGGAACGTCCATGTTGATGTCATACTTTTCAATTCATCACAAGTAAAATTCTAGACATCTGGGATACTGCAACTGTACATTCTGTTATGAGCCAGATTTTCAATGGTAGGTTAAACAGAAGCATCCCTTCCCATCTGTTCTTTGACAAATTCAGGGTTGAAAAAAAGTCCTTGGAAATGTCTGCACATTGACACGTACATCACTCAAATCATTGTAAGGCAGCAAGGCACCAAGATTTTATTCAAATACTACAATGAAGTGTTTTTAAAAAGGGTTACTGTTAGCATAAAACACTAAAACTGACTAAAAGATTTTCCACAAAGAGCTGCTCGTACTGTGGAAACCTAGGAAAATGTGAAGTCTGTCAGAAACTTATCTAATGGGGGGTGAATGTGTGTGAATACTCATCTATCCAGCCTCATCCTCCAATAAAATCATAATCTTATATGTGACAGCTTAGTACATTTCCACAGGAATGGTCTCTATAGTATGCCATTAATTTAGTATTCTAATTATACTGCAGGGTCAAGCAAGGATGTACTGCAAGATTAGAAAAGAAATGCCTTATAATTTCCACAAAAAATGATAAAGGAAAACATAGAAAAGACATTGCGTTGAATCCAGGTGCTTTTCTTCTAATTGAAGGTGGTACTATGGCTACCTGAGCTTCCTGCCCTTGGAATGAAATAAGCAACGAAGAGAAAAAAGAAAACATCAACTGAACAGAGAGAGGAAAAACTGAAATTTTCTAAATACTGTTAGAAAAATGTCAAAGTCAGGACCACAGGAGCCTTGTCTATCATAGATGCTGGAACTAGGGGTGTTGCTGCATCCCCTGGTTTGAAGTGCTTTCCAATATAGAGAGGATTTACAGTGTGGTTGAATGGCTCTCGGAAGCCCCACTATAAAAATTGTTCCAATACCTCTACTGTCTATGCTAGGAAAGCTACAAGTTGCCACCAATGGGTGTCAGCAACGGATCTAGCTATACTGATGCCGAATCTGGTTTAACTGATAGTGTTGACTAACACTATCAAAGTTTCTGAAATAGACCAGGACAAATTATGTTCAGCACTACAATCACTATTAGACTGGGTTCAGCACCAGCCAAACTTAACACACTTTCTGCAACAAGTATTTTTTCTAGCACAGAGGAGTCTAGGAGGAGCAACCATAGAAAGGATTTAAAAAACAAACAAACATGCCTGAGAAAATTTTCCACACTGCATCTATAGAAAAATTCTCTGGAGTGAATTCCCAGACAGCTCATTTCTGAACACATAATGAGATTTAGTTTTTAACAACCTCATTAAACACAAAAATCTGACTTTAAATACTGCTTGAATTACTAGCCCACACAGAAAATATGGCTAATTGAAATAGCAAGGATAGTATGTTTCTCAAAACTTTATTCGTTCATACTTCACTTGAACAGGTTAACACATTGTCCCTGAATCTTGTAGTGACTTACAGTGATGTAGAGGGGATAAGCATTCTGTGTGACTTGCACTCACGTGCATTGCTTCACATGAACAACCTGAGGTCTCTAACACGCAGCGTTGCCTTCAATTTGAACTAAACCATTGTAAAACTCCCGCTCCACGCCCACGGTGGCAGCTGCTACTTGTTTTTATTAACATAGCAAATACGTCAGGCTTTATCATTGGTACAGAGTAAAAACCATGAAGTGGCTCAGCGGCCAGCCTAGGTCGCACGCTGGGAACCGTTCCAGAGGTCCCCAGAGGGCTGGTACGTCTAAACCCCAAGGCAGAGCTACTCTCCATGATCCAGTCCAGGCTGTAACACCTCACGTGACACGGCTCCATACTAGCCGGCGCCGGCTGACTTACAGCAGTGTTACCCGTCTGCCAGCCCGGGGCTCCCCGACCGACCCGCCCCGTGCCGAACGCCCCCTCCTCCAGCCCATCGAGCGGTTTGGTCAGCGGAGAGCGGAGCCAAGCCCCACAGAGAGCAGCTCTCGCTCGCTGCCGTGCGAGGGGCTCGTATCACATTCGCTAAGCCCAGCAGCGCCCGCCGACACACGGCCCCGGCCCGGGCTCACCCCCACGCGGTTACCCTGGGAAGGGGAGAGGATTCCCTGATCCGCACCTGCTCCTCCCGCGCAGGAACAACACGCCCCCCCCCCCAAACTGCCATTCTGGAGGGACAACAACAGTCACAGCGGAGGCGCGCAGGGCCGGCCCGAGGAAAGACCGGTGCCAGAGCGCTGCGGCGGCTCGGGCTTAGGGTCCAACCCCGCCCGAATGGGCACCGGGAGCAGGCCGAGTTCACTCAGCGGGAGGAACCCTTCCCCCCACCCGACCCCACCGAGCGCGAGGCACCTGCGGGGGACGGTTGAGGGCGTGCGCGAGCCCGGGGCTTCACAACTGGGCGCGAGGCACCGTCCGTCCGTCGGGCGGGCAGGGGGGAGGAGGGAGAACAGAGAGTGGCGCGCGACCAACGCCGGGGCCCCAAGCTCTGACAGGAAACGAGGGGGGGGGCGTTCCAACGGGCCCCGCGCGGGATAAGAGCGCAGCCCGCTCGCTCGCTCACCGCATTCTTCTTCTGCACCATCTTGTCCATCTTCTTGGCGATGCGGATGATCTCGTCCTCAGTGCTCATGGCTGCTGCGGCCGGAGCGGGGCCCGGCGGGACACGCAGTAGAGGCGAGAGCGGACCGGCCGCGCACGGAGCCGTTCAGGGCCCTCAGTGCAGAAACCAAGCCAGCCAGGCCGCCGAATAACAAATGAACCCAGCAGTCCGAGCGGCGGCGCCGGCGCCAGGCAGAGCTCATCGAGCGCCGGCCAAGGGAGCCAGACCTCACTGAAGCAGCCGGAAAACATCTACCCGCGCGTGGGGGCCGGGCAGGGAGAGGCGGAGTTAGCGGCGCGGGCCCTGCCTCCACAGGCGCGGCAGGTGCCCGGGACAACTCTGGGAGCAGCGGGCTGGGGCTGGAGCCGCCGCCAGGACTCCGGGCTCGTTTCGTTTAATGCCTCTGCCGGGTGGCGAGCCCCGCTCAGGCAGCGCGGATCGCGCTACACAGCGGTAAGCCCCGGAGGCTGCTCCTCACGGCGGTCGGGTCGGGTCGAGACTCTCCTGTTACCCTCCGTATCCAAGGCCCGGCTCCGCCCGCTGCGGTGCGCTACTGGCTGGCTCCGGCAGGTGTCATCCCCCAGTGGGGAAGAGCGAGAAGCTCCGCCCGCTCGTTCGCTGACTGCTCCTCTCAACGCTCTCGTGTAAAGCCCGCCAGCTGCTGCGGGTCCCCCTTAGCTGATGCGCTGTTACTGCAGAGGAGGGAGGCTCGCCCCAAGCCCGAACTTTCTTCCGTGTTGTTTGGTCACAAGCAGGATGCCCAACAAGACACTTTCACCTCCCCTTGTTCGTTTCGTTCACTGCCCTGAGACTGGAGCTTGTGTCCAAACGCGTCCGGAAATTGCCAAGATTAGCTTTTGTGTAGACTAACCTCATCCTGTTTTAACTCATCCACAGCTGCACGCAGGCCTGGTCTACATTACAAAGTTAAGTCCAACACATGGCAGCCTAGGTCAACCTAGTCATGCATGCCGCTACACTTAAACAGGTCTCCCACACCTGTAAGCACCTCCACTATGCTAGCATAATAACACCACCTCATCCAGCAATGGAGAGCCATTGTCAACATACTTAAGTCGATGCAGTATGAGCAAAAATACTGTATTACTCACCCGGCACTGGCCATCTAGCAGTTTTGGCAAAAGCCAGAAGGCCTGGTCCACTCAAGGGCTAAGGGGGCCAGTCTTTGTGAAAAAATAAAACAGCAACTGTAGTCAATGTCACAATAACAACCACTCTATCCCCTCCTTGTTTATTTTTATTCGTTCTGCTTTGTATGTGTTATTTACGCTCTCAGTTGTCACACTATGTTCTCTTCCTGATTTGGCAGCCTATGACTTAGCTGGGTGGCTAAATCGCACAAAGCCTCATCTTTCAACAAGACTTCCTCTGTGGTTTCCACTGATTAATCAGTTATCTGATGATAGGAAAAACTGGCTAAACCTAAACTGGCTAACCTTGAACACGCCATTACAAATATGGATAATAAACTGCCCCCTTTTTTTGGTGGGGGGGGAGCGGAGAAAATCAGAGAAAAAAAACCAAAAGACTCTAGAAGCCAATGCCGCTAAATGTGTGAAAATAACTGATTTGTTCTGTCCTCATCCTCCAAGTCAGAACATTCCTGGGCCTAAAGAGAGCACATCCGCTGACGAAAAAGGTTCTGACACAAAATGGATCAGCAAGATGTTAATGTTGTCATTGAGGAAAGCTTGCCAGAATCGGATGGTAAAATAGGGCAGGATTTAAATGAAACCAGTTGCTCTCCCTCTAGACAAAATGTAGAGTCCACGTTCAACTACTTTGCTTGCCCTAATACAAGTCAAATCACTTTGTTTTTTAATTACCACCCAAATCAAAACACCCGTGATCTTGTAATAAAAAAAGCTTTCAATCACAAAGATGGAACAAACCGCAAGTGGCTGATGTACTGTGAGAAAATAAATTCTATATGTTGCTCAGTCTGCCTGGCATTTTCTAAGAACGCCGTAACAAATCCATCCATTGAAGGAATGAAAGACTGGGGGCATATCCATCAGAGAATAGAACAGAACATGAAAAGTGTCATGAACAGAGCTTGTGCAGAAGTGTACTTTTTTGAAGGCCAGCAGTGCAGATCAACAGTTTACTGCTTTGTAATCAAATGTCTGTCCTCCGAGAACAAGTGTGAAAGATGGCAAGTACGGGAGCGGGTGATGGACATTGTAAAAGTGATAGGCAAGCGTGGACTTAGCTACAGTGGAAAGAAATCAGAGGCTGCATACACTTTAGAAGACATCTCTGTCGATCATGACAATTAAGCAAACGCTTGCTCAAATTTGACAAAAGAGCCAAATTTGAGGTATGAATTAACTAGTCTAGCTTTGCACTGGGACAAGCTGAAGCCATCAGCACTAGAATACACTATCAGGGTAGCAAGAGAAATACCTGTGGAAGACAAGAAGAGTAAAGAATGTGATGACATGGAAATGGAGCTGGTGAATAAGATATGCTCAGCGGGTAAGAACTGCACTATATGTTGCTATCAAATTCTACAGTGATACAATTTATTAACCGATGCCTATAATGTGATTGGCCTGGCCTACGAATTCCTATCGACTATCTTTCACACAAGTTGCCTGTGAGAGAAGCTTCTCTCCTTTGAAGTTCATCAAAAACCAGCTGAGGAGCACTGTATTCTAGGAGCACTTTGACTCTTTCATGCTGATGGCAACAGAAAAAGACATACTTTTGATTTGGATGAAGTAATCAACAGAGTTGCGGAAAGGAGGGAACTCCTGCAACGCCTGCTCATTCCGTAAGGTAAGATACAAGTATTTTTTTTTATTAGTGTGGCTTGCTTATAAGTATGTATGCACAGTACATGGCATTGTAGTCATTGAGTATGGTGGTATATAAAGAGAACAAATGTTTCATAAATAATGAAGCAAGTGTTATTTAAAGTATATTACTTCGTTCCAGTAATGCATACAGGTTGAGTCCTGTTAAATTATTTTACATGTTTTTGTTTCATTTAAAAAATCGTAAAAAATATAAATGAATTTTTACTATTACAGATAGCCCTACATACTATAAAATAACTAATAGGTGAATACAAATAAAAATAAAGTATGTTTAATAAACATACCTTTAAATAGTTAAACACATATTAACGCTTAAAAAACACATGACATAAGCACAGAAAAATAATTTGGCATAGAGTCCACAGCCTGAAATTGGGCTGGTGTGCTTTAAATGCCAGGGCCGATTTTTAATCCCAGTCCGTCACTGGCATTACTTATGTCAACTCTAAGGCCTGGTCTACACTAGAGTGTTTTGTCAACAAAAAAAAAAAAAAGTCAGCTTTTTCAACAAAACAGTGCTGGTGTACACACTGCAATCACAACTCCCTCCCTCCCCCCAACAAAAGTGCCCTGTTTTTTCAACAAAATAAAAGCACATCAAGAGGTCAGCATAGTTAGGGTGACGCGGTGTCAATGTAGACACTGCGTCCCCTTCCATGGGTGGTGTGGCTGTCATACTTGTCAATTTGATAAGCAAGCCCGGTCAGCTGATTCCTAGGCAGGGCTGGAAGGGGCAGCCATGTCAATTTCATGGCTCAGCCATGTAATTGACAAGGCTGCCCCTGGGAGGAGCAGGTTGAGAAGCTCCCTCATTTCTGGCCCTGGCTCCCAGCCAAAAACTGAGATCAACAGCCTCTGCTTCTTGCCCCACTCCCACCTGGGACAGGGAACCAGCCACTCTGGCTTGCAGCAGCTCAGGCTTCTCGCCCTGCTCCCAGCTGGGAGCAGGGCAAGAAGCAGAGGCTGCTGATCTCTGCTCTCAGCTGAGAGCCAGGGCCAGAAATCAGGGAGCTTCTCCAAGGCTCCCCACTGGGGTAGCCTTGTCAATTACACAGCCGAGCCATGAAATTGACATGGCAGCCCATTCCAGCCTACAGAGGAAAGGGAGAAGCCCTGTGCAGCTTCTTCCCCCACCTCCAGGCAGGAAAAGGGGAGGAGAGAAGTCCCCATGTGGCTGCCCCTGGCTCCCAGCTGGGACACACTCCACCGACCCAAGGAGAGCAGTGTGGACATCACCCACCACTGTAATTATAGCAATGGCTCTAAGTCGACATAACATATGTCGACTTATGTTTTTAGTGTAGACAAGGCCTCTGTCCTCCAGCAGCTGTTCCCACATGGACTACTCTGGTCACCATTGCAAACTCCACTGCCTCTTTAAAGTCCCATGAATTTTTGAAACTGCTTTCTCCTGATTGCTCAGCTTGGTAAGCACACCTAGCAGCTCTCCACTGTTGAGTGCAACTGCCCAGCTGACCATGCTGGCTATATGCTTCAGATGCACTCTTGTCTGGAGTAGACAGGAGATAATTGGATTTCTCAGGCCTGTGGGGAAAAGAGGATGTGAAGGCACAGCTGCAAGCCAGCTGTAGAAATGTTAACATCTATAAGCAGATTGTTCAGTGTATGCAGGAGAAAGGGTATGACGGACTAACAACAGTGCCACCAAGGAGCTGCAGCAGGTATACCAGAATGCCAGGGAGGACAATTGATCCAATGCCAAGCCACAGACCTGCCACTTTTACTATGTACTGCATGTCTTACTTGGCAGACACCACCCCCACAGCAGCGTGGATACCTCTAAGGAGTCAGACTCTGACTATGAACAGTGAGGAGGAGATAGTAGTGAATGAGGAGAAGTATGGAGGACAGGCAACCAGCAGCTACAAACAGGCAGCAAGTTGGGCCTGTTTTTGACCCCACTGCAGTCCAGCATGTCCCATCGATTGATCCCGATGCAGGGGAAGGAACTTCGGGTATGTGCAGATAGATTGTCAGTTATAGAGATGTAATCCCCAAAGTAGCAGGATACATCTTTTGACTTTTCATTAATTTATTCATGCTAGAACAGGTAGTGGTACAATCAAAAGAGGTTGAACTGCTAGCTGCTTTTCGTTGCCTTGTAGGCTTATACTGGGGGGAGGGGACCGTCACACAGAGCAGTTTGTTTACATACATAGGATATCCCTTGAATTCTGAGAGATCTCAAACTTCCAGAGAGATACTCTGCAATCCTCTGCCAAAGATTTCTAAGGGGGACCACCTTATTTTTTTCTCTGTGGTAAGACACTTTCCCACACCACTCAGCAATAAGTTCAGCAAGCACCATGGCAGTACACAAGCTGATAGCAGCTGTGCTCTCTTTGCCTTTGTTACCCTCAGGTCTAAGATATCAGCTAAAATCACCATCACCTGTGGAAAACAGTGCCAGCATTCAGTACCATTGCCCTCTACTATTAGAATCATGCAACCAAGCAATTCCCCACATTTCCCCAGGCAGGAAAGTCACTGGGGCTGTGACACACTGTGCACAAACTATCCCAAGCAGAAGTGAGAATGTAGTGCTTAAAACTTTAAGGGAGAAAGTGGAGTGAGTTCAGAATCTTAAGTTTTGCTTTCTGTAATAAATATGCTGACAATGGTACTGCTGTGTTTTATCTTCAGCTGCTGCCATTGCAGTCTTCAGTGTCTCCCACTCTATACCTGCAGAGCACCCCAGTTAGATAAGGAGGAAAGAGAAGAGGACTTGAGATGATATGTTCAGCAAGCCAGTGCTGCATTTGACAGTAAGTACAGGGCCTGTAGGATAAACATTGTGGACAGCCTTGAGAAGGAAAAGTGGAGAGAAGAAAGTCCCAGCAGGAAGAGAAGATGGAGATGCATTGAGACGTAACAAGGTGCTAAGGCAGCAAACACAGATGCTGTAGACTCTGGTGAACCTTCAGGTTCAATAATCCTGGGCTCACTGCAGTCCACGAAGAACTCAATATCAGGACCTCTTTACACACACCCCTAACATTTCACAGGGCATCAGGGATTGTTGCACTACCCCCTACACCCCAGGTGAAATTAAAGACAAACGCTGCTTCACATACACTGACCTGTGAAAGCGACAGTTGGGGTATGTGTAACTGAAATAGACATGAATGTTTTCCCCTTCATTAAGTTCTCTTCTCTTAATAAAACTTAAGTTTTTAATGTCTTAAAATTGCCCTGTTTTGTACTAATTTTGTTACAGAATAAAATTCTATTTGGAACATAACATCTTTATTCACAACATATCCTGCTGAGTGATCTGATTGCTTTCAGAACTGCTATTACCTGTTACTGCACAGCATCACACCATTCAGGATCATTCACAAACAAAATCAATAAGTACATTGACAATGTTATATTCCTACATATAACAGCAATTACCACACAATTCCTACCAGGCACCAAAAGAGCAGGGCCAGGTGGAGCACACTACAACCATCACACACTACTCTGGCCCACAGTTAAATTGGTCTTTCAAAGCCTCTTTGAGCAGTATAGCTCCACCTTGAGGTCTTCTAACAGCCCTTGTATCTGACTATTCAAATTCAGCAGATAGCTGCTGTATCTCAACCCTGGCAGAAACTTTTCCCCCTTTGCTTCACATATATCATGCAAGACAACAGGCAGCTATAACCATGGGGATATTTTTCTCACTAAAGTCCAATCTTGTGAGGAAACAACGCTAGTGTTCCTTCAAAATGGCCAAAAGCACATTCAACTGTCATTCTGCACCTATTCAGCTGGTAGTTGAATTGTTCACCTAGTTCACCTGGTAATTGAGGAATGTCTACGGGCTTTGTCCAGTGCGGGAGGCGCAGACTGAACCCCCGATGATAGGATGGACTATGGCCCCGCTCCCAGCTGGATGCCCCATGAGGCCCGATAAGGCCATTGCTACGGCCATTGGCCCTGTAGCCAACCAGGAGCTGGCTACACCACCTGCTATGGTGCCTCGTGGGGGCGTTGGCTGTCCCAACAACCGCCCCCCCTTATGGGACCCTGAGCCATTGGAGCGGCTGTGCCGAGCCCTCCCTCGGTCCTTGGTGCCACTCCATGCCAGGGACCACCATCTCGACGCCTCCAACTTGGAGGAGGACGAGGACCGCCTCCGCGAAGGGTGCCAGCGAGCGGAGGCATGCTCCGAAGAGCTCAATGTACTTGAATGCTGTCTCATCACTGACGACTTACGGTAACATTTGCCCTTTGGTGATCGGGATCAGCGCCGCTCGGAGCTTTGCGGTGCCGAACCAGACTCCGGTGACCGGGTTCCGCATGGGGGATCCCGCGGTGCCGGATCCTTTGACAGCGACCAGGTTCTGCGCCACACAGGTGAATTCCACGGTGCTGGGCTCTCTGATGGCGACCGGGTTCTGCGCCGCCTCAGTGCAGGCGAACTCCTCGGTGCTGGGGATTGGGAACTGGAGCTGTCCAAGCGCCACCTGGCGGACCTCGACCAGTGCCGGCCTCTGGTCTCTGCTGCCTTTGATGTCTTCGGTGCTGAGAGAGGGACTCGTCCTGAGTTGATGCAGACTGGCTCAATGACGCTGACCTGGAGCGACTGCTAGGGCAGTGTCCTCGCTCTACCCCTGGTGGCCGTCTGGTGGGAGACCTTTCCACCCTTACCTGGGGTCTCCACAGCCCTTCAGGGGAACCAAGTGTGGGCTTGCCCCAGGACACCAGTCCCTTCTCCCTCAGCGGAGGGGGGAGGAGGTGGCATAAGCAAGGCCAGCAAGGCTCTTGCTGCCTGAAAAGCCTCCTGTGTCGACGGCACTGGCAGGGGCACTCTCCCGCTCCCAGAAGTCTGGGGAGGCTCCCTGCCCGGAGATGCCGGCACCAGAGAACAGGCTGCACTCGACCCTGCCCTTACCGGCGGCATAGGGGAGTGTCTGCGCTCTGTACGCTGCCTTTTCTTCTTCGGCACCAGGGATATCACTTGGTGCCGAGTCAATCTTGGTGCCGGCAGTGCACTTTGCACCAAGGATACCCTTGGCACCGAGGTAGATCTGGACAGCTTGGACACCAGGCGGCACACTGCCTCCATTAGCAGGGCTTTTAGCCGGATCTTCCGGTCCTTCTGGGTCCACGGTTTAAAAGCCCTGCATATTTTGCATTTGTCTGTCCTGTGCTCTTCCCCCAGGCACTTAAGGCACCAATTGTGGGGGTCGCTGAGCGGGAAAACCTTCCCGCAGGAGGCACACGGCTTAAATCCAGGTGACCGGGACATAGCCTGGCCACTCTAAGCCCCACAGGGGCTTCTATCTAACTAAACTGAACACTACTTAACAACTACTTAAAAACTAACTAAGGACTACAAATAACAGAGTTCAAACAATGGGGAATGGTACTTGCAGAGAGCAAGGCTAGTTCCAGCAACCATCACGGGCAGAAAGAAGGAACTGAGGGGCCGTCGGGCCAGCAGTGCCTCATATATCACGGCATGCGCGCGGGACTCCAAGGGGCATGAGAGCCGGTCCTACGTGATCTGCTAAGGGGAAAAAAGTTCCGGGAACCGTGCACGGTGGTGTGCACTCACCTATAGTAGAATGGACATGAGCAATCACTCGAAGAAGAACTTGCATGCCTCAACAGCTGCAGATACAATCTTACTAATTCTGTAATAGGTAAAGAAATGATAGTAAAGTAACTTAAATGCTATCCACTGCTAATTAAAAGCCAGCTGCTTTGATGGAGAATTATATGCATACAACTTATATCCAGACTGGTGGACAGGAGAAAATTCCAGAAAATAATTCAAAAGAGAATGGGAAGAATGACTAGTGACCAGAACGCTGATTGCTGTAGCAATGCTCCTGCCTACATACATCCCTTTTCAGAAGATAAAAGAAAAGAATAATCTAGTCAAGCCCAGCGGAGTCGCAACTCCCATTACTTGTGCAATCTGCTGCAAAGATTTCTGGATGATACATATCTGTACAATTGCTAAATCAATGATTGTTGCGGATTGGCTATTATCTGCCTCATATTTAGCCAGTAACTTTGTACTGCTGACAAACACAGCATATGCAACAACTTTTTTAGTCTGCTTCTGCTGCTGCTGCTGTTGAAATAGGTTGTTTTGCACCAGCATCAGAGTCCTAAGATAGAACAAACTGTCAAGGAATAGCTGAAGTGACAGACAACAGATTTTGCATACAACAGCAAACACATTTTTCACATTTATGGTTTTCTAGAAAAACACAAGATGCCACCTTAAGCTAATGCACCAACTAGTCGAGAGAAGAAAATGAAGACCAGAGGCAGGGGTGTTATTAACACTTCGTAGAGCCAAATCTCACTGATAGAGGCCTTACTAAGGATCAAGTAGTGGAGTTCCCTACTCTTGCTGGGCTTGGGACAAGGTGGCTGAGTGGTATTTAATGGTCTCTAATATACAGGAGGTTAGACTAGGTGATGTGGTGGTCACTTTTAGTCTTAAACTCTGTGACTAAGTTCCAATAAATTGTCCCTGCTGCTACAAAGACAGCATACTGAGGAATTACTGCCGTTTCATTTCAATATGTAAACGACTTGATTCTAGAGATTTCTAACAGATGATGCTCTAAGAACAGTCACGATACGGCTAAATCCAACAATTTCACTTTCCTCAGGACTGACTGATTCTATTTATGAGAAACTACTGTAATAGGAAACTGTTCAGCATTCAAGGCAAACTCCAAAATTTGGTTAAACATGAAACTAATTCCCCTCTCATGTGCATCTATGTTAATAAGTCTAATTGCATGATCACATCTCAGAATTACCCTATGCCATTTTTCCAACCTCAATTTTTTTTCATATACTAATTGAACTGGCAATTGTCCATTTTATGTTTACTGATCTGGCCTTGATATAAGCTCTCTTCTTACTATTATTTATTTCACATATCTTTTTTTAAAAAAAATATTACACTATCTTTTTCTCCCCAGCAAAACAGATTTTATTGGATACAATTAAGGAGATGAGAAACTTAAATACAAAGCTAAAGCTCTGCTCCGCCCACTTACTTGCACAGGTAGAGAGGCCTCACGGAGAGCTGGGGTCTGCAAAGGCAGAGCCCTCTTTGCAAGATCAGACCTTATTCTGTCAAATGTTGGTGAATATGATTTACTGTATACTTGTCATCTGAGCATCACATAGAGAGAAGTTACAACAAATGGTATTGAAACTGCATACTATAATGTTTTGTATTAAAGGAGTAGTATGTGGTTTTGTAATGACATATTGCATCAATTTATATACAAAAGAAGGCCTAATTAAGGTTACAATATACAATTTTGGCACTAACTTCTAAGCACAATGTGTAACATAGCATCTTATAAAAGACGGTTACTTACCTTGTAACTGCTGTTCTTCGAGATGTGTTATTCATGTCCATTCCATTATAGGTGTGCGCACGCCTCCATGCAGAGTTACCGGAACTTTTTTCCCCTTAGCAGACACCATAGAGCCGGCTTCGGCACCCCTTGGAGCCCCGTGCACATGCCGCGGTATATGAGGCACTGGTGGCCCTACGCCCCCTCAGTCCAATCTTTCCGCCAATTCCGGCAGCGGGGAAGGCGGGGGTGGGTCATGGAATGGACATGAGCAACACATCTCAAACAGCAGTTACAAGGTAAGTAACTGTCTTTTCTTCGAGTGCTTGCTCATGTCCGTTCCATTATAGGTGACTCACAAGCAATACCTTGGAGGTGGGCCGGAGTTATGGACGAGCTGCCTGCGACCCTGCTCTGCCGAAGCCTGTCGTCCCACGCCTGCTGGACGATAGCATAGTGGGATGTGAAGGTGTGTACTGATGACCAGGTGGCAGCTCTGCAGATGTCCTGCACAGGCACTCTTGCTAGGAAGACTGTAGATGGACGCTTGAGCTCTGGTTGAGTGCGTTGTGATCGTTCCTGAAACGGCACCTTTGCTTGCTCGTAGCAGAACTTGATGCAGGAAGTTATCCACGATGAGATGCGCTGAATGGAAACAGGAAAGCCTTTCATCCAATCAGCCACCGTGCCAAAGAGCTGCATTGACCTCCAGAACGATCTCATGCACTCAGTGTAGAATGTCAGCTCCTGTCTTACCTCTAGCAAGTGCCACCTTCTCTCCTCCTCCAAACCGTGCAGTTTGGGAAAAAACACGGGGAGAAAAATATCTTGGTTATAATGAAATTGAGAAACCACCTGGGGCAGGAAGGCCGGGTGCAGCCACAATTGAACTTTATCTTTATAGAATACAGTATAAGGAGGCTCCGAGGTCAGTGCCCTAATCTCGGAGACCCTCTTTGCTGAGGTAATGGCAACCAGGAAGGACACCTTCCAAGAAAGCAAGAGTAAAGAGCACGTAGCCATGGGTTCAAAGGGGGGCCCCATGAGAGGACCAGTTTGAGATCCCAGGGAGGCACCGGGTCACAGACCTGTGGAAAGAGCCTCTCCACCCCTTTCAAGAACTTAACTGTCATAGGGTAGGAGACCAAAGGCTCCTATCTTGAGTGTGAGGCTGCAGGTACCACCTCCAGCATCCCCCTAAATGCCCCCTCCCACTCACCTCAACTGTATCCCCCCTCCCCCCCCATCTCCCTCTCCCCAGCAGTGTCCTATTTTTGGGAACCTGAAATACAGTAACCCTATGTATAGCATACATTTTATTTAGAAAAGATAACACTCAGGAAAGGTAAATAAGAAGGCCTCATAAAACAATGCTGCAAATAGTGATGTTATTTTAGACTTGACAGAAGTCCAGTGTTAAAGTTTAAAGGAAACCTGCACTGAAATATTAAGCAGAGTAAGAATTACAGTGTACTCTTAATACATAATATCACCAAATTTTTAAGTATCAAATACAACAAACAGACAGGAAGCCAGCGTTGTGCCAAGCTGAAGACAGGAGAGTATTTGGGTACATGAGATTTTCAAAGCTTTTCTTAAAAAAAATTTTTTTTTTGCTAATTTATTTGCAATTTTATATCCATCTACATTTTCAGTTGAAAGAAGTCCGTTATCAGATACTGTAAGTGTATAACCTTTACTCTTATTATTCTGGATCTTTCTTAATAACGGATGCACATTTATAGTATGATACATTAACATTTCCCCTACAAAGACTACTTGAATTTTTAAGTATGCTGCTTTGAGATGGCAGGGTTTAGAATCCCATTCAACAGACAAGTTATGCTTCTGTACTGCTTTTTATAAGAGCACAAAACTAAGTGTGTTGGATGAACTTCAAGCTACCCCCCCCCCTTTTTTTTTTTTTTTTGCCATTACTAGAAAGAGTATACCCACTTATGGTCTTTAGGAAAATAGCATTACCACCACGTCTGGAGTATCATATCAGTGGTTCTCAATGAGGGATATATGTAGCCTGTAGGTATGCAGAGGTCTTCCAGGGAGACATCAGCTCATCTAGATATTTACCTAGTTTTACAACAAGCTACATAAAAAGCACTAGTGAAGTCAGTACAAATTAAAATGTCATACAATGATCTGTTTGTACCGCTCTATATACTATACATTGAAATGTAAGTACAATATTTATATATGAATTGATATATTTTAAAATTTTATGGTAAAAATGAGAAAGTAAGCAATTTTTCAGTAATAATATGGTGTGACATTTTTGTATTTTTATGTCTGATTTTGTGAGTAAGTAGTTTTTAAGTAAAGTGAAACCTTGGGAACACAAGACAATACAGTATACACAAGAGAATACAGAAATACAGTAGTCTGGAAAGGTTGAGAGCCACTGTCTTATATCAGCTTACTGTAAATTGGACAGTAGAAGTCATAGCTCTTCTCAAAGCAGGAAGATGCATATTTTCCAAGGAATTTTCCAAATGAATGAATTTTTTAGCTCCAGTAGATCTAGCAAGTCAAATTTTAAGGTAGAACTAATAGTTTTGTCCCTGCTTTTCTTTACTTTCTTTTGTAACAGAATGATTATGTATCTGAACCAATTTTGTGGATAAGGGAGTACTGTAAAATTAGCTCTGACAGCTAACATTTGAAGACTTTCATAAATAAAAAAAAGACTTCAATCTCTTAGATCATCTTCAGTGATTAGTTGTTTTTGCGGTTTACCGAGTCAGTATTTGCCTTTAGGGACAAAGAAGATTTTGGGCCTCATCCAGTATCTTCTTTTTAAATTTGTCCTTAAATAGGAAGCTAAGACACTTTTTTTAAGCAGCAATTTAGTACCAAATGCTGGAAAGGGGTGTAACAGTAATAGTGTAATAGTAGTGCTTTTACCACAGTATTTACATTCATTAAAATAGTGGTCAGCGCTTAAGTATAAGTGGTATAATTTGAGTATAAACTGCTTATTGCTTACACATACTGTACTTTTTTAAAATGTTACAAAACATTTAAAGGACATACACTATTGTATTGTCACTGTCAGTTGTTCCTATACTCATAGCTTCTACTAGGTATCAGAGTAAAAAAAAGTGGACTTGTCACATCCTAGTGCTGAATACTCCAAACAAATAAAAATAGATTTCCACACATTTTTAACTTTATCTTCAGTTTGTTTTTTTCCTTTTTTTCAACTAATGTCTCATCACAGCCTCCCTCCTTATGATTACGAGACTTTCCTTCATATAATGCCTCATGATATAGTAACAACATGGTACGTACATCACTGAACAGCCCTAAAGAATGGAGCCAACCACTAGGAACACTACAACCTCTTACTTCGCAATTTTTTTTTAAAATTGAAAATGCTAATTCTAACTGTTAAAGATGTTGAAAACTGCATTACTGGAAAAAATGCCTTCCCTAAGGCAGAGAAGTGCCTGGAAAAGCTGTGCCAATACAGCAGGTTGGGGGAGACTGAAGTTATTGTCTTCTATTCAAAAAACCAGGCAGCTAAGCAATTCTCATAACATTTAAATAAATTACTTTATTTAATTTTCTTTCAGTTTCCTTCCTGGAAATTTGAAGATGAAAAAGTTAGATTATACCTCAGGACTAAGGTGACAGAAATATGTAAATTGTTGCTGATTAACAATTTTATATCCAAATAGGGGGAAACAATTTTTTGGTATGATATGGAGTGGAAATTACACTTAAAATAACAAAAAAAACCCAACCATCCTGGAGTGACTGCTATTACATGTTGTTAATAAAATCTGGCTTTCTAAAGACTACCACCACACAACTATTATCTGAAAAAGTACTTTTTCCAAACACTTGATAGTTTGACATTTATTTCACAATGATAGAAACTGAAATATTTGTACATTTTCCCACCACAGAAATCATTTCAGCAAAGCTTAACATTTTTTACCATAAATAAACGAGTAAACTAAGTAATAACATCTTGATTTTTATATTAAATAACATCCATTTATACTTTATCCGTTTAGGAAAGCTAAGTGTTAAAATGATTGTTTATAAAATTTAAGATACCCAAGCCTTAAAACATATGGCTTCATTATCAACATCCTATACAGTACATTCTTACAATTATATCCATTACAGTCAAGTAATGCTTATATATAAAAGATATATTTTAACTGTTTAATGAAGTGCAATACACTTAATTGAGAGAACGTATTTAACAGCTCTACTATACCAGTTTCAGTATACAGTACTTTTCAGCAACCCTCTGTATTGTAATTATATAATACTTACAAGGTAGGATCTAAAGACCAAATCTTCCATCTCTCACTATGGCAATGTTCCCAGTGACATCAATAGTTTGCCATAGCAGGATGTGGGCTATAACGCACAATCCAGTTTGTGTCTATGAACAAACTGAACATATTTAAATAGCAGTTCCAAGGCTTCTGATTGAGCAAAACATTTAATACTAGTCATTTTTTTCAGTTTGAACAAAAAATTTGGCATGTGTTTGAAATTAATTTGTGTCAGGAAACTATATAACTGAAGTCACAGCAAAAATGTAGGTCTCTTTACTTCTTAGGGGTAATATGTAGACAAGAAAAAACAAATTTTGTTTTCAGTAGCTTAATAGTGTTTGTAGATGTCTTTCTTCCCTCTGAGTGAGAAGAATAAAATCTAAGTAAACAAAATGAATTATAGTAATGTGCAGTACTGATTTCAAATGTGCAATCTTGGCATTTACTATCCCATAGGTCTAACTTCTATCCCCTAGTAAAATAATGGAACAAATATTGAGAAAAATCACCAGTCTGATCTTACATTCAACCTACTGCATACTACTTAATACATTCTTGGTGTGACCAAAGCTGGAATACTGTACTCTTCTGCGCAACTCATTACCAGAAAGACAAATTGGAGGTGTCTAGAGCAGTGTGGTTGGGGACAGGAGGCATGACTTATGAGCAAGTCTTAAAGTTAAAATATGTATATATTGGCTAAGAAGGCGGCAATGAGTCTCTAAATAGTTGAAGTGTGCAAACAGCAATTTGAGAAATAGCCTAAATTTTTCCTTTTAATTTCATCCCATTACCCTGGTAACTATATACATCTCAGCACATCAAACTAAATAGGCTATCTGGAAATAGTTTCCCAAAATAAGATGTATTAAGTACCCTGTAACATCAAACACTTACACCTTGATTGAACAAAAACACTGATAAGTAAACTAGGAAGGAATCCTATATTGGCAGAAAGATGGATTGGATGATCAAACAGGTATCTTTCACCTCTACTTTTCTATTAGCAGGACACCATTTCAACACAGTTAAGCTGTTGCTGAACTTGCATCATCACTTTCTATTATTCCATGAATTCCCAAAATTGTAACTTCCATGAAATATAGAATTCCTTTTGTTCCAGAGGTTTGTCAGGACCCATTTTCATATTCTTAGAATATTCTAGGGCATTGGAGGAGAATGGAGCACAACTGCATGCAGAAAGTCATACATTTCATATTCTCTTTTTAGACAAAAGCTGAAGTCCCATGATGAACATGCAATAAAGGTAAAGAAAAAACAGTTGGCAGTTTCTCATTATAATTACTAAGTTATTTCAGTTCCATATTACAGTCATATGGCAACACTTAGGAAATAAAAGTTAGTAATACCAATGTTGTAGATAAGTCTGTTCAACAATACCCATAATCTGTGCAACAACTGCATTGCTTTTCCAATTGATTACTCTGGAGTAAAGCAGGAAAATAAAAACAAGACACTTGAATTGCCCATGTAAAATACATTGTCAATATTTCTACAAAAATTTAGTAAGCTATATAAGACAAAACCCATGAGGATTCAAGTGTAGAAGAAATATGCAACATGAAAAAAATAATCTTAAAATGAAACTATAGAAATGTATGGGGGGTTTTTTAAACCTGTTTCATGAATCAGCATTTGAGATCAATTTACACTAATAAACATGAGCTATCACCAAACTGTGATGAGTGGTAAACACAGGTCTAGTGACAAACAGCTAAGTCCTCTTAAGTTTCTGTGATGTCAACCCATTTTTGGAAAGGAAGGGGTGTATGAGATAGTGAGTGTTTTCTTTCCTGACAGACACTATTTCAAGGTTAAAAACTAGTCTGGAATAAATGCTATAATTAGGGTCACTGGTATGTATTCATTTGTAGGTAAGAGAACAACACTTTTCACATGCAGTAGCAATGTTTATACCATTAAATTTAAAGTTTTATCCTCACTAATATTCATTCTACCATCACATGCCTCTTCTGTTTTACATGTTGCATACTTTATGTATAAGATATATAACAGGATGTCTTAATACACTTTCAACAAGTATTAGGAATAAATCATATCCAATCATACCAATCTGGTCAAGTTTAAATGGCTCATTTATCCAAAACAAGTTTTTAATTACCATACAACTGCTTTAAAAATTGGGTAATCAAAAAAATCAGAAATATCTTAAAATAGCATACTCGGTTACATTCTGATATGCTATCTAACTGTCTCATTTCCTACCAGTGTATGATTTACTTGAAAGATTGCTATTTCTTGTGAAATCTACTATTTAGTCCTTGTTCTTGGTATATATTTGCAACACAGTAACACTGCAGGCGTAGAAATAATGCTTTTTAAGTGGGCATTGAAAACATTAATACATTCTACCACAGTTGATGCTGGTGTATTTATACAGAAGGCATCTCATCTTGTCAATCAACTGGAGGTAGGTATTTGTCAACGAACTGCTTTACATCCATCATCTCCTGTTCAAGAGCAAAATTATGCATTAGATAAATATTTAACTAAGGTATTTTTCAGCAGTTAGCTATCTCACTACATTGGAATTTCAATATTTCTAGAGCTATAAATTGAGCATATGCTTAGATTTCTTATACCTCAATGTAATTCTTATCACTCTGCAGAATTCAACTAACTCAGACAGGTTAGTTCATCAAGAACATAATTTTTTTTTAATTACTTTACTCACAAGAAGCAAATAAAGAGTCAAAGATGAAAAGATCTTCTCTCCATAAAGTGCTAAGAGAAACTAGCTATCATCAGTTTGGCTACAGAGAGCCATCTGACCTGAAGAATGTCACACTGTTACTCATTAATTAATCCACCACAACAAAGGCAAACTCGGTTAGTGAAATTGTACATCAAGAGCTGAGATAATTAATTTTGTGCTTCCCACTAGCCTGTGTGGAACACCTCCCCACAGTGGTCTTCAATATGGCTCTAGAAGAAGCTCTATTAATAACTGGATGAGTAAGTTCTTGTTTCTGGGAAATAGGGCAGACATGGGGTATGTCTATATTGCAGAGTGAAGTTGATTTATTTTAAATCAACTTTCACCCGCCGAATTTTAGAAGTCGCAGAAGTGTGATCACACCATACTCACTGCGTCGGGGTTTTGCGTCCCCACTAGCTGTGCTTGGGTTGGCAATCAAAGCAGTGCACCGTGGGTAGCTATCCCACAGTGCAACTAGACGCAGAGGCTTTTGGGAAGGTTGTCGTCCTCCCATGATGCAGTGTGCTCCCTCCCCATCCCTTCTTGTCCCAAACAAACAGCAAACGCTTTTTCACACCGTTTTTCTCTGCCACGCACACGCTGTTGCCAGAGAGGCATGGAGCCCCCTCAGCTCTGCGCTATCATTGTGAGCGTCACAAATATCTCTTGACTTATCCTGCAGTAGTTTCAAGGGCAGGACAGGAGCCGCAGCGTGGAAAATTGTGATGTTACTGAGACCGCCCTGCTACAAGCCATAGAGCAAAACAATTCCCGTTTGCTGCAGGCTGTCACGCACCATCTTCAGTCAGTGGAGTGCCAGTTCTGGTTCCAAGAAACAAGCACAGACTGGTGGGATTGCATCATTATGAAGGTGTGAGATGATGAGCAGTGGCTGCAGAACTTTTGTATACGAAATGACACTTTCCTTGACCTTTGCGCAGAGCTGTCCTCAGCCCTGAAGCACATGAATATTCGCTTGAGACCAGCTTTGACAGTGGAGAAGAGAGTGGCCATCGGTTTGTGGAAACTGGTAATCCCAGACTGCTATCGGTCAGCTGGAAATCAATTCTGAGTCAGTAAATCCACTGTGGGAGCTGCTGTGTTGCAAGTGTGCAGGGCCATTAATGGCCTTCTGCTACGAAGGGTAGTGACTTTGGGAAATGTGCAGGACATAGTGGACGAGTTTGCCACAATGGGGTTCCCAAACTGTGGAGGGAGGCGATAGATGGCACGCATATCCTTATCTTAGCACCAGACCACGTTGCCACAGAGTACATAAGCAGGAAGGGATACTTCTCAATGGTGTTGCAGGCCCTTGTGGATCACAAGGGACATTTCACTGACATCAATGTGTGGTGGTTTGGAAAGATGCATGATGTGCACATCTTTAGGAACTCAGGTCTGTTAAAGATGCAGGCGGGCACTTTCTTCCCTGACCAAAAAATAAATATTGGGGATGTTGAAATGCCAATAGTGATCCTCAGGGATCCTGCCTACCCCCATGCTCCCCTGGCTAATGAAGCCTTACACCAGGCACCTGGAGAGCAAGAAGCAGTTCAATAATAGCCTCAGCAAGTGCAGAATGGTGGTGGAATGTGCATTTGGCTGCTTAAAAGCAAGATGAAGATGTCTACTCACTAGGCTTGACCTCAGTGAAAAAGATCCCAGCAGTTCTCTCTCAATGCTGTGTGCTCCATAATGTGTGTGAAACAAAGGGGAAAAAATTCCCTCAGGGTTGGGTCATGGTGGCTGATAGGCTGGGCGCAAATTTTGAGCAACCAGATTCCAGTGCTACGCTGAGATCTAATCACGGAGCGCTAAGCCTCAGGGAAGCATTGAAAGAACGTTTTTGGAATGAACTGCAGTAATGTACATCTCTGCCGGTGCTGTGCCTTTCTTTCCCATTCCCCACCCTCGCACCATCTGCCCCCTCCCCTTCATTCCCCATCAACAATCCCCAAGCTATGAATGAATAGACTTTTTTTTTTTTTTAAAGCAGAACAGTTTTATTTGTGACCCATTTCAGTGGGGGGAAAGGAAGATAAGTTAACATTGTCATCAGGCTGCTTAGCCATCCAAAGCAAAGTGTGACTGTGCAAACAGCAATGGTTGTGTGCATTTCTTAAAGGGGCTGTTGCCTCTTTCTGCTCGCCTCCACCAGCATGGAGTGGAACACATACTGCTCAACCTCCTCCTCCAGCGCCTGGGGGTGGGGGCTGGTAAGAAACTGCTTGTTGGTTGAGCATTTTGGAGGGGCTGCAGAAGCAGTCTGTCCTGCCACTGCTTTTCCTGGAGCTCTACCAGATGCCTCAGCATGTCAGACTGATCCCTCATAATATGCAGATTTCCTGTTACTTTGCATGCCACTGCTCCTATGCTGATTTTCTGTGCTCCATGTCCATGAATAGTTTTTTTGACAAGGACATCCTCCAGGCTCTGAGATCTGTGTCAGCAGCCGCGGAGGCATTCATTAGTTCATTGAACATGTCATCCCAAATTTTTTATTCCACTTCCTAAGCTGGTAATGGCGCTCTGTGGGAGTACAAGATGGGGTGAAGGCTGAGGTGTCCACTGTAAGGCAAGCAGAGCACAAAGTTGCCATTGTTAGCTGACCTCATGGAGTAAAAGAAATGTTACAATGTAAAAAACGCCCTTTCATATTCACAAGGTGAAGCCAGACCCTCATTCCAATCTGTACGCATCGAACGGGTCGGAGTGGCGTTCCAGACATCGTAAGTAAGGGGCCCTTGCATCCATTACATTGTGCTCTCAGTAGCACTAAATTCCCCAATCTACACATAAGGAGAAGGATCATTGGGCTCCCCTTTACCATCCCAAAGACAGGTTTGGGAGGAGGTGGTCAAAACGGATTAGAGGAGACTGTGTGTGAAGTATAGCTGGAGAAAAGATAGGGCAACCAGTTCCTGGACCCATAATGGCCACGCCAACAATATCATGACTAGCAATCGTCTGTGTAGAGGCCCTGTGTACCATCCACAGCAGGGGAATAAGACGCAGTGACTATATTGGTTGGGTACTGTAAACTTGCGCCATCTTCCCTAGGTGACCATGTATGATATCAATCTCCTGAGGGTAACACAGGCGGAAAGGGAAGATTTGCTCCAAGCATTGGGGTACAGGCCTGGCTCTTATGATGCTATGCTGTGTTCTGCGATGATGCCTGCTCATTTAATAGCCGAGGACAGGGTAAAGTTTCCTACTGTGATGGAAGAAATAAGCCTGCCCTCCCCAGAAACCTTCTGCAAAGGATTGCAGAGTACCTACATGAAAGTTTCCTCGAGCTATTCACAGAGGATTCTCAGAGCATCCCTGTGCACATAGTCTGTTCCAGGGGCAGCCCTCTACTGAAGTTTACCAACACCCAGGAAGCCTATCCCATCAAAAACACATAACCACAGAAAAGAGATTTGCTATACACACCCACCAGAAGTCCCTTCCCCTGCATCTCTGTCAGTACAACTGTCCTGTGTCCAGCTGGGCTGCTCTGGAATAACGAACAGGTCCTAGCTATCAGGGAGAATGGCCCCGCTCTCCTGCTACCTGTTCTCCTCCTCATTCAGAGTCCTCCTCATTCATCCTGGACTGGGATTCTTCAGAGGTATTATTGCTGCATGGTGGCACAGTGGTGAGGTCACCGCCGAGAATCACATGCAGCTCTTCATAAAAGCAGCACTTCTTCAGTGACGAGCCAGAACAACTGTTTGCCTCCCTAGTTTTCTGATAGGCATGCCTCAGCTCTTTGATTTTAACGCAGCACTGCTGTGCATCCCTGTTGTGGCCCTTCTCCAACAAACCACACGATATGTTCTTGTTCATATCTAAATTTCTTTCGCTGGCTCGGAGCTGAGCCAGAACAGACTCTTCGCCCCACAGGCTGATGAGATTCAAGACCTCAGGTCGACACCATGCTGGAGGGCATTCGGGGCGTGCCGTCGCCATGAGCAGTTCATCTACAAAGTTCTCTCCAGGCTGACCAAACAGGAAATAGGAATTCAAAATTTCCTGGGGCTTGAGGGAAGCAGCTATTTCCTGTTTACATGGCCATGGTGCAGCAGTGTGTGAATGTCCAGAGTGGTCACAACAGAGCATTATGGGATACCTCCCGGAGGCCAATGACGTCCATTTACATTGTGCTCTGCCTACACTGACTCTGATTTGACCCATAGAATTTGACTTCAGCGCTACGCCACTTGCAGAGATGGTTTTATTAAGTCGAATTTACCACGATTTAGGTCGGCAGAACTGATGTGCCAGTGGAGACACATACTTCAGGGGGCTGACGTAAGCGGCATCACGTCGACCTACCTTGTCAGTGCAGATCAGGCCTCAGTGACCTTGTGGCAGCTCTGCTGATGCCATTGACTAAAAGAATTACTAGTGGCCTGAACAGAACAGTGAAACATTTAGAAAGGCTGCTTCTGCTTTTTTCATTTTTGTTTTGAAGTTAACATAGTTTGATTTATTACCCTTAATTCCTTCTCTCCCTCCTACTCCCACTCACTGCATGTAGGCCAGCAAGGTTCTTGCTCCCAGAATAAGTAATATAGTGTTTACATTGTGAGAATTCCAACCCCTTTTTCAATTCACTTGAAACAATGTAAACAAATATCCTGAAATCATTCTGGGAAGAAAAATCCTGCTGACCTGCAGGAAAGGAGAGGGAGGTAGAAAGAAAGGCCTATGAGGGAATTTAACAACTCATTTTGTTTCCTGTAGTTTTCATTTCTTCCATTAAAAAAAAGGGGGAGAAGGTATTTTAAAAATTCATTTTAACAACTGACTAGTGCTGAGAATATGATTTTTGAAGGAAATTCCTGTTAGCTAAGAACAAATTTTGTTCAGCCCATGGTTATTAGTAATTGAAGCAGCATCCTCAAATTAGTCACTCAAAAAAGCATTTGTTTTCCTTGAAAATATGCATTGAAGTTCACCTTTTTTCCTGCTTTGAAAGAACATTTAAAAAGGAAGAATTCTCTGAAAACAATTCTTGTTTTAACTTTAGAAGATTACCTCGATACACGAACTATGCATCATGCCTGAATAAGTCTTGAAGGTTACATTGGCTGGATTTATCAGACTCTTTAGCTTCTCAACAGTGAGAGAACCAAACATTAGAGGAACCAAAGGGTCACAGTCCCCATGGCACTGAAGAATAGGAATATCTTTGTTTACACCACTGACAGTACCCTGTCAAAAAAAAAAAAAAAAAAAAAAAAAAGGCAAGGAATTGCATAAGGTTAATGCATTCTGGGTAAAATGAGACTATACAAAAAACAATATCATGATAGTGGGCACAGTTTGCACTGATTTAAACAAATACATTAAAGAAAAAGAAATACTGAATGATCTGCAAGTTCATGTTATTTTAAATTTTATATATAATCATCTAATAAAACAGAACAGTTACAAATATGTTAGTACTATGTTTAAATAATCATTTAATTGATTACAGAATTAGAGTTCTTTTAGAGCACAATTTCTAGGAAAGTAAAACATTTTACAGAGCTCAAAGGCAGAAATTGTGTACAGAAAAAGGCAGCAGACTGTAGGAAGAGAACAGATGTCTCCTAAATGAATTTGGTTCTATCCTACAGGCTTGTCTTATGACACTAGGAAAGTCACTTAAATCAGAATTTTTGTAAGTGGCACTAACTGTGAATTCCTTATTTCCTGAGTGTCTACCTACAGATACCCAAGGACTGATTTCCAGAATTACTGAGTAGTCAACTGCCACTGAAATAGACTGCTGCTGAGGATGCTCAGCAACCCTAGGAGCAACATAGTATTGTCTGGAGGAATGAACACTGAGTTGGGATTCAGGAGGTCCTGAGTTGTGATTCTGTCTCTGCCACTAAGCAACTTATGCAAGACCACACACTGAGTGTTTCTGTCTCAGTTTCCCATCTGTAAAATGGGGACAATATGGTGTCTCATGAGGGAATTATGAAGATAAATTTATGTTTGAGAGACACTCAGATACTACACGGAAGCTAATGAATGCTCAGCTTTTTTTGATTTTAACAGTCAGGAAGCTGTTTAAGCTGGGGATTGTATGTACTCACACTGATAACACTAAACTTCCCAGTATATCCTTGAGTTAATGTAATCACATAGGGATAATGTATTCCATTTACACACTGCTTCCTCCATGCCCCCAAAATATTCTGTACAAGGAATTCATACTAAATACATATCACTTGCAGAAATGTTTGTACAAAACTATTTTAGGCCATAAATACTGTTATTTCAAAGATAAATTAAGTAATATATTAAGTAACAGCTTTAAAAAGAATATTTAGCACAAATGTTTACATAAGCAAAACTATATTGTTCTCTAATGCTGAAACGGGAAGCATTTTCTGGACTGATATCAATAAATCTGGCTCTTGAAGCTCAAATAGTAGCCACCTCATCTGGTAAAGGTTATCTAAACATACACATGCCATTTAATTTTTGTAGACTAGAAGCACACTAAAGAGAATATCTCCTCTCCTGTCTGTCCCCATTCCTTTATTCCAAGAAAGCAACTGAAGTGGCAGGAAGTGGTAGAAGGATTTTGAATCCCAGAAAGTTGCGAGAGTTAGGGGAGGTGACTAGATAACCCAGCCAGCAAACATGCAAAAGTTTAAGGAAAAGGGTAAAAGAAAGGAAAAGGCTGCTGCCAAACAAAAGAACCACTGAGGAAGCCTGTAAAGTTTAACCATCTGCTGGAATGGATGTTGGATTAGCATGTTTGGTGTCCAACAATTTCTGAGAGTGGAATCTCCCATATACCTGTACCACAGCCACCTGGAGGACTGGAGCAGTTAAACACCTACCTGTGAGCTCCAACAATAGACCAAGGGCACCAACCCTAACAATAGCTTTGATAAAGGACTAGTCTTCACATGATGCTTCAGTTGTCTGACAGCACCACTTTCTTAGTGTATGGACACAACTTCAATTATCTCATTGAAGATTGACTTATGTTTGAGAAACAGTACAAATACCTGTGGAAAAGAGGTCCGTAGTGGAAGCCAACAACTGAGTGCTATGACGCCTGCTAATTTCTGATGTGTTGTAAGAGCTGTATACAACGACAAAGCACCTCCCTAATCAAGGAAAATAAAAACTATTACAATCTTGAAGTTAAACTTTTAAATTAAACTATTATCACCATTACTTCAGGATTTATGGCCCCTCATATTTTCAAACAATATTTTCCAATTTCAACTGATTGCTCTGACAAGTACTTCTAAAAATATCAGGTGATTTCATGATTGTGTTTCAATTACTCTACTCAAAATGTACTCAGTTTACAAGTAAAATGACATCTTTGTTCTAACTGATAATTGCAAACTAAACCTGAAATCCTGTATTCTTCCTGATTCATGGTAATATTACCTTTTCTTTTTTGTTTTAAAGGAGACTGCAGAATAAAATTTATTTAAATACCCTTGATGATATGCGAGCCAAAAGAGAATTTCACTCCTCATAATGATGGTTCTCTTTTCTAGTCGTCACTTGTCTGACCACAGTCACTTTAAAACTTTATTATTTACAAGTAACATACAAGAGTATGAGACCACCATATAATACAATAAGGCAGGTGACAGCAGTTAACAATTTCAGTCCTCTACCTGTTAACATCTGAAGGCAAATGAAAAGGAAAAGCAGGATGGTAGCTTTGTTCACATTAGTTTTTGGACATGCTTATTAACCATTTTATCACAGGACAACAAAAAAAATCTACTGCAGACCTTTGACAACGCCTTCAGGAAATAACAATTCCTTCCTTCTGAAGTTCAGATTTTCTATTTACTACAAAAAATTCAGACCCACATTAAATTTATTTCTGTATTTTGAAATACAGAGTGCAGATGCCTTACATAATCAAAATGACATGGACATTTTAGAACCAACCCCACTGAAGTTACTATTCATCTGAGACTATTATTTTAGTATTACTTTATAGCAGTTTTGTACAATGTAAACTCATTTTTCACTAAGTAGATTTTTAGAGTTGGAAAAGAATTACTACTGTGCTTTTGTGGCCTTTTGGAAGTAAGTAGAAACTAATGGCCTTAATTTTCAGAAATGACTAGCATTGTCTGCTCTTTAACAGGATTTTCCAGTTCCAAGGAGACAACATCCCTCTAGCAAAGAAACTGAAACTCCCTTCCTGACAAGTACCTTACCTGAGAAAAGCCTCCCAAAATTATTCTGTTAGAAGGAATTCCATTCTTCACTTCCTGGTCTATCAGTACTTTAACTGCAAGTCAAATGAAGTCCAGTAGTTAATATGTAGCCGGTTCCTGGGGGAGTTCAGAAGAGGAGGTGCTACAAGTGCTAAAAAGGCAGTGTTAATTTCCCCTGTGTCAAGGGAAAGCTGGTAGATGGGAAGCTGATGGAGTGTTGCCCCAACAAAACACTCTGTACCAAAAGTTCTGAGAACAGAGTCAAGAATTCTGGTGCTATGGACACCAGCAGTTCTTGCAAGGCTTGGAGCACTGGTATCAAGAAAGAAGCAGTTCACAAAATTCATCCACATAATTTAAGAAACTTAAAATCATTTAGTTAACAAACGGATAATATACTATCAGTGACTTCATCATTTTAAATCCTCATTGCCAGCTTTGGCTAATTTTATTAGCCAAGTTATAAACTGACATTGAAAACAGCTGAAAATGAAAGAGCTGTTTCATATATATAGCACCTGGGAAACACCCATTTAAAAAAATTTGAAAGATACATTAAAAATACTCAAATGTACCATTCTCTGCTGCCTGCTTGATTCCAGCTTCATCTTCCTGTGCATCAGGAGAGAGTCCAATAATATCAAACCTTAAAAGAACACAATTATATAAAGTTTATTCATTAGGAAATTAAAAGACCTTTGTACACTGACATAACCATACAAACAGTAATGAGTTAAGATTTACTAATGTCCACTTTGTGACACTTTAATGTTTTATTATCCTTAGCATTATCCATTACTAAGAATAGGCTCAATCCTGTATTAAGCTATATAGGCTCAAATCGGTTTACACCTTGTAAATAGTAGTTATGCAAGTACTCACACAGCAGAGCCCAGAAAGGACTGATCTTAAGAAGAGTTTAAGCATATTTCATTTATTTAATCTTATATTTTATGGCACAAGGAATTAGATGCTTAACTATATCATTTTTATTTTAGTTGCTGCACTATGTAGTAGAGTTGCACCTGTAATTTATAGTTTTTTATTAAAGTGAATCTTTCAAAAAATAACAAATAGGTAACCCATAAAGTTAAAGAGGCAAAGTTATAAAACATCCAGGGATAATATGCAGGTTATGGGGAGACACAGGGAGTGATTGGAAGTCGGGGGGAACAACAAAGGGATAAGCTGCGGTATCCTGGAACAGACTGAGGAATCTGCTAGTGCGAATGAAAAAAACCCTCAGCTTCTCAGCCAATTAAAATCTCTTATGAATTTTGCCCTCTTCTAACTTGTTAAGAGTAAAACAGCTCAGTATTTTGATATTTAAGAGGCAGTGTTAAATTAAAATATTCTTTGCTATATTTTTGACCAAATATTAACAGGCACATGCTTAGAATTAAACCATTGTTTCAGATGGTCCAGGATAGCTAAAAAAAAAATTAAAAAACCAAGAGGAAAGATTTACGTAACATTTCACATCCTCACTTTTCTATTGGAGCTTCCATTCTGAAAGAAATTAGAGCTCATTTCTTTTTTGTAAAAGTTAAACAGTTAATTGTCCACAAAACAATACCACCCTTTACTAGTAGTAAACAATAATTCACATAATTTTCATTACTCTGTTATCACAACAAATTAAAGGAAAGTTACTTACTTTTAGTAACTGGAGTCTGAGATGTGCTGTTTACATGTGTTCCACTTCTGATATGTATGCACTCCATGTGCTGGAGATTGGAACATTTTAATTAGCAGGGTCCATTGGCTGCACCTGCTCCTTTGATGACCTTAAGCCTTGTCCCCCCCACCTCCCTCATAAAGAAAAGGGGGAAAACAAACAAGCAAACCTCACTTCCCCTGCTACTCTCAAGCCCAGGCTACTAGATTCTGCAGTAGTGGGGAAAGGAGGGTGGGTCGTGGAACACATATATACCATCTCTCAAAGAACTCCAGTTACTAAAGGCAAATAACTTTCTTTTCTTGTTTGAGTGCTTGTTTGTGTGTGTTCTACTTCTGGTGACTCCTAAGTAATAGACAGACTCTAGTACCCAATTAAACGAATACTGCAACACAGCCCTCTCAAATTGGGCATCTAAACAAGATGCCAGAATGAAAAAGTAATGGCTAGGGAAAGTATGTATTAATTCTCCAAGTAGAAGCCCTACATGTATCAGCTATGGGTATGCCGCTAAAAGAAATTCCAGAAGTGGTCTGTGCTTTGGTAAAATATGAGGTAACATGACCTGAGAGTTCTAAATCAGCCACCTTAATGAAATTTTACAGTGTCACACCCAATTAGAGATTCTCTGAGTTGAGACTGCATGACTCTTGGATCTCTCAACAACAGAAATAAATAGACTATCGGAGTGCCTCAATCATCTTGTTGTAGTTAAATAAAAGGAGAAGGCACAGAGGACATCCAGAATATGAAAAACAGCCTCGCCTTTGGATGAACGAAGCTGCAGGGTGGTGAGGGGTAGCACTTAAATTGATGGACTGATTTAAATGAAAATTAAGGTGTACTCTAAGTAGAAATGTAGGGTGTGGCTAAAGTGTAATTTTATCCCTGTGAAAAGTCACATACTGGGATCCTTTTATGACAGCTTCCAATTCAGACCCTAAGTGCCAATGTGATTAGATCCAGGAATGCAGTCTTCAGACAAAAGGGAGCAAGGAGCATGAGGCTAATGGCGCAAATGGATGTCCCCATCAGGCTGGTAAATACCTCATTAAAATCACAAGATGGAAGGAATTTTAATCAGAAGAAAAACCCTTAGGAACTTTTATAAACTTTTAAATTCAAGGATGAACAAGCTGTATGGGTTCTGATGGTGGATGATTTGCTGAGATAGCAGACAAATGAACATGTAATGAGTTTAACAAGCAGAGTTTAAGGATAATAGATACGCCAAGAGACATCAATCTCTCATATATTCGAGAAAGATTATGTTGGTAAGCCCAGCATGAAAAACACTTCCGTTTTCCAGTACAAGTTGTCATCAGACTGCTTTCTGCTCTGAATCAATAGGCTCTGTACATCCACAGAACACTCTGTTAGCCCTACAGTTATGAGGTGTAGTGAGGACACATCTGGATGAACAACTGTCCCATTGTTCTGAGTAATTAAGTTTGTTAGAAGAATCAGAAGTATTGAAGAGATTTCTTATTTCCATGAATCAGTATTACCTGGGCCAATCTGGTGCTACGGGGATGAATGAGGTCTTGTCCTGATGGACCTTCCTTAAACGTACGATCAAAGGATTTGGGAGATAAGCATACAACAGGCACTGAGTCTAGGGAATTAGGAAAATGTCTCCTTGAAATCCCAGACTCTGCATTTCTTGTTCTGTTCAGTTGCAAACAGATCTACGCAACTGAACAGAGCAATCACCCCACTGATTGCAAATTGGTTTGATGACCGAATCCTTTATGAATCATAAGTGATTCTGAGAAAAATGCCTACACTTAAATGTCTGGCCATGTGTTGTGTAGGACTGGACAATGAAGATGCAGATAGTTGTATATTTTGCCAGATACACCAATTCCATAAAAGGATTGCTTTCCTGCATGGCAGCATTGATCTGGTTCCTCCTTGTTTGTTTACATAAGAACTCACAGTAACACCATGTTGTTTTAGCTGTAAATTCAGAACTTCGTTATGAGGTAGAAAGGACATGCAGACAAGCTGTGTTGCTCTGAGCTCCAGGATGCTGATATGAAGCCAAGCCTTTTTGAAACCACTGACCTTGTACTGTCAAGTTGTCAAGCTGGGCTCCCCATTGGTCACTGCTGACTTTGTGAGAAGAGCTGGGGAGAACGGAACTCCCTTGAAGACCTGATGTGGATCTTTCAATAAAGGACTTCAAAACTTCTTAAAGGATACATATCCCATATAGATCTTGTGAAAAGCAGGGCAACAGACTATTCATAACCACCCTTGAAGACCACAAGGATGCAGTCTGGTGAATGGGGTCAGAGTACATAAAGCTCTGTGACCTAAAAACACAGCTGAAGACATGTCCTTCCTCTGGATCATGAATTATTTTCAAGATGATTTATCTCTAGTATGGTGTCAAACTTGGTCTGCAGCAGGTATGCTCAAGCTATCATGGAATTGATTACAGTCCCAATGAAATCTACCTTTTGTGTTGGGATTAAATGAAACTTTCATGCTCACACTCAGCTCCCATGTGCAGAACAGACGTATGATGTACTGAATGCTGTTTATCACCTGTCTGAAAAAAATATCCTCTCAATCATTAAGAAATGGGTAAAAACAAATTTCTCTTTCTGCATTGGGCTGCTGTCACAGCCAGAAAATTTCATGAAAGCTCTCAGGGTCATAAACAAACCAAAAGGCAGCACTCTGTATTGTTAATGTGTATTGCCCACTATAAAACACAAGTATTTCCTATGTGCTGTATGGAAATATGCATCTTGTAGACTGAGAGCTGCAAACCAATCTAGAGGATATGGGGAAGGAAGCATGAGGGATGGGGTTATCATTAGGAATTTTAATTGGCAAAACAAAGAAATTCAGATATCAGATCCAATATTGGATGCCAGCCTCCAAATTTTGGGGGGGGGACTAGAAAATATCACAAATAGAAGCCTTTTCCCCAATAGTTGAGGGAATCTCCTCTATAGCACAAAAAGCCAACAGAGACTGAACCTCTTGTTGAAGAAGATTCTCATGAGTGGGGTCCCTAAAAGGAGGATGGGGAAGATGATTTGGGGGTGGAAATGTCTTGCAATTGAATAGAATTATTTCCTTTTGGAATTATTTCCAGTACCAGCGAACTACTCTATGTTCCCTAAAATAATGCAAATGATCCCCAAAGGGGGTAGGGAAGGGATAAAGATTCTCAAAGACAGGATGGCAGCTCTCAATATACACATCAAAATGACTTTAGAGACAGCCTTTGCAGAATTTGAAATCGACGACGCTCTCCTTCCATGTGTATATAGTTTCTTAGAGAAATCTGATGTTCTCTGATAAGGATGGTAAGGAGTAGCGACAGGCTGTTTTGCTTGCGTATGATATCAAGACTGCTTCTTGTACTTCTTGCCTAATATGTGGCATGGTATGAGACAGTCTTTCAACGTAGTGATTCATCACAGTTTTAGAACTGAACAGATGATTCCCAAAGATGATTCAAGATCTTCCGGTGTAGTTTGAACCTTGTTTCACTCTGTGAAAAAGTAGATGGAATATGCTCTAGGATATATTTCAGCAACAGACTTCTGAAACTATGTTAATTTAGAGACTGATGACATGGACAAAGGTTTGGTTCAACAACACATACAGATCATTGTGACTGCTTTTGCATGACAATCGATCCTGGGGTAAAAGATCGAATCCTGGAAACTGAAGCTGAGTAGTTTTGATTTAAGATATAGCTACATGGACCAGTGAGATGAAGCAGTTGGTCCACATGGATGAAGAGAATGTGGCCAGGGCAGGGGATACTATCCAGGGACTTTTGAACTAACATGCCTTTATTTACTCTATGTATGACCTGACTTTCAAACACAGAAATCACAGAAAGCTACCCCAAAAGGGCAAGAGGGTAAAACATCCCCATTATCAGAAAAGGAATACCCATCCTCCTAGGGGGATGAGGTGCTGCTCATGAGGAATTCAAAGAATTATCCACTGAATGAGGCTTATCACAATAACCCCCCAGTGACTTAAACATCCCCTGACTGAAAAATCCCGACTGACAAAAAAGCATTAATTAATGGGGAGTCAGGCTACATGGAAATTACCAAATCATTGTGCCATATACTTTGGCACTAAGTAGTGCTGCTCCATAGGTTGACCTGGCAGTAACAAAGCCCGCACCAGAGATACTAATGCTGGCACCAGTAGCTATGCTGCTGCAGGAGTCAGAACTGATTTTAGAAGCAACAGGCTCTGAATGAACAGGCACAAACAGCTGCTCCTCTCAGGCCACCTGCATTGAGGAAGTCAGCACTGCAGGGGCTGTTACTGAACTAGCACCAGAGCAACATACTCAGAACAAACCCATGCCACAGTCAGCCAAGAAAGCTGACTTGGCACGGGAGGAGTATGCTCAGAATGGGCTGGTGCTGAAGACAGCTGAAAGAGCTGACCCAGTGCTAACAACACAGACACCGGTGAGTCTTTCTGGGCTACCTCCTGCCGAACTGATGAGTGAGGAGTTGCTTTCAGAGATCCATTCATCCTGGAGACAGCAGGGAGTGAACCAACCTTCTTTCTTTCTGAGATCTTCCTCTGCATTCCTGAGAAGAGTGATACTTGTTACTGCCTCAAAACTGCCAAAACAAAAGCAGCCGGAGTCCCAGAGATTAAGGCAATAGCCAGGACATTTTTCACTAAGGATTGTCCCAGACTGGAGGATCCTGTATTCCATCTGGATCACAGACTAGCCTCATATCTTTCTCAAAAAGGCGCAACTTCATCCTGTTGTCCTAGATGTACCTACCCTCCTGGGGAGGGTATTACAATCCATGTTTTTTCTTTACACATCCGGCATCTAAACAGTAAAGAGAACTTAAATGTGTGTCATTCACAGGCATATCAGCCCACAGAACTCAATGTAAAGTCCAGGGGTTTCTGTCCTCACATAACATCAGACCCTCCCCCTTTACAGGGCAGAAAATAAATCTAAAACCTACTAAAAACATTACACTAAATACCTAGTCTAAACGACTATTTACACAATCCTAACAACATAGGCAACTGGAAAACGGAGTGGGGACACTGCTATCTGGGTCCACCTCAGAGTCAGGAGCAGTTGAAAGGAACTTGGGAGGAGGGGCTCAAGAGAATCAAGGGAATAGGTGCGACCAAAAGATAAAAGCAAAAAGATAAAATGACTAAAGCATTTCCATCTCCAGCACATGTACACCAGAAGAGTAACACATGCAAACAAGCATGCAAAGAATACAAACTTTCAAGCGGATTGAAGACTATGACTATAAATTTGATGTTTTCAATTGTAACAGTTGCCTTTTCCCTGTTTAAGGGCTTTTCTTTCTTCTCAGAGCTAAAACAACGAGAGTCCTGTAGCACTTTAAAGACTAACAAATTTAATTTCTGCAGGCATAAGCTTTCGTGGGCTGTAATCCACTTCGTCAGATGTAAGGAATAGAAATCTGACGAAGTGGGTTACAGCCCACGAAAGCTTATGCCTACAGAAATTAAATTTGTTAGTCTTTAAAGTGCTACAGGACTCTCGTTGTTTTTGCTGTATACAGACTAACACGGCTACCCCTCTGATACTTCCCAGAGCTAGTATTTCTTTTTGCATCTGATGAAACAATTTGACACTATTAATGAGAAAACTTTGTTAGAATAGTTCTAAACATAAAAAGCCTTCTGCATTTACAGTTGATTAAAGCTAGCAATTTAAGCATGTCCTTAAGTTAAGTCCAATCAACATAAACACTTAGAACTTTATACATTATTATTTCTAATTCAGAAAGTACTTACCAAGATGGCATGGCCATATTCATGTTTAGAGAAACGGGCATAACTGGCCTAGATTTGAGAAATAATATTGGCATAATTTAATGCAAAAGTTTGTTGACACAGCAACACACACCAGCTAACTATTACTGTATTACTGCAAGATTTCAGGTTACATTATAAAGCTAGATGTTTCCCATATTTTAATCCCATTTTTAAAGCACGGCCAGTGTCAGCTTTCCTATTTTTAAAATCCAAGGTAAACATGAGTGAGACCAATTTTGTTTTTTTTAACAGAACTGTAATGGGTTCTCAGGTAACAGATGAAAGTAATTAGGGACACAGAGACTTCCTTAGGAACAGAATGAAGGCTCCGGTACTTCAGAGAAGATGAAAAGTACAGACAATACAGGCATACAAGTGACACGGAGAAGACAAATTGGCTACTTTTACTTACATGTTCATGAAAAGAATGGGCACGTAGAGCATATATTCAGAGCCAACAATGTCCAAGAACCAGTTAAAGAATAGTTATTTGTGCTAGTAAGTGGCCTTTGATCATTCAGAATTATGAGAGTCCAGCAAACAGTAGAACCCCCAGAAAAGTGAACTAAGAGTTCTAATTAAGCAGATCTAGTCTCCCAAAGCAAACCTCAGATCTAGATACCAATTTGAGAGCTGTGATGTACATATGTATGCAAAGAAATTCAGATAGTACCCCTGCTAGTGGTTTATGATGGAAACATTATGGAGGCACATCATGGATATTTTTGTCCTAACAGAATGAGTCTTAAAACCCTGATGCACTCTCACCTTAACTGAGTCATAACAGGTTCTATTGCAAAAACTAACACACTTTAAGAGTTGTAAAGGAAATGCCATTTCCACTTTACACTGATCCCCATTGCTAAAAGAAGTCTTGCTGACTTCCCAAAGTCTTCAGTTCTAGCTATATAAAAAACCTCAAAGTCCTCTTTACATGTGGTGTACAGAGTCTTGTTTCCTCCAGAAAATAATGACGTTTTGGAAAGAACTATGAGATTGTCTGATTCACACACAAATCTCCATTTTTATACACATTTGAAGTGAATTTGCAAGATGACTGTCTGAAGAAAAGGGCGAAAATAAGATAAATCATTAAAACTTGTGCAACTCTCTTCTCACAGATGAAGTCATTCTGCCCTTAGTAAAAAGTAGATTTCCTTTTAAAGGCTCAAACATTAGTCCATCAGCCTTGTCAATAACAAATTAAGATTCCATCATAGAACTGGTTCTCTGACCCACATGAAGAAACTAGGATACCTGAAAGGTCTGGGCTGCAATAGTGCGACACTTGAGAGACAAGCAGAGATGGTAGAGGTAGATTCACCTACTTGAAGGCAAACCGATGGCCCTTCTCCGCACAAAAACTTCAGCATTAGCAAGGAAGAATCTGCAATAGTTTGTTCCAAGAATACAACCTTTTTGATGCCAAGAAATTCTCTAGCCTCAATAGGTCACTAGATGCTTCATTAGTACCAGGTTTCCTAGACACCTACCAATCGCCATGCATTGAACAAAGACACAGGCCAAAGAGTTCCTTAGAAGCCAAATCAGGATAGGCACTAATGAAATTCTGGCACCAAAAGGCTCAATTCTTGGACTTAATGTGATCTTGCTGCCTATAAGAGTAAGCTAGCCACCAACCCTCATTTGGTACAGAATTTTCCGGTGGTGGATTGCGTCTGACTTGCCTGGCAGCCAACTCTCTTCCAGTGCAAGGGCAAATGGTCAACCACAGGTGAGATCTGAGGACTGGAGTCACAGGGACTCATCAGCAAATGCCCAGAGGAATGTTGTGTGAAAGTTCTACTTACCAAACAGTAGTATAAGAAATGGGCTTTTACAGTCTAAGAGAGAGCTCGTGTGCATACCCACCTCTGTTTACATGGAGATGCACAATGTATAAAGTTTAAATCCCATTCTTATCGAGCCCCTGGAAGCCTGTCTGGCTATCAGCAAAGGGCCCAGAATAAAAACTAAGTTTGAACTGGCAAATCAAAACCTAGCTATAATACGACATTACACTAGAAATGAAGGGATTCTTGGATCTGAAACACAAAAGTCACTCTTGGCATAGAAAATAATATCCTTACACCTATAACTGGCTAAAGAAAGCAAGAAATTAGGGAGACATGCCTTTACAAACTTGGCAGCAAAAGTTCAATTTCACAAGAAGTACTTGTGATGCACAGTGTTCCATGAAGTTTCCGAAGCTCAGTGCCACAATGGGAGCATCCCATAAACAATATGTAGAGGCCACCTCAAAGGAGCGGCAGACATTAATGAAATTGAAGGCATCAAATTTAAAACTGACAAGGATGATGCCTGTTAGATTATATTTTTTAAACAACATACTGCATAATTTACCACTGGACGTAACTGCCACAATGTGTCAAGGCATATGCATGAGAAAATACAGTTATTTTAGAAAGGTTATACAAAAGTGTTTGCAAAGGACATATACATCCCTCTTTCAGGAAATAAGCCAACTGCTAAATTAACAGAATTTGAGAAAAAACTTAACCGTTCATTATGTGGTTTCTTCCATATTTCTCTGAACAATGTGGTACTGGCCACTGTCAGACAGAGGAGGCTATTATAGATAGCCCAATGGTCTGATCTGATAGGATCATAAAAATTGACTCGTGTTTTATTATGATTTTGGATAAATTGATGCCCCCTCATCCAATTCTTCTCTTCTGTGCCACACTGCCCCACCCCGCCACCTGCCAAAATTCTGAGAGCATGGGAAAAGAAAGACTTCCCATTCTTTCCCCTCCTCTGGAGGGAAAAAAAGCTGGCAACTAAAGAATGGGAAAGGCAAAGAAGCAGGTCTGAGACCACCACATGCTCTATGACAGTAATAAAAACACTTGAGTCTTGTCTGTGCTACAGCCTCCACTGCTTCCACTGACAGTGAAACCATGATGAACTATAGGTTCTAAGTTTGCCACTGTAGATGCAGATGTAGCCTTAGGTGCCCATCTGCCTCTGATGCCTACCATGCTGTATTCTGCTTTGCCAGGTGAGGAAAAACTGACCCATCTTTACTTCAATCCACAGGCTTTTTTTCTCTACCCCACTGAAGATGGAAGATTAACTGTTTGTAAGATGTACTGAATGTGGGCCAGGAAACATATTTATCTCATTTAAAGTGAAAGAGCAAAAGGGCCAGCAGGGAAGTGAGTACAGAGGCTGCTGGACTATCATTCAGATGGCTCTGAAGAGCAGTATAAGGACCTGGCTTTACTGTATAGAAATCAGTTGCTGAACTCCACAACAGCGCTCACTTTTCCCCCCCCAACCCTGCTACAGATCTACCAAGACTGCTGCTGCTTAATGCAACATGGGATGCCTCTCCAATACTTTACCCCCTAATGAGGCAAGATGATATTTTTTTCTAGAAAGAAGAACAGTTACATTATAGGATGGACACAGACAATCGGTAGCCAAACTGTGGCTTGTGAGCCGCATGTCGCTCAGAGCCCTCTATGCCCCCCTCCCATTCTCCGCCTACCACACTGGGGTGGGGAGCTCAGAGCCTCTACCCTGTTGCAGGGTGGTGGAGCTAGAGAATTTTTTTTTGGGGGGGGGGGGGGGGGGGTGTCAGTAAGTATGGCCACCCTGAAATAGACCAAGATTGCTCTTTTATTCACCCTGATTTTGAGTGTTATAGAGATGTCAGCTACAGTTTAATGCCTTGTTTACTGGGTAAAGTCCTCATGCTTGCTATCAAGCATTTCAGCTGTCTTTTAAAGCAAGCTAGCTGCGGAAATAGGCCGGAGGCATCAGCTTTGTACAACTGCCATCTCTCCGTAGAACCCAAAAAAGGCTTTGCAGACCACAGTAGTGATCCATTGACAGAAATTTGAGAACCTTGATACTAATTGCATGAATAACCAACAGTGTGCATTTTATATTATAAAGGAGTGCATACAATTCAAAGACAAGTAAATATTCATTCTTAAAATTAGTTTCTTAAAAATATTCATGTAAGTAAAACTTGGGCATTCAAAAGGTTGCAGAAAGCAGAGACCTACACGAATAGTCAAACTGAAGTTAGCTGTTGAATTTGAGCAATTTTCAGATAATTTTTTATTTATTCACTCATCTTAAATTATTTGCAACAAAGCAAACCATGAAGCAAAAGTTGATAGTGTCTTTAAGTAAGTTATATCAATACTTCCTAAAACTGTTTTTAAATAAGCATATATCTGCACTTTTCTTTTTCAGCAAGCAGACAGAAGTTATCTTTTAACTGGCTAAAAGCCTAGTCAACTGAAGTGATGAGTAACCACAAATCCCACTGACTTCATCTTCACATCTGTCTAATTGCCTTACAAAACATAATCTACATAGTGGCTTTGCATTAGAAAATAGTAAAAAAAACTAGTAACAACGTAGGTGTTTTCGTGATGCTCACTCTGTAGTATGGTAATATCGAGTTAAACAGGAATATATGATGACTAGATTCCTGGATAATGTGTCTAAACAAAAGCTAACTGTTGTAATGATTGTTTTGCTTCTGATATTTACATAGCAAGGATTTATAAACTTGTTAAAACATCCTATATAGTACAAAATAGTACAAAATAAATAAATAAATGAAAAAGAGTGAAAAAGAAGACAAAAGAAGTTATAAACTTACGCATGTGGGCAAATATATTTTACATGTGGACTTCTGATACCTGCAAATGCTTCTGCCCAGCCATGTCTGTTGGAGAAAAATATGTTAAATGGCATTCCCATGTGCTAGTTTAACTCTGTTAACTTTAATAGTTAAGTGTTGTTGCCGTAACAATGCTAAATAAGAGGAAGTTTCAGGTCATTATAGGTGACATTTCTAAAAGAAACTTTTAAAATAAAATGTATTACCAATGTTAAAACAGATATCCTTCCTTTATAACCAGTAGCAAATGCATCTAAAGAAAACTAATTTCCTCTCCTACTAACAATAGTTGCTATATTTTTATATAAGCATCTGCTGTAAGCCTGTCAGTGATACATTTACTGTGTCAATCCATCCTAAGACACACAGACAAAGCCACAATTGTAATTGTTTTCAAAAAATTGTTGAATATTGCTTTAAAAACATTTATGCTGCATCAAAAAAAAACCCCACAACAATTAAACGAACAGTTACTTACCTTATAGTAACTATGGTTCTTCAAGATGTTTTGTGCATGTGGTTCTCACTCATGGCATGGTTGCACCTTTTGCAGAGGAGTTCTGAAGCTTCAAAAGCAGTGTCTAAGTAGGAGACGCATATGTGCCTTTCATGTCCTTGCACCCCCTTCCCATGGACATAAAGGGCACCACATCTCTGCTCACCCCTTCAGGTCCACCCAGGCTCTCATTCACTCTGCATACAGAAGTGATAGTTACCTAAAAGCTACTTTAACTGATAAACGCTGGAGAGAGCAAGATGAACAAAGCTCAGATGGAGGAGCCAGTGAAGAGAGAACTAAGTTCAAATTCCAGAGGTGGTGGCATGTCGTTAATTGGTGGAAAGATGTGCAATAACACTTTCAGAGATCTTTTGACTATAAGATCAAAAAATGCTGAAGAACCCAGAAGGATGAAAGGCTGAAATCAAAGCTAGATGAACTTTGATTGAATTGAACAAGAGTCCTGAATGGGTTAATGATAATAGATAATCTAGAATGAATGGAACAAACATTTGTAAATGATTGATCTACATCTTCTCTGATAAGGAAAAATGCTTCCTTTAGCAACATACTATTAAATGTAGAAAGCCATTCACTAGAAAATTGTAACCCTCTGAATTTCACCAGAACATTCCCTATCCATGGAAGCTAACCAAAGAGCCTCCATGCTGTGAGGCGAAGGAATTTTGGATCCAAATGGAGTGTGTGTCTGTAGTCATGAGAGATGATATATCTGTCAAAAGGGGAATAGTTATCAGTTGTTGAACAGATAGCTGCAATAGGTCCAGATACCAAAATTGACATGGCTGTGCTGGAGCCACCAGAATCATCTGAGCTGTCTTGTCTCACTTTTCTTAGTACTTTGGGGATTAGCAGAAAGAAAAGAAATGCATGTAGTAGGTGATCTGACCATGAGACTGGAAATGCATCTACTAGAGCACCTTGATTCTAACCTCCTCAAGAGCAAAACAGGGGACATTTCTTGTTGTCATTGGTTGCAAAAAGATCTATTTTTCAGAATCCCCAGGTTTGAAATATTTTTGTTAACACAATCTCCTTTAGGGACCATTCACAAGAAGACTTTTCTGCTTAGCTGGCCCACTAATGCCCTAGATTCCCCCAAGAGATGTAGAGCTATCAGCTCTACACAGCCTCTGACTGATGTACCATTCCCATTGCAATATATAGTAGTCTCTTGACAGAGAGGGCTTGATATTGCTTTGAGTTTTTATCAGGGGAAGCAATGATTTGCAGACTCTCAGTTCTAAAACATTTATGTGGTCTGAACAAGCCACTGGATCTGGAATCAAGTCAGATGAGCTTCCCAACCCTTTGTGTATGTCTAAACACCCTAGCATGGTCTGGTGCTCCTGCACTACGACACCAGCAACCTGCTTCCTCAGTCCTCACTCAGACAGCATCAGAAAGTTCAGTTTTGGTGGCATTGAGAGCACCTTCTAATAAGGTTTGGAGGGCAGTTTTAGTACTGAGCAAGCCTTCCCCTCTTATATGTGAGGTCTCTTTAGTCCTGAGCCAGGTCAGTTTATTATCCAAACATCCACAGCATGAACACCCTTCACTGGAGGCTAGAAACAGGCAATGTCTATCAGGGGATGCTTTTCATTCTGATATCTCTCACACAGACATTAGTCCTTTTTGTACCATGCTCCTCATCTGAGAGGATTTTCTCCTTGCCACTTTCTGCAGCTTCTTTGATGCAGGGGATTCTGCCCTCCTCTTTTGTTGTACCAGGGAAGCTTCCTTGTGGGAGATTTTAGAGTGGTCTTCAAATCTGTGGGAGGCAGCAGGGATTACTGACTGCTCCAACAGACAAACCTGAAAGAAAGCACTTAAAAGAGCAGCACTTGCTAGGGGGTATGGAAAACAGAATTACCTCCCTAGTTTGTGGGGCACTTACAGGCTGAATCCCAGACTGTGCACCCAAGGATCCCTGAAGCTGCTGCAGTTCAGAGTCAGACTGATGTTTTATTGACTTCTCCACGAGCAACAGCCTCAGTCTATATGGCCTAGACTTATGAGTGTGTTTTAAAAGGCCTGTCAATAGTGCATTTTAATGGAAAATGAGCTTCTCCTACACAAAATAAGCAGAGGTCACGTCCATCTGTAAGTAGAACAACTCTCCGAACCATTGTGCATGACTTAAATCCTGGTAAATGGAGATCTGGCATAAGATTGTACTGGCACCCTATCTAAAACACTTTTTAAAAAAACTAGCTAACAAATGAAATTGACTATCCTAGCAGGCTAACAGAGGAAATTGACTCACTAATGTAATTAGCTAAAAAACCTAACAAACAAGGAAACTAAATTACCATACAGTAAGAGAAACAGTTACTAGCTAAAGCAGATTTTACTTTGTTCTGACTCTCTGCCAAGGGCAGTTGGAAGGAAATGAGAGATTGCAGATATGCTGCCCTTTATGCAGGGTGCATGCACAACCCCTACTGGACATGGCTTTTGAAGTTCCTGAACTCCTGTGAAAAGGACACAACCACACCATGTATGGAAGCCACATGCACAGTAGTTTAAGGATTAAGTTTGATTTATTAAATCCAAAAAGCTAGGAGATTTGAAACTTCAGCTGGGACACCATCCCAATTCCTATTATGGTCCCTATAGATGTATAGGTCTGCATAGAATGGATGTTCCTATGCTCTTTAGGGTGCAGTAATGCAAAACAAAACCAAGTAGATTAAAGATTAATTTCCTTGCTTTCAAGTAATCCAAATATCTTTCCCCTCATCATCCCCATACAATGTGGGTCAGTGAAAAATTAAGAGTAATTCTCCATTTAAACCTGGCATATAAAACACAATTCAGTTTTTGACTAGCTCCATGTAGTTCAGCATACTGGACATAGCACCAAATTTCAGCGCTTTCTTATTCCCACAGCTACCACAAACCCAGAAGATGGCATGGGTGTTGCCAGCTCATTTAGTAAGCCCAGAGCTCATTAGCACAAGTCCTGCAACGTTAAATTTAATAAAACTAACCCCAAGACAGGTGAAAATATCATCAGACAGAAGCTCAATACCTGTGAAAGTAAAAAATAATTAAACAAGGGCAAGGTTTTGGTAAGGGGGAAAAAAAAAGTAAAGTCCCTGTAGAAAACCTGAGGTTTATTTTATAATTTGACAGCTGAAACCTCTTATCAATTATTTTCCACTGATGACTTGGTCAGACAGTACACACCGAAACTGCAGGATGCTGGCCTGGCTGCTTGCAAAACTGAACACCAGATTTAAGAGCTAAGTCTACAAACTCATGTAAGTAGTTGTTCTGACTTCACTAAGACTATATGTATGAGTATGGCTTTGCAAGACTGGACACTTGGTGACAAAGGAGGCAAAAAGTAGTATTATTTACCTGTAACTAGTTCTGTGAATAAATCCACGCTCTTGAGGTGGACTTACTCAAAGAACCTCCACCCTTAAGTCTTACCTCTCAAATACCACCTCCGCACTTAAGTCTTAACCCTCTCAAAAGCCCTAATCCATTAGGGTTTGCACATGTTCCCTTGAGGAACTGAACATTTGGTGGAAGATTACATAAATAAAAGCCTCAAGTTTCCTCTATTCCTTCCACCTAATCAGACTCCATACTATAAGCTCCAAAGTCTGAGTCTGTTTAAACTAGAGTTAACATTTAGTTACTATTTTCTCCTTACAGTATGTCCATACTGGAAACTAGCAGTAGTAACAGGCCAAAAAGAAATTATGTCTGAGGAGAACTAATTAAATAAGGATTTTGAGATTATTTCCAACTGGGCATCAGAACTGCCAAACTGAGAAAGAAATGTTACATAAATATACAGGTATGTACTGAAATCTTTATATCAGCCATATATATTTCTTTTGACCCAATGATAACCAATAGGAACCTTTGACAAATACATAAAAATAAAAAAGCCACAAGCCATCAGAAAATCTCCAGCAAAACTCTACCTTTAAACCTATGAGACATTTTGAAAACAAGTGAGGATGTACTGAACATGGTCTAATAGATCTTAACTTGATAACTAAAAGGAAATAACAGGTGTATTTGAAAAGTAGAAATTAGAAGAGTAACTCAATCTTTTTCTTCTCCACAAAATCATCCAATTTCTTGCAATGACCCACTTCAAATCCTACAATCCTTCCTTAAATAATTGGTGCTAAGAAGAGGAGTGCAAAAACCAGACAATTAACAACAAACACTAACTGCAAAATTTATCAAAAAACTTTAACCATATGACCATACTCACTATAAATAGGGGTCTACTTAAATTGCAGAGAAATCACATTTTTCACAGATTGGTCATGGCATAAATAGTAACTTTCGCAAATGTGTTAAACTTCTGTGAAATTTGCTATTTATAGCATGACCCAATCCATAAAAAATATGTGATTTCTCTGCAGCGTTTCTCAAACTGGAGGCCCCGATCCAAAAGGGGGTCACAAGCCTATTAGGGGGTTGCATTATCGCCACCCTTACTTCTCTACTGCTGCTGGGCTTGGCAGTGGCACTGCCTTCAGAGCTAGGCACCCAGCCAGCAGCAGCAGCTCTCCACTCTGCCTTCCAAGCTGGGTGGCCGGAGACCAGATTTCACAGGGAAGACCAGATTTCATGGTCTGTAATGTGATTTCCAGGGCTGTGAATTTGGTAGAACCCTAACTATAAAGCTAAGTTGCAATTGGCTGTCAATGAGCAACAAAGGGAGGAATATATGCAGTTACAACCTGGAGGATAGGTTGGAAAGAACCAAGGGAACTGAGAGCCACAACTCCTTATATAACCTCATGTATAGCTAAGGAATCTATAGGCATTATCAATAAAAGTACCCAAAGGAAAATGCCACTGTCAATGCTTACTTATACTGCTGTTAAGCTTCGATGATTTTAAGAGTCCTAACACTATGGATCTTCAGAGATTTTACTTAAGTTATATTGCACACACAAGAAACTGAAGGGACTGAATTCTCAGAATGAAGTGCAGTCATTTGATGTCCATGAATAATAAAATTTTAGAGTGCATTTTAAAATGTATTAACCTTTCGTAACTTAAATAGCTGACTGGATTTTGTTCAGTCCTTCAAGAAAGTTCACCTCTGGATTAAGACAATTTCAGACTAATAGGTGAAGATGTCAGAGAGTTCTGAGTAACTAAAAGCAGGGTGTCATTTTAAAAGTTTGTTGTAATTTTAACCATAAAGCAGCATAACACTGTAATAGACAAACCCATCATGCCAATTATTTTCCACTGCTTAACTAATTCTAATTAGTTAAGCAGCTAATTCTAAAAAGACTGATTTCAAAAACTTAAAAGACAGACATACACACGTCTAACTTTAAGTAGATAAGCAATTCTGCTGAAATCAATAAAACTAAGCACATGCTTCAATTTTTGCATGAATTAAACTTAGGAGTGAATATCAAGTAGAACTTAGAATACTTATAAATGGACATTCCCTCTTCCCCCACACAAACTTTTAGGGAAAAATGGGGACAAGACCACTAGTTCAACTCAATGATTACTCCCAGATGTGTGTGATCTTTTTTAATAGGCTTTATCTGATTTCACTTTTGTATTAGGTTAAAACAAGTTAAATAAAGAAATGGAAGGCTTTTGGGCTTGTAGTTTGTGTGGGAGTTTTTAAAAACTAGCATAGCCACTTCTTCAATAGTTGGCATAAACTCTGCAACTCGTGCCAGTGTAATTACTTGGTGGTGAAACAGCAACTGAGTTGAACCCAGAAATCTCAAACTGTATGATAAACTAGCTACAGATCAGGGAACAATTATACCTACCCAGTATCTCCCAATCCATGAAGAAATATGACCTAAAATTTAAAAAATGCAAAAGTTAAAAATAGTTGTTTAATGCCTAACTTCCTTGTTTGTTTTTCTTTGAGGAAAAAACAGCTGTGACACATTCACAGGTTCTAAGGCCAGAAGGAACTATTACCATAGTCTGACCTCCTGTACAGCACAGACCATAGAACTTGTCCAAAATAATTCCTAGATCATATCTTTTAGAAAAACATCCAATCTTGATTTTAAAAAGATCAGTGCCACCACATGACTTTCGGTAAATTATTACAAATTCACATACCATAAAATTCGTGCAATATCAAGGGCAAACATTATTACGGATCCAAGTTTCTCAAAACCCTTATACAATCCCTCACTGCATTTTTATCCCCATTTCCCTTTCCCTAAAAAGCGCTGCCCCACAACTTAGCTGATTAGGTAACTGCCATAATAACCAAGTTAGACCAAAAAAGTCATTTTGCTTTTGCTTATTTTGGGGGTGAGGTTTGTGACAGACCTTGATTGCTCGTGCCTTTTTTTTCACTAAAATTTTGGAGGTAACTCCAGATATTGTCGAGCATTTGTTGGATGTGTTTTCTTGCCAAACATCCTATTTATTAAAGGAGACAACAGTTACAGCCACTTGTCAGTCCAGTGACATCAACGACCTTCATCTCATCCAACATCTGAAGTTAATTATGAAACATTTAAAAAAAAAAAAACCCCAACCAACAAACCACTGTCTAACACGCACGGAAAGTGGCAAGAAAAGACTAGAGCCCCTCTGATTGCACGTGGAGAGCATAGAAGTTCCCACCCCCCCCAAGTGAGAAGAACGAGGCAGCAGCAGCATGGCCGGGCACCTCTATTGAGCGCTTGCCAGCTGCCGGGTGCAGTTCGCGCCAGCTGAACTCTACGCGCGATCCCCACCCACTGCCCTCCCCGGGCCGAGGCAGCCGGAGGGCCCCGCCCAAGCCCCCGGCTCCCCTGCCTGACTGTGGGGGAGCCGCTCACGACGACACCCTGCCGAGGCGAGTCAGGGGCCTCCTACTGACCGGCATGGGCCGGCTTCCCGGGGCGGGCGGGGAGCAGGTGGCGGCCGGAGCACGAGGGGAGCGGATTCAGGCCCAGGGCGGTCACACAACCCCGGCCCGTACGCCAGGGCGTGCGCCTCACCCCCGGCACGGTTCAACCCCTGCTCTCCCGGCCGGGGCTCCGGGCCGCCTGCCCGGACTCACCGCGGCGGTTGCCTTCCTGGCGGCCGGGACGATGGCGGGGAGCGGCGCGGACATGTTGTTGCCGCACATACACCGGGCTCCGGGGCGGCCAGCGGCGGGACACACTGGCCGGGAGGAGGCGGGACAGGCAGCGGGCCAAGGGGAGGGGAAAGGCGGGCAGGCGCCAGGCCGAGAGGAGGGGCAGCAAGCCGCGGGGAGCAAATGCGGCGACTAACAGTAAGAGTCGGAGGCAGCCCGGGTCGGGCAGGGTCTCGTGTCATCCGCCCCTCCCGCCGCATGCGCGGGCACGCCAAGGGAGAGGCACGAGCGCGATCGCGGCCGTTAGACTAGGCGCGCAGCGCGGGGTACCCGCCGCCCCCTCCCCTTCGAGACCCGTCCACTGCCGCTCTGTACCCCGATTGGCTCTCGGGCGCAGAGGATCTCCCGTGTCTGATTGGACGTTGCTCTCGTCATTTTGGTTTCCTGACGGCTGGGTGAGGGAGCGCGAGAACCCCGACCACGCGTGCGCAAAGGAGTTCTGGTCTGGTGAATGGTGAGAAGTGTGGGCTCAGGCGTCTTAGGCTACCGCTGGTGGTTCCCGAAGCCCGCCCTCAAGCCCTTACCTGCACTACAAGCAGCGTGAAGAAGAGCCTGCGCGGAGGGACATGTTGCTATCTCCAGTATTGGGTACTACAAGCTTGTGGCTCATTCCTCGGGTTGCACCATGGCACCTGAGTGACACCCAGACACTTGTGCTGACCCCACTTGCCTGGCTGGCGGTGAACACCCTTAATTCCAACAAGTCCCTAGTAGGGATGGTTTGTGTGAGTCTTATGGTGGCACATGAGGCTGTGGCCAGGGCACTGCCTGATGCAGCAGAAATGGTCAGATCTGCCATGTGAAAGGTGTGCAGCTTGGTTCTTTTACAGCAAGGGGCAGAAATTACACTGTGGCTGACTGGCCACAGGCTATTTGAAGCCTCCCTTAGTTGTCCTTTCCAGAGCCTCCCTATTACTTTCCTGTTACACTAGGGAAAAAAAACTTGTTCTTTCCATCTGTTATTATAGAACACACTAACAGGAGGCAAAATCCTAGTGAAGACAAGGCAGTTTGTAGTTTTCACACATTAGCAGGTCAAGATAAAGAGAGCCTAAGGTTTATTTGTACGTGCACCGTAAAAACTACAAACTGCTTTGGTCTTCACTAGAATTTTACCTGGTGTTAGTTATCACGTTAGCTAATGTGGCAAGAACATACCTTTTATCCTAATGAAAATGGGATGGGAATCAGTGTTTTAAGGAATAACAACAGATGCACACTGCTATATTTTTCTGTTACGTGACAGGTGCAGAATTGTTAAATCAAGAGGTTTCCTATGACTTGGCGTGGATCTGCACGTCTTGATCATTAAAAATGGAAAAAGTGTAGCGGTTGCATTCCAAACACAGAGCAAAGAACTGAAAAGCATATTGGTTTCACTTGATACCTCACCCACTTATTCTAAAACCTAGATGTGTTTGTGTTTTGAATGTTTTTATAAAACTCCCAGTAAAATTTATTTTATTAGAATTATTTACAGCTTTTTTTAAAATAAGAAAAGTTAAAATAGAATTCCTAAATGGGTAGATACTAAACAGTACACAGCATGGGAAATGGAGAGATTAACAAAAAAATCTATACAAGCAGCAATCTTATTAAGATGTTATTCAATCTATTTGTTCTCTGTTAATGATATTCAGATGTCCCTCGTTGCCTTCTTGGCTGAATTAAAGAAATCCTTTGGCACAGACTCAAAAAATTAATGCTCCCTATTCATCTTGATATTTGTTATGCCATTCAGTCTCTTTATTCTAAAATTACTAGAGTACTCCAGACCATTCTGAACATTTGTATTAGCTCTGTATAAATATAGCAAACATTACTGCCAATGTGAAACAGTTTGTTCTTTGTCCTCTAATCAATCAATTTGGAAAGATCATGTAATAAAAGATTGTATCATAATGCAGATGAATAGGGTTGGGGATTAGGTTGACCGAGCCCGGTCTATACTGGGAGCTAGGTTGTCTTAACTATGTTGCACAACATTTTTTCATATCCCTGAGCAATGTAGCTGGGTCAGCTTAACTTTTGAGTGTAGACCTGGTCTTGAGCTAATTGAGTAGCTGCTGTCAGGCCGTTTTCCTCTATGTGAACCAGCATTAGAAGGCGATGGGACACTTTTGTCAGTTGGTTTCACAGATATTTGCTGACAGCAGAGTATCTCAGGTATCTTGGGATCCATTCTGTGCTCTCGAGGGGAGTGTGCTGTAGTGGACACAGACCTTTATGTCCATTTCTCTCCAAGCTTGACCTCTCCCTTCTGGCCCATCCTCTCTAATTTGTTCCTGTCCTACTCCTCACTCTGTCCCACCCCTGGCTCCTCATCTCATTCCCAATCTCCTTGTCCAACCAGTCTCAGTCTCCTTGACCAGCCAGTCCCAGTTCCCCTCCAGCTCCTGGTCCCTAGTCTTCTTGCCCAGCCAGTTCCAGTTTGCTTGCACCCTAACTCTCAGTTTCCTTCTTCCACCCCATGGCTAGGAGCAGCCCACCACTCCAATTTTGCTATGAAAGCCCTGCTGAGACCCAGGCTGGAATATGCTCAGTGTGGTCAGAATGTTGGGGAAGTTAGCTGCTAAGTCTGTACTGGAAAATAGGAATTGTTATTTTTCAAAGGTAACTGAAATTTGGACAGATTTTCACAGGGACAGCAAAAGCTACGTCCCTGACACAAAGGCCACTCCCTGCCAAATTTCAAGCCTGTGCTCCAAACATGGGGTTGCTAGAGCTTTCCAAAGATAGGGTGGGCAGAATTTTTAAAGGGGCAAAACAACATATTTTCCCCTAGATTAGTTCTCAGAAACAGCTGAGCCATTCTGGCTGAAATCCCTCCCCACAAAAAAACCAAAACAAAACAGCCTGAGGAAGACATGCAGCATGGAATACCCAAATAGTTAAGTTTTGCAGAATTCTAAGCAACTGAAAACAGAGTCCTGTAATGGGAAGTTTGGGGCAACCTTGGTAATAGGCTATTAGCCCAGCACATAGTTACTCAGTGGCAGCCTCTATAACAATTCCCTTATCTTCCCTCAAATCCTACACAACTGCTTCTCTTGTGAAAGAAAATAATAATTTCCAGTTGGCCCATCATGCTGGCTGTAATTCTATTCTCTGGTTATAGAGTAGATAGGCACAATTTCATTAGGTTAAAGTAAATTACATGATTGAGGAGCACAACCATGTAGGGAAAGTATCTGTAATAATAACGCACAAAATTTCCATAAGAATAGCAGAACAAGGGGAAAAGGCATCCTTCTTTAAACTTCTCATTTTGGTTTCCAAACTGCCACTGCATTTGTATTGCATCAACATCCTAAACTCCACCAATTAATATTTTTAAGATACAGCTCTATGCTGTTAAGTCCTGGTTGCAGCATGCCCACAGAAGATCAAGTACAGCTAATACAAAAGCAGATAACAGCAAAGGAAAAGTAATTTTAGGCATAAGCAAAATAAAGGGTATTCTTAGCTGAGAAGCAGTTTTGCAGACCATTCCATTTTAATGTTGACCGCTCTGGCTCTTCCCCACATTTTATATATATAGCCAATTGACTTAGACACTCCATGCCAACCTGGTAGATGATGTCTTGTCCTCAATTGTAAATACCTTCATCACTTCCCATCTGGATATAACAATACAATATACCTGAGCGTGAGTGCATAGGAAATTCCAGCTACCACAGACTACCGCAGCGTATGTCCTCAGTAACACAGGCTACTGCAAGCACATCTCTCCACCAGTCTCCTTTCTCTCTACTCCTCCAGTCTGTACCAAAAGAAAATTGAGTTAACTTCAAGATCTGGGGGCAGGTCTACGCTGCTGGTAAAATTCAGCGGTAGTCGACAGGAGTTACGCAAGCTATGCAGAGTAGCTTGCATAACTCCCGTTGTCTTCTTAACTTCCCTTTAGCGTGCCATCTCCACTGCGCTGTGCTGATGGGAAATGCATTCCTATTGATGCAACACTATGCTTTTTGTGGAGGTGGTCTTATTAGATCGACTTCCGGATCAATTGAGCATGTCTTCACTGCTGCTCAATCGAACTGGAAAAATCTATCTGACGGCGGTGAATTTGCTGCCGTCAATGTGTACACAGCCTTGGTCTTTATCTTCAAGCTGCTCAACGGCCTGGACTACAAAATCGCCTGAAGCTCCAAGCTGAGAACTGTGGTAGACAACATTGCTTGTCAGACTCAATGGAACTTTCTACCATGAGGGTAAAGGGTTTTGCCAGCACAGGAGATGGCACTTTCTAGGGGGCTGGTCCAAGACTCTGGAATAGATTTCCACAGGAACAAAGGGCCATCACAGACCAACATCCCCTTATGCTCTAAGTGCAAGGCTCTTCTGTTTATTCTATCTAACCTTTGTCTTTGTTCTGTATCCTATTGTTCTATATTGCACCTTTTCTCCCTTCAGGCTGTTAAGCTGTTTAGGGCAGGACTTGTTTGGCATGTACTTCAACTGTTCTACAGAGCTGGGATCACCAGAGTTAATATCTGAATAATACACATACATGAAAAATATGTAATATATAATTATAATGGAAGGAAGTAGTAATAACCATTTATTTAGTGAGTGTATAACTAACTTTTTTGTGTAATTGTGATTCATGGGCATGGCTACACAGGAAAGTTTTACCAGTTATACCAGTATAATAAACTTAGTTATGCAGATATAACTGCCTATTTGGACACTCTCATTCTGGAACTTTAACCCCTTCCAAAGCACATAAACGAAATAAATTAAAAAAAAAAAAAAAGAGGCTCGCTATAAGCGCATCCACATGGGGAGTTATACCAGTTCAACTACATCCCTTTTAGATTCACACCTTAGTTTATGCTGGTATAACTTTCCCACATAGACAAGCTCATCGGGTGTACAGCATAATCTTATGGTGCAGGAGTAACATTATGCTGTTGCCTGTTTTGTATAGTGAAGCAAATTATTTATTATTTGTGTTATGGTGGCGCCTAGGATTCCCAGTCATGGACTAACACCTCATTGTGCTAGGTGCTGCACACAGACAGATCAAGACGAAGTCTAAGTCGAAGAGATGAGACAACAGACCGGTACAGGCAGATGCGGGTGTGCAAGGACACAATATTTGCCAGCATGCCAACCAGTGTAATAAACTAAAATGCGTTTGCTGTTTTAACTGTTTGTATTATCCCAGGCAATGGGCGCACTCACAATGCACATCATCACTAGACACGGACGATTCCGATGGCGAGCTAAAAAACAGCATGAGTCCAGCAACCCCTCCCGGCCCCGCCCCCTTCTCGCCAGCTCCGCTTCCCTCCCCCCCTCCCTCCTCCGCACTCGCTCCGTTCTCCGACCTCCCCCGCCCCGCCTTCCTCCACACAGCCGCGGCGCGACAGTGGGGAGTGGCGTTCCGGCTGCCGTAAAGCAACGCGCGCTGTGACGGTTGCTGCGGGGCACGCTCTCCGGACCCAGGCTCCGTCCTGCGCCCTCGCCTCTCTCCTTGTCGGCACCGCGCAACGTGCCAGCGGCTCGCTCGGCCGGGCGTGTGTGGCGGCAGCGGGCATGGCAGCCGCGTCGCGCGGTGGCGGCGGCGGCGCCAAGGCGCTGGAGCTACTCCGGACACTGCCCCGGGTCAGCCTGGTCAACCTGCGACCCAACCCCGGCGCCAGGAAAACGGTGAGTGCCGGGAGCTGGAGGCGCGGGGCGGGCTCAGCCCCGGCCCCGGCCCGGGCCTTGCCTTTCCGCTAGCGGGCAAGGCCCGCCGTGGGCCCGCTCGGACGCTGCGGCCCCCTCCCCGTAACGCAGGCCTCTGGGAGGCATCCCCGGGCCGCCCCCGTTCTGAGCGACACAGCGCTGACCTCCGGCTGTTGCAGGAGGATCCCCCCTCCCCGCAACCCCCGGTACCGAGCGTCCCTCGCGTCCGCCGCAGGCTGGGCCCGAAGCTCCTTCCCGCGGTGCCGGGCCTTGGCGTTCCGAAGCCGTGAACCCTGACTTCTTGTGGCCCGTCGGGTTCGTGGTTTTAGGGTCTTCTCCCCAGCTTTTCCCCGGTGAAAGCTGAAACTCTCCTGGATCGGCTTGACTCCAGCAGGATCTGGCAGGCTAACAGATACATGCCGCAAAATACCAATACCAATAACACTGACAGGGGCCAGCGCTGTCTATGTTGCTGGCATGTGTTGGAATCTCATTGATTTATTTTGCAGTAGCAGACCCCTGCAGTGTTTTTGTGAGTCCACTAATACTAACGGGATTGAGTAGCTTCTTGGGTAGTTGGGTCCTTCGATGGCAAACAGGTTTGATGAGGATTTGTAGCTTAGAGCCTTTATTTCTATTTATTTAAGGCCTAAGCCAAAAAGGGGCACTCTTAGTTAGGTCCGTGACATTTTTGTCCTGAATATTTATTTGTGATCAGTTGTTGTCACTGTACCTGTGCTAGGGTCATGTCTACTCTAGGAGTGCTTTGCTGGTGTAGGAATATTGGTGTACTATACTGGCAGTGCCCTACACCTGCAAATTTGCACTTTTACCAGTACATCTTATTTCACCACACCAGAATGAAGCAAGCTATGTTGGTAAAAGTATGGACTAGCAGGTATCAAAAGCTGTTAAGTCAGTTTGGGAACACACTTCTTCACACCCCTGCCTGTAATATGATGTAATCTAAGGGTCTGTTTCAATTTGAGAAAATTGCACACTTGAAACTGCTTCTCAGTATAATTACACCAGTGCAAACCTTTCATGTAGATATTTTACTTCTGTGCCATATGCCCACATCAGGGGTTTGGACTGATTTAACTACCTCAATATGGTTGCACTGGTGTGAACTTTTGAAACTTTCCTAATGTGGATGGGCACAAAGGCCTCAATCCTGCAATTGGATCAATGTGGGTGAATTCTTTTGACTTCTGTGAATTCTGCACAGGGATGCATTTGTTTGGATCCAGTTTCAGGATTTGCACCAAACACTTAAAATAAAATTTAAAAGAATAGCTATACTAATAACTTGACTGTTCCCTCCTGTCTTCTCACCTCTATTAGTTCCTCTTAGCGGGAAGGAGGGACTTGCAAGAAGCTAAAATAGGAAGTGTAAAATGTTATTACTTCATATCTTTGACAGCTGTGATATCTGACACTTTCAAATGGTTAGGGATCAAAGCATATGAAATAGATCTAAGACCCCAATCCTGAAAAGTGTTCTGTTCAGGAGTCTAATTACACAGAGCAGCTGATTTTTTTATAGTATTTAATGTTGTGCCGTCTAAACTTATTGAATAAAATTAATGTGAAAACACTAATTGCATCATTTAATGGTGGATTTTTTAAAATTGCTACAGTCCACATTTTTAGATTAAAATAGCCTGAATTAGCTAAGGGACACCAACTAAAAATAGCCAAATGTTAAAATAAGTTGATTTTTCCTGGTTCCCTGTGTAACAGATGCAAACTGAGGAACTCAATGAAAGAGAGTAGGAGAATGTGAGATGAATGACTAATACCCAGGGTAAAAGCTTTTATTTATACCAGAAATGCTATTTATAAAATAGCTCCATACTAATAAACAGTGAACAGCAAGTCTGTGACACAAGGGAAAATGAGGTTTAAAGTGAGTGACATTCCTTATGATGTGCACTTAATCAGATTATTGCTGAGGAGTATGGGGCAATTATTCTTTTACATTATATATAACCTTGCTTTTAAAATAATTCTCTGAAGTCAATCAGTTTGTGTCTATACAGCAAGTTAGTACATGGCAAGCGGTTGGGTAAAAATACAGCATTCCAGCTAATTATCTTTGTAGGTACAGTTGCTGTACCTTAAAAGTTCCTTGGTGCGCTTTGGCCTACTGCTGAAACAGTAGTGAAAACTACAGATTCTTGAACCAGTCTGATTCCATCCAGATACAATAGATATATACACATGCTAATCAATACATGTACAAATTATTTTCTTTTTTATTGGGAGATGGAGGAGGCGCTCTCTTCCTGCTCAACTTCCAAATAAAATCCTCATTAAGTGGGGGGGGGGAATCTCAGTAGTTTATTATTCAAAAGAAAGTATCTAACTCAAATACCCACAATAAGAACCAGTCTCTTTTACATAGCACTTTTCATTAGTTGATATCAAAGGGCTTCAGAATGTGTTTATTTTATTTATTCTCACAATGCCCCTGAGAGGAAGGGTACTGTTATCCCCATTTTACAGATGGGGAATTGAGACACACAGAGGCTGAGATTTTCCTGAGGTCATCCAGGAAGTCTGTGGTGGAACAAGGAATCGAATGTGGATCTCCCAAGTCTTAGAATAGTGCCCTAACCATTGAATCAACCATTTACTTGCTCTCTAACAAAATATTAGACGTGAGAGGAAAATATAGTGTAACTCTAGCTTTGCACATATCCATGTAGACTTTCAAACCATTTGATTGGGCACCTATCTAGAATTATGTTCTGTTCAGAACAGATACTTCTTATCTGATTAATATTGACATCTTTAGTTAGAGAAGTTGAACAGCTTTTAGTTTTTCCCTCTAGTCTAACCTAGTTCATTGGAGAATAGTCTTATATCTCCTTAGAATGTACAGTGCCAGAGCTTATGCATCCATCATGTAATTAACTGAATGTATGGATTATTGCTTTCTAGGAAAGAAGACGTGGCCGTGGAAGACATGGAGGTAGGAAATGTGGTCGAGGTGATAAAGGACAAGGACAAAGAGGAACTCGCCCCCGATTGGGCTTCGAAGGTGGACAGACTCCATTTTACCTGGTTATTCCAAAATATGGGTATAATGAAGGACACAGGTGAGTTTGCTTCCTAGATTTGTTTCAAGTAGAATGTCATTTGCTTTCATCTCTTTTTCTTCTGACGTGGCAGTCAAAATCTAATTTTGTGAATGCAGCCTGAACACGAGACAGTCTCCTCTTTCAGTTACTTTTCCCCCAAAGTCTTCCACTCTCTTCTTCTTTGGTCTCTCTTTCTGTAACTTTCAGTCCACTGTTCTCTCACTTCTCTGTCACCTTTTGAACCCCTCTTCCTTTTATCTGCCTTCCATGGCCATCACTCCCTGGTTACAACACTCTACCTTTTCTTCCATACTTGACTACTGTGTCTGTTTTTGTCTTCCATCTGTATCTGCCCAACTGCTCCTCGGGCTCAGTACCCTCTCTCTCCCTCTACCTACCTGCCTTTATCATCTCCACTCCTGCTCTCACTGGGCTTAATCTGAAGCCTATTGAAAAACTCCCAAGGACTTTAGATCAAGCTCATTGGGTTCAGCATCTCTGTAAGATCACCTCCTCTTCCTTCAGCTCTTGGCCAACCACTCCTACTTTTCATATTCATTTCCACACCTGTAATCTTGATAACTTTTTTTTGCCACTTTTGGCTATAGACCATAGAAATATAGCGCTGGAAGGGACCTGGAGAGATCATCCAGTCAAGCCCTATGCGTTGAGGCAGGACCAAGTATACCCAGACCACACCTGACAGGTGTTTGTCCTGTCTGTTCTTAAAAATCTTCAGTAATAGGGATTCCACAGCCTCCCTTGGAAGCCTATTCCTGTGCTTAACTATCCTTACACTTAGAAAAGCTTTTTGGAATATCTAATTTAAATCTCCCTTGCTACAAATTAAGCCTGTTAGTTCTTATTTTACTGTCCGTGGATGTAGAGAACAATTGATCATGATCATCTTTTTATAACAGCCCTTAACGTATTTGAGGACTGTTATCTGGTGTCATCTCGTGTCCCTCTCCTACCCGGTCTTCTATTCTCAAGACCAAACATGCCAAAGTTCTGTTTGTCTGTTTTGGTTTTTTTTGTTTTTAAAAATTTTTTCCTAATTGGTTCAGTTCGTCTAAACTTTTTTCATTTTTGTAGCTCTCCTTTGGACTGTCTCCAGTTTGTCCACATCTTTCTTGAAGTATGGCATCCAAAACTAGACACTACTCCTCACTGGAGCCAAATAGAATGGAATAATTACCTTGTGTCAAACTTAGCACACTCCTGATATTAGGTTTTTTCACAACTGCATCACATTGTTGACTCATATTCAATTTGTGATGCGCGATACCCCCAGAGCGTTTTCAACAGTACTTCCACTGGCCAGTTATTCCCCCATTTTGTAGTTTGCACATTTGATTTTTTTCTTCCTAAGTATAGAACTTTACACTTGTCTTTTTATTGAATTTCGTTTAGTTGATTTCAGGCTAATTCTCCAACTTGCCAAAGTTCTTTTGAATTCTGATCCTGTCCTTCAGAGTGCTTGTAAGCTCTCCTTGCCTTATGTTATCTGCAGATTTTATAAGCATACTTTCCACTTGAATAACACTGGACTCAGGATAGATACCTGGGGGCCCCCACTAGATAGTACCCCCTTCCCCCCCCCTCCCCCCCCCCCAACGTCCCCCTACCTCTTCGTTTGACAGTGAACTGTTAACTACTCTTTGAGTATGGTCTTTCAATCAGTTATGCACCCACCTTATTGTAACTTAATCTGCACCACATTGCCTTAATTTGCTTATAAGTATGTCATGTGAGACTGTCAAAAGCTTTACTAAAATCAAGATAAATCACATCTATAGCTTCCTCCCCATCCACTAGGCCAGTAACCCTCTCAAAGAAGGAAATTTGGTTGGTTTGGCATAGTTTGTTCTTAATAGATCCATGATGGCTATTACTTATAACCCTATTATACTACAAGTGTCTACAAATTAATTGTTCAGTAATTTGTTCCAGTATCTCTCCAGCTATAAAAGTTAGGCTAGCTGATTTATAATTCCCCAGGTCCTCTTCCCCCCCCCCCCCCCTCTTTTTAAAGATAGATACTATGTTTGCACTTTTCCGGGCCTCTGGGACATCATGCATCCTCTGATTTCTCAAAGATAATTGCTATCAATTCTGAGGTTACTTCAGCTAGTTCCTTAAATTCCCTAGGATGAATTTCATCAGGTCTTGCTGACTTGAATACATATAACTTATTTAAATATTCTTAAACCTGTTCTTTACCTACTTTAGCTTGTGCTCCTTCCCCCTTGTTATGTTAATTATGTCAAGTATCTGGTCACCATTGACCTTTCCAGTGAAGACTGAAGCAAAATAGTCTTCTTGATGTCTGTTAAATAGTGGGTCTGCATATTACATTGTCTTTGTCTTGCTCCTATCAAATTGATAAAACTTCTAATTGCCTTTTATGTCCCTTGCTAGGTGTAATTCATTTTGGGCCTTAGCCTTTCTGATTTTCTCCCTTCACACTTGCACTACTTTTTTAGTCATCCTTAGCAATGTTCAAAAACTTGTCCTTGTCGACTTCTGCACCCTTCTGACTGCCCATAGTCTTGCAAGCTTCCTTAATGGGAAAATTCACTGGATCCAGCTAAAGTGTTATACTCCATACTTCTTTCATTTCATCTTACACCTTATGGTCTGCCTACACATCCTGCTTTGCTTCTTCCTCCATTGGCACTTGTGTGCCTTTTCCATGACTGTTCTTGCTTTTGGAACACTCTCCCTCTTCCAGTGCGGTAATTGTCCTCACACTCTACAGATACTTTCTCAGAATCCACTTCTGTCATTCATTGATCTACACTCCAGTACTGTCTGTTTTATCTTTTGTCTTTCTTTATTGCCCCAATTAAAAATAAATCAAACTTAGAAGTTTTCATGCACAACATGAAATTCATGTCTCTCCCTGTATGTCTTCATTTCTTGTTTAATTTGGAATCTGCACACTTTGCGTCCATGACTTTCTTTTAATTCTGTGAAGAGTAATGCGGATTTATGGCACTAATACTCATAACAGTGGCAAACACATACCATAGTTTTTGCCATTAAAGACCACGTGAATTATATGTGTTTACAATAGGGCTGTCAAACTATTTAAAAATTGTAATTAATTGCAAGATTTAAAAAGTAAAGATTAATCACAGTTTTAATCGCACTGCTAAACAATAATAGAATACCAATTTAAATTTATTATAAATATTTTGGATGTTTTTCTACATTGTAAAATATATTGATTTCAGTTACAGTACAGAATACAGAGTGTATAGTGCTCACTTTATATTTTTATTACAAATATTTGCACTGTAAAAGATAAACAAAAGAAATAGTATTTTTCAGTTCACCTCATACAAGTACTGTAGTGCAATCTCTATTGTGAAAGTGCAACTTACAGATATAGAATTTTTTTTCATAACCACTCATAAACAAAACAATGTAAAACTCTAAAAGTCCACTCAGTCTTACTTCTTGTTCAGCCAATGGCAAAGACAAAAAAGCTTATTTACATTTACGGGAGATAATTCTGCCTGCTTCTTATTTACAATGTCAACTAAAAGTGAGAAGAGGCATTTGCATGGTACTGTTGTAGCCGGTGTTACAAGGTATTTATGTGCCAGATATGCTAAACATTGGTATGCCCCTTCATGTTTCAACCAACATTCCAGAGGACATGCTTCCATGCTGATGATGGGGTTCTGCTTGATAACGATCCGAAGCAGTGCATACCAATGCATCTTCATTTTCATCGTGCTGAGTCAAATGCCACCAACAAAAAGTTGATTTTCTTTTTTGGTGGTTTGGATTCTGGAGTTTCCACATCTCAGTGTTGCTGTTTTAAGACTGCTGACAGCATGTTCTAGAACTTGTTCCTCTCAGATTTTTGAAAGGCACTTCAGATTATTAAACCTTGAGTCAAGTGCTGTAGCTATCTTTAGAAATCTCATACTGGTACCTTCTTCACGTTTTGTCAAATCTGCAGTGAAAGTGTTCTTAAATCGAACTATGAATGTTGGGTAATCATCTGAGACTGCCATAACATGAAATATATGGCAGAATGCAGGTAAAACCCCAGAGCACGAGACATGCAGTTCTCCCCCCAAAGAGTTCAGTCACAAACCTGCAAGGCTCAAGTAGTGTTTCTGCTTTTGCAATTTTTCAAAATCATTACCTATGGGCTTTTAGATAGATTGTGTTTTTTGAAGAACTAATGTGGCTATGATAGCTGCTTTTGTTTCTAAGCAGGCGCTGAACCGTACCCAATGTGGAGGTCCATCTAGTTGAAATATCTTGTACAAGAGGTTCTTGTTTCTGTCTGTGCCATAATGTGCCATTAATTTGCGGGGGCAAAGCTGGGACCGTGGCAGCAGCAGCCCCCTCTCGCCTGGTCCAGGCGCAAAGTTTGGGGATGGGTAATACCTCCCATATCCCCCCCTTCCCCCCCTGCAAACTCCACCCATGCCATGTGCACCTTGTATTTCTAGTTCTGTACTTTTAGGTTGACTGTGTTTGAAATGGCCCACAAGCTTTCTACATTTTGCCAGCACATTTTCAAAATCACATCACTGAGCGCTACTGTAATGGATTACTGCAGACTGTGAGCAGTGCACATCATGCATTCAAAAGGCAAATGACTGGCTGCTGCTATCCTATTATGTGCACTGTCAGTACTAATTGTTATCTTTTCTTGACTATTCCATTCTTTCGCAACATCCAAAAAACGCTCTGCATATGTTTCAGCATAATGTCTCGTCAGTATGCGTTACTGTTAAAGCAAATGACTGCAGTGTCCATGAAACATCAGTCTGGTGTGCCATGACTCCAAGTTAGCTGTGATTGCTCAAGGATGTCCAGAGCTCACAAGTCAAAGCAACAGCTAGTGCATTTTTCAGAAGCTTCAATTTTGTTGTGATATAGATGACGTATTCGTAATACAGTGATTCCTTGGCAGAGCAAGGGGTGTGACTGATTAGAAGATGCAATTTGAAAAACATCTTACCCCTCTGTCATTTACAATATTGACTGATCTGCAGTCCATAGCTATCCACTTTGCAATAGTTTTGTACTTTGTTTGATCCATGGGCTTGTAGCGATCCTGAAACTCTGTAAGCATACTCTTATCGTGGCTGACGATTCATTTGCTGTCTGTGGGTTAACTGTAGCACAAGAACTGGAGGCAAAAGCATGTTTAGTGTGTAGGTGGTACTGCACACTTGAAGTACTTCAATGGTTTTGGAACTCAGCCTTGCAATAGCTACAGATAACTCTTTTTATCCAGAGAGCCACCAAGAAGTTTTTTAAAAATAAACTTCCCATTCGAAAGACCTGAACTTTTGTTGCTTTTCTCCATTAACTTTTTCTGTTGTTTAATCACTCCAAATCATGAGAACACAATAGAACTGTGCCAATGTCTGCCAAGTGATGAAGTACAGTAAGTGAAGATGGTCAAAACAGAGGTGTGTGATTAATGCTTGGTGAAAAAAATGCATTAATTTGTTTTGCGTTAATTGCTTGCATTAACTGTGATTAATTAACATCCCTAGTTTACATACAGCTCAAGGGTGAAGGAGTTACTCTATATGCTTGTGTATAAAGTATTAAATATATAGTTTGATTTTTATGATATTTAATACATCAATGAATATCCATGTTTGTTTCCATTCTGTGGAATGAAGTGTAAATAACCTTTAGTAATGAAAATAAGTCTTTCTGTGTATATGTCAGAATGAATTTAATATATGGTTAATATTGAAACTTGATTAGCATTATGAAAACTTGTTTTATGCAAGTTTCTTTATTTCCAAATATTGTAATCTCCCTCCTCCTAACTTCCCTCACCATGAAAGTGGATGAGCAGCTCTTTCTGCAGGTGGTTAAACAATGACTTCTTCAATCTGCAATCCAAAACTGCAAATGCTGAAGAACATGTAAAAACTAGGAGTTTCTCATTAAATTTATCTAGTTAACTGCCTTTTAATGAAAAATGATCCAAACTTCTACAGTGACAGAAGATACAAAATAACTTGTGTTGTACAGTAAAACAATAGAAAAGCAAATTAGCAATCTAGTAAAGGAGCTTGGTTTTGTAACTCTACAGCTGTTCCAAGAAACATATCTTGTACTTGGAAATATAATTTTTGCCCAAAACAGGTTAAATGGCCTCTTTGTAGGTTGAAGTAAATGTATTTTAACCACATCTATCAATGTCCTCTAACAAAAAGGTATTTTGTAATCTTGTATAAATGTTGACACTTGCCTAAATCCAAGCCCAAACTATTGGAAAATGCCTTTCCAGTTTACTCTTACATAATAACAAAGGCCAAACATAGTTAAGTTGTTTGTATATATCTATGGGTGCCTGTGGTGTTTGATATATACTTATTGTGCAAGTATAATCAAACAGAATTTCCATCCCATATTTACAGTCTTCTTCTTAATCTCTGTCTCAGTGCCAATGTGTAAAAAAAGGAGTGAAAATACTTCCAGGACTTCAAAAATTTACCTGATGCCTGTTAGCCCTACCAGCCAGAGTGAAAAATATTTGTGCCACTATATCCCCTGTAGTTTACAGGAATAAAAGGCTTTTATATTATAAATACTTTGCTTCATTTAATTGTAATACTCAACTTTCTATTTAATTTGTTTTTTAAAAATGTAACTTTCTACTATAAGTTATCAAATAGCCAAAATCTTGAATATATTATTACATGAATTTCACAGGTATTTAAATATATCCATTCAAGTATCTGTCTGTACAACTCACTGAATAACAGAGACAAATATTTGAATAAACTGTTTGAATTCAAGTGAAATTCAAGTTACTCAACCAGCCTGCTATACTTTCTTTACCTGTTAGCCCCTTTCTTTATTTTAGGTTGATGGCTGTTGACTGTAATCTTCCTGCTCCCTATGTGTGGGGGAGTAGACTTGGCAAACTGGTCAATTGACAAGTTGTATAATGTCAGTTCAGTGGTTAATTGACCATCTATTGTTTAATTTATCAAATATTCCAGCAAGAATGCCCTGATATAGGACCTGGCATATTTTTTTGATTGCATCATGGTGCTATTCTTTAAATTTTTAGAACTTCATTACATTTCGCTTCACATTTTTTAAATAAAAATAACTCGGTTAAATAACTTGTTTTTTGTAATTAGACATAAGTATTTATCTAAAACTAATCTTATTGGAGACCATCTTACTCCTTTGTTACTGTTATTCTAATAAATTTAGTGCTTTAAAATATTTGACCGTTTTTTATTTTTTTTTGACTAATCATTATGGAGAATGGGTATTTACTCAATATTTCCTTGTCTTGTAGGGTGATATGAGGGATAAATGCATTAATATTTATAAGGTGCTTGCTTACAATGATAAGCACAATAGAAAAGCCGTCAAAAGCCCAGGAAGAGCTCACACTGCAATAGAATAGTGAGGATTCTTTGCGTATGCTTGGCTGTGATTTGAGTCAGATTCTCATGTCTCAACAAGGCTGCTGAGTCCGACTCACTGGAGAAAGTGGTTGTCTAAAATCTTCTTCTTGACTTGCCAAAGAGCATTTGAGCTTTCTGATTTCCTCTTCAGAATTACACTTAGCACTAGCTCCCTCTAGAACCCAGAGAGTCTGTGCAACTGCTGCGGATGTTGTTTTGATGTGAATTGAACCCAATAAAAACTTATATTGTTGGTTTCCTATTTTATGAAAGGTGAATAAAATGTACTTATGGATAGGCCTATTCTTCAAGAAAATTACTTGGAATTTATAGAAAGGGTAGAAAACAGAAAAAAGTATTGTTCATTTGTCTCTTAACTCATTAACCAGTTCCTCTTGAAGCTTGTTTCACTTTGCTTACTATACTGAATTTCAGTTTCATGTTTTGAAATCCTAAATTTCTTTGCCTTTTCTCCAGCCGCAGGCGCCAGTATCACCCCCTCAGTCTTCAAAGGCTGCAATACCTTATTGACTTGGGTAGACTGGACCCCACTCAACCGATCGACTTAACCCAGCTCACCAATGCCAGAGGTGTGACAATACAGCCACTCAAAAGGGATTATGGTGTCCAACTAGTGGAGCAGGTCTGTCTGAAATACATTATTATTCTGGTGATAGTGTAAAGCCTCTTTTTTTTTTTTGGTGTCCCCTCCCTGTCTCCTCACCTGGAAGCATCGCTACTTTTCTAAACTTCAGTTTTATGTTTCCAAATGGAAGACTAATTAAATTTGTAATGCAGAATCCACTAGAGGGCACTATGTATTCATGAAATGATGGGACAGTATGTTATGGTTAGCAAGATGTTATTTTTTTCACTGGGAATAGTAATTAAAATTGTTAAACCATGTAATGAGATTTGTGACCCAACTTAGATTTTGTACTTTGTGTTTGATACTCCTGTAGAGATGGATAAATATAGCTACCGAAATACTCAATTTACCTTTAGCTAATCTAAGCACATGCTGAAATTTGCAGGGTGCCGATATCTTTTCAGCAAAAGTAAATATTGAAGTACAGATGGCATCTGAGCTAGCCATTGCGGCAATTGAAAAAAATGGTGGTGTTATTACAACAGGCTTCTATGATCCAAGGAGTTTGGGTAAGAATTCCCCCTCCTCTTCCCACTTCTTTTCTTTGGTGGGACAGTTTTTTGGGTTTTTTTAATGTAGATCCTAAAAGTAGACAGCATTGGAAAGACTCAGTCATTCATTCTTTTGAAGGTTAGTAGGAGCTCTGTTAAATCAATGCAGTCTAAGAGAGATCTGCTAGAAAGCTATCCTCCCTCAAAAGCAGTACTCATTCAATCTTCTCTTACTTACTGTTTAACTATCACTCCTATCCAGTTACTGATACTATAGAAATTATTCAGTTTAGAGGAAAAACTACCTTTAAGGGATTTGCAGATTTGGGGTGTAAGGCTACTTTTAGGTAAGGGGGAACATGTTAAACCTGCTGAGTTCTCCCATTTTTTACAATTGTATCTGATGAAGATTATGTCCATATTAGATGTGGGAAAAATATCAACAGTGATGATAGAAGTGCTTGAAACTTGTTTTTCTGTTCTTTAAAAATTCATAAAATGCAAAAGTGGGTTTATTTGGCCTTTTCCTCTCCCCCCCAAAAGTCCCAATTTAAAGCAAGATATGGATTTGAAATGCTTTTTTAAAATTTATTGACATTTGATTTTTAATTTTTTTTTGAAATAGCCATTTTATTAGGAAAGCAAACTTTGAGGAGCAAATACAGCTCCTCCAAATAAAATAGCTATCACTTCCTTACAAAGTTTAAGTGAAGAGTGTGGTTTCTGCTTAGCTTCAGTCTGTACACATGAATGCTGAGCAAGATACAATCTCCCATATTAATTGTGGGTGGAGGCCAGACATGATGCTCATTGAGTGAATTGTATTATGTTGATCTTGTCCATTTTTCTAAACCAACAAAAACCAAAACCCAAAACATTTTAGTTAAATAAATGATGGAATATTCTTAGTGTGTTACACAGCCTGGGGGATGTTTCCAATAAACTGTTAAGAATTTGTCTTGACAAATGCCAATTAGGGGGCAGTACGTTTGAGAGAGTTCTTCATAAGATGAAGATAAAATGCCCTGATATATGCACTGTTGTAGCTGTGTCAGTCCCAGAATATTAGAGAGGCAAGGTGGGGGAGGTAATGTCTTTTATTGGACCGATTTCTGTTGGTCCACCCACCTTGTCTCTAGCCCTGAGATAACAATCCTAAACTACAAGCGAGGCCTTTAAGCATCTGATGATCTTACAGTTTAGATTACATACCATATCTTTCTTTCCAAAGCAGGCATGCTGTATATGTTTTGAAATATGTTTTCTTTAACCCGTGGTTCGTGCAGATTGTTATAAATCTGGACTATAAATCAGTTTTTCCTTTTAAACAGTATTTTAACTGATTCATTTGGTTTATTGCATTTGTATAAACTAATTGATGTCTGGTATCCCAGAACAAGAAAATATGGAGTTATTTGTCTCCAGTTTTCTTCCTTTCCCCTGAATGAGTTTTTGGCAAGTGAATTTAGCAAGAGACTTCAGGTATATGGTATAGTTGTCTTTGAGGAGAGGAGTGTCATCTAATGCTTTTGAACCTTGGTTATGAAATCCTACCACTAATTTTTTCTTTCTCTATTTTCCTTGCACATAGAGATTTTGTGCAAGCCAGTACCGTTTTTTCTGCGTGGCCAGCCTATTCCAAAGCGAATGCTTCCACCTGAAGATCTGGTTCGTTACTACACTGATGCCGTGAATCGTGGGTATCTAGCAGATCCATCAAAGATTCCAGAAGCCAGGCTTGAACTCGCCAAGAAATATGGTTATGTTTTGCCAGACATAAGTAAAGATGAACTTTTCCAAATGCTAAGCACACGCAAGGACCCTAGACAGATTTTCTTTGGTCTTGCTCCAGGTTGGGTGGTAAACATGAGTGAAAAGAAAATCCTGAAACCAACAGACGAAAGGTTGCTAAGATACTATAGTTCATGAATTCTGAGACAACTGCAGATGTACAGGAAACATCTGGATATGAAATAATGGATTAGAAGTGGTTGTTTTTTAAAACACATTCTTATTGTACTAGTCAAACATTAACATACATTTGTGACTGTATAATGCTACAGGTACATCTCTTTTCTATATTGAGTTATAATACTGTGTAGTGAAGACAATAGTCTTTCAAGAATAAAATACACATTCAGTCTCATTTTGTTATTGTGATTTGCCACTTGTTTCTTTGATTTAAAAATATTCTAATACTGAGCTTATTCTAGAGAGTGCTTGCCTAAGGAATAGGTTGTACCAATAATAAATTTAGTTTTCACTTATTCCTCAATCCCAATTTTTAACCTTGACTTTCAAGTAACGTTTTATTTTAAGGCGTCTAAAAAATAAAAGTGAAATGCATCTTGCTGTAAGACACTTCAGAATTCTTAGTATTTTAATCAATGTATTGTACAAAACAGAATCCTTCTCGTCTTCGTGAGAAAAATCAGTATTATTCCCATTTTACAATTAGTGCTTTTGAAGCACGGAGATATTAAATAACTTTCCCAAGGCTGTAATGGTGACTTGATTGGTCAGTGGCAGAGATGGGGTTACAACATGAGCTATTGACTATTGATTTAATCAGATATTTATTTATCTCTACATTTATGTCTAATCAGGATTTTCTTAATTAAATTAAAATACTATAAATAAAATATTCAGGCACAAGGAAAAATGTGCAGAAAAGCCATTATCAGCAAATGTTGCTATTCTTATAACCATTGGCTGTAGGTAAGGTACATACGTATTAAATTTAGGAGTTTAAGGATAGGGAGGATGGTATAGTGGACAGGACACTGAACTAGGACTCCATTTCCAGGTCAGCCACAAACATAATTGGACAAGTCACTTAATCTGCCCTGTACCTCAGTTCCCCATCTCTAAAATGGGAATAATTTTTCCCTACTTCCCAGGTTAGCGTTGGAATAAACTCCAGTAAGTGTGAGGCATTTGGGGACTATGACGATGAAGGCCAGAAGTATCTAAAATAGAAGAACAAGAGATGGTATCGGAAGTTCCAGAATTTCAAATGTCAAACAGATAGGAAGACAAATATTTGAAGCTACTTTGTTCTTAGGTTTCAGTATTTCACTAGGTGATTTTTACATCATCTCAACATGCGTTTTTTGAAAATTAGGATTAAATGTAAAGCTAGTTAGCTAGGAAATGGAATTTTGATCCTGTGGGAAACCTGACATTTTTTTATTTCTCCGTATCCTGAATTGGGACAAAAAGACAAAATATCAAATGATTTGTGGTATGAAAATTTCTGAACAATTTTGATATTTTCTTGGCCAAGATTAATTTTAAATGACAATTATACAGGTTGAAATGGGAACAGCATTATCACAAACCTGCTGGCTTATAAATGGAAATCTAGAAGGGAGTACCATTAGCCCTACTTTGTTTTCCACTATAATTTTCCAGTAGGAAAATTGAAAAACTTCAACAAAATCAAAATCATTTTTCTTAATGATTTTTTTTGACAACCACATTTTCCAACAAATGTTTGTGTGAAAATCTTCAATCAGCTCTATTGTAAACAGTATATACTAATACAAAGTAGTAGTTTTATCTGGATGCAAAGCACTGGGAATCCAGAACCCTGGGCATAATTTCTGGAGACAACAGATTATGAAGACTCCAGACTCCTTACGCTTTGCTCAATAGAGATGAGCAAAGCAGTACATTGGGATGCAAGTACATCAATAAAGGCTTGATCCAACTCTCACTAAGTTGATGGAAAGATTCCCATCTATTATAATGGAAGTTAGATAGGGCCCTAAATTGGGAGAAGCTGTTGGATATCTGCAGAGAAAAAAAGGAAACAGATGTCAGAAAGTCTGGAAGACCAAGAGATATATGAATAACATCCTTCTTCCTCCATCTAATATTCAGGTGCCTGTGGGAATCCTCCGTATAGCTTCCTTCAGCTATCAGACCATCCCATATCCTAGGACAAGCTTCTGATTGCCAAAACCTCCTATGCTCCTCCCGTAGGTTCCAAGCCCCTGCTGTTTGCTTTAAGAAAAGCTTCTCTTTCCCCCTACTCCCCCCTTCCACATTTCCCCCCTTTTATTTAAGGGTGGAGAGCTGAATGAAACTTGGTGTTTCTCAACACAGCTTTTTGGGCTGCTCGATTAATAGGACTAGGTGGAATCACAAACTAAACTAGAAAAACACTTCACACCTTCCCCACTCTCCCAGTAAAATCTCATGGGCTTTCACAAAATCCCTGGTGGAATCAAGTTGCCATTACCAAACTAACCTGCAGGTTTCCATTGTCCTGCTCAATGTCCTACATGCTAAGAGAGCTGATTTCTAATCCTCATTGCCATGTTTGCAGTTTGTTAAAAGAAGCTGGAATATACCAAAACACTGGTGTAAAACTGGATCATTAATAGCAGGAATTGGGCCTCAATGGTGTTAACATGAGCATTTTTATAAGGTGCACAACATTTTTTGGCATGTTCTTAAAAGTAATACTTGGTGCCAAAAAAACACAGTTTCTGCTGTTAACGTGAATGTGGAGTAAATAACTTTCTCATTTTAGAGGTATCCTGTTCTGCATCCTGATGATTGTTGATTTGGAAACTTAAATGACAAGTGACACCTTTTTATTATTCCTACAATACTAGTTGCTCCATTTTTGGGGAGGGAAGGCGGGTGAGATAATATTTATTGCCTTCCCTTATTTGTGCCATAATGTTTCTGTTTTTATGAATCAATTCACAATTGTACTTTGTGGAGATGGTGGTACTCAACAGGAAAGCTACTTCACTGGAAGTAAAGAAGGAAGTTAGTCATTTTAGTGAAGACCAAAGTGTTTATGTACCATTGTGTATTTTAAAAGTGACTGTTTCAACTTTAGCTTTTTGTAAAAAGATGAACAAGTTGCTCTTGGCAACAGTGATTTTTTTTTAAGTCTGTATCTGATACAGACATGCATACACACTTCAATTACAGCAGATTTCTAAATAGCCTTCAGGTGAAGGGGTAACTCGGATAAAATGATAACAGTGAAAGAATGAAAACAGGAAACAGATGTCTGGTGACGTATAGTGATTGGATAGCACTTATTCAGTGAACGTCGTCTTAGTCACAAGGCAGCTGTATCCTGGCCCTGATATTATAATGCTGCAAACACCTTGGAGCCAAAACAGCCACGTTCCACAAAATCCGGTCATTCTAACTTTTAAAGGTGATCTTCTATCGACTCACATTGGGAGAGGGCTGTAAGTTGCCTTATTTAAAATATGCACTGCTTGTCTCTTTTCTGTTTACGGTAGCTAGTATTTCATAACAGTGGTTCTTATTTTATTTACTAACTAAAGAGTGACAAGGCTATAAAGGAATTCCTGTTCATAATTTTATCTCATCAGAAGCACAAAGCTCCTGGCAACATAGTATAGACTTCTCAAAAGCACAAGTGAGTTATCAACAAGGTCTCTAATAAATCCGTAACAAACTGCTCCCCAATGGAATGTCTTTCATACACTGATCAAATTCTTTTGCACAGGGAGAAAACCAGCAGTGACATTTATGGCCATTATAGTTACTTATGTTAAGAATGTGCACAGTGTTTTTACATTCATAAGATAAATGATTGCATTGGGTTTCCTGTTTTGTTAGGCTTTTTCAGATGCAACAATGTGTTGCACAGCAAGTGTATTGACTCTGCCATAACAGGAAAGGCATTTATCAGGTAGCCCTAGGATAAAACAATTTCATTTGTGCCATAAAGTGTTGAGGGTAACATTTTATTCCTGTATACTTCCTTGGAAAAGCTAGTCTCTGACAAAATACTGAAAATGAAGATTTCTGAACAAATATGTACTCATTTTCCACTTACGAAGCATCTGGCTCTTGTGAGATAAGATGGACTTCACTTTATTAACCTTAGTCAATCAGTACTGTACCTGCTGTGGACTTTAAGTGAAGCTGTAGCTCACACATGCCTCTTCCTCTTTTGTGCATTTGTATAATGAAGGCCCACAGGAGTGTTATAAGGCTTTATTGGTTTGATTATGCAATTGTTATATTTTGCAACAAAAAATTGATGGGTGATATGTAATGTTTTTAAGGAGTGGGTAAAGATATGTAAATTTATAGACTAATCCTGAATCTTCACTGGCAATATGCCAACATCGTTTTGACATACAAGCACAAATGATGTTAAAGCTACAGGAAGTTATACAGAAGTGATCAGTTAAGACAATAATTTCCCATTGCTACTTAATTTTCTTTACTATAGGTAAAAGTTAAATATGCAAAATTATAGATCAAATAAAGTGCTAATGCAAAGTTAAGTCTGAACTATCAAGCGCTCAAAAGTTGGGATATCCCACAAATTAAGGTTGTCCTGGCAATGTTAAGTTGGCAGTGTTATGCCTCTTATATGTATTGGACATTTAACAGCATTAATATATCAAATGTTGACATTTTAAAAACCATAATACTGTGAGAGAAATAGCTAACCTTTGCATTCCAGAACCAGCTTCAGCATTTGACCCAAGGTTGAAATATTACTTTATGTTGCATTAATACGAATCTCTCATTTTAACTTACCCTGTTGTATTTTATATGTTCAAAACATATAGCTAGAGCTATATCCTTTACACAATTCCTTGATCCTTGCTCAGTGTTAAAGGCTCCTTACCCCATTTGCTGGCTGCTGGGGAGACCCTGTGAGCTGACCCTTGTGGAATAATGCAGTCCACAGAACTTTCATGTTTCCTCATCAGAATAAGGCATCCTTAAATATAGTCTGGGTGGCTGCACTGATTTTTAGGCCTGAAAACTCAGGTCACCAATTGGAGGACAGTGTCTGCCTAACGCTGCAACCCTCTGTGCTGTAGCTGCCCCTTCAAGAGTGTCATCATTCCTCACCTCTTTAGCAGCAGTTGTGGTTTTTGGAGCATCTTCATGCCTGTGTGTGGTGCTGGTGGTGGTTGTGGGGTGTGGTTGGTTTTTTAATCTCCCTGCCTGCATTGACAAGATTGCCAACTGGAGATGAGTTTATTTGTGCATCTGGCTGTTTTGTGTGCCTTTGGGGCAGGAACAAGTTCCAATTCTTCTTTCAGTGCTTGCTCATGTCAATTCTAAGTAGGGGTGTGTGCGCCACCTGCACAGTCCCCGGAAGATTTTTCCCTTAGTGGTATCTGTAAGGTCAGCACTGGAGCCCCTTGGAGTCGTGCCTTCATAGCACCCTATATCGGGCTCTGCTGACCCCCTGCTTCTTCAGTTCCTTCTTATACCACCTGTAATGGTTGCTGGAGCATCGATATGCTCTGGTTCAGCAAGCATCCCCTTCGCAGTGGTTACTGTCTGTTACCTGTAAATAGTTAATCTGAGTTGTTAGATAGGACCCCTGTTGGGGCCACACACACCCTTTTCCCAGGGCTGGGCATGCCTTCCTGGCCCGCCCCCCCCCCCCCCCCCCGTTCTATACCATATGGGGCTTATGAAAAGCTCATGCCCAGGAGTGATCCTACCACTTGTCTTAAGTGTCTCAGGGAGACCCATGAGAAGAATTGCTGCAAAATCTGCAGGGAATTCCTCCCAAGGACAAAGAAAAAGGAGTCAGAGACCAGAGTTGATTCTTATGGAGACTGCTTTCTGGCCTACACCAGGCCCGACTGAACCGGTATCCAGTACATCAGCCTTGGTGTGGAGTGAACTGTGAGGGACAGTGCTGAGGAAGGACTGTGACTAGAGACTCTTGGCACCGTCACAGATCACTGGCACCAGGGGCCACCTCATGGGCACAGCATTGATCCCATTTCCCTGTCTCGCACAAGGAGCAGAGGAAGACAGATGGGGTGCTTGCCAATGCCCAAAACAGTGGGGCAGAAGGGCTTGAGTGGAGTGCTACCTGCATCAGGTCACTCAAGCGTCGCAATCACAGTGCCATTGACTCTGGCCCTGGGAAGGTGTCCGTTGAGTCTGGTGCTATTTGACTCCCTGCCCAGGGAGATCCATGAGAAGGAGCTGCAGCTCCCCTCCACCCCAGAAACCTTAAGGGAGCCAAGGATCTTATTAAGAGCACAGCACCGCTGTCTTCTGCAAGACATGAGAGTGCTCTGCACACTAGACCATTGGTACTGAAGAAGCACTCGGTGCCGTCCAAGGGGAAGCTGGCTATGATGCCTTGACCACCATCTTCCCAGCACAGATGGGAACTGCATTGCCCTGGTGCCTGAGGAGCGGGTTTTCAGGCCCTGACTTCGAGGCAGACTCCTCTCTCTCAAGGCAAAACTGACACTGAGAAGGAAGGTGATACTAGAAGTTGGAGGCTGGTCAGCCCTTCCCCATGCCTTGGCCGTCACATCTGCAACTGCTGGCCCAGTAGCTTTTTTGGCCCCTTGGGCATTCCACCAACCCCAGGATGGGGACAATCATTGTCACTGACCTCTAGGAGCAGATACCAACCACCCCAGTCAGAGGATGTGCTGCCACTCGGCACTGAAACTGGCACTGAGTACGATGACATACCCGGCACTGAGCACGACATTGACCTCCAGCATCAACCTCAAACAACTGGCACCATGGGACCTCCTAGGAGCAGAGGGTCAAATGACTGCCCTGGTTAGGGCGTTATCCTTGTCACAGACAAGGCAGTTGCAGGGTCTTCACCGGCACCAGTCGCAGAGGATAGCCGGGCCCACCAGGAACTCTTAAGGAAAGTGGCACAAAACCTGGAGTTTCAGAGCAAGGAGGTCTCCGACAACACATACCCCAGGGTTGACACCATAGCCCTGGCAGGCCCATCCAGTGTAGCATTGCTGCTAATAAAAGCCATGTGGGACACGACACAATCACTATGGCAGACTCCCGCCTCCCTACCATCAACTGCAAAAAGGGTGGAGAGGAAATATTTTTGTCTCCTCCAAGGACCACAAATATCTTTTATACCATCCTCCAGGGTTGCTTGCTGTTGTGGCGGCCAACGAACGTGAGAGGCAAGGTCAGCAAGGCCCCACACCTATGGTGAAAGACACAAAAAAACTGGACATCTTTGGGAGAAAAGTGTATTCTAGTGGGGGGCTTCAACTCCGCATTGCAAACCAGCAAGCGGTGTTGAGTAGATACAGCTTTAACTCTTGGGGACTCATGTCGAAGTTTGTGGACTCTATTCCAACAGACTCCAGGGCAGAGTTCACAGTCTTAATAGAGGAAGGCAAGGCTGTTGCAAGGACCTTGCTTCAGGGGGCACTGGATGTGGCAGATGCAGCAGCCCGCATGATGGCCTGAGCGATAGCGATGCAACAGAGTTCATGGCAACAAGCCTCGGACCTCTTCCATGAGGTCCAACAAACAATTCAGAAACTCCCCTTTCTGGCTCTGTTTTTCAAGGAGGCAGACTCAAAATTACACAGTCTTGAGGACTCTTGAGTCCCTAGTCCTCTACAGTCCAGCACCACAAAGGAGGCATGTCAGGCCTTAGACCCTGCCTCAGTTCTACCAGCCTCAACAGAGGCAGTACAGCTGTAAGAGGGGCAGGAATTACAGGAGGAAAACCTCTCAGCCTTCTACCAGGCATGCGGCAGGTCTGGTGAGACAATCCTCCAGCCCCAAACAGAACTTTTGAGGGTGTGCCCAAGAACAGCATACTAACAAAGGACTTGGATCCTCTACCTCTATTCTTCTTACACCAGTTATCCCACTTCTACCAGATGTGTGCCCAGATCACATTGGATCAGTGGGTACTACATACAGTAGAACTGGGATACTCCCTCCAGTTCAGCTCCTTCCCATCTCCTCGTCTCTCTTAAGGGGCTACTTTCATGAGCAACTTCTAATCCAAGAAGATAGGAATGGTGGAATAAGTTCCTTGGGAGCTAAGCGGTAAGAGGTTCTACTCCCGCTGCTTCCTAATCCCTAAAGCCAAAGGCGGCCTCAGACCCATTGTGGACTTACAAAACCTCAACAGATTCATGAAGAAGTTGAGGTTCCACATGATCTCTCTGGCCTCGATTATTCCCTCCTTAGATCCAGGGGATGGGTACACTGCCCTTGATTTGAAGGACATAAATTTTCATGTGTCAATCATTCCAAGACATAGAAGGTTTCTTTGGTTCATAGCCAACCAGACCCAGTACCAGTTCTTGGTATTTCCATCTGGTCTTTCAGTGGCTCCCAGAGTCTTTACCAAGTGTATGGCGGTCATAGCCACATTCCTCAGAAAGCAGAAGGTACAAGTCTATCTGTACCTCGATGACTGGCTGATCGAAGGTCTCTCCAGGGAACATGTGGAAGCAGACATAAAATTGATTAGGTCAACCTTGGTCAGTTTGGGTCTCCTAGTCAACATGTACAAATTGACTTTGGCCCCCCACTCAGAGAATAGAGTTCATAGGAGACGTGCTAGATTCAAATCAGGACAAAGGCTTATCTCCCAGACTCTCGATTCAGGACCATATGCTCCATCATAGAAGAATGGAAGTGATACCCCACCACCATGGCCCAAAACTACTGGGGCACCTAGCTGGATGCACATATGTTGTCCAGCATGCCAGGCTATGTCTCAGACCATTACAGGCTTGGCCAGCGTCAGTTTATCATCCATCCCAAGACCATATTGACAGGGTAGTCTCACTCCCCCTCTCTGTGATAGAAATGCTCCACTGGCGGCTCAACCTGCAGGCAGTCTGTGCAGGAGAACCCTTTTCCACACCTTCCCCCACTGCCCTGGTCACCAATGCCTTGGCAATGGGCTGGGGAGTTAATCTAGAAGGTCTCAGGACCCAAGGCCTCTGGTCCCAGGCAGAGCTCTCATGACACATCAATGTGAGAAAACTGAGGGTGGTACGCTTAGCCTGTCAGGCCTTCCGAGCCCACATGGAAAACAAATGTGTATCGGTAAAGATGGACAATACAATAGCAATGTTCTAGATAAACAGGTGGAGCATGCTCCCCTATCCTGTGTCAGGAAGCCTTCCAATTGTGGGACTTCTGCATAGCCCACTTGATTCACCTAGAGGTGTCCTACCTGCCTGGGTCACAGAATGAGTTGGTGGACCATCTCAGCAGGTCTTTCTCCAACAACGAGTGGTCTCTCCCCCCGGATGTGGTGAAAGACATCTTCCAAAGGTGGGGAATTCCCCACCTAGACTTGTTTGCAACAAGACATGAGAGGAAGTGCATGCAGTTCTGCTCCTTCCAGAATCACAGCCCAGGATCAATCGTGGACGCATTCCTCATCCCTTGGACAGACCATCTGTTCTCTGCGTTTCCACCAATCCTGCTAGTTCACAAGTTCCTGCTCAAGATCAAGAAGGAAAGGTCCTCCATAAATCTGGTAGCCCAAGCATGGCTGCGCCAACACTGGTACACTATGCTCCTCAACCTCTCAGTGGAAATTCCTATCACTCTTCTGCTGATGTCAGACTTAATCACGCAGAATCACGGCCGCCTTTGCTAGCCCAGTTTAGAGTCTCTCCACCTCAGTGTGGAAACTCCATGGCTGAACTTTCTGGAGTTGGAATGCTCAGAACGGATCGGAGAGGTCCTCCTTGGCAGTAGAAAACCTTCCACCAGGACTACTTATCTGGCTAAGTGGAAGAAGTTCTCCATCTGGTTAATGCAGAAAGGTACTCCACCCGCGCTATTGTCTATACCTCTTATCTTGGACTATTAGTTACATCTCAGGCAACATAATTGCGACCAGGTGGACCTTAATCAATTATACCAATCTCAGCTTTTCACCATTGGGTGGCAGGTCACTTGATCTTTGCCAATCACATGCTGGGGCATTTCCTTAAGGATCTAGACAGGCTATATCCTCAAGCGTGTCAGCCAATTCCCCAGTGGGATCTTAACCTTGTACCATCAAGACCAATGGGTCCTCCATTCGAACCTCTAGCAACACGCTCACTCCTCTACCTATCATGGAAGGTAGCCTTTCTAGTGGCCATAACTTTTGCCAGGAGAGTTTCAGAACTCAAGACCCTCACATTTGAGCCTCCTTCTATGGTCTTCTTCAAAGATAATGTTCAGCAGTATCCTTATGCAGTTTTCCTTCCGAAGGTAGTGTCACATCTCAAAGAACAACAGTTACAGAAGATTAGTAATCATCTTTTATTCATAGATAAATGTTATGTTTTTCAGAACTGAGTTGTTTGGGGTGGTTTCAACTTTGCTGTTGAAGTCTTCTAGTTGTGGTTCTTGTGGATTTCAAGGCGTGTGCTGACATCAACTTGGATGGACCCTCACAGAGCAATGGACTCTGGGTTTACTGAGGATCAAGAGGAGCTCTAGAAGGGTGACCGTAGGTTTGACATGGTAATTTTTGCATCTGGTTCATATAGTTACAGTTGGTCCAAGACTTCTGTTTAAAGGTCGACCTTTGTAAATCTTCCAAAACTGACATGCTTAGTTGGATTCCTTTGCACTTTGGTGTGCTTGAAGAGGGTGTGGGTTAAGGCTAATGACCCAAGTTTCAAAGGAATAATTTGATCTAGGTGTTGCACAGGTATAAGCTCCCCTCCACCCAATAGCAACTTTTCAAAAGGTTTCTGGGTGGTTTTTTTTTTTTTTTTTTACGCAGGTAGAGATCAAATTATGACTCTGATGTAGGTCAAAATGGTCTGTCAATTTTTACCCAAGATAGTGCATGATGCCCACTAGATCTTTGGGGAACCCAAAAACTGTAAGCAGTATTTAAGTATTTATTTATGCCCTTTGCTTGCATAAATATGCAGTGTGGCAGGATTACAGTGTTCATGAACCAATAAAGAATAGAACCATGAGAGGTGTTCTGTGTAGCCACTTTATGCTTCCCTGAGTAGCTCAAGAGAATGTGCTGATGCCATTGCTCTGGTGAACACCCCACCCCCCAACTTTTCTAGCCCAAACCTCTGTACACCCCTGCAATAAAGGTTCAATAACTCACTGCTTGATGTAAATTGTCTTTGTTTTAATGTGGGGTGTGTTTATTTTATGAACACAGCAAACTAGTCAGCAGCTGATCTAATCAAAGTTGGTGTTATATCAGGTAGAAAGAGCTGGAGACTGGGGACTTTGTGTGGGTGAGTTGGTTTTGGGGGGAGAGACAGACAGGGAGGGGAGTGGTGGTTGTGGAAGAGACAAAAAATGAGGACAAGTGGTAGGCAAACCTTGGATTGGTTGTTTGAGAAAATCTGTATATTTTACTAGCCCAGGGGGAAGGCAGACAAGTGGCTACTTCTTGATCTTCGGGTAGATTAATGTGGTGTTTCCAAAGAAACTTAGTGCAGGGGTTTGGAACTGACAGCACAGGTACCTTGACCTCTGAGGGAAAATAAATGTGTGCCATGCAGGATTGCCAACATTTGGATGCTGGGTGATTTCTGGATCACAAGCTTGCAGAAATTTGCAGGAGAACAAGGAGTAAACCATGACATGGGGATTGCAGACTACAGGCTGATTCAGGTGGAGAGAGGTAGCCTGCAGTGGCATCATGTTTTGCACACTTGTCCACATCTAATCGGTGACTTAAGAGCCTGTGATTTGCCTAGTGATATGGTGACTCACTTGGGCAGTAATGATCTGGGCTTTATTCCTGTTGTACATCTCATACATTGTGTGAGAGCAGATTTTGATGGCATCAGAGATTTGTGTCCAAGAGCTGTGCCCATTTTCCCTGGTTTGGCTAAGCGTCTGAATGATTGCTACAGCCACAATGTGGAAGCTAATATAAGTGTTGGAAGAATGTTAATCAGGAAACTGGAGGGTTTGTGGCTGACCAGAAGATGTGTTCTGTATGGCAGAGAAACGTCACAAGCAGTGACACTTCACTCTTTCTCACAGAAGGGATACACCTATTTGATGAGGCTCTTTCTCTCAAAATACAAAACTCTTAGTATTTTGTAAAAGAAACCCTCTCTGATTTCTTTTGCTGGCACCGTCTTCAAACTCCACTCTCCAACCATTCTGAAACATGACCAGTAACAGGATTCCACTGTAATAGTTGTCCTTCACTTTGGGAACTGCATGTGAATGGGGTTATAGAAGTTGAGTGGGGAAGAAACATTTGTGTACCAGGTAGTGGAGATGCACAGGAGATGCATTCACTGTTTGTGGGGTGGGGAGAGTTTGTTGTCCCCTTGCAGAACATAGAGCTGAGTAAAACTCAGCCTTTTGAAAACCAGGAACTGCACAACCCTTGTAACCTTAACTCTGCCCTCTTTCAGCAATGCCCCAGTATGTCCCATTAACACACACGTTTGCTCTGCCAACCCTACAGTTGCTGAAATGTACAAGTTCCTCATGTTTTTACAATCCATACGCCTCACCCACAGGATTTCATCAAACACTATTAAAGGATGACAAAAAAAAGTTGCTCATGTCATTTTCCCTCTACCCTTTGTGAGCAGTGCCTAATGTGCACTTAGCACATACTCACACTGGCCCTTGGCATTATAAAATGCAGGAGATTTGCAGTGTTCACTCTCACACTTAGCCAGCTCCCCAGAAATTATACCATGTGGAATTTAAGAACCATTTCATCTTTTACAGCTCCCTTACACTTTCTCACAGGTTACCATAGCACCCTACAGTTCTACTTCGAGTGATTGCTCATATCCATTCCAATATAGGTGAGTGCGTGCCCCGTGCACTGGTTCCCGGAACATTTTTGCCCTTAGCAAGCCCCCTAGGGCCGGCTCCAGTGCCCCCTGGAGTGCCTCACTCATGCCGTGGTATATCAGCTGCCGCCGGCCCTGAGGGCCCTCAGTTCCTTCTTTCCGCCCGTTGACGGTTGCTGGAACCTCTGCCTCTTGCTCTTCAGCAAGTAGCAATCCCTGTTTCTAGTTGTTAGAGTTTACATAGTGTTAAGTATAGCAAGTTAATTAGTTAGTCATTAGAGTTAGGACAATAGCTAGTTAGCCCTTAGCGGCTTCAGGTTGAGAACTGGTTTTAAGGCCTGTGCCACCTGCGGCAAGGCTTTCCCGGTGAGCGATCCTCACAACCGCTGCCTCTGCTGTCTCGGGGAGCAGCACCGCAAGGAGAAGTGCTGGATTTGCAAGGCCTTCAACCCCGGACTCAGAAAGAGAGGGAAGCCTGCTTGAAGGCCATGCTAATGGAGTCCGTGCTCCGGCCGGACTCTGAACCGACTTGATCCCCTGCAGCGCCGAGTGTATCCTCGGTGCGGAGCACACCACCGGCATTGGGACTGTCCCGACAGCAGTCCACGGTACCGAAAAAGGAGTGGCAGCAGGCCGCTCACAAGGACTCCCCTGCACCACCGGTAGAGCCGGGTGTTAGCCAGGAGATGCCCCAGCCACGTGCTGTGGAGGCTGCTCTGGCACCGGCATCTCCTTGCAGGGAGCCTCCCCTAACTCCTGGGGGTGGGGGAGCGCCCCTGCAAGGGCCGTCGACACCGGAGGTGTTCGCTGCGGCATGTGCCCTGATGGGCCTGCCCACGTCTCCTTTCCCCCCTCGGCCAAGGGCGACGGATATGGTGTCTCAGGGTAAACCCGCGCTGGGTTGCCCCAGTGGGTGGTCGAGGCAGGAATCCAAGTCTCCCCCCAGATGGTCGCGGAGGGTGGAGAGTGCAGGCTCCCCTCCGGGCTCCGACACTGAGTCGTCGAGCTCCGCGGCACTGAGGGCGGTCTCGAGGCTCCAGCGCATGGCGAAGTTGCTACAGTTCCGCCTCACTGGGGGATTGATCTTCGAGATCTCGTACCACGGCACCGAGCCCAGCACGGCAAGGTCCCGATCCCGAGCTCACAATCCGGCATGGATCCCGGCGGCCGACGAGACTCGACACACTCGGCGCTGGTCCTGATCCCCAATGCGTAGTCCGGCGCGGACGTGGGAGCCCGACCGGACCTGGCATACCCGGCACCGGTCCCGCTTACCAGCGCGTAGTCCAACAGCCACCAGAGGAGCTCGGCACCGGTCTCGATCCCCAGTACGCAGCCCGGCGCGGATCCCGGTGGCCGAGGACTCAGGGCGTGTTTGCCGCCTGTCCCAATCCCCGGCACGCAGCCTGGCGGGCAATGAGACCCGGCGATGCCGATCCTGATCTCCGGTGCTCAGCCCGGCATGGATCCTGGTGGCCGAAGGGACCCGGCTCTCCTGGCACTGGTCTAGATCCCTGGCCCGCAGCCCAGCATGGATCCCGGCTCCTGCTGACACCCGGCATGCCCAGCACCAGTCCCGGACCCACAGCCCACCTGAGAACTCGAAATGGGCTTGGCACCGGTCCAGATCCCTGGCACGTAGCCCGGAGCAGATCCCGGTGTCTGACGATGACCGCAGACGTCGCCGTTCTCAATCCAAGGCAGGAAAGCACCGGCACCGATCTCAATCCCCAGACCACAGCCCGGCCCGGGGCTCGTCACCGAAGGACTCGGCACTGAGGGAGACTTCGGCACCGCGTCACCATTTGGTGTCTTCAGAGTCGGAGCTGGTGCGGAGTCATCATGGTTGGCACCGCTCCAGGTTTCCCAGGGGCAAGCACCGTTATAAGATCTTGGTGCCTAAGAGGAGGTCGTCCAGCTCCTCCAGCCGCTCGCCCTCCCGCTGGCACCGTGGACATCGCCGCGACCGCTCCTCGTTTTCTCAGAGCAGGTCATCGGCGAGGGTCGGACGGGACTGCAAGTCGAAGTGGCACCGTTCCAGTGGCTCCGAGCCCCATACTCATCGGGGCGCCTCCCAGTCGGCATTGGTGCCGGTCCTGGCATAGCCTCAGGGACCATGGCAATGGCCCTGCTGGGGACCATGGGGACCACAGACAGCCTAGGGTACGGTGTCAGTTCACTCCTCAGTGGCTCAGCCGGCGCCCCCCCTTCCGAGCCAGCTGGACAGGGACCATTCCTATGAGGGGGAATTGGACCCTCAGGAGGGTCCCTCCACGGGGCCCCTCCCACAGTCCTCCTCATCTTCCCCTGACAATGTGGCCGCCAGGGACCGGAGGGCACCCCTGCCTGATTTCAAAGCTCACCAAGAGCTACTTAAGAGGGTGGCGAGCAACCTGAACCTTGAGCTCAAAGAGCTCTCTGAGGAGGAGGACCCCCTCTTTGGAGTATCAGGGTCGGCGGGGCCATCCAGGGTCACCCTCCCAATGCACGAGAGGGTCTTAAAGCTCGCCAAGGCCCTCTAGCAGACCCCCGCCTCGGTTGCCCCTACATCCAAGGGCGCCAAGAGGAAGTATTATGTGCCCGTGGAAGAGTTTGAGTTCCTTTATAATCATCCCGCTCCTGGGACGCTCATGGTGGACGTCGCCAACCAGCGGGACAGGCAGGGGGCCCAGGCAAATACCCCCAAATATAAGGAGAAGAAAAAATTAGACCTTTTCGGCCGCAAGGTCTACTCCACGGGGGCCCTGCAGCTGAGGATCACTAATCACCAGGCACTCCTCGGCAGGTACAACCTGAACCTCTGATCCTCCCTACAGAGGTTCACACAGGGTTTGCCTCAAGACCAGGCAGCAGATTTTGCCACAGTCATTGAGGAGGGCGCTACAGTGACGGGGGCCGCCCTACAGTCAGCCAGTGACGCAGCGGACGCCGCTAGCAGGGCGATGGCGTCAGGCATCGTAATGCGACTGTGCTTCTGGCTGCAGTCATCAGGGCTATCGCAAGAGGTCCAGCAGTTGATCCAGGACCTACCGTTCGAGGGTGCTGGTCTCTTCTCAGACCGGACGGATGACAAGCTGCATGCCCTAAAAGACTCTCAGGCTACACTCAAGTCCTTAGGGCTGTACACGCTGCAGGCCTCGAGGTGTCAGGCTCGGCCACGTCCCCAGTGTCAGTCCCATCCTGCCTCTAGACCACCTCCCCGACCCGCTCAACCCAGGAAAGGTCGGGATAGATACAGGCCGCCAAATCGCTGGGACCACAAAGGTCCCTCGGCGGGTCCTCAGCAAGGGCTGCCCAAGGGGCACAATAACAAATGACAATTTTGCTGGTGCGCCGGAGGGTGGCACCTTCCCCATCCCCCTGGATCTGACCCTCCCATTTGCTCACAGACTACGGCTGTACTACACCGAGTGGCAGAGCATTACCTCAGACCGTTGGGTTCTCGGTGTAGTTCACAGAGGCTATGCCCTGCAACTCTCGGCCTTCCCCCTGGACTCTCCCCCTACTCCATCCCCCTTCAGGGACCCCTCTCACGAGCATTTCCTCATCCAAGATGTGAATTCTCTCCTAAGTTCCTCCTGGGGAAAGGGGTTCTACTCCCGATATTTCCTCATTCCCAAGGCAAAGGGGGGGCCTGAGGCCCATTTTGGACTTTCGCCATCTGAACAAATTCATCAGGCACCTCAGGTTCCGTATGGTTTCCCTAGTCTCCATCATTCCCGCTCTAGATCCAGGGGACTGGTATGCTGCCCTCGACCTAAAGGACGCTTATTTTCATATTACTATCCTCCCCGGTCACAGAAGGTTCCTCCGGTTTGTGGTAGCTGGCTGCCACTACCAGTTCTCGGCCCTACCTTTTGGCCTCTCGTCGGCCTCCAGGGTGTTCACAAAGTGTATGGTGGTAGTGACGGCACACCTCCGGCGCAGAGGGGTTCAGATCTTCCACTACCTGGATGACTGAGGAACAGCCTGGCACTCACCTGCACGACATGCACCAGACTGGGGCTGCTCATCAATGAGCAGAAGTCTACTCTCACCCCGGTGCAGTGCATAGACTTTATCGGGGCCACCCTGGACGCCATCCAGGCCAGAGCCTTCCTACCACAGCCTCGCTTCGAGGCCATGGCTGCCATAATCAGCGATCTCTACAGGTCCCCCACGACAACAGCCAGGCACTGACTGCAGCTGTTGTGACACATGGCGGCATGCACGTATATGGTGAGGCTGGCTCGCCTCAAGCTCAGGACTCTCCAGGCGTGGCTGGCCTCAGTGTATGCACCAGCCAGAAACTCGTTGAACAGAGTGGTCACGGTTCCCACCCAGGTACTGACCTCCGTGAATTGGTGGAGGGACCATGGGGAGGTACTGAGGGGTGTTCTATTTAAAGACTTGGCACCTTCAATAACTCTGATCACAGATGCCTCGGATGTGGGGTGAGGGGCCCACATCAGCAGCAACCTCCGCACCCAGGGGCTCTGGTCAGCATAGGAGAGGTGTCTCCATATCAACGTCTGGGAGCTCAGGGCAGTCCGTTTGGCCTGCAGGGTGTTCCTCAGATTCTTGAGGGGCAGGATGGTGCAGGTCCTCACGGACAACACAGGGGCCATGTTCTATATGAACAGGCGGGGGCAGAGGGAGGCGCGCTCCTCGGCCCTTTGCCAGGAGGCCATTCGACTTTGGGTCCTTGCGGTGAGGCACGACTTCCACATATCTGCCTATCACCTCCCGGGGGTCAGGAACAATGAGGCGGACCGCCTCAGCAGGTCGTTTCTACCCCGCCACGACTGGTCACTGCACCCGGAGGTGGTGTCTTCCATTTTCCGCAAGTGGAGTGTTCCCCAACTGGACCTGTTCACGTTGTCCTGAAACAGGAAGTGCCAGAGGTTCTGCTCGCTCCGGGGTTGCGAGCCGGGCTCCATTTCCGACACGTTCCTTATAGATTGGACGGGGACCCTGATGTATGCGTTTCCCCCCATTCTGCTGCTGCCCAAGGTCCTCTTGAAGATCAAGAGGGACAAAGCAGACATCATTCTGGTCGCCCCAGCCTGGCCAAGACAGCATTGGTTCAGCATGCTGCTGGACCTGTCCATCACCACGCCGATGCCGCTCCCCAGGCGCTTCGACCTGCTGTCACAGGACCGGGGTCACCTGCTGCACCCGGACCTGGACTCCCTCCACCTGACAGCGTGGAGACTCTGTGGCTGACGGGGGGAGAGAGAGCCTGCTCGGTGCAGGTCCAACAGGTTCTGCTGGGTAGCAGAAAACCTTCCACTCGGGATGTACCGAGCCAAGTGGAAGCGTTTTACCTGTTGAGTGGAATCCTGGGGTATCCCACTGAGCTGCTCGCCCATACATGCGATTCTGGAGTACCTGCTCCACCTAAGACTGCAGGGCCTGGCTCTGGCCTCCCTGAGGGTGCACCTGGCGGCCATCTCGGCCTTCCACCAGCCATTGGAAGGAGGTTGCTGTTCTCGCACCCTATGTCTCTCAGGTTCCTCAAGGGGGTGGAGAGGCTGTATCCGCAGGTCCGTGACCCGGTGACTCCCTGGGATTTGAACTTGGTCCTCACCAGACCGACGGGACCCCCATTCGAGCCCATGGCTACATGCCCGCTGCTCGTCCTCTCCTGGAAGGTAGCCTTCCTGGTGGCCATTACATTGACTAGGAGGGTCTCTGAGTTGAGAGCTTTGACCTCGGAGCCCCCCTACGCTGTCTTTTATAAAGACAAGATATGACTGAGACCCCACCCGGCCTTCCTGCCTAAGGTGATGTCTCAGTTTCATTATAACCAGGATATCTTCCTCCCCGTGTTCTTTCCCAAACCGCATGGGTCAGAGGAGGACCGGAGATGGCACTCGCTGGACGTGAGACGGGCCCTGGCCTACTACATCAAGCGGACGAGGCCATTCCGAAAGTCAATGCAGCTGTTCGTGGCAGTGGTGGACCAGATAAAGGGCTCACCTGTCTCCACCCAGCGCATTCAGGACTTGCTACGAGCAGGCGAAGGTGCTGCTTCCAGGACCCGTGTCAGTGTACTCAACCAGAGCCCAGGCCTCCTCGGTGGCCTTCCTGGAGAGAGTGCCCCTGTAGGACATCTGCAGGGCAGCGACCTGGTCGTCGGTCCATACCTTCATGTCCCACTACACCATCGTGCAGCAGGCGAGAGAGGACACAGGTTTCGGCAGGGCCGTCCTCATGAGAGCAGCTCAACGCTGATTCCTACCCACCTCCAAGGTATGGCTATTTAATCACATATATTGGAATGGATATGAGCAATCACTTGAAGTAGAAAATAGGGTTACTTACCATTCCACACCCACCTTCCGTCCCCACTGTCGGAGTTGGCAGAAAAAAGGGCCAGCGGCATGAGCGCGGCACTCCAGGGGGCGCCGGAGCCGGCCCTACGGGGCACGCTAAGGGCAAAAAAAGTTCCAGGAACCAGTGCACGGGGCGCACACTCACCTATATTGGAATGGATATGAGCAACACATCTCGAAGAACAACAGTAAGTTACTGGTAAGTAACCTGTTTTTCAATTAACCATCATTAAAGCATTAGAATCCTCTTCTATTCCATTTCATGGCTGACAATATCCCTTGTAGTAAAGCCTTATGTCTGCTACTGCCATAACCTCCATAATTCTGTATAGAAATGATACATTGGGAAGAAATTTTCCCCCAGGTCAGATTGGCAGAGGTCCTGTTTTGTTTTGGATTTATTTATTGGCATTCCTCTGCAGCAGGGGGCACGGGTCACTTGCAGTTTTAAACTAGTGTAAATGGTGGCTTCTCTGTGACTTGGAGTCTTTAAATCATGATTTGAGGGCTTCAGTAACTCAATCAGAGGTGGTAAGTCTATTACAGGAGTGGGTGGGCGAGGTTCTGTGGCCTGCAATGTGTAGGAGGTCAGACTAGATAATCACGATGGACCCTTCTGGCCTTAGAGTCTGAAAGTCTGTCTTAAAGGTACACATGCTCTTCTTCCCTTTCCTCACATGACAGGTTGCAAAACATAGATCTCGTATCATAATCACAACTCTGGCTCACACTTCAAAGTAATCCACTGATCTCAGCTCTACCAAATAGAGCTAACTATGCTTTCACTGTTCAGTACTAGTTACACCTCACCCTCACCACTCTCATTTTACCTAAAGAATATGCAGATAATAAACTCCTGTGCCCTGCTAATTATGTAACACAATTCTGTATTGAGATTATGTATATTGGATCTTAAAGGTATGCATACAGGTTCCTTTTGCTCACACACTTCTTGGGGTGCAAAACATAGATCTCATATCAGTTCTGTCACATACCTCAGCGTTATCCATGCATTGGATTGCAAACACACCTTTCCTAAGCAGGCCCAACCACTACCTCCACCACTGAGTGTAGGAACACCTAACACACTGACTGTATCTGGAGTGTGTGCAAATAATTCCCAGGGCTTACTGCCAGTTCCAGGGGAACAGAGGGAAGGTGGTGTGGGCAACTTTTTTCCCTCTTCAGTAGTGTTTGATGAAATCCTTGGGGAGGTGAATGGGTTGTAAGGGTAGCTGAAGAGCTTGCAGATGTCTGTGCCTGTGGGGTTGGCAGAGTAAAGGTGTGTGTGTCAGAAGCATAGCCAGACCTGATTTTTTGGCACGGCCTGTGGTTAACACAGGTGGGCACAAGCCTTGTGTCACAAGTGAAACAGAGGCTGATAAAAACACGGGATGAATTGCTTAAAATCTGATTGCGTGGGCCTGCTTTCAAAGTGGGTGGGCCATGGATGTGCATGTGTTAATGGGACGTATTGGGGCCTGGCGGAAAGAGGGTGAAGTTAAGGTTGCTTGGGTTGTGCATTTCCTTGTTTTCAGAAGTTGGAATTTTGAACAATGAGTAATGAATGGAGCACCCCCACCATTCTGCTGCCCTACCTCAGCGTTGTGCAAAGGGATGACATACCACCAAGTAACCTTAAAGGTTGCAGCCTTGGATACCATGCATTTAAGAATCATTCTAGCCTCCTCCTGGGTGCTGCAGAGTCTATGAACCACCCATCCAACAGGAGTGTCAATTAGCTCACCCCTGGCTATTTTCTACTGTTGGGAGGTTCACAACTTCCTTACTGGACACTGTCTCCTGTGTCCAGATCCCAGTAGTTTAATGGTGATTGTGAGTTAGAGCACATTACAGACTAAATGGCAAATATCTGGGGTACTGCTCTGGAGTATGATCCTCTTCAGTAAAAATGTTCATGAGATTACCTCAGTCACTTCTGAACAAAATTTTGTTAATTTATTACTCTGCTTTTTGCATTAGACACCGTCAGAAACTCTCATTGAACTCTCTCAGGTAATGTATTGTCTGATTAATCCAAACTTCCTCATGTCTCTTGAGTGGTTTCTTCCTTTAATTGCTGTGACAAAGCCTGTGCTCTATGGATAAGATCAGCTCTGTTCTGATTTCTAGGCTTTTTGACTCAGAGCTGATCATAGGCTTCCAATTCCACATCTCCCTCATTTGGCTGAGTTCAGCCTATTTCCAGGTGCTCCTTAGTGTGCTGGGTTCCTTGAAGCCCACCACATTATTCATCTTGGTGGCTTAATATAAGTGGTGCGGTAGGTGGAGAAGCAATTATTTATACAACGTTCTTTGCTATTTAAATAGCACCAATCACCATATTATATAGTCTGAGTTTGGAGTGTCTATTGGAATTGAGATTGCTCTGGTCAGTCATGAATGGTTCCCTGCTGGTTTTAGGTGAGGCTTGACTGGCCTAGGAGGAAGACTGCTGCTGACCATGACTTTTAAGACGTTAAATATCTGCTAACCTCCTTTTTTCCATGAAAGGCTCCTGCCCTTGTAAATGGCCATTTTGAGCTCTCAAACCCCATAGTCGCAGGTCCTGGGATGTTGAGGGGTGCGGTGACTGAGCTGTACCTTTGCTGGATGCACTTGGACTCGCCATCATCTGCTTGTCTGAAGCTGTGTTACTTTCTTCTGTGAGCTGCCAATGCAACCTCCAGCCATAGGTGCAGGATGGCATCTTCCCATTTCTCCTTGCTGTCCCTATCAATACCAATCTTAACAGTTACAACAGCAGCATCTCTAGTGGGTGAGAGAAGAGGAATGTGTGGACCCCCACCCTCTGGCTGCTGTAGTTGTCCATTGAAGGCAAAAAGGAAGTGTTCCTAGGAAGAATGTTTTGCATCACTGGATGGAGAATGGGAAATGGGCCAAGAGGGAGCCCAACTGAGAGCAGGGAAAAGAGGGATTATAGAACATGAGAACAGAACAAAGGGATAATGGAGTGGTGGGAGGGAGAAGCAAGAGAGGGTGGATAAATAGAACAAAGGTGACCATGAAGGATGAAAGAGGCAAAAGATGAAGAAAAAATATGTTACTATCCATGGAATTTGAGAGGAATAATACCTAGCTCCTCTTGTGCTTTTCATTAGTAGCTCTCAAAGTGTTTTACAAAGGAGGTCAATATCATTATTCCCATTTTGCAGAGAGGAAACAGACAGAGGCAAAGTGACTTTCCTAGTGTCACCCAGCAGGCCACTGGCAGTGCTGGGAACAAAACCCAGGTCTCCTGAATCCCAGTCCAGTGCTCTCTTTATTATGGAAATGAGGGGAAAAAAAAAAAAGAGATGTGGAGAAAGGGTTAAATGAGTCTGAGATGGAAGGAGAATGAATGGGATAAAAAAAAAAAAGATGCGGAGAAACAAGAAAAGAAACTAAGTTAACTTTATCTTATGATCATGTTTTCCTTTATTTCCCAGGCAGACATCCTCAGCATCATCAACATTTCAGGGAAAGGAGTGGCTAAGGGTACTTTGCTGTACTTAACAGTGACTGCCAGTCCGAATTCCATAGTTCAGTAACTGGCCAGGGGGAAAAGCAGAGCCCTGAGAATTGCATATGACTCCAATGGATGACAGAAAGGCGTCTCTGATCACTAGGCTGCGTGCTGTGGGAAGGGGTCAAAGTCAGGGAAATGAACAGCTCTGTGGCCTTGTCCACCAACTCCAACCCTGCAGAATTCTGGCAGCGACATGATAAGATCCCTTTTACATTACTTGAATGATTTGTATTAACTCAGCAAGTCACTGGATGTCAATAATGCATCACACAAATATTGCCTGGAAAAAGATGCTTAAATAGAAATTAGGAAATTGTTCAACATCATCTGAGATAAATAGCAAAAGCAAAATAACAAAAAGATTGTGTAGTACAATTCTGTTGAACTTTAAAAGGATAGCAGATAATGGGTAAATGCAGTAGTATAATAGGAAACTTTTTTTAAAAGGACACAAGTCAAACAATGAGGTGGTGGAATCTCCAAGAATTTATTAACAAGGGATTAGGGCCTAGTTCCACAAAGGTATTTAAGTGCCCAACTCCCATTGAAATGAATTGAAATTAGGCACCTAAATACCATTTTGAGAAGCTGGGCCTAGGTGTTTACCTCTCATTATATAGTGTGCATGTCACTGATGGGGTATACAGACCCACCTGGGAGAGAAAAGGTTAAAAGGCGTCAGGTCCCAATTAGTTCATTGGTTACACCTGGTGTGTGTGTAGACTCCATTTGTTATCAGATCCAGCTGTGGAATAGCTGGGTCTTTTTCATGAAGGAATGAGCTCAGAACAGTGGAGATGCAAGAGGGTGGAGACCCAGGGAAGAAGGGGTCTGGTGTTCTCTTTTCTGAGAGGGAGAAACCATAGAGAAGCTGCAGGACTGGAGCTGGCTCTTGGGGTGGGCTGTGAAACAGGGTTAAGAATTTAATCAGTGTTTCGCAGAGAAAGCGAGAACTAGGGAGGCCCCAGGTTGGATTAAATGCCCAAGTCCAGGTGTGAGCGGGCAGAAGTTGCTATTGAATTTGGTTGAGACTCCAGAGAGAAGCCCTGTAGTTAACTCTCTGGCAGATGCTTGGAATGGAAAGAGGAAGCTCTTGAGAAGCGGAAGCCGTCGTATTGATGATTAGTGTTGTATAGTCCACTATTCCTCTGGGACACTCATATTCCAGGAGACTGGAGGGCCAAGTCACAAAAAGTGGATTGCCAATCAGCTTGACTGGCCATTGGCAGAGGTTACTGGGAAAGCCCCTGCAATGCTACACCCAGTTGCAAGAGTGCATGCCAATTGGTGAGTCTTTCTTTTACAGTCACCTTTAGGAACTCAGTGCACAAAGCAATTAGATGATGAAACGTTGTTTTTGGTGGGATATAGATGCATGTAATGTTAAGAACATACGCAATAGGATGGAACTCTCTTTAAAGAAAGAGATTTCAAAAACCATAAATACATGAACAAGTATTTTAGAGAGTACTTCTCTAGGTCTGCTTTAATTTGAAAGTATTCATTTGCTTTTGGTTACCTACTGACCACAAACTTCAAAAGTAATGAGTCAGGCCACAGAAAGCTAGGAGATTTTAAAAATAAATATTGGTTCTTTTTATTCTTTTTATTACTTTTTAGTTTTCGACCCTTCAGGGATCACATTTCTAAGCTTTTCTCCACAACCTAAAAGGCTAGAAAATGACTTTTAAAAAAAAAAACCTCTCCAAAAGCTAAGACTCTCACATAATGGCATGTCTCCAGAAACTGAGGCTTTACGGAAAACACCAAATATTGTAAGACATAATAAAATTGAGAGGGTTGGCAATAATTGCATACTTGCAACACCCTCTGATTTTCTGGCTGCTACATTCTGAAACAATGAAATAGGGCTTGAATAACTTCTGATCAGGCTCAACTTTTCACTTCTCATAACCAGCTTCCCCACTATCACAGGAAAATACAACCGCTAAGTTTTGTTTTAGGTGATGGAGATTCTAAGCTAAGCTTTGCAAATTTTATATTATGCAGTGCAAATTCAGTGCAGAGAACCCCATGGTCGTTATGTAACCATCTGATGCAAAAAACAAAAATACAAGGCTCAGTATTCTCAGGCTGAGAACTTTGAAGAATAACATTTCTGCTTGTCCAGTCTATTTCCCTCTGGTATGGGCAAGGCTGACATCTAGTGACAAAATGCACTTATTCCTAAGAAGAGGAGCCTTACGGTATGCTTCAGAAACACTGAAAAATACATACCTCTGGTCAGAGGCAGAACCCAAGTTCTCTCCCATCTAGTTTGTTATTCCTATTCACTCTGCTCCAGATTACATAGTATCTCTTGTGGTTTGTCTTTATTTACTTTAAAAATAAGTAAAATAAAATGGTTGCCCATTACATTTATTTTTAAAAGGACTATAATTCATGTGTAACATCACATGCAAAATAGCTTTTTATTTGTGCACATGAGGACTGAACGTGTAAAAGACTGAGAGGCTTAACTAGATATATACCAGCTGAGGACCTGCCCCTTGAATGTGTGATTGCCCATTTGGGCAAAATAACACAATTGCCATTACATAATTGCCTGGAATTTCCTGTGCACACATTTTGGAACTCTTTTATTAAAGGGCTCCTAGTCTGCAAGCTGACTTCAATGGGCAGCTTCCAGGATTGGAGCATTTGTCCTTTAAGTCTGTTAAGTGGTGCTTCCAGTACTGGAGTTGAGAATTCTTTTGTCAAATGTGACTTCCACCCCATCTATAAAAGGAGCCATAACTCAGAATTCTGTGTTTAGAGTTGATTTTGATTCCTCCTTCCTGGACTGATTCATAAGTGTTAGGAAGAATCTGTAAAGATCCTGTGTTGTCACCAACTAAATACATCCTATTTTCTTTCTCCAGATAATTATTTATACCAACAGTAGTTTTCTGTTCTAGAACGAAGTAGCATCCATCTAAATGGCCATGTTTAGCTGGTGATTAGAAACCTGAGAGATCAATGCCTTATCAGTAACCAAATATATTAACTTAGATACCATATCATTGGTATGTTTCTCATTAGCCTGCACAGAATCTACGTGGTCTTGTGATTTAAAATGCTATATGCATCCTAAACAGTATGTTTTTAATGGCTTTGGGTATGTTCAGAATCAAATTATCTGGTGAGGTGACTTAGGACCTCATGAGGCAGAAACATCTTTATCAAACTAAGCGTGTCTTCAAATTTGTGAACTTTCATAAACCTTGAAGTGGTCACTATTGCATGGACTGTGTTTTGTTTAAGTTTTGATTCTGATAGCATGTCATTCTATAACTTGTATATGGAAATATTAGGACACAGCTATTAATCAGTTTCACATTTTGTGTTGGGAGTTAGGATGGCAAAACTTTACACAATGATATGATCCCACTATTTTACTTGTGGAAGAGAGATGAGGGAGTTAGGTAATTATCTCAAAACACTTTCTGCCAGTATTCTTCATAATCAATGTAATATGAAGCTTAAACGCATACATAAAAAAAAAAGATTGATCTTGCAGTTTCTAAAAGATCCTTGACATCAATGGGAGTTTTGCATGCAAAAGGACTACAGTATTGGGGCCAAAAATATTAGGGCTTGCAGCTGCAGGAACCAATATTTGGCCTTTTTCCTGATTTCCTTGTGCACCCAAAGCTTTATGTGGCTTTAATGGGGGTTTTGAGCAAGCCAGGAATGCAGGATATGGCCCTTACTGACTATATTATCCTAATTTATTTTGCGGGGGCTTTACAAATATAAAGTGCTGAGCCTTTTTCTAACTAAAATCAAGGAGTCATAGGAGTTAGAGCTGAAAAGGCTGTTTAAACTTTTAGTCCCTCTAAACGTGATTCTTCCTCATTCTATATTTATTAGGGCTTTATCCAGCTTAGTTCTAAATGTACCGAATGATGAGACTTTCATTGTAAAGATTTGTAGTGTTTCTTTAAAACTCTAATAGGAGTCCAGGCAAAAAGAGATCTTGAAAGTTTTTGACTGAAATACTATACTGACAGAGAGAGAGAGAGAGAGAGAGACTTAACAAGTAATATTGTTACTCTTTATTCCACTAAGTTTCTCACTCAGTGTTAGAAAAAAACCAACTCTTTATGTGATTCTTTACCTTTCTTGCATGACCGTCTCAGAAGCTTACTAATTTTGAAACAGCCTAAATGGGAGGCGGAGCAGGGGAGGAATGCCAGATTTCATCCCTGCACAAGATTGTTTGATAAACCCACAGAATGGTTAGAGTGGAAAGATCACTTTACCAGATTCAGAACCACAACAAAACGTAAAAGCTAGAGTGATGAAGTACAGGTCCATTACACAATGGAGTGATACTGAAGATATTCCCTTCCCCTGTGAAGATAATGATAAAAGTGACTATGACTTCATTCATAGACAGCATTTAACTTAAAAATATTACCACAAGTGGGAAAGCTCCTACCAAAGGGGAGAAAATGCAAAGATCCTATATAAATGAAAAAGCACAGTGTCTTTGGCAGAAGACTTCTGAGATTATTTAGTCAGTGGGGTTAGAGAAGCACTCCTCTTCCCAATTCAACCATTCAGAGTAGCAAAGGGAGCACCACAACCCCGCTCTCATGCCTTCATGTGGGAGTCCTGTTGGACACAAGTGATCTGAATGGGCTCTGATGTCTAAAGTAGATTAGCTCTGAGTAAGCCCTCCCACGCTATTTGGCCATACCTGAAACCATCAGACTAGATACCATCCACTTTTCTAGATGCACATGTACAGTACACCTGGTGAGAGCCCGTGACCCAGTGACCACTGCAAGACAACAGACCGCCCCAACCATAGTCACACTGTCAGGGGATAGAGTTTCTGTACATGTACCTGTTGACCACAATTGATATAGAGAACACGAGGGCTTGGTGGCTGGTCCTGGGTGAGTCTAGTGAGCATCTTTGAAAGCCGGTGGGGTTCCAGCCTTCTCTGAAGAGAGTATACACACTGCATATAGCTCAAACTTACCCCTTCCTGGGCTTTGACTTTATTAGGGACCCAAATAACCATAAAAGAACATCAGCCTGAGATTTCCCCCCAAACTTGGATGCTCTTAGGGTTATCCTGCAGGATCTCTTCTGTCTTTGCTTCAAGTTGCCTTAGAGAGAGGATCCAACCCCTTCTTCTACCCTTGCTGGAGTTAACAAACTGTACCTGCCTCTGTGACTTAGCAGTAAACTAGGAGGTAAACTTGCTAAACAGAAGGAACAGGAGAACCCAAGGGAGCAATTTGTGTTTCACTTCTGTAGAAATGGGTGGGCTGGTAGGTCACCCACTTCCCAACATCTTTTCTGTGGATTTAAGAGTAAGCCAGAGGTAAGGAGGGTGGACTAGCTGGCTCCCTCTTGAGGATTTTAGGAAGAACTGGCTATCTCCTGAGTATGACAAAGGTGAAGGTGGAGAGGTAAGGAGAGAGCTGTAGGTAGCGGGAGTTTCCAATTTATGGTTGTGTTTGTAAACCCTGTGAAACCATGCAGCTTATAGGCAGTATGAGAAACTTCTATCTGAACTCTAACAAGTGAAACCTGATGAAATTGTTCAAAGGTAATTTGCACATAAAAAGTTTGACAGCTTGGCAGACAGATTGTGATACTTTCTTTGAAAGAAACTTCTACCAAATTACACTGGAGGAGATATACGGACAAATTATACACTTATACAGAGCAGGAATTAAATGTTTTCAAAATGGAAAAATACATTAAGAACACTAGGGGGAGATGTTATCCCAGGCTTTCTATTCTATCCATAAAGTCTGGAATTATTGTTTTTCTTACTATTTGGCTATGCTGTTATGCAGCTTATTTTTGTTTTTGATGAAGTATTTAACCTAATTAAAATTGCTATGCATGATAGAAACACTGTCTAAAATTTGATGCTGGTCTAGTTAAAACAAACAAACAAAAACAACCCAAAAGCTATTTTGAAGCAAACCAGAAAATATCATTTAAGAATAGATTTGGAAATACAGCTGCCCAGAAATGACTTTTTGCAATTGATTAATAATGACAGTTTAACATTTTCAGTCAGATATGGAGATGACTGAGGAAAAGAGAGGTTCTGGGAGAGGTTCAAACAGATAATACTGAATAAAAAGGAATTCAACTGCTGTAAATTACCACTTTATTTCCTTGTGTTAAGAATTGTAATCCCTGAGGATATCTGAACAGTGAAAAATGATAAAAATGAATACTTTAATTACAATGAACTAATTAAACTCTGAGTGAACCTTTTTACTCATTACAAAGAATATACTATTAAGATAATACACCAAGGCCCCTTGTAAAGATGCATTTCCTTCCTCTTTATATGATGCAGGAAAGCATTTTGTAAACTCATATAGTGGGACTCCACAATTTACAACTGCTTTTGGGCCAGATTATGCCAGCCTTATTCTTGTTTAGTACATTACTCCACAAATAGTAAAACTTACTGCAAAGTAAACTTACTGGCTCAGTGGGGGTAAAGATGGAACAAGTTAGCCCTTAATTCGTATGCGTAGTCCTGCAGGGAGCTGGCTCTAAGTCATTGACTACCTAACAAAATCCAGAATGATTCTTAACAGACAATGTACTATTTATTGGTTCTAGATGTGGGCTGAGACCCAATCTCCCGGGTGAGAATTAAATACACAACCACTTTGGGTATCAGGCAAACACCCTGGAGTAACCAGATGATGTGATCCAGAATAGTGCAAAACAGAGTGACATTTGCATGTTCATTTTCACCACTGAAAACTTAAGAGAAAACACTTCACTGACACTTGACAAGAAGAGTTAGTAAAAGCGGATCACTGACAAGGAAAAGATATGTAACAGTGCTGTTATCTTTTTTTCCTTTCCACCCCAAAATCAAATAATTGTCATGGGCCACTATGCCGAACATATACTGCATGGCCATTTCCATCATCTCCAGTGACACAACTATTTGTAGCTGTACTTATCTAGCACATAAATATTTTATCTTGTATTCACTAGGTTAGGCAGTTTTTGAGAACAGTGTTATTCATACTTCCATGATAGAAAAGACTGTGAGACATCTGCTCACTCTTCATAATACATCTAGTAGAGATGGGACTAGGTTGTGAAGCCTGGTTCTAGATCTGAACTTTCCCCAAGCTTGCTGAGCTTTGCATTTGGGGCTCTGCTTTGGATCCATTATAAAGTTATGCTCAATCTAGATCTTATTTTGGTTGGTGGGGGGAGGGATAGGGAGTCTAGGGGATTTGGATTCTGCGTTCTGGATGGTGGCCAACTTTAGTCAGCTTAGGGTAACCAGACATCAAGTGTGAAAAATCAGGATGGGGTGGGGGTTATAGGCACCTATATAAGAAAAAGCTGCGAATATTGGGATTGTCCCTATAAAATCGGGACATCTGATCACCCTAAGTCAGCTTTACTGCCTCTCTGAAAACCACATACTGGGACATGCATGTTTGAAGAGAAGTGTGCCATTTTCTTCAAGGAAGTTCAGCAAAGTCCTCAAAATTCCCTTCCCAAAACTTCATCAATAGCAGCACCCGGAGATGTTCTGACGATGTCCTGAATTGTAGACAAGTCTAAAGGAGAACAACTACTTGTGCAAGAGCTGACTACAATTGGCATCTCAGTCTTGGTACAATTAAGTATCTTCGGTGATACTTAAAGACCTTTGATCAAAGAAGTCTTCCACTGATAACAGAGTCAAATAGTTTACTAACTTTGAAGAGAGAGTTCAAGAGCAAGATCTGTGTTTGGTTTTTGTTCTCACTTTTGTTTGTATGCCATGATAAGTGCTGAGTGTACATTGCAAGGACAAACATAGCCTTTTTCTACTTCTGGCTGATGAGAAAAAGCGCTTGCTAGCCAAAGCACAAGGCCTAAGATACTCTTTTTTTCAGAATTGTTCATTCAATACTGTGCACTTTGAGACAATATCTGGTTTGGAGCTGGGCAATGGAAGTGTGTTCTGACTAACCTATACTAGACACTTTGCCTGCATATTTATGGCATGGGATGTTGATTTTCCTCTGTGCTTGATTTTCAGTAGAAATTCTTTGAGGGTGATTTGGAAATGTAAGGTTGTGTTCTCATATCAGTAGGCTGGAATTCTTCCTTCACACTCTGTGAAGAATAGACTGTTTAATGTGACTGACTTACAAAGGAAAAAGTCACTGGGGAGCTCAGTGCCTGCTTATGCCTTATGCATGGGAGGGAGAAGCCATCTTGTAGCAATGCAGGGAAGGACTTGATGACCCAAGAGGTCCCTTCCAGCCTTAGGAATCTAAAATGCTGGACTGAAACAAATAGCAAAGGTCTGACTAATTTATTTCTTACAGATAAAGCCCCAAACCATCATGAACAGCAACATCAGCAAGAAACTGATTTGCCCTTAAATCCATCCAAAGGCCTAGATTGTCCACAGCCCATGTTTAGCCTTGGGGGCAAATGTGGGAGGACCCAAGGATCTGCCCACCTGCAGTCAGTCTCTGTGATACCCTTTATGCCAGGACAGTTCCAGACTAGAGCTTCTAGTTACATAAAAGGAGGTGTGGAAAGATGGAAGAAAGTAGGGCTATGAGCACACCACCACTCCTCCTCTCTGCTGGGCCGCAGAACTAGCTGGGCATGGAAAGGAGCTTGCACTACACCCTATGAGAGGGTGGCATAATTGCTTTCCATTGCAGCTCATTAAATCCAGATTATCTCCTTGAAAGTCAAAGGAGATACTATGGATTTATGCCACTGTCAGTGAAATCATTATCTTCCTGAAAAGGGCCATGCAGCTCTATTAGACTATAATTGAATGTTGAATAAGACTAAAGTAAACAAACCCCCAAACCCAGCTAATGTTGCTGAGTTTTGGCCTGGTTTCTACTCAGGGTTTCATATAGTTTCGATTAAAAACCATAAATCAGCACAGGTTCATTTGAAAAATGGCCCGGTTTGAAGGAAAGTCCCCAACTATCAATGAACCTAGCCTCAGTTGAGTTCTCACAGCTCAGTTGCTCAGTTCCAGTATGCTCAAGGAAGATCAAAATCTGTTCAGAAAACTGATCATAGGGATTTCCTTGACTTCATCATATCATATAATAAAGCCATGCTAAATGGAAACAGATGGAGATTCATAATAAAAACACCAGTGTAAATTAAACGACTCGTGGATTTAAACTTTCTTATTGAAAAACATCTCCTGTAACATAAAGAAAATCCTGGCTGAAGCAACTTTCTGGCTTCTTATTTGTTTCAGGATCATATGAATTGGCAGAGACTGTCCTAATCTTTGTTCCTAGCACCCAATTTGACAACCTGTCCAGAGTCAGAATAACCCTGGCCTCACAGTTTTTCCTCGAGTCTCCTGCTGAGTGTAAAATATGGCTGTTATGCAGTTTGAATAAGATTTTTTTAAATGTCATGAGATGTCACGGTCCACAGAAAGGGAATACAGTGTTCTGCTTGCTGTGAAACAGAAAAAAGCCAACCAAACTGGTTCCTTCCTCCTAAGTACATAGTAACTGATGCACAATTAAGTCAGAGAGAAACTTTAAAAGTCTCATTTTAGTTACAAAGAATATTCTTGACAGATGGGTTTGTTCTCCCCTCAGTATGTGCACGTTACTCCCATTACTCTGAGTTTGGTTAATACAGTGAGGGGAGAGTAGGCCCTGACTTCAGTGCAAGATTAATTGGTTATAGCTTCTACCTTGCTGTGGTTCTTTATACTGAATGCTCCAAAGATGATATGCACATCTGCTGTAGAAATTATGCTGTCCACAAGTTCTCTGCAGTCGTTTGAAAAACTTTGTGAGAACTTGAAGAGATGCAACATGTGACTTTTTAAAAACAAAAGCAAAGCTGTTTCTTATAACTTTGACATAGCTATGGGATTAAAGAGTGTTGGCTCCATAGGATCACAGACCTAAGGACAAAAATAGAGACGTCTGAGGAGGTTGGTAAATGAAAAAGGGATGATGATATAACTGGGAATGAAATATGGTAGCATTTTGCTTATGGCAAATGTGTATAGCATCACTCATCCCTAATGCTGCTGTGTATTTCCTGTTTTTTCAGGGCCTACTGCTGGTAGCCATCGTGCCAGAATGCATGCATGTGAGAGAGCTGTGCGTGCACTGGGATTGGGTGACTACCTATGGTGATGAGCACCATAATGATGCCTCAGATACAGAATGATTATACATTTTCCGAATGGAAATATCATGGGATAGATCCTGAGCCCTGCCCTGCAGCACAGAGGGCGTGGCTGGTTAGTTAGTTAGTTAGTCCGCCATTATGCCTCTGGCATTAAGGGCAGCGATTAAGCTCCTCCACTCCTGTCTGTTTCTGACAAGTCTTTCAGTGGTTCCCCAGCTATGCTCCAGGTTTTTCAGCTCGCTTCCACAGCTCTTTGCCATGTGGTTTTCGGGAAGCCTCATTTTCACTTGCTTTCAGGTGTCCATCTTTTGCTCTTCTGGTGATGGAATCAACTTCCATCTGAAACACATGGCCGATCCATTTCCAGTGCCTTCTGGTAATGATGATGATGGTGCTCATATCTTCTTGGCTACACTGTATGAATAGATCTTGATTTGAGATTGTTCTGGGCCAAAAGATATGGAGGATTTTTCTGAGGCAAGTTGTATGAAATGAAGTCAGCTTGAACATGTCATGCTTTGTCATTCCCCAGCATCCTGCACTATAAAGTAGTGTTGAAAGCATACAAATCTGATAAATCTTGAGTTTAGTTTTGATCTATTTTGATGATTTCCAGACTGTATTTAAACTCCTAAAGATCTTCCTGGCTTTATTGATTCTATTTTGAATGTCCTGACTTGTTCCACCATCCTGGCTGATGGTACTGCCCAGATATGAGAATGTTTCTACATCAGTGAGAACATAATCCTCTATCCATACTGGTGATGGAGACACAATATTAAAAGTCATGATAGCTGTCTTATTGTGGTTGATTTTCAGTCCAAAATGCTGGCTGAATATGTTGAGTTGGGTGGTTTTCTCTTGGATATGTTGATGGATATGTGATAAGAGAGCAAGATCATCTGTGAAATCCAGGTATTCAAGGAATGAGAAGGATGTCCATCTAATACCTCTTGGCATGTCTTCTTGTGTATGCTGCATTACTCCATCAATGGCAGTGTTAAAGAGGAATGCAGACATGACACACACCCCTGCTGTACTTGTGTTTTGATTTCATAACTGAGTTCATTGTGATCAACATGTAAAGTTGGAATAGAAGCTTTTAATGTTGTTAATTATACAAAGAGGAATTCCATAAGCCCGCAGAATGTCATAGGCTGATCCTGTGAAGGCTGTTAAAAAGCCTTCTCAAAGTCTATGAAATGTATGTAAAGTTGTCATTGCCATTCTAGACATTGTTCTATTGTATTTTGTAGAATAAAGACCTGATCTGTGCATCCATGCTCTTTCCGAAAACTGGCTTGCTCTTTTCTGAGAATGCTATCAACTGCCTCTGGTATACACTGCACTATGATCTTACACGATACAAAAGGGGGCTGGAAACGTGGCTTAAACAGGAACCCCTCTGTCTGGGGAATCTCCAGTTAGTGCAAAGAAGATATCAGCTCTACATTTTGATGGGGGTACAACAGGACCTTGTCAGTCCTGGATATCTGAGGTGCTCAAAGAGGCCTTAAAACAACCTTTGCCCCCTGTCCTGGACTGTACCAAGCAGAGCTTGGGCACAGCCAAGATTGTGGGCCCACAGGTTAAAATTCTGTCCAATAATTTTTGGATTCCCAAACTGGGGTTTGACTGTGTTGGGGAACAGCATATCATCTTCTGTTGCTTTATTGCTTTGGGCTCAGCCATGACTAGTCTTCATCTTAATAGACACATTTTCCATAGGAAATGAATGTGCTGTTTGCCCAAAGCTGTTTCAGTCTGCAAACTCATTAGCTGCATTCTACCCAGTTGCATGTTCTCTCAACAGACCTGGTGTCCTCTCTGATGCCACTTACTTTACATGGCCTTGTTATGGGGTGTTCACTCCACACCTCACCTGAAAGGGTTAATGAGGCCAATAGGCCACACCTGCGGGGAATTAGATGGCAATCCCTAATTGATGATGGAGCCCAGGAGAGAAGGAACAGGTGGGGCTGGGTTAAAGCCAGGAAGTTGGTAGCAGAAGAAGGCTGTAGTGAGGAAGCCTGCAGTCATTCTGGGTATTAGAGAGGGAAAGGAGGAAACCCAGGGGAGAGTGGAAACCCTCTGCTGAGCTGGAGTAGAGGGCAGGCCTGGGTTCCCCTACCAGCCTCTGGGAAAGTGGTAGAGTCAAAGCAGTGGATTTGAGACTGCCTAGGAGCAAATGAGTCACAAAAGGAGAGAGAGCGCACCCTGGGTTGCAGAAAGAGAGAGAAGGGCTGTGAAGCATGTGAATGAGAGATGGGAATAAATGTCAGACTCAGTAGAGCTACTCCCTGGAACAGATAGGAGTAGGTGCCCTAGCAGTGAGTGGACCCCATGACAGACCTATTATATGGTGGAGATGGATGTGAGAGCCACTGTTTGAGTTGTCAAACCAAGTATCTTGTCTCAGCTGGCCCGGAATAAAACCCTAACCCTTTATTTCCAGGAAAATTCATACCCACATAAGGAAACTTTGTACAGTATCCTTAATACAGGACATAGGCAAAATGGATGAAACCCTAATAATTCTGAATGTAACCTGTTGTATCCACAATTACTAGTATGCATAGGATCCAATTCATCATTGCATAAATTTTCTTGCTTTTATTGTCTCTTCAGTCAATGTTTGTTTTAATGTCATAGCTGGTATTTGAAGTCTTCTATTTCTTGGGGCGATATTAATATAACTGCAGCTGAGAGACAACTTCACTTTTAAGAGTGATTAAATTCTTATAAATGGCTATAGCTCCTTTCTTGAGCCTATTCTGTGTCAAGATGACAAGTTGCTTATTGGTGTAGGAAATCTACACAGCAACACTGAGAATGTTTATTGTAGAATGGGAACTTTTGCCCTGTGAAGTCACCTCCTACTAGTCACCAGTAGGTTTCTGATATTCTATCACAGGAAATTCCTGGTGGTCCACAAAAGCAGTCCCCTGAGTGCAGCTGCTAAAGTGGGGGGGTGGAAAGTGCTGCACTAAACTGCAAGGAGTGAGGCTCAATGGCCAGTGTGGAACCTAGCACCTGTGCCCCGCAAAATGCAAACTGTGTGCACTTCAGACAATGTTAAAATGAACTATACAGGGAGCAAAGGTCAAGTGAGCCGTTATTGTACTGCGTTTTATGCAAACAAAAAAAATGCATTAGAGGATGTGCTTTGTATTCTAACAAGGTACTGTAGGATTATATTTAGGCTTCATGGCTTTGAAGCCCATGGTAACACCACCGTATAATCACCGCTCTTGATGTTAATGAGGAAATTATAAGGCACTCCATCTAACTGAGCAGTGTAGGAAGAATTAGAAACCTTTTAAGAGGACACTTGATGGGAGCTTTAAAGGCCTAGGGGTTTAGTTGGATTAGACCTTTAGCTTCATTTTCAGTATATGAATATTTCTGCAAATAAATGGAAAAATATCAGATTAGCATTAATTCCTCTCCTCCCAAGTATCTTCCACATGCTTGTCATCTCCCAGTTGATTCCCCTCTAATAGATTTCCCAGTGGACTCCCCTCACTCCACCCCATTTTCCTCTGCATACATGCCTTGATTTTATGCTCCACATTGTGAGAGTTAGTCTTTTGACTGAGGACAGCCGGATAAACCTTTCTTGAGTGCATAATTCTGCAGAGCAGTGAGCTTCTCTTGAGAGGTTGTGAACATCCTTGATTTCCATCAAAGTGAATTGGTCAGGAGGATGTAGAGAACCCTGCGTGAGGCATGCAGCACTTCACAGGATAGTGCTTTTATTGACTAAAAGGTAGCTACTGGCTGCTGAGTGACTTGAGGCTCTCCCTTCCTTTTAGGGACTGAGTATGGTGCTTCTGCAGCATGCCCAGCCTCTGCTGGTTCAGGGTGTGGAAGACTATATCTACCAATAGATCATAGGTTTCCAGAGCACTTAAGTTCAGCAACCAAGCAGGGTCTGAACTTTGATTTTTAACCTGAAAGCACTAATACCTTTACTAGGGTATGGAGTCTGAAAATCAGAATTGTCTCGAACTTAGCCCATCCCTCTAACATGAATACAAACCAACATTTTGTTGTTGGAAAAGTTTGAACTTTTTTTTCCCTCCCCCCTTGGTTTTCACTAACACGCTGAGAGATTATTTTCATGGTATTTTGGATTGGGCTAAAACCTCAAAATACAACTCAAAGGCTGTGTGATGAGATGTACAAACCCTGCACTGGCACAAAGTGGTTATTAGGAGCCTTTGTGCTCAGTCAGTGCTGCCCTGTTTTGCCTGGGAAAGGTATCAAGTCTGAAGGGAAAGGCTAAAGGGGGAAAAGTCCAGCTCAGCATAATGATGATGGGAGGAGGAGAGGACCATGGGGCTGGTGCCTTGAAAGAAGACGTGGTTGGGGTCATGGCCTGTCCTGGAGCTCTCTGAAAGAAGGCCTGGCTGGGACCAGAGGCTAACCCAACACTGCTAGGCACTAGAGCCTCCCTATGGGCAGGTAGGCCTGGCATGGGACTTTTAGAATTGCTTTGTTCCCCAGGACTATGATGTTTTTTCTTTTGGGATATGCAGAATGTCCCTGAGTGGAAAGGCTTAGAGGCACTCCACAGTAGGAGATAGCCCAGGGAGGAAATGGTGGGTCTGAGCAAACAAACCTTATTTGTTTATTACAGGGTCCCTGGGCTAGAACCCACAGTAGAGGAAGGGCCTGGGTCCCCTACTAATCCATCAACAAAGGTGGCACAGAGGCCCCAGAGCTAAGAGCTGGAAAGGGCTATTAAGTCTGAAGTCAGTCTGAAGATCTGGTGTGAAACTGCTGGACTATAGATCTACAGCACTCTGTTTAACCCAGAAGGGGAGGGACTATATGTGGCTGAGTCACAAAAGTAGACCACCACAGGACTGCAGTAGCTGTTGGCATGGGGGGAACTGAGAAGAGCCTTCTGCACCATGCCCTGCTGTGAGATCGTGCTGTCTAGTGAGTCGCTTTATTCCAGCTTTTTTTTTTTTTTTTTTTTGGGGGGGGGTGAGATGTTGAGTTTGATTTTTCTGCTGCCCTCTTCTGCAGCCTCTCAGTGAAGGAAAGGTCTGGGAGAGGGGAAATTATTCTGTGGATAGCATGAGTGGTCATGAGCATTGTGTCAGCCTGTAGGCATGTTAATGTCAGCCTGAAGCTCTAGAAGGGAAAGTTCCATTTTCAAAAATTGAGTGAGGCCTAAGTCATTTTTGAAAATGCTGCGTAGGCTCCTAAGTCACTTAGACACTTTAAAATTTTACCCTTTATCTAAAAAGAGAGGCAAAGGCAAGGCAGCAGCAGCTGATTCACTCTCCAGCCATCTCAGCCAAGTCACAATCTACTTCTCCCCTGCCCTCCCCACACACAACTTCCAGGAAAACCTGCAAAAGAAAAGGCATATTTGGGTAGGAGGAGACCTGCTTTAAATTTTTGCACCTCCTATTCAACACAATGCCATACAATATACAGGATGCAAGTATCCCAAGGCACCTTATACAATACAACCCAACAAAAGCACGCAAAAAAAAAAAAAAAAAGGCTACCACAGTAAAGCTATAAACCAAAACAAAAGGAAAACTCTTTAAAAAAAAAAAAAAAAAAAAAGCTATGTAAGGGAGACTCCTGAGATAATTCTTCTTTGGGGGAGGGGTGGTATGGAGATGTAGATGAGCAGGGACTATAAGCACTTTAGGACAGAAGCTATCTATTTTTGTGTATTGTATTGAACCCATTGGGTTGGAACCTCTGCATCAGCCAAGAAGCATGTGGTGCAGTTGAGGAGTTGGGAACAAAGGTGACCTTTGTGCTCTCCCCGATTCTCTGTCTAATCTGCTTTGGGCTGGTCCCCCAGTGCAGATTAGAGCAACCTGAAGGTGTTCACCAGCTCTAAGGGGCCATCACGGCTGCTGAGAAATCACTGTGGAAGAGCTGAGTCTTGGCCACTCTGTTCCTCAGCCAATCCCGCTGTGTGCTAGCAGCTGGGAGGGGCAGGTGTATAAGAGCTACTATGGCAATTCTATGCTACCTGAGAATCCATGCTTAGGAGACATCCTCCAAGGGACAAAACAGTCCACTAATTGTATGGTGCAAAGAGGCTGGAACATGGCCCAGGATCAAGGTCATGGTCAGCATTAAACAAACAACTTTGATTAGGCTTTTGTCTATTTTCTTTAACCCCTTTGCTGATGTATTTCACTGCATTTCCTGTAGAGGGGTGGTGCTTCAGGTGACATACCTAGAGCAGAACCTGACCTGCGTTCTGTCCCTCGTAATTTGCTGGCAACGGCACTCAAGTAGTACAGCAGTCTTGTCTCAAAGGGGTAAACACCATGTTAGGAGCAGTTAAACTACCTTAAACACTTGACTGAAGAAGTTAAATAAATAGGATACTGGCAGTTTAGGAAAGGGTTTATATTGTTATAAATATGAACAAGAGTAAAAAAAAATATCCAGCAAAGTTGTAGGCGAGATCTTTAATTGTACTAATTAGAAATAGGGATTTATTTTTTTTTTAAAGACCAACTTTTGACAATCTTGCTTTCATCAGGTCATGGCAAAACACAGGAAGGGCTATAAGGTATATTGGCAGAGAGTTATTTTTTAGTTTAAAAATTAAATGAGAACATGAAGTAAAAAGAAAAAGTTGTAAAAATAATGAAGTTGTGGAGTCTTGTTTCTCCTCTGGTGAATGTGCAATGGACTAACTTCTACAAACCAGAATTTTTACAGCAGGATATTGATAGCTGACAGTAGTGCAGAAGCTGAATATGGCAAAGCGGGTCATTTTAAGAAGCTTAAGTTGTCTCATTCTAAACCAAATATAAGGGGTATAGGATCTTCAGAAGTTCACCGCTACCATGCCAAATTCATTCCTAGTCTCACTCTGTTGAAATCCATGGAATTGCACCAAGTATTTGGTCTATTAGGGCTAATTGTAGTAATGACATTATGAACAAAAAAAGCTGCTGTAAGGTGACATGCAATGGGACTGGACAGAAGAGATTAAATGATCTCTAAGTAAAAGGATCTATTGCACCAAAGGGCAGCATACTGAAGTGTACATTTGTACCACAGCCTGTTGGTTTGTGCTAATCAGTAGCAATTCAGCCTTACCTGGATTAAGTCGAGGCCTATTTCTGACAGTCCAAAACTGCTATGTTGGAGTTTAATGTGATGGACAAATATTTTTGAATATCATTTGCATAAAAATAAAAGCTCAAATTATAGCACTTGGTTTGCATCACATGAAAACATTAAATCACTGCAAAAACCAGTGTATGGAATTAAACTAGGTCTCCAGGCTTCTCTGTTGGCAGCATGCTATTTTCTCTGCACAGATAAATTGGTGGCTACTGCACAGCTCTTGCAGTCAACAACAATACATGGAAATTAATAAATGTATTTATTGGGAGAGGTCACCGGTGAAACAGGAAAATCAGACTCCCAGCTTCCAAGACAAGTGTTCAAAGACCTCCTTTAGTTCAAGCCAGCAGAATTGTTCCTTCCCCGTCCCCCTGTAACAAACAAAGGTAGTTCGTTATTATTTAGGTTAACAGTTTTAAGTACAGCTGTTTTGTAACTTGCTTTTTCTATGGATGCAAATTGCAGCTACAAACAGTGTCAAATCCATCCATAATATGGAGTAGGCATTTGTGATGTGCCTAGCATTTATACCTAGGCACTACTGTATTTTTTTCTGAAGGGAAACTGCACTAAAATTGCATTGTGTAGTTTCAATTCACTACAGAATAACAGTTGGAAGGAAATTGCCTATTAGTTATTTTGCTGTCATTCTTACACAGTTGAACCTGCTTGCAGAGAGCTTGGATTTAGTGAAGCTCTGTTGATAGTAGAGAAGATCCTGAACTAAAACTCCCCAGGTGAAATCCTGGCTCCACTGTAGTTCAGTGGGGCCAGGATTACCTACAGATCTGAGCTTGGGAGAAATTTGGATTGGGGGCCAAACTTCGTGGCTGTTTGCATTTCTATAATAGACTAAACGAAGCACCCAGATCTGCCCTCCCTCCAAACTGTGGCGAAGTTTGGGTTCAAATCAGAATTTTGCATCTCTTGCCATCTGTGATGGGATGTTTACCTCACACTGGTGATGAAAGAATTAATGTAGGCCTGAGAGACCAATTAACCTGCCTGGCTGCACCTGGGAGGGGAGGGTGTTAGGCATAATTAAAGATGAAGTCCTGCTTTTGGGGCGGGGGCTGGGATATGTTATAAAGACAGAAGTCTTCTAGAGCAGAAGGGGTTGCAGGGAGAGAGGTAAGAACTCTACAATCCCTTTCTTGGCTCTGAAAGAGTGGGAGATCTGTGGGGAGCAGAAAGTTTCCTCCAGGAGGAAGAAAAAGCCCAGGGACGACACAGGATTGTAGCTCCTGTAGGTGGCCCTGCCATAAATATGGGTATTAGACCTTTGGGGAGAATCCTTGGGAGTTGGTGGTTGTTACAGAAAGCTCAGGGAGGGACTGGGGAAAAGGCATGAGGAAAGGCTAATGGTGGGAAGGATGCCAGGGAGGCGGCAGTAAGGTGTCTGATAATACAGACCTTGGCTGCTCATCTTAAGGTCCTTGGGCTGGAACCCAGTGTAAGGGGTGAGTCTGGGTTTCCCTACCAGTCACGAGGAAGATGGTGTGAAGCTTTCTTTGACATAAGCAGATCAGAATGATTTTAAATTCCTGAGCAAAGTGGGTAAGGAAGGACCACTGGCCAGTGTCAGAGTCAAAGACCTGAGACAAGGTCTTGGAGTTATTTGCTGGGTGTCTATTTGTTGGACTTTCTACTGGAAGGAGTGGGACTAAAATGTGGTCTTAACTGGAGGGCTAAAACCTGAAAAGAAGCATAGCATTGCAGGTCCCAAAGGCCTGTAGGCAGTGGGTACTAGAGAGGGAGAGCTCCTATGCCACACCCAACCACAAAGAGGTACCCTAGCAATGAGTCCTCCTGCCTAATCTACACCACTACTTAGTGGCAAAAGGGTTAGATTTAGGATTGTTCCTATGCATTTGAATGAGGCGATTGCAGTTGCAGTATAACTTAATTATACTACTTAATTATCTTGAGACACAAAGACTTAACTGAAAATTTGTCCCACTGTAATGTGAAATAAAATATCTGCAACAAGATGTTATTTCTGCATGGCAAAATGGAAAGGCATAGAAGTATCTAATACAGTTCCCTTGTTTTTATTAACTTCAGGTGGCAGAAGCATAGCATTGGGCTATTTAAAGTTGTGATATAATAATTAGTTGTGCAAAGTTGTTTTCTTTATTTCCTGAAAGGGGTCATTGCTTTTAATTGGGTTCTTTTTGAACTTTTTGGTTGTATAGATGAGCTACACATATTTACTAAACTCATCATTGATTACTTAAGTTGAAACCTTTAAAGATTTCTACTGAAAGTATAATACAAGTGCCGCCGCTGCATTACATCAGCACAATGAACCAAAATAAGGAGCAGAGATTCTAAACTGACTCTTTAATCTTAGGTTACTGACTTACTCAAAGGTAAGCAGGACACAGATCAGTTCTGGGCTTGTCAAACTTGGCAGTCTTAAAAACAAGTAACCTAACAAGTGAAGAATGCCTGATTAATAAAAGGTATTCGTCGCTGCTAGGTGGTCCTGTTATAACAAACCAAGGGTTGTGAATTCCTTTGCCTCTTCAGCGACTGTATGCATGTTGCATCATCCCTTTACTCCATTCTTGGATATTTGAGTAGCTTGCCTGTTCACAAGGATGAAGCAGATAAGCAGTGAGGTGATTGCACAGAGGGCATATGTATCTTTGTGCACCAAACAGCTGGGTGTTTAGTCTGAAATGTACTGGCTTTAATAGTGTCCTCTTAATAAAAGAGGAGAAAATGTTGGAATCTCTACAATTTACTAGCCTTAGAATCAGAAGCCTGCTGGGTGTACCTGAATCTATTCTACAGTGTCTCATGTGACAATGCAATATTCTGTCATGACCAGGCCTGTAACTCCCACCAAGATATCAAACGTGTGTTCATCGCTCAGTGATTCTCAAACCGTGCATGACCACTGGTCTGTAAACAGTTTGATAACCAAGCAATAGGGAATAAGAGTAAAAGGGGACGTGATCAGTACAAGGATTGCTCTCACATTGTGGTCCATAGCCCAATGGATCTACAATTTTTTCATTCTATTTTATTTCTGTCTTAGGGCGTAAGATTAAATAACATGCCAGATAAAGTCTAGGAGTTAACTACATGCACATTATTATTATTTGTATTATCATAGCCCACTAGAGTGCTCTCTCAATCTGCTTGTGAGTCAGTATGTATCACACCCAAGCAATGTAGTCTAGGTGAAACTGCACTAGAACCAGAATTCAAGTTAAACCCCTAGGAGAAGCCCCAGGACAACTCAGTGTTATAGTACCATATGCACAGATACAAGAAGGGAACTTGTGTCTGAATGAGGACAAGAAGCTGTTCAGCACGGAATAAACAGAGACAGTTTATTCCCCTAAAATGATGTGTTTCCTGACTAATGTCATGAAGCACTGCTCTAAAAATTCACCATTCCATGGCTTACTGTACCCTGAGGTGTCTAAATTTCTCTCCGAACTGCTCCAACATAGGGGCATCTCTCCCAGTGTCAGCAATAGTTGGAGGCTGAGTTCACACTGAATGCCAGCTTTTTACCACTGTGTTTTCTGACTTGTTTAGATCAGGTCTAGCTGACAGGGCAGTGAAAATGCAGGCAGCCGGGCAAGACTAATGCTCCAGCCATTGTTAGCGCTGATGAAACTACCCTGGTGCTAGAGCAACAGTGGGTGAATTTCTTCTATATGAAAATGATTGCACGATGTTTGGATTTTTAAAATGATTAGTTAAAACGTTTATTTAAGGGATGTACATTAGTTTAGCTTTGCCATGAATGTGTTGTAACCGATCCTGCTGCAGGCTGTCCCTTTGAGTATGGTGGCACACCTACGATGTCTAGCAGTGAGCTAGGTGTACCCCCTGCTTGGAGACAAGCACTGTAGGTGTTCCAACTACTAGGTTCTTCAGGGTCTAGCCCCTGATGGGGTCCCAGAAAAAACCAAGGCACACTGCAAATAAAGCTGCTTCTTTATTAGCGCCGCTAGAAACACGGAGTAACAGTATCCTGGCAAAGTTCCAAACTATGAGAGGGAGAGAGAGAAACAACACTCCCTACTTCAGCCCGAAGTGCAAACGAGTATGAAGATAAACTGGTCTCATTGTAGCTCCTTTCTTCTACCTGCTGCCATTGCGTGTTCCCTCTCAACAACAAGGTGGTTTTTAGCCCACCTCCCAGGTCCTCCAGACTCCAGTTGCCAGCTCCCCAGTATTCTCTCCTAGGCTGTGGGCTCCAGCCTGCTGCTCTCGCTCTCTCACAGCCAGGTCCCCCTGACCGCAGGTGGTACTTCCCTTTTCCTCTGCCAGGAGGACCGATGGAACCCTTTGCTGGCTGGATGCTCAACTGAGTGGTAACAGTTGAGCTAGCAGGTTGATGGCTATAGAATGCTTTGTTTTCCCTGCCCTTTAAAACTGATGTTATTTGCTAAAGGCTGATAATGTGCTTGGCGACCTACTAAACAGAGAGGGAGGCCTGGTCGCTGTTCTGTGGAGCTTACGGTCTACGCCATGTGCTAATAGTTACATTCTAAAATGGGTTGGATGTAGTGAGTGTGTAGCTGAAAGTGTGCCCATAGAATTTTTTAAAAAGCAGCTTTCCAAGGCCAGGCCCTAAAATTTGCGTCTAGGGTAGTCTAAATTGAATTTAGATGTGTTAAACTTTGTTGAAAGAGAGCCAGTGGTGTGACATGTATGCATAGATTCAGGTCTCTATGTGGGGAAAATGGCTGCAGGTGCAAATACAGGGTCAGATACCACCTCGCCTTTAGGCAGGAGTGCAGCGGGGGAATATCTTTCTCCCACTCCCTTCTCTAGTTTGGTCAGCCCACGTAAAAGCCAGGCATAATTGCAGTCCCTATGCGCAAAAGATACAAGGGCTGGTTCACCCCTATTCCTTTATGTGTGTGCATGGAATGCCAAAGTGAGAGATTCATCTGTGGAGAAGAACTGGTGTATAGGGGGAGTAGGCTTAATCTATCCATGTAGAGATGAAGTAGTGGTGTGTTTTCCATGTGTGCCAAAATGCTCAGAGAGGCATTCTGCCCTGGGTGCTCCCCCTAGGACAGTACATCTATATGTTACATGTAGCTAAGATGAAGGGGAAAAGAGGCATGAAGTGCTCTTTTAAATACCCAGCTGAGAATCCTCTGAAAATACAGCCCAGTGTTTGAGGCCAATGACACATCTATTACAATATTATTTCTATATTGTGGTAGTGCCTAGAAGCCCTAGTTGTGGGCCAGGACCCTGTTGTGTGGGACTCTTATAAACATGGAACAAAAATTCTATTCTCTATGGGTTTGTTATATTGTACTCATCATCATATTATCTGGCCACCTTCCAGTAGAGCATTAGGAAACATGACTAACATCTGTAGTGTGTTTTTTCTCATCCTTTCCCCAGAGGGAGAAGTATGTGCAGTGGAGTGTCTTATATATAAAATACACATACACACACACCTGTTGCTATGTGTTTGTGTAAGAGAAGGCAAAGTCAAAGAAATGCACCTCGCTCGCTGAGCAGAAGGTGATGAGGGCTGCGATAGTCCTTAGTTCCTGTCATTCCAGTCTGACCACCAAGAATGCTGTCTCCCTGTAAGGGTGGGCACTCACCCTTGGAGCATCCACTGGTGATCCAGTGTGGACCCACAGTTATGTCTCTAGTTCAGTTTCTTCTAGTTCAAAAAGTTCAGTGAGACTTGTATACAGTGAAGGATGCCCCATGAGGGGCTTAGTTTATTTGATCAATCACCAAAGGTTTTATGTAAACAAGCCTCCTTCTGCTGTAAGACCTCATCAGACTTCTCCATTGCCTAGAGCTCTGCAGTCTTTCCCCTGCTGACTCTGAGTATCTCTCAGGCACTTCCTCCCTGGAGAGCTTTGTAGTCTCTCTTCTCTGGAGGCTGTTCCTCCTACAGGGAGCTTCGGCTCTCCAGGGAGACACCATTGGGTGTAGCTTCTTGCTCAGGTCCCATGAGGAGCTCTCTGTGTTCCCGGCTCCTGTCTCAGCCCTAATAACCCTTTTAAAGGCCCATCATGTTCCTTATCTAATTAACTACTACTCAGTTACTTAGCCAATTAACTATTCACAGATGCATCTGCATTGGCTAGTTCTCTTTAGTGGAGCCTGCCACAGGAAGGCTGGATGTCTGGGCCAGCCCCTGTGGCACTCCAGCATGGACAAGTTCTACCTTACTGGAGAGAGAGTTCCATTGTGCCAGAAGAGCAAAGTTGTGGATCATGGTCCTCCTCATGGAGCTTTAGTCGATCTTTTTACATATCCTGGGCCCAGGCCATTGAACCCTTTTAAGATAAGGACCAAGACCTTGAACTTGACTCCATATTCTATCGGACCCCACTGAAGAGAGCCGAGGATGGGTCTGACGGGCTCACGATGTGGTGTTGAGGGAGATGCGTGGTGGGGTACTGTACTAATTGGAGTTTCATAAGTGCTGAAGTCTTCACGCCCAGATGTATAGCTCTGCTGCAGTCCAGATGGTGACAAAGGCCAGATCATCATCTGCCGAGGTAAGGTGGAGTCAACTAGCCAACTGCAGACAATAGAAATCTGGTGCAAAAAGTGTACACTCTAAGCATAAGACAAAAGACAACAGGTAGATACAAACAGCTGGCTGAGCACAAGAAAATAGTGGAACAGCATTGGTCAGCATGGTAGCCAGTGGCGCAATCAGACCTTTATGCAGTATTTTTGTGCACATGATTGGTGGAAAGCTTCCTATCTTGTGAGCAAGTGGCCACAAGTTCAAAATGTCTAGCTACTCTCTTCTGAGGAAGGTTGGACCAGTGGCTTGGGTGCTAACCTGGCTTTCAGGAGAATGGGGTTCAGGTCTCTGCTCTGTCTTAGACTTCTGCATGGCCTTGTGCGCAAAATCTCTTTGTGCTTCAGATCGTAATCTATAAAACAGCATTAATAGTACTTCATAGGGGAGTGGTGAGTACATTTCCAAAAGAAGTAAGAGACACTCAGATACTATGGTGATGGGGGCCAGAGAAGTACCTAAGGCTGCTAAAATGCAGACATTTGTGCTCAAAAAGTTGTGCTCTCTGATCTCTAGTTTATTCAGCTCATGATCATATAGAACAGTCAAACAAGTACTTAAAACAGCATTAATAGGTCAGGATACAATAACTCACATTAAGGGATTATGTATATTGCTGGGGAAATTATAATCCCCATTTGTTTCCCTTAGAGCCACATTTGCTGATAAAACAAGCACTATCCAGTATAGATTAGGCCATGTCTACCACTTTCGCTGGCAAAACTTGCATCGCTTTGGGGTGTGAAAAAACCACACCCAAGTGACATAAATTTTGCCAGCATAAATGGCAATGTGCACAGTGCTATGTTGACGGGACAGCCCGCCGACATAGCTACCACCACACATTGAGGCAGTTTTATTATGTCGATGGGAGAGCGTTCTATCATCATCATTGAGTGGCTACATGAGCGATCTTACAGCGGTGCTGCTGTGTTGATGCTGCTGTAAATTCACTAGTGTAGACCTGTCCTTAGCTGCTGAGTCATAAAGTCGCTCTATTGTAATTCTAAATATGCCCTATCAGCGGTTTCAGAGAAAAATTAGGAACAGACTATAAACAGTAATTGAATGAAACGTCTGACCTCCAGGTAGCATGAAAGTGAAAAGTATTTCATAAATCCAGGAGAGAGGCAAGTGTCATCTTCTGCACAGACACCTAATGTGGGTCTCTGCAAGAAGGAAGGATCTTAGCTGGAGTGGAGCTAAGACGATAGGTATGCTGAGAATATCTGAATGTAAATCAGTATAACCCAAGACTAGTTAATTGTTTAGTACTGAGAAGTAGGTGTGGAGTCATTGCTTTTGCCTCCTTTCATCCAAACATTTTAAGTGCTCATCCTGATTAGAGATGGGACTGAACCATAACGCCAAATATCAACAAATTGGGACTTCTCAGGGGTTTGGGTACAAAACCCAGATCCCAATTACACAACTGGATCTTCTCCTTTAACAATTAACACTAACTTGGTCCAAAACCCTCTATTCAAACACCCCAATATTTGTGGGTTTTCAGATCTAGACCTGAATTGGGATTGAAATTTCAGGATTAGAGCCTCTGAGTATATTAGGCTGGATCAGAACCCGAACTGGAAGACACCAATATTTGTGGGTCTACAAACCCAGATCCAAATTCTGCAGCTTTGGGCCCACCTCCAGTCTTGAGCAGTGCTTGTATTTCCAACTAATCAGCTTAAACTAACAAACCCACTTCTCTTTCTACCTTAGTATTGCCACACATATAGCACGTAGGATGTTGTCCTATTCTAAGACCCTCTGATAGGAGATCACTCGAGCTTCTACTTAGGAACAGTAAACAATGCAATGGTCTTCTTTATTGCTGCTATACTGATCGTTACCAGCAAGAATAAATAAAAGACATTTCACTATAGCACATTTCTTCACCATTCTAGAATTCATCTCTTTTAAAGCTACTCACTGGAACTGAATTCCTTGAAGTTTTATATGTTGATAATTAACCTAGGGAATGCAGTGGCGAAGAATAGCAAACTATCTCTTGTGACCTTACATTACCAATGTAGGCCAGTCTATTTTAATACATTTCTTCAGGTTGTCTTTATAAGCTTCAACCTATTTGTGTCCAAATGCTGTAATATTTACCCAGTAGCAAAAAGAATAAAATCTATCTACTGGTGTTTGAACAGGGTTCATTGTATGTTGCTGTATCAGTTACAAAATGATCTCATCTAACAAGAATGCCAGTTATGAAGATAGGAATCCTTTACATTCAATCCAAGGGAGAGGAGGAAAACTTTTGGCACATCCCTACAGCCCAATAGACCAGGGCGGCTCACAACTGTCTGGGTCTGGTTCAGTTAAAGGTGACCTACAAAGTGGAAAAAAAATTGGGTGTGTTCTCTGTTTGTAAAATATAGAATTAACTTTTTTCATATAGATATTTTCCCCCTCTGCTTGTTTTTTCTATTGAAGACAAGGCCTGATCTTCTAATCAGAATCTTGCAAGGACTAGTGAAACAATGTCACATAAGAGTGAAAGTTGAGCAATCGAAGGGAAAGGATTTTTAATCACTGTTTGAACCTGTTTTGGGTGTGTTGACTGTTTTGTTAACATATATTTAACTTAAATGGCTAATGAATAATTTGAAGAAAGGATGTCAGCTGTAACACCTCTGTCTCTTCCATTAAAGTGTAAAAGTGCACAATACACATTCACTGCTTGAGAGGAACAGCATAGAACTCCTAGCCCAGGGGAGATGCGGCAGGGGTGGGGTTAAAACCTCTTTAGCCATTTTGTGCCTTCCTGATCTTGGGCTGCTCTGAAGTCCCAGGGGTAATTCAGACACTCGGGGGGATTTCTAACAGCCTTCTGTGGCTGCCCTGTGCAGCACTGTCTGGAACTGTAGCACTTTGAGTTGTGACTCTGCCCCCGCCGTGCACTTCCTGCATCCCTACACCAAGGCTTGCCAGAGGGTTTTCAGAAGGTAGCCTTATGACTCTTTGGTCTAATTTCTTGTGCTGGGGAGATCCAGGCCTTCAGAACCCAATTTATGTTTCTCCAGCCCTTGGATTTCACCATCCAATTATCTAGTGTAAACTTCTCAGGCACTATAACACCCTTAACATGGAGTCACAGACAGTCCCCTTAGGTACTCCGTTCTGTCTTGCCATCCAGGTAAGCACACCTTTGTGATAGCTGGTTCCTTATACCGCGAATCGCAGCAATATTCAGGTTACTTTCAACCCAACGGACCAGTCATTTACCCCAGGTCAAATGCACCTTAGATCTCACACCAGTGAAAACACTTGTAGCCAATCCTGTAATAAACTATATATAGATTTATTAAATAGGAAAAAGACACAAGAGTTCTTTACAAGGCTTAAGGAGATGACCATATACACACAAAGGAGGTACAATCTTAAGTTTCAAAGGGTAATAGAAGCTTCTATAATAAACAAGCTTTATATATCCTTTAGGGCTAAGCACTGGGGTTCTCTTGCTAGAAAGCTTTCCCTTCAGACTCCGAGCAGCACAGAGACACAGTTCCTCCTTTTTGTGGGGTTTTTACCCTTTTCCCCACTTCTGCTCTGAGCTGCAAATTGTAGCATTTAGGCCTTGTCTACACCAATGGTTATGCCAGCAAAACTTTGTCACATTGGAGTGTGAAAAAAACACACCTCTGAATGATATAAGTTTTCCTGGCATAAGCATGAGTGTGGACAGCACTATGTTGGCGGGAGATGCTCTGCGCCTACATATCAACCCCCATTCATTTAGGTGGTTTTATTATGTCAGCGGGAGAGCTCTCTCCCACTGAAATAATGTGGCTACATTCACACTTAGGCCGGCAAAACTTCTATCACTCAGGATGTGTTTTTTCATACCCCTGAGCGACAAAGTTTTGCTGGCATAACTGTGAGTGTAGACAAGGAGGACAATACTCAGCTTTGAAAATCTTACCTTATGTATCTGGATTGGCGTTGATTGTTCTATCTGCTTAACTTAAGGCCAGATCCTGCATGCTGCTGAGTGCCCTCAGCATCACCTGAGTCTGTTTCTTGGATATGGATTCTTCCCTTCTAAGTCCACTCCTTATCTTGAATTTAGAACCAATAAATGGGAAAAATCCTGTACAGAGAAGGAATTAGCAGCTTGTAGAATTCACTGCCTTAGAAGGTTATACAGTCCAATACTCTGGTTGTATTTTTTTAAAAAAAATGCTCGACAATTTAATGACCACTAATATGTGTAGCTACACATATTAAGACAATGCTATGGGTATCGAGATAACAGTAATCCAATCTCTTCTCACCCTCAGGACATAAACTGCTCACTTGTGGTAGCAATAACACTTTTTCCAGGTACAGAATTGCACTGCACAATTCCAGAATTCTGTAGCACAATTAAGCACCGTGTGTGGTAGGAAAGAGGTCTTGCCTTCCTCTGAAGCATCCTTTATTGACAATGGACAGAAGCAGGACACCTAGATCAATGAACTGATGATCTGATGCTATGCAAAAGCCCAACTTCCTAAACAGGAATGCCATTTATTTGTTTAAAATTTCAAAAATATCTCCTTATTATCCCTTTGTGTCTGAGCTAGTGATCTCTATCCCTTTCATTTTTCAGCCATACTACCTCATCCCAGGCAAGCAGGGTTGGGCCACCTGGAAAACAGAGGGTGCTTCAGGAAAGGCTGTTGGTGATTCAGTACAGTAGGTGGAACTCCACCCTCTGAGTCAACACTGATGCAGTGTTCCAAAATGGTGTAGTGGGACATTGTGCTGCTGGAGGAGCAGAGGGCAGAGACAGAAGCAAGGGTGGTAGCTGAGCAGAGGCAGTCCCTAGGGTTGGGGGAAGTGAGGTGGGGAGGGAGCTGGTGGACCCAAAGAGGTGCTGGGGAATTCCCCTGCCCATCAGTCTGTAGTGAAAGGAAGGAGCTTCCCCCTCCTCCTTGTATGTGCAGTATTTTATTTTGTATGTTTCAGGTTCTTTAGAATCATAGAAGATTAGGGTTGGCAGGGACCTCAGAAGGTCATCTAGTCCAACCCCCTGCTCAAAGCAGGACCAACCCCAACTAAACCATCCCAGCCAGGGCTTTGTCAAGCCGCACCTCAAAACCCTCTAAGGATGGAGATTACACCACTTCCCTAGGGGTATGTCTTCACTGACGGTGGCAAATTCGGTGCAGCAGGATCGATTCTTTGGGATCAATTGAGCGGAAGTGGAGACTCAACTGAATACATCCACCCCTAGAAAAAGAGTAACGCTGCATCCACAGGAGGACATTTCCCGTCAGTGCAGCATAATGGGGATGCCAAGCTCATTAGAATTTAGGAAGTCAACAGGAGATACACAAGCTCCTCTACATAGCGTATCTCCTGCTGACTGCCACCAAATTTCGCGGCAAGTCTAGACCAGGCCTAGGTAACCCATTCCAGTGCTTCACCACCCTCTGAGTGAAAAACTTTTTCCTAATGTCTAACCTAGACCTCCCCTACTGCATTATGAGACCCTTATTCCTAGTTCTGTCATCTACTACCACTGAGAACAGCCTAGCTCCATCCTCCCTGGAACCCCCTTTCAGATAGTTCAAGGCTGCTATCAAATCTCCCCTCATTCTTCTCTTCTGCAGACTAAACAAGCCTAGTTCCCTCAGTTTCTCCTCATAAGTCATGTGCTCCAACCCCCTAATCATTTTTGTTGCCCTTGGACTCTTTCCAATTTGTCCACATCCTTTCTGTAGTGGGGGGCCCAAATTGGACACAGTACTGCAAATGAGGCCTCACCAGTGCCGAATAGAGGGGAGTAATCACTTCCCTTAATCTGCTGGCAATGCTCCTGCACACTGTTGACTCAGATCCAGCTTCTTGTCCACTGTAATCCCCAGGTCCTTTTCTGCAGTACTGCTGCCTAGTCGGTTGGTCCCCAGTCTGTAGCAGTGATTGGGATTCTTCCATCCTAAGGTTCAGGTTCTTTCCTGAAATGCAACGTGCAAAAAGGGGCAGGTCCTCCTGAGAGCTCAAAAATCAGAAAGTAAATCAAATGTTTAAAGTCAAATCAAATCTCATGATTGTTAAACTAAACTCAGGATTTGTGTGCGTATGTGTTTGTGTGTGTGTTTTGTCTGATTATTTTTGAACTTGTAGGTTTGGCAGTACTGCCATGCAAGTGAGGGAATAATACAATGGATTTAAAATAAGCAAAAAGAGAGAGTCACCATAATTGTGTGCATCCTCTCTCTTACTTTAATGCAACTCCATTGATTTCAGTGGAGTTAATCCTAATTTACATCAGTACAAAGTGAGAGGAGAATTGAGTCAATTGTTTCTGTATTGCTGATAGTTACATAATAAATCTGAAGAACCTTTAATCTGGCAATTGCACTGCAGATAGTACATTTTTAACCCTAACTCCTCAGAAGGGGTCTGCACTATTCATTATTACTTGTCTCTATCCAGTTCAAGTTCATGGTGATAAATCTAGTTTATAAAGCACTTACAAAGATGGGTGTGGTGTGCTGATAGCATTCATGATTAAGTGCTTTCCTGTGTCAAATATAGCCTGTAATATACTACAAACAAGCAGTTGATTTTTATACAAACTGATCTGGCTGCTATCAGACTCTCTGACATTTTATATGAATACTTAAAATAAATCCAGAAACAGGAAAGAAAGTACAGAATTATTGTTTTAAGCTAACTGCGAGGGCTTATCTTCAAAGTGGCAGAGTTTCTATTGTATTTAGAGAAACTGCTCACTACACAGGCATAAAGGTTAGTAGCATGTGAGAGACTGGAATTAAAGTCCAGTCCCAATTTTCACATCTACAATGTAGAACTTATTCCCTTTTTGTTTTGTTTTAATGTGAAGACTGTATGAAGTCTTTGCACTACTATTTTTCAAGTTTACTAACTTTGGACCAAGTCCTAACACTCCTGCAGTTAGTGAGATTTTTGCTATTGATTACAATGGGGCTGGGATTTGGCAGTGTGTTTTCAAAACTGTAGGGCTGGTAAAAGACTGCAGTCCACTGAGGGACAGGACGGGCCCATTTAAGCCAAGATTTTCAGATGTGACTTGTGATTTTTGTATGTCTTAAAGTTTAGCTACCAACCTGAGGCTATTTAGGTGCCTGATTTTTAGAAAATGGTGAACACCCCGTCTTCTGAAAATCAGGCCTCTTCAAGAAAGGGGTACAACTAGAATTTTATTAAGGAAGGGGCCCAGGTCAAGCGTTCCTGTGATGCTCCAGCCCCTCTGGGCCTCATTCTTACTGCTGTCCCTAGTGCATGCATACAGTTTTACAGGGAATGACGCACAGGGGCAGAAACATAGATAGCCTCTCCACAATATTTCCATTGTGGGGGCACTAGCCCCCCATATTCCCAGTTCCACAGCCCCTGGAAACGGGGGACCCTCAGCATGTCTGAGCCTGGCACAGCACAGGGAGCCCAGCCTGCCATGGTGTAGGGCAGGGGGTCTCCCCCAGGGCCTACCAGTCCCCACCCTTCCTGGGTAGCCAAGGACTGAGCTGCCCAGCTCCAGGAATCATGGCTGGAGGGAGGCTGACTGAGGGAGGAGAATCCCCGGATTGTGATTCCTGGAGTTGGGTGGCTCACGTCATGGCTGCCTGCATGGGGCGGGGGCTGGCAGACCCCGCACTGGCTGAAGCCTGACTTGGGACCCCAGGAGACCCCCTGTTGCCACTATGAGCTGGAGGGGAGGGGCCACCACATTCAGCTATTGCCACTGTCACCTATGGCCATGGCAGTCTGAGCTGCGCCCCTCCCCCATCACCATTGCATTCCTGCTTCGAGGTATCTCAGGTTGGGCACCCAACAACTAAGGTGCACAAAATCACTAGTCAATTTTGAAAATATTGACTTGAACCCCTAAAATGTATCACAGAGGGGAGGTACACTAGTAAGGATGAGAGAATACTTCAAGATTTATTGAGAAACTTAACCCATCATCTAGCTAAAAATCAAATATATTCAACAATGAATGCTTAGTGAGACTGGAAAAATATGGTTGGGCCTTGTAACCGGATGTCTGTTTATGGAATTCAAATATGTGTGAGACTATGAGAGTTGCTTTATGCCTTCCTGACTGTTCTCCACAAGCCAAAGATGGCTGGCATGGCACTTCAGTGCCAAATTTCAAACATAAGGAATTAAGTAATCATTTGAAGATAGATGTGGATTTGGCAATCTAATCCCTGGAAAAAATTGTGGGACCTTTTCATAAAGTCACAAAAAGTGAAAGTTGGAGAACTTAAAATCCACATGAAACAATCAAGTGAAAAATATTGCATGAAATGCCATCCAAAACAAGAAAAAAGCCTATGAATTTCACACAGCCCTACTGTTTTCTTGTTAATGTCCTGACTTTCCACCAGGGCTGTATTATCCATTAGGCACAATAGGCACAGTGCCTAGGGCCTACAAAACTTTCAGGGCCTATGAAAAAATGTTCATATATAATTTTTTATTTTTATTTAAAAAACTATTTATTAATAGCTTAAAATCAAATTAGTTATTTCGGTCGGGGGGGCCTACGAAGGGAAGTGTGCCTAGGGCCTATGAAGGTCTTAAAACGGCCCTGTTTCCCACTTGCTAGTCTTATGAGCCCTCATCCTGCATACACTTACCCAGAGGAGTATGTATGAGAATAGTCCCGTAGAAGTAAATGACAAGACTTGCAGCAAGAAGTTATTCCTTTATGTAAGTGTTTGCAGGATCAGGCCCATAGTTACTACAAGAAAATCATATTCACCAGAAGAAGGAAATAGAATAGGGAATTCAAAAGAAAACTCTACTTGGTTGCTGCCATCTATATCTTTAGTAAGGGAAAATCAGGATAAAGTGAGTTGTGTGAAGTAAAGAAATGTATTTTGACCTCAGCTGACCAATCTGAAAACCCAAGCAATGATTTTGACATGTACAGGGTTTTATTTTAAATGGTGAGAGACATGACTAGTTTGGTTCAATAAAGGAACAAGGAGGATTTTTTTGTGTTGATAACCAGATAGATAAGAATTTTTCATAAAAGGCATGAAATAGGTAAGAGCATTCCCAATAACTGGACACATTCCACCAATTTGTTTAATATTTTTGTACTCTCCTGAACTGATTCCCACTCCCATCCACCACCCTCTAGTCACTCTAGTAGCTGAAACACAGTTGGCTTCTTCTTCTCCCAGTATAATGTTTTCAGCTATGGTGAAGGTATGACCACATTTCTTGTCTGTTTGTTTTTTCTTATCCAGCTTCTGCTTAAAGGTAATGGTTATGTGGTACTAATCAGATGCATTTTGTTTATGCAACACCAGCATCATCCATGGTGTAAGCAGATTTCTGGGAACTGGTTAATTAATGCCAGAGAGCCACCAGAATCTTATAAACACAATTTGTCATCAAAAGAAATGTTGCTCACAACCCAAACTACAGTGCTTTCTCTTACAATTAAAATTGTAGGTAGCCCTTCAGGCAAACAGGAGCAGGTGGGAATGAGGTGATGGTTAGAGGGAAAGATGCCTGACTGAGAGAACTCTAAACTCCACACAAATAGGGCCTCTGCTCCAAAGAAACTTATGAGTTCCCCAGTGCAAGAACCTTTCCAGAACTGCACATTCTAAGGTACAGGAGTGGGTTAGGAGTGGCTTTTCAATCATGCAGACCTTAGGATGTCTGTGACAGCGAGGCTCTGTAGGCTGCTGGCCTGTCCCCTCAACCTAGTGAAGAACCAGGGTTGCACCCAAGTCTGTTTCAGGCCCTGTTTTTTCTCAGTGCTTTCACTATATTTCTTCCAGCTAACACAAATTCAGCACATCAGTTGGCCTTTCCTCCCTAACTTGGGGTCTTCTGCAGGAGCCTATCAATTCTCCACAGATTCCCACTTTCCTAGCCATGTGCCTGGGAGTCTGCCTGCTACAGGAGCCAACCTGTTGTCTGTAGCTCCTCCCACCCTCTTTGACACAGGGGCTGCCTGGCAGCTCTCTGCTCCAGCTTAGCCACTTGCTGGCCTTTACGATCTCCTGATCCCTAGCCAGTCGTCCTGTGATTGGCTCCTTTAGGAGATGCATAGGAGGGGAGATCCTGTCTGGCTGACTTTAAGAGGTCCCTGGAGGTATTGTTCTCTTCCAGTTCACTTGCAAGGTCAGTTGATTCCCCTGGGAGCATCTGCCTCTTCTTGATCCTGTCTGCTGGACTGGAAGAATACATCCATAAATATGTAGCCTCCAGGTCTATCAACAGCAGTTGCATTAACAGCCACTTGCTGAGGCTGCAAAGGTCAAGAATGGGCCAGATCCCCCATCACTCCATTGATCTCCACCAAAGGCAGAACCACAACTCTGCTCCTTTAGGTGGAATCGGGAGAGTGGCTCTCTTGAAAGGACCCTGTACTGATGCTGGAGGACAAGAGAAATGTCTGGATCTGTGTATATGTGAGAAAGCTGTGAAATACTTTCAGTATTTGTGAAATACCTACTTTCTGAACCTGTCATTGGAAAAGGCAGAGGTCTAAATTCCCTGTGAAAGACCATCTTTCCTTTTTTTGTCTGTAGTATCAAGAGAGGAAGCAATGGAATTTATGAAGGTAGATTTTTGGAAGTCAAGAGCACATCATTGCCTGCCAGGCTCCTCATGGCAGAACTGGGAACAGTTTAGTCATAGGGCATGAGTCACATGACCCAAAACTCAGGCCATAGTCACTAGGGTTTCCATCTGTCCAGGTTTTCCCAGGCTCATCCCTTTTGTGAGGTAGCTGTCCTGGGAAATCTGTAAGGATTCCCAGTACACATTGCTAGCTATTCTGTTTTAGGGGCTCAGTATCATCCCAGATGTCCAGGGTTTTGCATCTGAAAGGTGGCAATCCTATCGGTCACTGAAAGATTTACTTTCATTTACAGAGCTTTCAGCAAACCTGGTCTGATTCCAAAGACTGAATTTAGGTTGATCTCCAAGCAAACCCTCAAGAATTTATGGAAAACTCCTGAAATGCTAAATTGTCTTTGGCTCTCCGACTTAAGCATAATTTAACTAGTAAAGATGTGCTTCATATGTACTCAAGAACGTGTGGAATCATTGCAATGTTTTAAAGGTCTTTTGAGAAGCCTGATCACAAAGGTTTACAACTGCTCTGATTGTGCCGGCAGAATATGATTGATAGTTCTACTTATAAACAGCCTGTTCCTCCTATTGCAATCAATGGGAGTTTTGTCATAGATTTCAATGGGAGCAGATTCATTCCCTATATCATAAATGAAACCTTAGCAGGGCTTAGGGGGGTGGACGTGAGTTAGAATGAAAGTGACTCCTTGGTCATAACTATCAATGATACCGTAATGCTATATTACAGTAGTGCTGAAAATGAATATGTTTAACAGGCAAATCCTGATGTCTTTACTCAGTTCCTGCTCACTTCAGTGGGAGGATGGTCTGGGTAAGGAGTGAGTGAGAACCTCAGCATTTGACTCAATGGAAACAGGCCATTTTAGTGTGTTTGAGGTTGGGAGAGAATTGAAAATGTAGCTACTGTACACAGTGTAGCCGAAGGCATAGAGAGAACTTAAACGTAAATCAGTGTGGCTGCAAACATCAGACTGGGAGGTGATAGACTGAACTAGTTCCTGGGATTTGCCAAATCCGGTACATCTAGACTTAGGTCTTTTTTTAAGGTTGAAATGCAAGAAGGGAGGAAAAAGATGTTTCAAAGCATTTGGGAGACGTTTGCCAGACGTCTTCAACACTGCAATTCTCACTGTTATGGAACCCTGCTTTATTGTTTATCTTGGGTAAAGCCTTTTGTAATTAAATCAGTATTAACTCTGTCACATCATTCACTGCCGGTAGATATCCAAGGCAATGATAACAAAAATGAAGCTATGAACAGACTGCATGCATGACAAGAGAGTAAAGAATAAAACAGTAGCATGGGGTAGTACATAGAATTCTACTACATTAATAGCCATAGTAAACCTACACTGCCTGCTCAATAACTATTTAATCATGCTGTGTGTCTAACGCTCTTAGACTAGTTTGTTAACACAATCCCAGTTTGTGGTGAGGATTTTGACAGCCACTTCATTCAGCTAAAAGGTGGTGGGAGACAATCTCATTGTGTTTTTAATCATCTGTGTTCATTAGCAAGTGCAAAGCCCTCAAAGCCATGTTTATGTTTTTCTGCTAAGTGAGCGAAGGTGTAGTGCTCTCTCTCTGACTCAGCATCAGGCAGACATGTAGTAGGGGAGGCAGCCAGGTTGTCCCAGAAGGGATGACTCAGGATCATGAGGCCATTAGAGGCTGTGTCCATTCTACTTCACTTCTTTTTTAATTAGCTGATTAGTTGGCAGCCTAACAGTAGCAGCAATGCAAATTGGAGGTGTACGTCTGAAGGGCAGTCGGTGGAGCCACTTCCTGCAGTGCCAGTACAATGTTTCATCAGGCTTAGGTCTCCTTCCTTAGACTGGCCACTGCCTAGATAATCTCGTGGGGACTAGCAGAGGGAAAACTCCTTACCGTGATTCACACATCACCTGAAACAATGTCACAGCACAATTTCAGATTAGAAAATGTAATTACACTGATCAATTGTTTACCCCGAAATTGTTTGAAGTTTTTCAAAGGCATTGTTTGCAGGCAAGGCAGTATCACTCCCATTGTGTGTTTTGCGTACTGGGCCAATAGATAGTGACATGAACTCCCAAGAACACGACCCTCTCTGAAAGCATCAAGCTTTAAAAAAAATAAGGTTTATCACACAGGCCTAGAGTCACATGCAAGTTGCTGAAAGGTAAAAATATTTAAATCTCAGACTATTCAGATGCCACTGATTATGATGCAATTTGAAATTGGGTACTGTGCTTTTCAAGGATCCTGCACACCCTGAAGTCAGTTGGGGTTTTGCCCATGATTTTGTTGGAGCAGGTCTGTCTACTATGTTTGATCTCCTAGTACAAAATGAGAGAAATAGCTAGCTAGAGTTGCACAACATGAAAAATCCCTGGTGTGGGTAGTTATCAAAATCCCTTACAAATAATCAGATAAAAATTCTATAGTTTGAGGGGGGAAGGAACACAATAAATTCAGGGCCACTTTGTCAGGGGAGACAAAACACAGCTGTTTTTGTGCTAACAAAACTTAACTCACAATCAGAGCTGTGCTAAACCAGCTGAGGCTGGAGCTAACCCAGGTTATAGTTTTGTATCAAAACCGGACAGAACTCAGCAGCTTTGAATGAGTTTCATTCTGACCCTGAAATTCAAAGCTAAACTTGGGGTGGGAGAATCCAACCACCAGAGGCTTGTAAATTGAAACTGCTGTGTTACACACAGCTGTCTCAGAATATGAAAGGCCAGATTCTTATGCCTGTGTACCTCTGGAAGCAAAATCTGGCCTGAAATATTTTAAATATTGGGCCTTTTTATGTTTGAGACTAAAATTGTGTTGCTAAGTTCCTGCCTCCACCTTTCTCACTCCCTCTGAACCCTCTTGGAAAAAAATCTAAAGTAAATTATATTTGTTACTTGGTATCCATTCTCTGGAATTATTATTTGAAAACATCATAGTGTCCTGATGAAAATGGTGTCTGGTTTTGGTTCCAAAACCAGAATATTTCTGCTTTGTGGCTGTTCTCTCAGATTTCAGGCCAATCTGATGAAAAATAATGAGAGAAGATGATCTCTCCCTACCTTTTTTTCCAGGTCCCTTCCTGATTTCCTTCCTCTTAACATCTCAGGCCTGTCTAAACCCCGCTGGCCACCTTACTCAACCTTCCACTTTACTCACTTTTATAAAGTGTTATTTATTCATGTAATGAAACCTTCAGGGCTAGTATATAGCAACCCAAAGCAACCACATGGTTGTGTATTTCTGTATGCCTTATCTAAGTGATCACTTGTGATATGTCTACTTTTATATATTGAAATCTCAAGTCAGTGACTTTGTCTGCCCCAGTACAAAGGGAAAAAAGAGATAAGGGGGGAGGATCATTACAGAGGAAGAAGAAATTTGAGTAAATTTTGGCCAAAAAAAAAGGTTTTGGGGTGCAATTTAGAAATATCACTGATTGGACTTGGTTGTATTATTTGTATCACTCAATGTGAGTAAGAATGGCCAAATCAGGCCCTAAATATTTGCCAAGACAACTTTTTCTCCAGATTGAAGCAGGAAGTTTTAAAAAGAGTCCACCCACATTAAGTTTTCATTCCCCTCAATTCAGATTGAATCTTCTTCCCCATTGATCACAGTTTATAGTTAGCTTTTAGAATGATAGTGGATTTGCTAGTTTCTTCAGTGCCGAATACCCTGTGACCCTGTGCTGTAATCAAGTCCACAGTAAATGCTGGTGAAAGGAATGGAAATTTCCCTCTAAATCACTCCCAAGCAAAAGTAGATCAATTCTGACCAGCTAACATGTTTTAAACGTGGTTCCGGTTATCAATGTGGATAGCCACAAAGCCCTAGTTTACAAAACACAATCATGCTTCAGTTTCAACATAGTAACCCAGTAAGTACAATGTAAAGGTGGTTTGGTCTTGCCTGTGTGGTCAGAAGCAACAGTTGTTTTAAACATGCTGTTGAATAATGTGCCAACTCTGGAAAATTCTGGGGGAAATTCAACCCCAGTGTAACTTCATTGAAGTCAAAGGAATTAAACCAGAGATTAATTTGGCCCTGGAACATTGCAAGGCTGCTTTTTACTGTGGTTTGGTGACATGGTTTAATCACATTTATACAATAAAACCTAACCATGTTGTCATATTTTTCTGAGCACTACAGTTATTGTTACATTCTATGTTGGTTGATCTAGTTATATCTATAATGTGATTTCTGAACCAGCACTAGGAAAATTACTCTTTTCTGATTATGAGTTTTATCAAGGGGTGCAGTTGAGCAAGTACTGAACATGGTTCAGCTGCAAATGCAGGTGCATGTAAACCATGTTCAGTGTTGTTTCTGCTTATAGCTAGCCCATCTTTTAACATTGGTTTAGCCTCACTGATTGTCAAGAACGGGCAGTTTTCCTAGTGGAGATGAGGCTTTTGAAATGAATTGTGTTTAAAGCCTGGTTGTTTAACACTGTTGAGGATGGCATCAAAATGTTTTAGAACCAGGCTACGAAACATTCTTTAACCTCCGCCTTTATCAGGTTCCCTAGCTATGCGCTAAAATGGTCTGTTTCGTAATCCAGATGTAACCCCATGTTGTGTGTAGACTCAAATTATGTTGCAATTGTGTCTTTCAAACATAATTAGAGACCCTCTTGTGGACAGGTCCAAATTCCTCCAATTATGGTAAAAAGATGTTTGACAATTACAAAGCCTAACACATCAAAGTAAGTCTGTACATATGAGCATGGAGCTTTCTGATGGGTATCTCTGTTTTTCAACTTGTCTTAAGGAATGTCATGTATATGTAAAATGTACAAATTCGCCCTTTCCCCTGCCCATAAAAGAGGCAGAGCCCCCCACCCCCACCCCTCCTAGCCCCAGTAGATTCCCTGATAACTGTGCAGACCTCACAGAGCCTCTGGAGGCCTAGGGCCATCCTAATGGAGTCCCTGAGCTTTTGGAATGGCATCAAGGTCTCCTGCCCACCCTCCACCCCCAAATCCCCAGCTCCATGCTGCCCCCATGCTGGGGATTACACCACAGAAGAAAGGAGACATGGTTACATTCATTTTGGTGTTAATTTACTACTACAGGCAGGGGGGGGAGAGGAACCATGCGTGCTCCCCCAACCTAGAGCTACTGCAAGCCATCCCATGCCCAGAAAATTGGAATTGTTGAGAACCAGGCATCCACTGAAGTTTTATTACTTTGGTTTTTATAGTCCCCAGCGAGGTCTCACCTTCTCAGCAGTAAAGATCAGCAGCTCACACCATGATGCCACTCTGGGGTTACTTTTGTTCGTAATATTCCATTGATACTCGTGGTTGCCAATAAAGAAGCACCACTTATTTCTCTGTGCTCCTATCTTAAAGCAGTCTTTCAAAGTGAATACCATTGCATATGTCCACTTCACACAGCAGAGTGAACCAGGATCTTCCCTTCTGGAGAAGGCCGTATCCTACAATTTTGTACATAGATACTGGACATCTTAAATACATGCATAGTGACCTGAGCAGCGATCTCCCTCCAAGTCTCTGAATGAAATATCCATCCAAGTGAAATAGTTTGATAAGTCCAAGGTTAGTTTTCCAGGTTTGTAACAGCAGCCGATCTCAAAAATCCTAAAAAGAGATTTCTCTGGGATTGGGTAGAATAAAATTCTTGAAGAAATAAAACCAGTGATCTGAGATGCTTGTCCCATCCATTTCATCAAGCCCCCACCACTTACAAAGCCAATAGATGAACACCCAGCTATGACTGTAATAGGAATATCCTAGTGCGTGCAGCACTAAAGGCCACTGAAAATGTGAAGAGGGTCTGAAAAACTGGTATTTAATGCACTGTTCTTTGGAGCCTTCACAATGAGGCATTGTTAGGTATAGGATCTGCTAAACAATGCGTTCTTGATAGGACATAATGCCTATTCAGAAGCTCAGCTTTGCACACTTGCTGTTAAATCATCCTTAACTCAACCTAAATTTACCTTTGTTGCACACAAACCACATGTGACAGACGGCTACATTCATTCATCTATTTTATTCAAATTACTGACAGGCTTACCTATTCTCTGCTCTAAAACTGAGACTATTTAATATGGGTCCTTGAAATCAATGGTACTGCGAGTCACCAGCTATTGAACTTGCCACCGTCAGTGAGATGGTTCAGGTGACACTGGAATATATTGGGCTAAAGTTTAAAAAAGATTCAAGAGAATTCTATGAACATAACCTGTTATTGAACAGGTGGCTTTGGCACACACCTTCTATGCGTTCTCGTGACACTTTTTTCTTTTAAATAACTAGTGCAATTTACAGCACATACTGTACTTTGTCACTGATTTAAACGTTAAGACCCAGAAGTACTGTTTGTTATTAGCAGTCGGTTAAACATCTATTACTGCAGGCTGATAGCCAGGCTGCTAGGGCGGGAAAAAATATGAGAATCCAGGACACAATATCCCCACTGTACTTTATGTACTCTGCCATTCATACAGATTTTTCATTACTGAATACACACACAGCATTTTAATACTATTATTTCTTTGTTACAACTACAGCTCATAGTTGCAAAAAAAAAAAAAATCGCAAAAGTTTGCATCAAAACATTTTCTGCTGTCTCATGACCTTGAAATTTCATTTTTCTCAAAGTTCCTTTGAAATGGCCTTTTCAAAACAAAAGCATTTCAAATTTTACATGGTTCTTGGCATAAATTGCTTTTTATTTGTCCAAAGCAAATTTAATAATCTGAAATGTCATATCTTTCTCTGGAAAATAGGGCTATTTTGGGGGTGAGACAGCACAACATTTGCCTTTTTTAGGTGAAATTGAGCCATATTTAAAATCAAATGTGAAAATGTTGGTGGTTTTCAAACTTTTAGTATAAAAATATTTGTGCATATTTGAAGTTACAGCTATCTACTGCATTTGTTTGAAATATAAGCAATGGGGACAGCACTAAAGAATTTGGGAAAATATTTCTTGGCTAGGTGGAAGGTTGAGGCATTGCAGTTTTGGAGAACTACTTACTGTAATCCTTAGGTGAGCCGAACAGTATACCACAGCCTCTACTGGATTGACTAGAGGTAAACACTTTTCTAGCTCACCTGATAGAAGTACTGCCTGTGGACCATGAGGTTCATGATTCATTTCTCAGCTGCAATAAAGTGTAACACACATATACACAGCACATTGAAGGACTTTGCTTATTGAACAAGTCCATTCTTGTCCTCTGGGCTAGTTCATTTTGGCTGGTAGTCAGATGACAGACTGCACAATACTTGTACTTGTAATGCCAAGGTTTACTGCATCTAGGGAGGGAGCCTTAGGTAATATGTGTATAATGAGTTGCCTTTTAGAGGGTGTTAGGGGATGTAAGACTTATACAAAGCCCGATGGCATGAATACTGATTTTGACGTGATGTCTGCTGGATGAGTAAGAAGTCTATTTGCACATGCACTTGTCCTAAAAGATTAGTGGACTCAGAAGCATGAATTTAAAAGTAGATGCCTTGGAGCCTCCTGGAAGCAAACATGTCACAGCTACGTCATCATAAGGGAAGGGAAATGAGACTCTTAGCTCAAAATTGGATAAGAAGAAACATCCTTCACAGCTCTTGGAAACCCTTTTAATGCTCACATTTGCTGCTGCTCTAGATATTGTGTATTTGTGAAGGCAAAGGCTAGTCTGAATCTTACACCTATTTCCCAATCCTTTGATACCTTCCACTTATCCCTTACCTCCTACAGTGCTTTAAAATGACCTCAGGTATTTACATGTTTGATAGTGAAAAATATAAGCCTGCCTTTTACACATTACTGAAGGTAAATGACCATTCCCTTGTGTTGCCAAAGGGCCTGATCATTTGAGACTTGAGAGAGTAAATGTCATTGGTATGTAAATAAGGTGCTTAGAGAGGTGATAGACACATGCGCTGTGTATTGGCACACACAGCCATGCGGGTGGCAAGGCAGTGCCTATAGGATACTATAGAACCTACTATCTGCAAAGGAATAGGAGTAGTTAGGTTACACTTCTATTTTTAGATTTGTTTAGTGACAGACATTCCTATTTCATGGATATGATAAATCACCTCTGATCTGGTTGGCTGCCATTGTGGGGAGGGGACAAGAGTAACGTCCTCTCTTGGAAGAATTTTGGACAGTTTTTGTTACTGTTCACTAAAGCTCCAGAGGTATAAGGGGAGTTTTTGCCTGAACTGCCTGTTCTATATTCCTTAGGGCTGGTAAAATCAAGCAGGGAGGTAATGAATTTTTTTTTTTGTTCAGATGTTGAAGTGAATGAGTATCAACCTGCAACTTTTGGGTGACTCTCTTAGGTATTGATATGGTCCTTACTGCTGAAGTATCCATCTTTAATGTATTTATCCTTACAACACCCTTGAGAAGTAGAACAAGTTATGATTTATTTTAAGATAGCCATCTTGCAAATAGGAAGCTGAGTGAGAAACTAAGTGATCTCTCAAAGATCTCACAGGACATTTGTGGAGGAGCAGGGACTTGAACCCCAGTCATACAAGTTATTGCCCTAACCATTGGACCCTCCTTCCTCTATTTACCTCTGTGGCTAGCAGAACATTCACTTTATACTTGTGATTCTTCTAAAAATGGGCCAGAACTGACACCTCTGACCCAAAGATCCTTGCACTTTGAGAAAGCAGGGATCTGGATCTGTTTCTGAACTATGAAGCCCTGGCACAACTCAAACTTCTTGATATGGCTTAAAATTCCAAGTTTTGAATAGGAAAATATCTAGGTGTTGGTTGCCCTGCTGCTTTGTTTTTCTTTTTAACAGTAAGAGTTGAAGCACTGAAGCTGGCTAGCTTAGTGTCTGTTTAGACTGTGAATATTTTGCTAGAAAACAGCTTAAATTGTACAGGGTGAAGAGTTAAAGTTTATTTTTATGCATCTCTGTTTTTAGCTGCAAATTGACATAGCTGGCTAGCGGTGGAAGCCCCTTTGTATGAAACATCCCTTATCCTATCTGTCCCTTGAGCATTCTGTGTGCCAAATTATCATTCCTAATAGGCTGAACAATTTTCTGGATAGAGGAAACATCTTGATAAGTTCGTTAAATGTGTTATGTCAGAGAAAGTGTTTCATGGATCTTTTATAGTCCACACAAGGACATTATTGGTCCAAGTCTGAAGTGCCAAATTCCCCAAGCTCACCTGTTCAACAAAATGTTATTCACAGAATCTGATTATCCAACTGTGTACACTTGGTTGCCATTTTTTCAGAGATACTTACGCAGTGGCGTTTTGCAATGACGTCAATTCTTTTCCTGTCTGACCTAGAAGACTACAGTGACTCAATGCTGGCTGGTCAGCCTTAAAGATTAAATTGAGGCCACTAGCTTAATTACTTTAACAGTTACTTTAAAGGATTTCCCAAGAATGAGCATCATAACAAATTGTAGTTAAGGGGATTTTAGTCATTCCTAAACTGAAAGCTAATGATGCAACCCAAGATATACTTCACATTCACTTTAAATGCTCTATATTACAGATTTCTTAAAAGAATAATCAGTAGTGTGAGGAATCTTGTGCTGCAAGTGCCCAATCCCACAGCACTTATGAATCGTCCTATTGGCTTCATTGGATAAGTGAATAACAGTTGCAGGATTTGGCCATAGTACATTATATATCCAACCCCAATCTTCTATGAGTCTATATACAAAATTAAAGTGATTCTTTCTAATATGAAACTCTACTCTAACACATAATACATGGAAAATACTTAAAGGCAAATCCAGTGTGTTTTTCATAATTATTGTGAAAAATAACTTCCAAAACATAACTCTGTAAGAAGATTTGTTTAAACGTTATTTTTTTCTTCAGAAAATTGCCATATTATTTGGTGGAGAGGGGCATTTACAGAAGACTTGATTGTGGTCCGTGCAGTTGCTTTCCTGTTGATAACCATAAACACAATAGGCCAGACTCTGATCTCAGTTACACCAGTGTAAATTTGGAGCAACACCATTGACTTTTAGCCCCTGCAAACTGAGACAGCAAAAATTGTCTCATTTCACTCCAACAGTATTGTAGTTGGGGGGGGGGGGAGGGGTGTGTGTGCGTGTGTGTTAAATCAAGTTTGACTTCACATTTTATAACTTTGAGCAGAAGGTAAATCATTTTTATAGGCATCATATAATAAAAATGGTTTACTTGGGGTTCAAATCAGCAAGAAATACTAATCTTGCTCTGAGTTACACTGATGTAAATCTGGAATAACTCCATTGCGGTTTGTGGATTTATGCTAGATATAGCCTGGAGTAGAGATGAGCAATATTTCACCCTATTATGATGGAGCAGTGATAGCTGCTTCATAGTTGAGGGTGGAATTGAGTATTCATTGTAAGTCTGATATTTGCTCTCTCTTCTGCTGCATCGCATACCGTTGGTTTCCTCCCCCTCCCCCTTGCTGCACACCACATAAGATTCTGGAGAAGAAAGGGAGCCCTCATGGTCTGTGGCATGTGTGGCTTGGTGGTGGGGGAAAGACAGAGGAGGAGGGGCAGAGGTGAGCAGGGGTTCTGGGTTGGAAGGGAAGTCAGGGACATTTCCCCCTTCCTGTGACTCTCTTAAGATTTGAAGGACGAGAGAATCCTCAGCAAGCCTTAGAACTTGGTCATCACCAAACCAAGGCAGCACTGGACTCTTAAGCAGCCTTTAGGGCTTGGTATCACCATATCAAGGGAGCGCCCTTTCTGTGGACCGCCCTGTTTGGAAAAGCTAAGGTAACTCCCAAACAAAAAACTTCAGTAAAGAGGAGTTAAGACTGAGAGCACATATTGGTAACATAAGGGTAAAAATCTTTACCAGAACATTGCAAGTTATATATATAATAAAATGTCTTTAAAAAGCTAGGAAGTTCACAGTTAAGGTATACTGAAAGGAAACCCAAACATTTGCAAGCAACAACATGCGTAGTTAAGGTACCAAAACTCCTGCTGAAATCATTTTTACTCTGAATGGAAAGGTGAGGGCAAGTGGCTCCATTTGCAGAAGCAAGGCCTGAATTTTGTAACAAAAAAAGAACACAGCTCCAAAAGCAGGGGAGTTATTCAGAAGGCTTTTAAGGTTCTGTGGTGACTTTTAATTAAAGAGGCAGGATTTTTTGTTTTTTTTTTAAAGTTGAATTATCACTTGAAAGACATTAATTGTTGCCATTTAAAGCCCAGCTCTCAAAGAGTCACAACATCAGATTGAAGTTAGGCCACAGAAAATACTGGATGGGATAGTGGGAGACAGCTGAGTGGAATGTCCATATTAAAGGCAAAAAGATACTGTACTCTTTGGTCACTACTATGAAAAATCAGGTACAGTAGTTCCGTATCCTAGACCAAATATCCCTTCTGCTCTTTTCTCTCTCATTAAATCTACTTATTTAGTTAAAAGGATTTAATACTGGATGAGTTATAATGATTAACCTGATATTAAAGTGATAGTGATTTTAAAATCTGGATTTGAATGTTTTAAATTGGTAGTGATTCACCATTTAAACCTATAACAGATATATTTCACAATGTATCAGCTTTAAAAAAAATGGCCCCCAAGCCAGCAAAGGGGTCCACTTGGGCAGACCTTTACATTTGCACGGATCTGTTTGCAGGCAGACCTTTATGTTTGCATGGATCTCTTTGCAGGACTGATGTCTTGTGACTTCCATTGACTTCCAGGGCTTTGGATCAGTCCTTTGGAGAACATCCTCAGAACAAACAAACAAACAAAAAACCTTAGTAAATTACAAAATGCCAAACCTATTTACCTTTGATAAGAGCAACAAGAAACACAAATAGAAGCATTTACTCTGTGTGATAGGTAGGGTTTGATGGTCTAAAGAGTTTTATAACCATCTATGTGTATGTTACATCCGAGATTCCACTGTAGCTCACGTAACAAGGTCTGAGATTCCTTCTGGTGACATCAGACTTCTCTTCTATTGATGTATGCTTACTCTTGTTATCTGCCGCTTCACTTTGATTTAAAGTAACTGCAGCTGGCCTTCTTAATAAACTTTCCAGATAGTGTTCTATTTAAAAAAAAAAAAAAAGTGGTAATCATGTTAATAATGTTTACCTATGATATTTTTCCTTACCTTTTTTAAAGAGCTTGACTTATTTTGAAAGAAATTGTTTCATTTCAAAAATGTTTATTGCATAAAATGTAAACAACTAGCAGCATTATGTCATATGAATTATGTGTAAAGGTAGGGTCGGATTTTCAAAAGTGCTCCACGTTGGCCTAACTCTGCTCCCAAGGGAGTTGCCATTGACTTCAGTGGAAACAAAGTTAGACCAGTGCGGTTCACTTGTGCACATCCCATCCCCAACAAGTAACGGAACAATAGTTTAGTAGTGCAGGAACAGACTGAGGCATAAAAGTTAATGCAGAGGAAATCCTTTCTGAAAAGCCCAGAAGTGCAATGATTATCTCCAAGTAACTGTACAGTATGGTGGAAGTAACTTATAAAAGTATTGAGTCCTTGCATTACAATGACATGAGGTAGATAACTATTAAATTGTTTTCTTTCTCTCTCTCTCAAGGCTAATGTACATATGTCAAGTAAGGGAAAAGAGGTTCTATTTGAAAAATATATTTGCCTTTCTTTTCAGCTCTTCATATTAATGGGAGATATTAGCAAAGATCAACCAGAAGGAACTTAAATTAGGAAGAAACTGATATGACTCGTCATGAAATATTCCTATCTTCACAGCTATTGTGCACTTTATCTAATTTCCATAGCTATCTGATCAAGGCTGTTTATTTCACTGTTGAATTATTACTGAAGTCTGAGAGGGCACTGCTTTAAACAATGGAGCTGGTCAGCAGTGTTAGCAATTCATTTCCATAAAAGCTAGCTCCGTGTGGGCATGGAAAGCTTGGATTTAGCAGGAGAGCCTTCTTTAATACCTCACAGATTTTGTAGGTGCTACCAAACAGGGTCAGACTTAAATCACAGCGAGACAAATGACTACTTGGGACCCTGTGCTTTTGTAAGCTTCATAATAAGAGCTTCTTGTGATAAGCATGTTATACTGCTGCACTGGGATCTGCACTGGCTACTAGTGAGTTCTGGCTAAAGTTTAGAGTGTTAGTTTTGAATGATAAAGCTGTAAATGACTTGGGTCCCAATTACCATGGGATAAGAGGGAAGGTCTCTCCTGGATCAGTAAATGGTTAAAAGAGAGGAAACAAAGGGCAGGAATGGATGGTCAGTTTTCAGAATGGAGAGAGGCAAATAGTAGTGTCCCCCAGGGGTTTGTAGTGGGAACAGTACTGTTCAACATATTCATAAATGATCTGGAAAAAGGGGTAAACAGTGGGGTGGCAAAATTTACAGATGACATAAAACTGCTCCAGATAGTTAAGTCCAAAGCAGACTGCGAAGAGTTACAAAGGGATCTCACAAATCTGGGTGACTGGGCAACAAAATGGCAGATGAAACTCAATGTTTATAAATGCAAAGTAATGCGCACTGGAAAACCTAATCCCAACTGCACATGTAAAATGATGGGGTCTAAGTTAGCTGTTACCACTCAAGAAAGAGATCTTGGAGTCATTGTGGATAGTTCTCTGAAAACATCAACTCAATGTGCAGCGGCAGTCAAAAAAGCACACACAATGTTGGGAATCATTAGGAAGGGGATAGATAAGAAGACAGAAAATATTGTATTGCCTCTTTATAAGTCCATGGTACATCCACATCGTGAATACTGTGTGCGGATCTGGTGACCCCATCTCAAAAAAGATATATTGGAATGGGAAAAGGTACAGAAAAGGGCCACTAAAATGATTAGGGGTATGGAAAAGCTTCCCTATAAGGAGAGATTAATAAGGACTCGGACTCTTCACCTTGGAAAAGAGATGACTAAGGAGGGATATGATAGACATCTATAAAATCGTGGCTGGTGTAGAGAAGGTAAATAAGGAAATGTTATTTACTCCTTCTCATAACACAAGAATTAGGAGTCACCAAATAAAGTTAATAGGCAGTAGGTTCAAAATGAACAAAAGGAAGTATTTCTTCACACCACGCACAGTCAATCTGTGGAACTCCTTGCCAAAGGATGTTATGAAGGCCAAGACTATAATGGGCTTCAAAAAAGAACTAGATAAGTTCATGGAGGATAGATTCATCAATGGCTATTAGCCAGAACAGGCAGCATTTGCTGTTTGCCAGAAGCTAGGATTGGCTGACGTCATGGATCACTTGATTACCTGTTTTAGTCATTCCCTCTGAACCACCTGGCATTGGCCATTGTTGGAAGATAGGATACTGGGCTAGATGGACCACTGATCTGACCCAGTATCGTCGTTATTATGTTCTTATATATCTGAGAAGCTGCTGTTTTCCCACCTGAAACTGCAGCAACTGTGATCTTACAACGTATTTGATTAAATAGCTCCCTCCTGGTTTAAACAATACAGCTGACTGTAAGAGGGATTGATTGAAGGGTCCTTGGTTCTGTAATTAGCTTCCCAGTTTGTTTCTCCAGAGCCCACATTTGATAACCTTAAGGGCATGATACAAAAATGCTACCGTGATGAGCATGGAAGGGATGGATGGATAGAGCTACCTGTTTCCCTGTTGTAGTGCAGGTGAGAACTGTGTCCCTGTAACCTGGTTAACAACCTGGACTATATGTTTTAGACTAGTTATTGAACAGTTATTTCCCATCTGCACTACAGTTCTTAACCTGCTGTAACTGAGTCAGGAGACAGCAATGTTATAACTAAGCCTCCTAATTTGGCAGAAACAGGGCGTAAGAGTGTGCAAAGCCATGACCAGGTATGGGTTTTCCACTCTGGCAGACAATGAAACAACTTGCTGCTTCCATGCATTTGACAGTTGGAATTATTGACTGAATGGAACATTAAATCAATGCCTGTAACCCTGAGGCTAGTTTTTTTCAACCCTGGTAGGTTCTGGCCAGTGTATCTGGAAATATTCACTGCCAAATGGATAACTATCTGAAGAACATGAGCGCTCCTGGATCTAGGTCCCAGGACGCAGCCAGCTCTGCATGAGGTACCTGGCTAAAGCCACCAAGGACTCTTATCAGATGGACATTTTATCTCAGTGTTGATCTGTCAAACTGGAAGATACTGTTTTCCCAGCTATTTTTAGGATTTGGCACCTGCTGCATCAGAGCAGCAATGCACAGATGGTCGAATGGTACTACTTTTTTATACATTGTTCTGCCAAAATAAATCCCTTTGAAACCCGTATGAGAATAGCAGCCTCCTTAAAATGTAGAAGTGAGTCATATGCTGAAGGAGCACAGCCATCGCACATGTGAAGTAGGAGTTTCAAAAGTGTTGCACACACTACTCTGAAAATACATCACAAGACAGCTGTTGCTAATGCATTGAATTCATGCGCTGCAGAGCATGTCAAACTGACGTGTGCAGCTGACGAACATAAAATGCCAGCAGAGAAGCTGCTTTGAGCAGCCATAAACAAGACCACATAGGGAGACTCAGCCTTGCCTGAAAGCTCAGCTCTGCATGAGGCACCTGGCTAGACCCACTGAGAACTCATCAGATTGTTGTTTTATCTCTGTGTTGATCTAACACTGTGTCTGGGTGGGGAGATGCTATTTCTCAGCTATTCTTAGGGATTTTGGCACCTGCTGTAACACAGCAGTAATTCACAGGAGGCCTGAATGGTACCATTTGACACAGTGTTCTGGCAGGCCGTCTTCTTGAAACTCAGTTGTCTCAGCCTTTTCCTGGGATGGATTCAGTCCTACCAAAAGTGGAGAGCGACTCTCATTGACTTCAGTAGGCATCCTACCCCACTTGCTCCAGACCTGGTTGTGGCCCTCTATCCCTTTATTAGAAAAGCATCAGGGACAGTCATTACTGAGATGTCACACACGCGCACCCCCACCTCACATCTCTCTCACACACATTCTTTGCTATTTGGACAATAGCAAGGCTCTAAATACTATGACTCAAGGAGGCTTAATTGGATTTACTTTGCAAATAAAGAGCTCTAATTGGGTTTTTGATGACTGATTTGCAAGTCTGAGTCCTCAAAGAAGTTGAGGTGCCTGCTTTTTTCAGTTAATCAGGTTTCAAAGGTGCCCAAAGGGCAGCAAAATAGATACTTATTCAATCACCATAGATGTGGACTCTGAATAATTCATACATAACATGAACTCCGTGATATGGTTACATTACTTGTAAAATGACATCTTTGGGAATTACTGAATAGTTGTCACTTGTTTTTCATCCTGAATGTTATACAGTACAAATAGGAAATAAAGTATTATTATTGGCAGTGAGAAACGACAAGTCTTGTTTTTTTGCTTGTACACAAATTGTTTCCATGTTTCATTAGTCTCTGGAAGTATTCTGCTTCTTTCCTCTCCTTGGGGACAACAGGAGAAACTTAAACTAATGCAGAGTGTAACCCCGTGAATGCCATTCTCCTCTAGCTGAATGGATAAGGTCCTTGATTTATGCCTTTTTTTTTTTTACCTCTGTAAAATAATTATATGTATCTGAGGAATAATATAAATCAGCTTGTGCCTTATTTTATATCTTTGCAGGACTCAAGAAAATATGAACTGAAATAGAGATAATGGCAAATGAGTACAAAACAAGCACAGAAAAAGATGATTTGATAATTACATAGCATCAGTTAGGAAGCATATAGCTTATCACTGTGTCTGACTAACTATCTTTCTTAGGGTGAAAGGGGCCCTGTTTTTTCTCATCTACCTTTTAAATTCTTATCATAAAGAATACTTTTTGTCTTTTTATGGCAAATTCTTGCTTTTAAAAAATCATGGAAGGGCAGTAAAAGTAAAAACAGTTCTGGTTCAATTGGTTGAATTGCTGAGGATAGTATACGGATTACAAAAAGTCAATAATAGAACCCAACTCTCAGTCCCTTGCTTTTACAACAAGACAAAAAAAAACAACCCATGGTATATATTTCAAATGCTTATTACATTGACTTCATAAAGACAGCATTCATCTCTCTCTATCTCGGTGACACTTTTTTTTTTTTATGGCAATCCCACAGATGGGCCTGAACCAAATCTTGGATCTGAACAATCACAAACTTTTGAGATGTTTGAATCCAGATTTAAATCCAAGCTTCGTGATTGGCTCTTTTTCTGCTGACACACAGCCCCAGACTTAACCCTCCTGAACTTTGGGAAGTTCATACCCAGATCTAGATGTGGATCCACACTTTGCAAATTAGATGATACTATGCTCATCACAGTGTAAGTATATGGATAGGAATATAAGAATTGCCAATATTGGATCAGATCAGTGATCCACCCAGTTCTGTATTGTGACCCTGTCAGTGGCCAGTACCAGAGGCTTCAAAAGAAGCCCAGTATTGGACAACTATGGAATTATCTGCCCAAACGGGAAAATATTTTCTACCTGCCATGTGTGAGTGGTTGTCTTATGCCCTGAACCATTAGAGCTTTTATTTTGTTTTCATCCTATGTATTCTACCTCTGGATGTTCTCATCCATATAGATGTCTAATCCTTGTAAATATCAGTGATAGGTGGACAATTAGAGACAATAGCTCAGACCTATCACTCACTGTAATACAGTGAGACTAAAAAAAGGCCAGGTAAAAAAAGATGACACAAATGTAGGATAAGCCAAATATGCTGTTGTATGGGGTGCTTGGGAGGATTTTTTTGGCAGGAAATATTTGTGAGTAATATACACATCCCATATTCAGAGTTTGTGTGTGTTTACCACCCCATGTGACTGAAGTCTGTGAGAGCATTATTCTCCCCCCCCGTGTAGCAAAGAGCACTGTACAAAAGACTTCTTTTTTTTTTTTTTTTTTTTTTTTTAAAGAATGTTCTTATCTTTTGTAAAACATGGACCCACCCGACACTTGGACTAGTCTGTGGGCCTCACCCCTGCCCTTTTGTTTAGAGCATGGAATCATGTGATGAACTGAGTTAGCATTTTGCTGTTTATGCTACTCAGACCTCATCTATTTTGCTTTACAAGAATATGCCATTCTCCTGTGGGACTCTTTTGTGATGGTCGTGATATTGTAAGGGATTGGGAAAGGGGGATAGTGGTTATATGATACATTAGACCTGTAATAACTAGTCTGGGGATTGAGAGAGCACAGCATTGGCACTTTAAAATATTAAAGGGCCTAATTCTGATCTCATGCTTATGTAAATCAGGAATAGTGCTGAATGAATGATTCAGGTTAGTTTTTTATGGTTTGTGGCTGAGCTGAAAAATTTGGGGAGAAAAAATCAGTTTACTATTCGGTTAAAAAAAAATTTTCACTCAACTCTAGTCACAGTAATTTCACTGAAGTCAATGGATTCTCCCCAGTATAAAACAAATGTGAAATTAGAATCAGAGCCACAGAATCCAGTTTTCAAAAGATGCCTAAATAGAATACTTTCTTGACATTTCAACTGGGATTTATTTGAGGTGCACACAGTGGATGTTATGGGTCTGATTCTGCTATTATTTTGGCCTTATACCAGTATAAATCCATTGACTTCAGTGGAGCTATTCCTGATCTACACCAGTGTTATTGAAGTGCTCTTTGTGCCTAAGTGGGTAGGTCCCCAATGTGGAATTTGGACATCCTGTTTTAATGATTATGTTTGGATATGGGTCACCTTGCATTTGCTTGATCTAGATAATAGTCCAGTTTGAACAGGACCACTGTTGCTCTGTGGTGTAGATGCTTCTACATCGATGGAAGGGATTTTCCTTGGAGGTAGTTAATCCCTCTCTCGGAGAGAGGGTAATTGGGTCAACAGAAGCTGCATATTGACCAGGGGCTAGGCCAACTTAACTGTGGTGCTCAGAGTATGAGATATTTTACAGCTCTGAGTGACGCAGTTAGGTTGACCTAAGTTTTAGATGTAGACCAGGGCTAGGTCATACTCTATGCCAGATACATACAGGCTCACACTGGCTGCATGTTAGAGCCACTGCCACAGGGGAAGCCCTGGGAGGGTCTGTATCTCAAAAGGTATAATTCCTTCTGAGTTCTCCGTCACACAGAACAAATGAGCAAACTACACATCCTTTAGGATGGTGTAGCATATTCTTCCTCTATCCTAGCCAGCTCTGTCACTTGGTGCAGAAGAAGGAGTAATGCAAGGAGATGATAGCCTCTGCCCCCAACTCAGGGGCATGAGGAGGGAGTGTTTTTGTGTACCTCCAAACACAGGGGCTGCCATTGAGTCCGACACTTATGTGAGGGGCGCAAATGGTGGGAAAGCTCCTTGTACATGCACCCAGGGGTCAGGACCCAGATACAAGCAAACCGGCCCTTTTTGGCAAGGTAAAGAAATTGGATGATACAACTGTCTTGTTCTCACTTTGACATTTAATTAAATGGGGGGCTTGAGCATTTCTACATATCGGCCCATTTTGGATTACTTGGATATAATTCCTTTTCACAGACTTTCAGAATACTAGCTGTGCTAGCTGAGCGGCTGATTTTACAGAAAGGAAAGAAAAGTATTCTAGAAATAGCACACTTTAAACCTATTGAAAATGGACATCAGTAAGATTTGCCTCTAGTATGTGTGGCCTAGCACAAATTGGTTCACTCAGCGAAATGAATATTATTGACCAGATAGCTGGGAAATCTTAAACCACATATTAGTATGTACTGCCTCTGTGGTTACCTGCTTTGGAGGCCATTTTGTCAAGATTTGCCCCAGTTGAGGCCAACTTGATTTCAGTCTGACAGGATAACTATGGTAACAGTGTGCTTCCAGGTATTCATGTGGGTAGTGTGAAGAACTGGACAAATTCCAAACTTCTACTCATTGTTTGTTTTATTAACACCCTGAGTCCTGATGTGTATAGTGCTTGAACATCTGGGCAGCTAGGATTACAGAAAGAGAAGCCTGTGGTTTGGGGAATGTTTTAAAGTGTTGTTGCAGTCCTAAAGCTATACCCGAGGCTTCCGTTGCCAGAGTAAACCCAATTTTCATGTATGTTGTTATTACTTACATTTTGCTGGGCATTGTGGCTGCCTCAGCACGATATGGACCATAAAAGAGGACACAATCCCCACTCTGAGGTGTGAGACAAGCAAAAGATGATGGACCAGCTACACGCAACACAGAGGGTATGTCTAAGCTGCAGCTGGGAGCAAATCTCCCAGCCTGAGTAAACAGACTCGCACTAGATCTCTAAAAAGAGCAGTATGGATGTTGTGGATCCAGTGGAGACTCTGGCTAGCCAGCTGACCTTAGATCCGGGGCGGGGTGGCTGGGCTTGAGAGCCCAACCTGCTGCCAGGGCCGCAATGTCCACAGCTATTTTTAGCACCTTAACCTAGTGCAAGCCAGTGTCTCCAGGCTAAGATGCTCACTCCTAGTTGTGGTGTAGACATCCCCTGAGTGACCAGCAGATGGAACTATGACCTAGCAGTGTCCTATTTATGTGTTTATTATTATTATTTGCTATTTATTAAATAATCAATGTGGCTCTTCAGCTGACGGCTGGCCTCCCAGAAGACGGCTATGGGTTTGTCTACACTCAGCAGTGCAGCTAGAGCGCTTAAGTATGCTGCTGTAGTATAGACACTTATTACGGTGATGGAAGGGTTTTTCCCTGGGGTTTACGTCAGCTTCAAACCCTAGGTCGGTCTAAATTTTAGGTGTAGACCAGGCCTGTGCATTTATTTATTAAACAGTTCTCCCACAGCATAGCCATCTTGTTTATAGGGAAGAGGAGGTCCGGCTGGAGTATAATTCAGCATATAGCATATATATTTGTTTAAATCAATAAACAAAGAAAGCAGGCCTGTGCAGTCTCAAACTGCATCCTATATTGCTGCAGAGTAGACTAGCTTTTTGGCCATGTTAACCTAGTTCTGCCACGAGAGCAGATACATGTTATACCCCTGCTTGGTTATTTGTTGAGCTTCACGTTTGGTCTTTTAGCCTTTTTTTTGTTTTTTTTAATAATATTTTTATGATCATTTTGTTACCACATTTTAACAGTTTATGCAGATTTCTCAAGGGATCTTTTAACTTTATTGTACAACAATTCCCCCCCAAACATAGCATGTACGGCTCATTTAGAGCCTGATTCGGTAAGGTACTTATGTCTTACAGTTAGGCATTATTAACACAATTCAGTCAGTCCTTTGACTTCAAGGGGATGGGAGGTTAGGTCTTAGGGACACAGCCAACTAATTACCAATGGCCCAATCCTGCTAACACTTTCTGGTGGGTTGGCCCCAGATCTACAGAGATCCTCAGGCACCCAGTTTTGGCTCCACTGAGTTTCAAAATATTCAAGATATTTTAATTCAGATTCAGGAATTTAGTTTATGTTTTTAATATCTCATAAGTCAAATAAGTCTTCCAGTGGTTGTCACCTGCAAAATCAGATCATATGTCTTTAAATTTTAAAAGCGCTCGGTATTGGTCTAACTCTGCCTCCGTCGAAGTCGATGGGAGCAGAGAGAGGCCGACGTTCAATGCTTTTGAAAATTCCCCCCCTACAGGTGTACCTTTTGGGGGCCACTTTTTGGACAGGTCTGAAGTGGAGGGATAATGTTGTGTCAGTGATAAATTGTGGAACAGCTGCTTTAATAGTAACCCTGAAACATACGTAACTATGAAGTTTGGAGAAAACGCATTCACTTCCATCTCTTTATGGGCAATGGACTGAGACAGGAGACCCAAGAGCTGCATATAGAAAGGAGACAAGATGATTGAACATTACCCTCACCTTCCTCCCCAAGGAGTCTAAATGTACCTTGGGAGCAATGTCACCTATGCCGCCTCTGCCTCTCAATTAGTGCCACCCGCTTCTTTGCTTCGGAGACCTCTTTGCTTTATTGTTGTTTTTATTATTTTTGGTGTGGTGATGGCTTTTTGGCTTGAAGAGAGGCGGTGGCCTTCGAAACAAGCCTGTCTGCCAGCCCGTCTTTAATCTCACCCTTCGCAGCTGCTGGTAGCGGGGTGAGGGGGAGGACTGAGTGGGGGATTTCTCCAGTTAGCAGACAGAGGAGCAGCACGTTTCCAGTATCCGTCCCATACAAGTGGTGTTGGTTTTCCTCTCATGTTTGTTGGGGGACAGCTTTTGTTTGTTTTTCTTGCAGCAAGGCAGGAAAGTGAATCTGGAAAAAATACAGTTCACATGTCATCAGTAATTACTTGGCCGGAGTGCCTGGCACTGGCTTGCTGACAGTTTAAAGGCAGGGAGTGGGTGAGACCCAGCTGCAGCCAACAGGAAAAGAGAGAGAGATCTTAATCTGACTCAGGCTTCACCAACCTTCCACTCCCCTCCCCTCCCCCTTCATCCTTCTCCTCCCCGGGGAGCTATGGCTACAGCTCCGCACAATTAGCTTTCTCCATTTTTCAAGGGGCTTGCTGTTCTGTGGCCTCCGCTGCTTTCAGTCGTGTTCACCTTCTTTTACTTGCTAAATGCAGTATGTGAGGAAGCAACCCACCCTAAGGAAGGCAGTGCTCCCTGGATATCAGTGAGGCCTACAGACTTGCCCCCCATGCAGGAAAAAAGACAGAGTAGTTTAACCTGCAAAGTATGTGTGAAGAATGATGATGATGAGTCTGCAGATGGCTTTCAACATTGATTGTGAATTCTTTTGTATTTACTCCCACAAAATCTGTGAATGTGAATCAGTTCAAATGCTGAAAATGGTACCTTCTACAAGGGCTAAATAGTGCTGTGACTATCTTGCAATAAACCACCTGGAGATATGATCCCATTGGAACAAAGAAAGGGCTGAGACTGATCAATACTTAGGTGGGAGATCACCAAGGAAAATCTAGGGCATGGTAGGATATTGTCCTGGTGAGTCAGTAGGTGTGGAACTCTTCTTTGTGTCCGTATTGAACAAATGCTTTAACATAATGCACTGTCTTTCAGTTCTATTGTACTTTTATGTAACAGTCTGGGAATTTAGGCCTGATGTAGGGTGCCAAGTTATGGAAAAATATAAAACCAAAACATCTGACATGAGAGTGTGAGGGCACACAAGGGAAGGTTTTGGGGGCATCAGGAAGAGGTGGGCATGGGTGGTTCAAAGACTTGTGAGGAAGGTCTGGGGGATTCACTGGAAAATCTGTCAGCAGAGGTTGAGTGTCAACATATGACAGGCCTGATGGGAGGAAAACTCTGAGAAGGCAGCCAGCCTGCTGTCAACAATGTCACTGTCACTAGCTTAGGTAGCTGGCTGGTCTTTCTGTCAGGTGGCTAGTCTGTATGTGTTACAAAATCTGTACAAAAGTGTCCCGGGGGACCCTGGGACAAGCCCTGGAAACAAGGATGTTTCTGGGACACATGCTTACTCTGGGTCTGGTTGAATTCCAATGTGTATAGCTACATTCTTCCTACCAAATCTCCCATTGCAATTTTAGTAGGTTGCCATGTTCTTCTTCACTTCATGTCCTAAATTGTTGAAGTGTTGCTATCTTCCATAAAACCTGTCACTTTCTGCTGGGGTACATGAAGCCTGATGGACAGTAGAATCAACCCAGTTTTGCTGCAAAGGGACGGCAACTTAATGCAATTTGCATTACCCCTTTATGGGGTATAGTGTCCTCCCTCCTTACCACCCCAACTGGCTAAGTAGCCATGGCTTTGCCTATTCCCATCCAGTCTCCATTCTAGCCAGTTGCTCCTGAGAGGAAGCAACTTAGTAGAAGCCCCTGAGCTGCGTCAGGTATAGAGGCTGCAATTTCTGGTCCCTTTTATGCAGGCCATGAGAGCTGGGGATGAAGAGAGGGAAGTTCCTTCTTCATTCCTCCTCTCACTTCCCTTCAGCTGTGGAAGAGTGAGAGGCACAGTTTAACCCTCAGCGACTTCCTCCTCTGCATTCAAATCCTTTTGTAAAGCTTGTTTCTCCCACAATGCATTTCAGTCAAAGCTCTCATCCCCACTATTGGCCTGGTCCTCTCCTCATCGAAATCAGCTACTCAACTTCCATTAGCTTCAATGGTGCAGGAGCAAGCCCTATAAGAGAAGTGGCTACCAAAATAGGTTGACAAGGGCCTGATTTCCTTACGCAGCTTGAAATAACTCTTCCATTCTTGCTCACTGAAGTCTTTTGGCGCCTTAAAAGGACGCAATCAGCGGATTCACTCTGAAATCTGTCTCTTTGTTCATGCTGTTTTTCTCCATCACATACACAGATTTGCCCAGGAGTGCTGGGTTATTACTACTAACTTTTGGACTTTTTGTTGTGTCTTTAAATAAAAGAAAAGAACATTCCAGTTTTGGTTTTGGGGGAAAAAACATAACTAATGATACAGAACTTACACAGAGACTTATGGGTATGTCTCAACTGGGATTAAGAAACCCACAGCCCTGAAGCTCATAGCCAGGGTCAGCTTGCGGGACTCAAACTGTGGGGCTAAAAACAGCAATGTAGATACACAGGCTGGAGCGTGGGCTTGGAGACCCTCCCCTGCTCGTGGCTCCAGCCTGAGCCTGAACATCCACTCTACAATTTTATAGCCCAGCGGCCCCAGCCTGAGTCAGCTGATCCACACCAGCTGTGACCATGCTGTTTGTCTTTTATTGCCGTGTAGACATACCCTAAGAACACTTGGTAGTGTCCCTTTAACAATGCTTTTGCATGACAGAGAAAAGAACATTCTGCTACCCTACGCTGGCACAAAGTCTTTTCTAGCTGTGACAAGTCTGGCTTTAAATCTCAGCAAGAGGTCCTGCTTCTCACTAGCAGAAGTAGTATCAAACACCCAGCATTGGCACGTGGAACATTTAATGAGATGGAACAATCAATTATCTTCTGTTTTGCTGCTTCTCTTCAGCTTATTTGTCTGTGTCCCTGTTGAAACTGAAGAAATTATCCAAAAATTATTTCCAATAAACTGTTGTCAAATCTTTTCAATCCTAACTGAATATATGGTAATCATTGTTTTCTGTCCCAAGCTGTTAAGTATTGTTGTGTGCTGCTAAACTGCTGCTTCATTCTACTTCAAGTGGGATAAGTGAAGTGCTCTCTGTTCACGGTGTTGTCGTGGTTACATAATTAATTAATACGTGTAAGGCATGCTGAAGTTCTCAGATGAAATTAAAACTGGATATTGTTGAAAGTCAGTGGCATATAAGTCAGGCCCCCAAAAATCATGAAATTGACTTAAAAGTCTTGACATTTGCCTTCTGGTTTTTGAGCTTTTTAAAATTCATGTTTTCAAGCTTTGTTTCCACATCCAGAAGGGCTAGAAACATTATTTTATTTAATGAAGGCTGAGATTCTTATGATTACATGACTCCAGGAGCTGGGTTTTGAAGGAAATACCAAATAGTACAAGATTTCTGATAAAATTACAAGAGTTTGCAATATTGAAGGTTTTGCTGATGCAAATTCTTACTCTAGCATGCAGTTATAGTTCATGTTTATTACCTCAGACATTCACATTCTCCAGGCTGTGCTTCTCAACTTCAAAGAAAAAAGTTGTTTAATTTGCAACGATCTGAGGAATCTCTTCTCCAGGCTCCCTAGCTGTACCTTGGAGCAATTGTTTAGAACATAGCTCCAGAAAATCCATCCCAGGTATTATGTTGAACCTAGGTCTTTTTAGACGGGGGTGGGGACAGATTCTCCACCTTTCCCAAACTCTTTTTAGATATAAGGAAAGTGGAAGCCCTGGGGATTCAGGAACTAGCACAAAGTTGCCTTAGTGGACTTAGGAATTTAGTCAGTGGAGACATGTTCAATAAAGTTCACTGTTATAAGTACTTTTATTTAAGAATCCTATAGTAAGAAGGGACACAACATGTGCTGATTATTTTAACCTCCTGAGCAGAGCCTTTTTCAAGTAGCCAGTTCTTTGTGTGCACTGTACAGCATTATATCGGCCGTGTTGAAAAGATCTCAAGGCCAGAAGAAAAGTTAATGACACTACACCAGTTTACACTAGCTGAGAATCTGCCCCATTGAATTTAATTGTTACTCCCAGTTTACAATGATGCAAGAGCTAAAAGAATCATTGTAAATGAGTGGGAGTGAGAAGGACGTTGGCTATAGACATAAGATGACATCATTACCCAGTTTTGGCCTGCATTGATATTACTGGTTCAGAGTGTTTGTTTAGTTTCTTTTTTCAGAGTAAACACATTTATTTTTGGTAAATGATGCTGCAAAGTGGTTCCTTAGCAGGGATTGTAATAAGGTGCGGGTGAAGGCTTGGCAAATAGATTTTGGAAGGTCATTGCAATCTCATCCAGGGCAGCATTGAAGAAGGCCTGGATGTGTTTGTGAGATAAGAAGATGAAAGGGGTTTGATGTGAAGGACAATTGGTGTCATTATGAAAACTTTTGCAATTAGGTTGTTAAAAGATGTAGTAAAATATGTGAATCACTTTTAAAAAAAAACAACTTTTTATCTCCCTTTGTTTTCTTTACAATTCTGGGAATTCATCTACCTTTTCTTACACCTGTATTTCATGGAACTTTCACAAAATAGGTTTTATATTCCGCTTTCTTCTTTAAATTATGTGTAGTTTGTATTCTTTGCCTTCTTAGTAACTGGAATGAATCTCTGGACACTTGTAAGGCATGGATGGGAGGAGTGAGAAGAAGAGGGAAGGAAGTGTCCAAGAAAAGGCCGAGAGAGTTAGAAAAAGGTTAGGACCTGGTCTACATGATCTCCACATTCTGGTTTCTGCAATTTTTGGAAATTTTGAAAAAAAAAAAAAAAAACAGGTTTGAAATTAAAGCAACCACTAAACCGTTTAACTTGCATAACTAGAACTGACTCAGTAAATTAGCACAGGTCTCATTGACCCTGGCAGAATTACAGGGGTCATATTTTGTATGGATGAAATGTTCTATAATTTCTCCAGGGTATTATGTGCAAATAGGCTTTTCTTCAACAGCAGGCATGCATGTCTTCTCTTTTCACCTTTCTATTTATTTTATCAATAAACAGATCTTCTGCGGACAATGACAATCTTTACTTTCTATTCATCTCTGTGTTCCCATATGTCATAGGTTTGGGTATTTATATTAAAAATGAGAACATCCACAGTCCCATTAGAAGTGATGTAAACCTTCATCATTTTGGGCTTATGCCAACCTCTGATAGGGGTAGCTAGAAACTTCTCCTGTGGACACGTTTTCTATTATTGCCCTCTATGAGCTTTCAAGCTTCCAGTATTGGCCATTGTCAGAGACACAAAACTAGACTGTATGGACCACTGGTCTGATGCTATATGACGATTCCTAGACCTACACCCCTGCCACAAGTAACCTCAATTCAATACCAATAACTTTCAGTCCTAAGAAAGATAATTAAAAAGAAAGGAGGAAGCAAATAACCAGCATATTACTGCTGAGGTTGGTGATCAGCCCCTGTGTCATGTACTGTGGAGAATAGTGATATTACTTTTGGCTTATACAGCACCTTCTATCCAAGCATCTCAAAGCACTTTACAAATATTTTTATGAATTGGACCCTGATTCAAAAACCCATTGAAATCAATGGGAACTTTTGTATCAGGCCTCACCAAAACCTCTGAAAAAGTAAGAATTTCTCTTATTTTTTATTAAAATGGCTAAGATGGAGGCCCAGAGACAGCAAGTAACTTACCCAAAGCTGCATACATTATTGCAATTGCAGAAGGCACAGACAAGCAACGGGACAGAGGTTAGTAGCTGTAAGGAAGAACCTATATGGGACTTGCAAGTGTAAGTTTGACAGGTTAAAGATGCAAGAGAAGAACTCCTGAATAATGCAGGTGAGGAAAAGGATGGATAAAATAAAAGAGAGAGAAAGGAAGGGATGAAGAGAGTGAGGAAAGATAGGAGCAACGAAGATCAAATGAAGGAGAGGAAGGTGAGGAGAAAGACACCAATTAAGAGAGGTGGGGTTGGGTTACTCAATAGTAAGCACTATGCCAGGTAATACATGTTTGCAGGAAAATATATATAATTGTTACGTTTTTAATATATTCTTTTTGTAATGTATATTCTCAGGTTCTCTGTACACTCCTTAAGAATTAAGGCCCTGATCCTGTTGATTTCAATGGGACTTCTCATGTGCTTAAAGTTGAGTAAAAACTACAGAGTCTTGTCTCCACTAGGATTTTACAGTGGGATAGCTACTGCAGGTTAGTTACCTCATTGTAAGAACCCCACCTCTTTTGGCAGTGAAGAAATAGCCTGAGTATCAAGGGCTCAATCCTGCACTCCTTCCTTCTTCCTATGGCTTCGCCTGCAAGTGTTAACTGAATGAGGACTGCCAGAACCAATTGGGTTCTCATGGAGTTTACTGCTTAATACCATGACTAGCAGTTGTTGCAGAGAAGTTTTAAAATCCTGTTTCACTGATCTTCACAAGTCCAGTGCAATGTACACTTTTCTCTGTGCTTAATGTACTGTCATCTGAAAATTGTGCATTACTGTATATTTCCCTTGAAATTCTACTTAGTTTATTAACTGTGATTCAAAACAATAAGATGATATACAGACTTGGGGTCAGATCCTTAACTGATGCAAATCAGCACAGCTCTGTCTCTCATTGTGCCAATTGACACCAACTGACGCGCTGGCACTAAAAATGGTCGTACTGAGCAGTTATTTGTTCAGTGTGCAATGATAGTATAATCATTGAATAGCTCAGACTCGGAACTAGGGTTAACATGACAGAGCAAGTAGATGATCATATACTTTGTTTGCCTTATGTTGGGGCTAGCCAAGCATTCTGAGGGACTGAAATTCTATTACCAGTATTATACAGTATTTTTTTGACATTTGGGGCTTCTCTGTCAGTTTTCTTTAACAGGTGAAAAACCAAATGTTGCTGATTCTTTTTTTAAATATAAACACAAAAGGAAATGGGCTATCATCTCTGCCTTTCAACACAATGGCCTCACAACAGGTACATTTTGTGAATGTTTGTGCCGGGGATGTGATGTTATTGTTTCATATTCCTCCTATAGCAGTGTGTGATCACAAATGAATCTAAGACAATTTGGAGCACTACAATAAGGCTGTGTTTGTTTGCAGCTATACTGTTTGAAGGGAGAGAGTATTTTAGCACCTGATAGCACTGCTTAGATTAGGTCTGATGGGAGTCCCACCTAAAACAATACTAATCTACATCTCTTTTATGGAAAGCTCTGACTGCACTGTATACCCGATTTACCTCTAATCAAGATGGCATTGTTTTGGTGCTGCCAGGAGAACCAGGAGGGAGAGCATATAGTGGATTAGTTTTTCTTTCATCTCCTAAACTTTTTAAAAGGGGAACCAGCCTAGCAAACTAAATGAGGGTGAGGAGACATTCTCCAGGCTTTGAAGTGCTTGTTTGTAAATAGAAGCTTGATTTATCTGTCCTTCACTTGAAAATATTATGGGCTGTGAATAAGTTAACTTATAAACACATTTATAAAAGAATATCTGCTCAATTAAATCTATTTAATTGTTATTGAATAGGTATGTTGTGATGTATGGAGTAGAAAAAATTATTTAAAAAAATGAAGAATTAGCATGATCACTTGTGCTCACACAACAATTCAATGGTCGCTTAGATGCCACCTAGAAAATGGTTTTTTAAACTGAGAAGTGTATCTATTCACAGTGATTTTTGGGTGTGTGTGCGTGGGAGAAATCTTCCTCTCTGTTTTTCTGATTTAAAAAAATCATATGTTTATACAGTGCATTTTATCTTAAAATGCTTTACAACTTTAACGTGCTGAAATACAGACTACACACTGTGTTTGTTTCCTCCATCACTGAAATGCAGCCAATCTTCAGAGCCACCCGCGGTAACTGTTTAATGTTATATGGCAACAGACATGGTTCAAGACAAAAAATGAAGAATGTCTCATACAGTTGTAAATGCAGGGGTGATTTTTAGGTAGGCAGAATGAAACTGATGAATTTCAGCCTGGACATACCAAGGTTAACATTCCTGTCCTTGTGAAAGGTATTTTGGAATCTTTATTGATCAGAAGAGGTGATAACCATTTTGTTTATAGCCATTATTCACAAAATAGTTTGGGCAAAGTTTAAAAGAACTTACAGGCAAATGTATGCTTTGCTTAAGGCAAAGTTGTCAAAGGTATTTGTTCTATTTATTAAATACCATACTCGCAATTAATTGTGTTAAGCTCCTGGCTTTCAACACAATGAGCCAAAAGCTCTCCCTGATGCCCCCAGCCTGAGTAACTGCGCTGGACGCTGAGGAAGGCTGTGACTTACATGGAGGCAAGGAATTGTTACCTGCCAGAAGCTCTTCACTCTCAGCAGAGAAGTCTGCAGAAGTGATGATAGGAAGCTGGCTGGGAACATGATTCTTCTGAAAATGAACCAAGCCACTTTCTACTGGCACGATAGCTGGCTTGACAAATATAAGTAAAGGTATAACATATACTTTAGACTGTAAGGTCTTTGAAGCTGGACTGTCTTTGCACAGTGCCTAGCACAATCGGGCCCTAATCTATGACTGGGGCTCTTAAACACGACCACAATCCAAATAATAATGGCTTATACATATTTTTTTTTTATTTTAAAAAAAAACCAAAACTGTTTATAGGAATGTGTGGAAGCCCAATCACTTGGGATCTCTCTGTCCCAAAGAGCTAACAGTCTAAGGTCTGGTCTATATTGAAAAGATCCCTACACCCCTAACTGATATAGGTATGCCAACATAATGCCCTGCCCCCCTGCTTTGTGGAGGGCTTCTATTGATACAGCTATTTTGGTTCGGGAGGTGGTGTTCCTGCACTGACAGAAAAACCCCATCTGTCGGTGTATGTTGTGTCTACACTGTTATGCCAGCATAATCTCCAGAGTGTAGATGCACCTTAAGTATATGTTACATCTTTCAGATTGTTAAAATAAAGATATTTATCAAGACAGAATCACCCAGCTGTTATGCCAGGTCTAATCAATAGAAATGGGATTGGTTCATTTTCAGTAGCAAACACACGTTCCCTGTCAACTTCCTATTGTCACCTCAGCAGAGAAGTCTGTGGAGCATGTATTATGGAATAGCTTCTGATGGGTGATGGTTCCTTCCAGTACAGCAGATTTATTATCTACACTGTAGGAAATGATGCTAGAGGATGAGCTAAATAGCTCAAAATAATTTAGGTTGAACCAACAGCTATTTTTACAGGGATTGGAAGATTTATTTTATCCAAACTCATTTGCTCATTCCTCATCTCAATTTTTTCTTTAAAAAAAAAAAGTATTTTCAAGAAGATGTATTTTAAAATATGTATTTTCAAGAAGATTTAAAGTTCATTTCATTTTGCCTTCTAATTATTGGGATTGGACCAAGGATTAAATGAAATTTTCAGATGGTAGGTGGTAAATTTTACTATAAAATACATAATAGCTGATTATTAAAATAAAATGATTCACATTTTTTTCAGTTTAAATTGGGCATTTGCTAGGTAGAAACCAGGTTTATTTTAATCATTACTACAGAACTTTCTATCCATTTTACAGTTATATGCATGACCACAATTTTACAACTGATGGTAGCACCAAAAAATTTGGGGAGGCAGTCACATACTAATATTCTGTTTCAACAGAAATAGTGGACAAACAGTTGATGTGCTAACAAGGCATTTTAAGAAAACCGCTATCTCAAATACATGTAAGAGGATGCTGTTTAAAAGCAATGACGATATATACAGTTACATAAATTCTCTCCTTAATTACTCTTCCCAGATCTCTGATTAGTGAATCAAGTTAAACACCTATGAAAGAGCGGCCTTTATCCTTAATTTACAAAGGCTAACATTTCCAAACCTAGGAGCCTCCAGCCATGCTACCAAATCCATATTTAGGCATCTAAGCAGATGCTGGTTGTTTTTCAGAAGTGCTGAGGAATCCTAGCTCCCCTCAAATACCTGCAGTGCTCATTAAAGAAAATGGGAACTAGGCTTGGTTTACCTCTCTGAAAATCAGCCAACATTTGCTTAGATGCCTAACTATGGATTTAATAGCATAACTTTTAAGCTCTTAGGTTTGAAAATTTTGACCAGAGTTACTAGTCTGTCCATCATCCAAAATGTCTGTATTCTTAGATGTGCGCCTCTTCTGGTAGATTTCCCAAAGGGGTTTTATTAAAAGATGAGCACTTGTTAGCTGATAATTTAGTTTGGTTATGTGCTACTGTGTGAAACAAGTAGGTCTTGAGCTAATTAAATGAGTGTAAATTACAATTGATTTTGGAAGGCATAGTTTATCACTGTTGGACCCCCTCAGATGTATAAGTATAATTGATAAAGAGCTGTCTGGCCGAATTAGGTTTGTATACGTTTTCAATAAATTGTTGATTCAAATACAAAATTGAACAACCAGAGCCATTATGGGGGGCTTGTGTCACTACCTGGAGGATTTGGTGTCAGTAAACCAATGGGTGGATTTTAATTATGCTTAAATGTTGCATTTTCATCCAACAGAGATCTTGTTCTTGAACTCAGCCTATTAATTTGAAATTTCATAAATTAGGAGCTATTGATCAAAATGTATAAACAGTGAAATTATCTTTTAATACTGAGGATCCAATCCTGCTTCAGAGGCTTGAGCAGAAAAACGATCCTCCTTCAAGTTTTGTTATATTCAGAATTTCTGAACCTTCTGCTTGTAACATCCATTTTTATTAAAAGAGGGACATTTGTACCAATCATTAAACTGTGATAATTCACAAACAGAAAAGGCTTAAATTGGCCAGATGGATTATTCATGACAAATAATTTAATGATCTTTATTCTTAAATGAACAGAGGGAGCTCTTCAAGAATACTAGAGACTTTATAGTGAGCCTAAAGAATTGCTTCCATTAATAGAATCAGACAATGTGAGTGTAACTATAGCACCCAATAGGGTGTCCAATCCGTAGGGCAGCTCTGGCCGAGAAAAGGCACATGCGGGAATGCAATAAGGACTCTTTCTTCCACCCCAGGGCACCTGTTCTAACCCCCCTCCCCCGAGTAAAAACAACCCCTGCCCCACACATTTGCCCACTCTTCAGACTAGTACAACAAATATAGAAAAGGGAAATATTTATTTAGAGAGGGATGAATGGAGAAAAACAACCGAGGGAGGCAATAGAGGGAGCCGTATAACAGGGTTGCATCCACCATGGGGGGACGGGCTTAGCAGTGCCACAATATAAAAGGATAAATGCCAAGCACTGAGTCTAGACTCAGAGTTCAGGAATCCTGGGCAGAGTTCCAGTGCAGCAGAGAGTCTTGGGTGCTCCTGGTCATCTTCAGCGATAATAAACTTTCCCCTAAAGTCCCCGCTGGTGCCCTCTTCTGCTGCTCTCCACAAACCTCCACAGAGCGACCACCTCCCCACTTAGCTAGCTACAGCCTCCCTCCTTATTCTGAATGGAAGGTCACAAAGGCACAATATATCTGGGTGACAGTGATACTGGGTCTGGGTCCAGTTTGTCCTTTTCAGGTGATTTTTTCCTGGCATGGTGATCCTATCCTGGGATGTCCCTTGGCCGCTTTGTCCCTTCTGGGCTGTGGGTTGGTTCTCGTCTGCTTCGCTATGTGAGGGCCTGCTTGTTAATAGGTATGTAACAAGATAAACATTTAAACAGTGAGCACCAGTCTCACCGTTTAGCAAATTAATCAAACGTTTAAACAAGAGGGCGCTTTAAATTATAGGCCCTCTTGTCTGGAGCTACAGACACACACCTGCCCCCTTTCCCTCTCTTAAACATAGATTTCCAGTGCATATAAACTAGTTGTTGCTGTATGGCTGGGACCCAGTGTGTAGAAGAAGTCAGCAGAGAGACCGAGGAATTCTAACCTACTGGCACAGTGATACTGTGTGAGAAGAGCAATGAGCAGGAGTGGGGAAAATCCCTTGCAAAGACTTGTTAGCAATGAGATCTCTCTCGAGCAGGTGGCTAAGACTTTAGTTTTACAGAATATGCTAGGAAATACTCTGCAGTATAGACTGTAAGGGCATGTCTGCTCTGCCCCACAGTTTAGGGTAAGGGGCTGTGAACAGCAGTGTGCACCGAAGAATTGTTCTGAATAGGAATAAAATATCCATTTTTTTTTTCAAAATTCATTTTGGGTCAATTGAAATATTTTGTTTCAATTTTGACTTTTATTTTTTTATGAAATAAAGTTCAAATAAAAGTTAAAATAATGAAAAATACAGTAAAATAATATAAACATAATGTACAATAAAATACATTTCTAATGAAAAGCTGTTTTGAAACGTGTCATCTGAATATTCCGATAAGGTCAAAATGCTTCATTTCCATTTGTTTCTAACTGAAATATTGTCAGTTGACAGATTCCCACAGAATGCTTTAATTACTACGGATTGGCATCTTCTGACAGAAAAACATTCCACTGGGAATTTTTTGACCAACTCTAGTAATAAATGCTATGAAGTATGATTATAAATTAACTTTAACTAAGCTTTGGAACATAGCATGATTAAGACAAAAGGACTGGTTATTTTATTTTGATAAATAAGAATTCCAGAACTGCTATCATGATTAAACAAACAAAAATTAAATCTCAAGAGCTTTGAAAAGGATCTAAACCCTCATGCGTTAGGGCATAAACCAGCCTGATACTGATGGCTGTTAGGAAGAAACTTTCCCATGGCCAGTTATCCCATAAGTGTGTACTACAGGATTTCTTGAGCCTTCCTCTGAAACATCAGGTCTGGTTACTCTTGATGACAGGATACTAGTCAAGTCTATGGACTATGGCAATGGCAACTACTATTTGCTAAACTACACTTGTCAAACAAAAAAGGGCATTTTGTGAAGCATTATCCTTGTTGCTTTTGTTACCTTTTGCTTATTAGCTGTTTTGCAAAAATCAATCATTCATAATGGGCCTCCTATTCAGTATTGAAGTTCCACTGCATTGAAATTAGTGCATATTACAATACACCTTGGAGTGCATCGTCCCAAAATATGGTTATCCTTCTTACACCTTCCTATTTTTGATGAATTAACATCCTCGATTTAGTAAATTACAAGGTTTTTAGGCTCTCCTAAAAGAAGACTTGTCTTAAACTGATACTTTTTTTCAGAGTCCACAAATCCCTGCCAGACCTTCACTAAGTCACTTAAAAGCCCCATCATAGTGTTTTCAGCGGAGGCCGTATGTTAATGTTTTTCCATGAAACTGATTCAAATGTGCCGAGTGACTCCAGTTTACATGCCTGTTCCTGCAGTCTTCACTCAGGCAAAAATTCTACTGTGGTTAATAGTTTTGCCTGATAAAGGATAGTTCAGCTGTACCTCTTGACTGATGTTCCATCAGTCCCCTGGAATCAATTTAATGGAGTAAAATTAAAGTCATAATTCTATGTGCAGCCTTCAAACTTAAAGTAATAGTTTTACATCTGACTCAAATTTCTCCAGTAACAAAGTTTCTCTAATGAAATACATTTGTTTCTGGCACCCCAGCTGCATTGGCCTGTTTCTGGCCTGGGCCATTGTAGTATTCTAACAGTTTGCCTTCTGTGGGTTATATGCAGATAAACAGTAGATGAAGAAATGGTACCTGGGAACATTGTGGCTTGTAAAAGGGGAAAAGCTGGAGTAAGGTAACTTACAAAGAGCTACTGATCTGACCAATGTGGTTGATCTTTTTAAATAAAATGAGGACTATTGTTTTTGATATCTTCTTTTTTAAAAAGCATAGATTTATATCCATTTTTAACAAGGGAAAAATAAAACTCAAAGCAATTAAGGTCAAAGGTATGAAGATATATTTTTCTGTGATGCTTTTCAATGGATAAAAATATGTCAGAATAATTTTGTACGTTTTAATGGTGGGGAGTGAGTAGCAGAGGGGGTGGAAACTAACTTCCCTGCAAACATAATACAGCAATAAGTGACACACACTCCCCGGCACTGCTGGCTGCTTTGTAATTTCGTTCTCTATTCAAACAAAGCTGTATTCAAAACAAGGATAAACATATCAATGCTAACTTTATATAAGACTCTTCCTTGTATAGTAATTTCACCAATTCTACTCACGTAGCAAAGAGCAGGATTTCTTTGATCTCTTCCTGCCATCTACGTTTTGCCATTAATACTACTAGTTAATGTCTTTTGTTCTGGCATATAGTTTCTAACCGTGATAGATCATTTTCCTTATAATCTACATAAATGCCCATATTTCTGCCAAATGTCAACTGCTGCTTTTTCCTGTTAAAGTTCTCAGAAATATATCACAGCAAATAGTTCAATACCAAACAACAAAAAAGTGATAATACCATGTGTTCCCATGTGAAAGTCAGTATGAGATGTGGAAACAGAACTACAAAAATTAGCTGCCTCCTCATGCCTCCTAATCTTCAAGTAGCTTGAACAATTTGTTTGATTTCAAACTGTTTTGCAAATCAATTCTGACTTCTTTTTAGAAGAATTTGTTATTCCTAAGCATTTGTTAGGTATTTTCTAACCTACCGGTTGTCCGCAAACTGTTTACTGTTCCTTGTCCAAGCTTTTTGTTTAATAACATGAATGAATCACGTGATACTGTTTCTACTCCATGACTGGATGATGGAATCTTTTTACACAAGAGAATGGTTGTCTTATTATTTGTCAATGTGTAATACAGATTTTTTTGGGATGAATAAAAATTTATGCTAAAATTTGTGACGCTCTAAAGATTCATTAATGTTTTCACAAATACCTGTATTTCAACAGATTCCTAAAGAATAATGAATATGAGGAACCCAATAAAACCAACTTGGTACTTTTATTCATTAATTGTTTCCCCCCTCACTATTCAGCAAGCTTTTCCTATGAGGTTGCAGTTACAGCCTCAGTAATAGACTTGTAGAATGTTACTAAATACTTTTAAGTTATCAAAACGACTTTTAAAATCAGTAGACCCTTCAAAAACATGAGCTGGATTCACCAGGCAGAAAAGATGATGGGGAAGTGCTAGATTCCTTGCTGGTGGAAATTCAGTGTCAAAAGATGACTTTCTGAGCACAGATTTAACATGTTCTTTTAAAACAATCAGCACCTTAACCTCTGCAGTGGAGGCATTGACAATCTTTCCAATTATTGATCAGTCTTTAATTTTACACTTTTGGTTAAGAAAATTATGGACAAGACTGTGGTGAGACAACTCTCACTGTATATCGATGTTTGATTCCCTTGACCTTTGTTAATTGGGATTCTAACCTGGACATGGCACAAAGATTGTGTTGGACAATGACCATCTATCTCCTGGTGAATTAAAAAAAAGTGTGAAATCTTGGCCCCATTGAAGTCAATGGAAAAACTCCCAGTAACTTGAGTGGAGCAGGATTTCACCTCAGGTGTTCATGCTGATATCATTAGATGTATCAGCCACTTTTGATACTAGAAATCATGATATACATCATGAGATTTTGTGTGCCTGTAATCTCTGGTGGGAGTGAGAGGAGATTTTTAATAGTGAGGGTAACTAACCATTGGAATAGCTTACCAAGGGTTGTGGTGGATTCTCCATCATGGTCAACTTTTACATCAAGATTGCTAGAAGAAATGCTGCAAACAGGAATTGTTTCAAAGCGGTTCAATGGCCTGTATTATGAAGAAAGTCAGACTAGATGATCCCAGGGGTCCCCTTCCGACCTTGCAATGTATTCATCTGCGTGGCTCTGTTCCTTTTCTCACAGAGAGATCCCAGAGGGTATTGCTGGACATTTGTTCTTGTACCTGGAGGCTTGTCTCCCGTTCTGTACCACCATAAGGAGAGCTAGTGAGAAGGTTATGGCACTCGATTCTATATCTCCATCTTGACAAGCCCATAGCATGTAGTAGCGTGTCTTTCTTCATCTGGGTATATTGGAGCATGATGAGTGAACACAGTAGCTAAGGCTCATTCTGAATGTGGAGGGGATTTCCAAAAGCCGCTTCAGCTAAAGATATTTGTCCATTGTTTTGACTATACTTCACAATGTCTGGGTCTTGTTAGATTTCCTGCTGCTTTGAGAAGACCAAAGAGTAACTGTGTCCAGTGTGGCTTTTTTCAGTCTGCATCTAACCAGGAAGTGGTGGCCTCTTCTTTCAGATATAGACCCTGCTATTGTGATCCATGTGTTTATCTGTAGCTTAGGCTACTGAGATGTGCTCTACATCAGGCTAGAACTTAAAATCGGTTCAGGAGCTGAAGCTAATGCATAATGTGGTGGCCTGCTTGTTAAGTGCACTGCCATGAGCACAAGACACCCGTGTTCTGTGATCTGCATTGGCTGCTTATTGACTTCTAGGTGGAGTTTTAAGGGTCAGTTTTGATCTGAAGAGCCCTAAATAGGCTGCCTACATGAAAGCCCACCTCTCTTCCAGTGCCATGCTGCCACAAATGCAGTTAACAAAGGAGGTCTAGTTATACCTCTTTTGAAATTATAGGAGAGGGAGCTCCTCTCAGAATCTTCTCTGTGAGACCCCTCACCTTTGGAAACCACTCCTTCGCCTCCCTTGGTCTGCAATAATCCGTATTGGTTGACTTTTAGACATATTACAAAAGCCATGTCTTCCGAACAGGTATTGGACAGGGTTCAAATTTGTGTGTTGGGAGAAATTTGAGGGGTGGGAAGATTTTGTTGTATTGTGTTTTCTTGCTAATTCAGTTGCATGCTGGTGGAATTTGCTGCTATTTTTGTTTTGGTAGGATTCTTGTGGCTCATATTTTTCATTGATCGCCTGGAGTCTGGGATAGGTGTTACTTTGTTTATTAAAATATATATAAAACAATTGTTAATTTAGGATGTGAAGATTCACTGGTTCAGAATCAAGTTGTACCCCAATATACTCAGATCTAGTTTTGATCCATTCCTTCACTCCATTATGTACATCCATTAATAAATCTAATTTATTTTCATTCATACATACAACAAAAGTAAATAGTTTAGCGATAATATAAAATCAGAAAACCAATAGACCCATGAAGTTTCTGGTGACTTGCCCACTATATGATTTCTCCCCATCTTTCCCCAGCTACTTTGAAATAGTCCAAATGTTCTGGCAATTGGAAAGAGTCTTTCATTGTCCACTTCACAACACAGATCTCAATCTTTGGCCTTTGTTAGAATGAGGACCTAAGTGATTCAGCTGATACAAGATGGTTGCGTGGAGCCACTCTTACTGCCCTCTGTGAGTAATAAATAATAAACTGGAAATTGTACCTCCCAGAAGTGGATGAAGTAGTTAAAGAGCTGTGCTCTAATCCTAGTCTTCACTCAGTTTTGATGGTCTGTTTTAGGCCTTGTCAACAGTGCAAGCAGAATCGTGCTACCGTAGCTACAAGTATGGTTAAACACAGCTGATGCTTACTGTGCTGTAGCAGTTTCCCCTGCTAGTGTGGACTAAGCATTGTGTTACAAAACTGTTTTATAGTATGTTACCTAGTGTCACATCCACAATACAAATTCAGCCCTGTCAGGACACCTGGTTACAACATGGTTGTTCCCTGATATGGTTAAAGCATGGTTCTATCTTCCAGTCTAGATGAGACTGAACCTAACGACAACATGGTAAGGACCATGAGCAAATAATTTCATCTTTCCGTGCTTCAATTTCCACATCTGTAAAATGAAGGTAATTATGTCTACCCTCCTTTGTCAAAGTGTTTTTGAGATTTATGGATGAAAAGCACCAAGTGCTGTTAGAATACAGGTGCCAGCTAGACATAACCATGTTTTGGCTCTTTCAAGGGGGAAATGATTGGATTTGAAGTTGTAGGGTCTGCAGATCCTTGGACGGTTTACATTCTCACAGCACCACCAGGCGGCCATGCAGAGCCACGGCCAGAAAGCACTATGGAGAATAGGCGCTGCAGGGAGACAGAGTGAGAGTACCCTGCCCTCTGATTGGCCAACCACCCTATTTATCCCTGGAAGGTGCTCCAGGAACTTGTCTGAACAACAGCACAGGCTTCAGGCCTGCTGTAACTCCAGACTTCACCTTATCTCCTGATCTTTGGCCTCTGATCTCAGCCTGACTCTGACCCTGACTCTGGCCTCCGACTGTAGCCTGGTCCTGACCCGGACCCTGACTCCGGCCTGGTACTACTGCCGATCTCCAGTCTCCGACCCCAGCCTGACTTTGAACCCGACTTTCGCTTATTAAACCTGGCTCTAGCGATCCCTCTGACTTCCATTCACTGACTTCCACTCACTGACGTGTGGATTTCAGCCCAGCTGTGATTGCTAGGCCATACTGTTTAGGCCCTAGTTCCTTATAGAAATGTAATCAGGACCTTTAGAATGGTTGTTAGCACAATTCCCAGGAAAAAATGCTACTGCAGACTAGCCCAGAACCCTACTGCCAGCCGCTGTGTTTCAGCCTGGCTGTAGCCAGCACAGTTGTATTCTCAGTATAGAAAAGGCAATGGAAACAAGCCCTCTAGAAGACAGTTTAGGCACACTTAGGGGTGCTTGCCTGCACTTGCTGCTATTTATTCTGTGACTAGAGAAAGGTCTTCAGTTTCCAGGGTCAACATCAACTTTGCATTTCTCATGAGTGCTAAAATTCACTCTATTTAAAAACATTAAACAATCCACTGATGAGGGCCTTAAAGAACAGATTAAAGATGAAGTCTGTTTGCATTGTACTGACCAATGTGCACAGGAGTTGGTGCGACTACCTGACAGAATGCCAGTGGAATGAAGAAATGCTTAGAGGAATTTTGTGGCTTCAGATCATTATCTATTAAGTCTCCTGAAAGCTCCTTAAATTCCAAATCAAATTCTTATGGTAAACAACATCCCTCTAAATCTGCCTCCCTGAGAATTTACACTCCTCCCCCTAAAAACCCCCACTCTTTCTCTGCAGAAGGAAAGAGGATTTCGTTTTCTATAGTAAACTAGAGGAATGAAGACACTTCTATTGGAATGTGAGTGACATTGCTTTGCACTTCATAATATGTCAAAGTAATGGAATAACAATGTATAATCAAGCAAATACATGTTTAAAACAGTTTTCCAGCCCAGACTCTTTTTCTAATCCTGTCGTTGAAGATGACAACTCAATGTCATGAGGTCTGGTTTTAAAATCAGTTATGTAGCAACAAATAAGTGCTGCTGGTGAATGCATGTATTACAGCAGAGCTCACTTCATTTCATATCTTGCCCTGAAATTTTGCTTTTTAATAATATCATTGGTAATATCCTTTGATTCCAAAATCAACTTTTTCTTGAGATTATTTTTTCTCCTAAAGGACCACGCACAAGAGCAAGCGGTATAGGATAGGGCCATTATTGTTCAACTAGTCGTTGGACTAAAGAACTTCACTTCAATATAGTGAAACCTATTTTAGAAAGAACTCTGTGTAATCTCCTGTTTTAAGAGATTTCCCTAAAGTATCCCCTAATCGGTGAATATAGTTCTGTTCCCTTTGTATTAGACCCAAATCGGTCCCTTGACTAGTCACTTAAAACTGATTTCACTGGAACTTTTAATCATGTGTACTTGATGTTTTGTAGATGTTGTCAAGTAGGTCTGCATCTTTTGCTGATGTGTTCACATAGGTAGTGGATCAGAGGACATTCTTTAGTTCTCCACATGGCAAAAAGCCATTTGATTACAGCCCACAAAATTCAGAACCCCTCTCTGATACTATATGGCAAAAAGCCATTTGATTACAGCCCACAAAATTCAGAACCCCTCTCTGATACTATATGGCAAAGGGGTCCTATAAAGCAGACATACAGTATGTTTGTACAAGATATGGTATCTCTCCTTGGTCTCTGGTAATGTCAGTGGGATATGGGGGAAACCACTTGTAGAGAGTAGAGTTTTTTGTGCGTTTTGCATTGTCCCTAGGAAGAGCTCCATTTTGCCTCTTATTTGCACGGAGATGATCTTTGATTTTCATATGAGGTAAGTAGAAAGGCACCAGCTATGCTTTTCTAAAGCACTCACATTGACTTCAGTGGGAACAAAGTTTGGCCAACACTGACAGCTTTTGCAAATGCCACCCATTGTGCACAAACACTGTTCATTTTACTCAAATGTTGCCATTCCACACAGTGTAACTGCCAGATAAATGGAGAGAAGTATGTATCCAAAGGGTGGTTAGAGCTGTACAAAAACCACAATGTTTTGATTTGCTGCAGGGGTTAATGGAGATGGTTTTGCTGCACTTGTTTTGGCTCCCTCTAAGTTTCACTTTGAGATTTAGTTTCAAATAAATGTAAAAATACAAAGCAAAACAGCTGAAACTGCCAAACTTTGCTCAATTTTTTTTTTTTTTTTTTTTTTTTGCATCAAAACCAATGACTTCCACCCCAAGTCTGCTCTGAATCTAGTGCAGGCTTAATCAAAATTTCATCCTCATTTGCCAACCTCAACAAATTAGCCCATTATGAAAGTGTCACACAAATCTACTGGTAATGGTTGAAACAGAGTTGTCTTTAAATATACAAGCTACATGGCACAGACCAAAATTCTTCCTTCAGTTATGCCCATGCAACCACAGTGAAGTCAATGGGCTTGAATAAGTATAAGGGATATAGAATTTAGCCCTATACGTTTTCCTATATCATGTATTTTGAATGCCCAGAAAAATGAGTTTGTAAGTTACCTACCTACCTCTGAGGCTTTTTCATTTGCACCAGCAATATTTATTCTGGTCCTCAGAGGTCTCACTGACCTTGGCATAGGTCATATAATCTTTCAAAGATGAACTACTGTTAATCTTTCTCCATTTCACTTGGCAGAAAGAGGTTGTGACTCTTAAAAGGGATGAAATGTATCCATTGTTCAAGCTTTATTTTCAGTCTTGTCAAGTACTGAATCTGCCCTCAGGTTTTCACATCTTGGTTCTGAATAGAGCTGGTTAGAACATTTTTGATTTAAATGAAATTTTGTTGAAGCTGAAGTTTGACATAGACATACTGGTTTCAATGAAGTCAGAGAGCGAAAGGAAAAAATATCAGGCAGAGCAGAGACTTGAACCTGGGTCTTCCATGTCCTGGGACACACATGCACCTTTTCCTATATTAAAAAAAAAAAAAGCTCAAGTTTTGGCACCATTCTTTTTTCTCAAAAAGATTCAAAGCTTTTGTTTTTATTCCAGTGCAAAATTAAAACAAAGCTTGAAAGCTTGAAAGTTAGCACAAAATGGACTGTTCTGTAATCAGTTCTGGTTCTGGCTGGCCCAACTTCACAAAAATGGTTTTGTCTTTTACTTTTTTCTCTTTCAGAGATTAGGGTTTTTTTGTTTTTTGTTTTTTGCAATGGCTTCACTGCACAAATAGTGTTCTGAGTAAAAACCTGGATCCAAGCTCCCAATCTCTGGAGATTTGCAGTCTGGATGCATGATCTACAGTTTAGGCCCTTCTCAAAATAAAGGCAGTCCTGCCAACCCCAACTGATCACAAATTGTGAGTCAGATCCCCCAAAATTCAAGAAAATGGCTTAAAATCAGGAGATTTTAAAAATGAATAGAGGTTGAGTTCTTTTTATTTGCCTTCTGGCTTATGAGTCTTTAGGATCATATTTTCAGCTTTTCTGGTAACCATGAGGCCTACAAATTTTATTTTTTTTAAATAATGAAAGCTGAGGTTCTTATGTAATCACATGTTTCAAGGAGCTGGGGCTTTAAGAAAAACACCAGATATAAAGAGAGTTGGCAACCTAGCCGGGGAATAAAATAGAGTTGGGTGACTATAGTTGCAGCCTCCCCAGTTTGCCATCTCCCTCCCCTTCAGCCCATTCAGAAAACAGTGGCTAAAATCATTTTCCATGTCCACTGCTTGCACCTTGTTACTCCCTTCATCAAATACATCCACCGTATTCCTCTGACAAGTCCAATCTTCTGTCTTTACCACCAGGACTCTGTACAATTCTTCCCCCACCAACTGCTCTACTCTTCTCTTATTAGAATAATTATTACTTCTTATGGCCCCAGTCAAAGGTCAGAGCCCCATCATTTTAGGCACTGTACAAGCATAACAGGAATGCAATTTCTGCCTTAAAGAGCTCACAGTCTAGGCTTAAAACAAGACACGAGCTGTCTGACTGAGACAGACAGATGGGCTGCTTGTGTGTGTGCAGGACAAGGAAGCAAGCATGGTTTGTGTTGCAGGCAGTAGGCTCAGCACGTCACCTACCCAGTCATTGTCACATGGCAGCATATTGTAGGCGTCACAGCAGAGGTGATGATCCCTTCTCTCCACCAGTGGATTCTTACTCTCCTGTCACTTCATCTTCTCTTGCTTCTACCTGCGTGTCTTCTTGCATCTTGCCCCGATGCTTGGAACTCTTGCTATTCCAGGGCGCTAGGGCCCGCCACCCCCTTTTTTCCCCAAATGCTTCCTCAAAATGTGCCTCTTCTGTGAAACCCAGACACTAACCCATGTCAGTAAAAACATCACCACCACTATTAAAAACAAAAACAATAGCTCTAAACCGAACACTCAACAAAACACTGTGACGTTTCCTCTCTGTCTCCTAGTGTGTATTGAATCTGATTTGTGTGCTCTCTTGCTAGCTTGTAAGTGCCTTAAGGATGGGACCTTGTCTTTTTTCTTTTTTTGTTTTTTGCCTTGTACATGCTGGACTTTTTCCATATTTTAATGGAAGTCAAACATACTCTTTTATATTCATGTTTTTTTAAATGGAAAAACTCCATTACATTTAGAGTTTTCCTTTGTGAGTGTTTAGGTGGATATGACTGTAAATTGCTTAACAAACTTTAATGAGAGGGAAAAAGTTTAACGTTGGACTGCGAGGAAGGCTATAGAGAGTAGAAAGTCAGTGACAGCCCTGGGAAGCAAAAAGAAGCAGAAGTCTTAAGTAAATAATATCCATTTAAAAAAAACAGGATGGATTTACAACAGTGGGATCTTGTACCTGCGACAGTTTATGTTCACTGCTTTTCTCTATCTTTATGGAATATACACTGTCCATGTTGTCTTCGCTAAAAAAATAAAGATTCTTTGTTTACAAAAACAGCAATGGCTATGAATTTTTGTCGTTTTTAATGCTATGTCTCTGGCTCCACCATATCCACTCATTGACTTTTCATGAATTGTCATGACAAAATTGCAGTCCTAACTGCTGCGTGTTACAACACAAGGGAGTGCTGTTGTGAGTGGTCTGAACAATAGATTGGGAGCTAGGATTCCTGCGCCTAACCTGGCCCATGATACCGCAAACACTTAAGCGTGCACATAACTTTGCTCATGTGAGTAACCACATTTTTAGTAAAGTCTTTGTAACAGGGACTTTTGTTTAATATGGGTGAAATCCAGGCCTCAATGAAGGCAATGGCATTTGTTTTTTACAGTACCTAGTACAAAGGGAATCTCTATGAATACTGCAATGTAAATGTTCAATAATTACAATAAAGGTAAAGTCTCTCTTTATATATTTGCTAAGCATTACCTTTTTCCTTTTAATGATTACTGATGGCTCAGTATAGCTTGGTAAAGTACCAAAACATGTAGCATTTTAATAAAACACCAACGTTGAACAATGCAGGGGATCTGCCCACGTATCTAGTGTTTTTCTTTAATGGTAGATGTATGGATGCGTCCCCTAAGAGCTGTGGAAAATCTCAACCCTGATGTAATCTGGTGCAAATTAGTTTGTGTCCTTAACTGGCTCTCTTGTAAACTAAAATGTGTAAGAGCTTCCCCTTTCTCCTTAACTGGCACTATGACCACTTTCCCATCAGGCAGTGCACTGGGCAACAGGTGACATTTGGAAACATGCCAGTACAATCTAAACCACTCTTCTTCAGCTGTGGAATAATGGCTTCAATACTGAATTTGATCCATTTCCTTCAGAATGCCCAGGTCAAACTGAATTGCTATAAACAAGCTGATCTGCACCGTAGAACAAATGTTTATATGGAATAGTACTCTTTCCCCCCCTCTCCCCCTCCCTCCACACTTTTGCTGTTTACAAAGCTGGTAGAAACAAAAGGCAAACACAGCAATCAGGTTTTTTTTTCCAGTCAACTTAAAGGGGGTACTTGTGCAGATTTTTTTACTTGTAACTTTGTTTATCTTTGGCAAACAGTGTAGTTGTTACATAGCCTGGATACAAGAGACTGTGCTGCTCCCTTTACTATTCTGCCCCCTCTCAGGCCTGATAGTACTTCCTTCCTGACCTCTCATGACTTCCTGCTTCTAGCCTTATCACGGCAAAAAACTTGACACTGTACTGGCCATGCCACTTGGAATTCACTTAAATTCCATAAATGGAAATCTTCTTGCCTTTACATTTGCAAACAACTATCATCCGTAGAACTCACTCGCTTATTCCCTACTAACGCACTCATTCTTCTTGTGGGTGCAGTGTTTAAAGTATGGAGGGAAAAAAGGGCAGGTCAATGTCATACCATCTGAGAATCTGGCCCAGTGTGTTACAATCAGTCCAACATAGCTGCATTAACTTCAAAAGAGTTATACCAATTTATACCAGCTGAGGCTCTGGTCAATTGAGCTGAGTGTTTAAAGAAGACAATAAGACAGCGATGTGAGAGGAAGGAGGAATAAGTGTGAGAAATGCAGGTGGTACATTTGAATCTAGTGATGCTGAAGTCCCAGTGACTTGTGTCTAGACACACAGCTCTGCAGTAACAGCGCAGTTTGTGTTTCATTCAGTCCTACTGGGAAGTGTGACATACGGTATTTTAAGGCTTGATCTGACCTCACAAACATCCAAGTAGACTCCCACTGACAGCAGTAGATCAGGCCCTTAACATGGAAATCTGAATAATTATTTGTTAAAAAATAAATGATTGAATTTGTTGAAGAGAGGAGCCAAATTAATTTCCCATTCTGGTAAATTAGCTACAGTCATGTGGAGTAGTGTCGTAAGCATCTGAATGGCAATTAAAATGACACATTGTCCAATAAAATTCAGTGGGGAAGCTGCACAGCTTCTCATAGTTGTTTATGTCACAGATTTTTAAGGCAGAAAGGACAATTATGTGATCCTCCAATCTAACTTCCTGTATCATACAGGCCATAAATCCCATCTAGTACTTTCTCCATCAAGCCTTCAACTTATATTTGAGCTATAGCATATCTCTTAGAAAGATATTGAGTCTTGATGTAAAGATTTCAAGTGATGAAGAATCCATCACAGCCTTAAGTAAACTTTTCAAATGGTTAATTACCCTCACTTTTAAAAAAATTTGCCACTTATTTCTAGACTGAATTTATCTGGCTTCAGCTTCCAACCATTGGATCTTGTTATGCCTTATCTCTTAAATGAAAGAGCTGTCTGTTATCAGAAATCTCTTCCCCATGTAGTTCCTTGTAGACCATGATATGGTCACCTCTAACTTTCTCTTGGACAAACTAAATTAGACTGAGTGTCTTTGATCCCTTGTTATAAAGCAAGTTTTCCAGAATGCAAAACATTCTTGAAGCGCTTTCCTGTATCTTTTCCAATTCTTCAATGTCCTTTTTGAAATGTGGGCACCAGTAATGGTCTCACTAATGCCATATATAGAGATTTAATTTTTCCCTGCTTGATCCTGTAAGCCTTTTTAGCTACAGCATTGTACTGGGAGCACATGTTCAACTGGATATCTACCATTAGCCCTAAGTCCTTTTCAGTGTTACTGGATTACAAGATACAGCTTCCCATCTTGTAAATGTGACCTACATTCTTTGTTCTTAGATTTAAGACCTCGCATTTGGTTGCATTAAAACACATGTTCAAATGAGCCTACCTTACCAAAGGATCCATATTGGCCTGTATAACTGACCTGTTCCCATCATTGTTTATCACTCCAGTTTTTGTGTCATCTGCAAATTTTACCAACAATAATTTTGTGTCTTTCCTTTCAGATCATTGTTAAAAATATTAGATAGCACTAGGCCAAGAAGACACCTCTGCAGGACTCCACTAGTAACACTCCTATGAGATGATGATTCCTCATTTACAGCTACTTTCGGAGATCTATCAGTTAGCCAAATTTTAATCCATTTAATATTGACTTCATTGATTTTTGTACCGTGCTAATTTTTTTTATCAGAATATCAGATGTGACTAAGTCAAAGTATATTATGTCAACACAGTTATCTTTATCAGCCAAACTTGTCACCTCATCAACAAATTATATCAAGTTTGTTTGACAAGATCTATTTTCCATAAAGCCATGTTGTTTGGCATTAAGTATCCTGCCATTCTTTAGTGACTGCAGTATCAGCCATTAGTTTGATTGGATCAGAGTCAGGCTAACAAGTATTCAAAGACCCATTCCATTACTTGTCTTTTTAAATCAAAATAATGTCTGAGCTCATACACTTTAAGATGTCCCTATAGTTTACAGTTGCTAAAGGGATTTTCTCATATCTAAGTAAGATTATGATGGGTATGTAGCTGTTATGGACCAAATTGTATTTGCCAGAGTAAAGCTTTTGTCTTCATGGAGTTGATCCAGATATACCCCAATATAAATCACAGCAGAATTTGGCCCTATTGCTTTTCAGTTCCCAGAAAATTTCATCAACAAAATCATAGTCTACAATGGATCTGGAATTCCCTATTTGAAGACTCTTAAGGTAAACAAGCATGAAAAAAGGCTTCAGAATGTGATCACCTGCATAAGCTGGAGGGATAGTTCAGTGGTTAAAAAAATGAAAGCGCTAGACTTTCTGAAATGACTAGTTGAAATCCTCACAGGGTTAAATTAATCTTTCATCCTTGAGAGAGAATTGTTTACATGAAAAGGTGCGGGCTATAAAATGCAGTTGTCACAAAATACTTGTCAGAGGTGTGTATGTAGGGTTGGTCCTCATTTACAGATGGGGAACCAGAAGCACGAAGAGATTAATGTCCACATTTTCAAAAGTGGCCACTGGTTTTGGGTATCAAATTTTTGTGACACCAATTTGATACTTAGATATCTTAGGTTGGGTCACCAAAGTCAGTGGCTATTCTTTGAAAATGCTGACTTTCTGCTAATGGGAAAGTCAAAGGTAAATTAAAAAATCCTCAAATTGATTATCTAAAGTTTCAGGATGCTGAGGTCAATCAAATTATTTTTGGGTCCTGCTTCATGATTTTTGAACACTTGAATTTGGCAATCCTGTTGCTCATTTTAAAAAAAAGATATTAATATATATAAATATGTGACTGTATCCCCCTTCTCCACTATCTTTTTGCATGTCACTTATCCTCTTAGATAATAATCAGGAGAAGAACTCTGTCTTCTGATGTGTTTGTACTGCATCTACCCAATCCTGAGGGGGCCTCTGCATGCAACTGTAATACAAATATTAACTAGTAATAACAAGAGATAAGTGGATTCATTTCATAGTCTAAGAATGAGTCAGGCTACCAGCATGTGTGATCAAGCAAATGGGGACCTCCACCTTCCTTCAATTTTCTAAAGAAAGAACTCCCAAATGGGAGTTCCGCAGCCAATTTCTTCTTAGCAGAAAAAGATAATATTTTGGAGTCATAACATCAGCTAACTTCATCGTGGCCTGCTTCCTGATTAGTCAGCTGGAATACCATAATCAGTGATGTCATGGTGCTGAGGAGGTTTTCAGGGGAAGAGCATCTGTATTAAGGCATCCAAATGAAGGACACTCCCATAGAATGGGTTCTCCAAGATTAAACTAGTCTTTACATTTCTGAGTCAGTGACAGTATTTGGCTAGTTAGGATGGATGAACTATTGAGATCTTCCAAAAAGAAAGGAACATGATTGAAATAAATGGTACTGTGTGGTTTAAAATATTCCATGCGCTAAAAAATAAGCTTATCTCTAAAACGTCAAAGCCTGAAGTTTTCCAGGAGCTCTTGCATCAGCTCAAGGGATAAGGTTAGAAAGACTTGCATGATTTAAGCAGAATCCTGCTTTCTTCTGTACTTACTAAACTTAATTCCTAAGTGATGCTCACTAATGTGCCACACGTGCTTGTCAAGCAAGGCTTCTGGATTGTGATGATGATGATGATTTAAAATGAATCTGATAGCTGGTTTGATCCAAAAGAAGGAGGGAAAGGGGTTTTAAAACTCTACAGTAACTGCTGCTGTCATCTGCTCTGTAAGGTAGGGAATGTGTCTGGCTCTAACATGACAGCATCTTATCGTGCCAGCAGCATGACTACATTAGGGCTCCTGGATTCATGGGTCTGGATGCAGTGTGAGAATAGGGTTTGCACTTCCACGCATCAGGGTAGAAAGGGATGGGGAGATGGCAGAGCCATGATTTGGCTCTAGCACCACACTGGCCAGTGGAGCTGAGGTGGCATGAGGGGAAGTAACAAATTGTTCTGTGAAAGGTCCAGTCCAGTTTGCTATACTCCTAAATGAGTGTTGTTTTATATTGCACAATATTGCTTTATATAGCAAAAATATATTTTTCTGATACAGGTAATTGATCTATTTAACCAAAAGTTACTTTCCTAGGTCTCTAATTTTTAGCACAGAACAGCTACAGAATTAGGTTCTTTGTTCTGATCCATCTATCCAGGCCTGGTCCCAATCACTGTATTGTATCTGACTGCTTCACAATCATTAATGGATTTTATTCTCACATCATTCCTGTGAGATAGGGAAGCATAACCCCCAATTTACTGGGAATGGCAAATCTCCCAGTGGTTTTATGTGCAGGACTAGGACCTACATACGCATCTTTTGTACATGAGTGGTGACATCTGAAAGGGGGAAAGTCACTATAATGAGGGACCATACAATCTTCCCCTCCCATGTCTTTTAGCCCTATTGAAATTCCTAGACCCTATTAATAACAGCAGGAGCTGCTTAATGTTGACTGATTCTGAAAACATGATTATTTCACTTAGGAGCCAAAACAGGAGCTGATTGCTCTTAGAACCCTGGGTCCCATTGCTGATGCTGAGGAGTTTTGAAAGTCTATCCGTGCAGTGTTGCTTATTGCTCTGGCTGGTATCCAGTATAACAGCCTTTCTTTTAAATCTTATTTTCTTCCAAACTGGGAAAGGAAAATGTATAGAAAAAGACACTAATAACTCATTAGAGAGAAGGTGAGTGAGCTAATATCTTTTATTGGACTAACTTCTGTCAGTGACAGAGACAAACTTTCGAGCTTACACAGAGCTCTTCTTCATATTTGTCTCTCTGATATCCTGGGACCAACCCAGCTACAACAACATTGTATGTAATAACTCATTAGGCATGTTAAAGTCCTATAAAATATGGAGGTAATTCTCACATCTGCATGACCTAAATCAATAGGACTTTTTAAAATAAAAGCCTTAATATCCTGGTACTTATTTAGGATATTTTTTTTTGCAATCAGGGCTAGGTTTGAGGTTCATATACACTTTTATCATGTCCTACTGTACTCCCCTCTGAATGCTTATTAGTAATCTTATTCTGTGCCAGAATGCCTTGAGTTTATTAATATTCCCTACACATTGTGTTTGTTTCTGTTTTTTAAAGTTATTGCCAGATTATGGCCTGTCTGTGCCTGATAGTGGCTATGTTTGTGTATGAGCACAGGGTCATCTGATAACAATTTGTAGCACCGGGCGATAAGCACTGTTTAAAATGGGTACAAGCCAGAATCGTAAGGCTCCCAGTATACTTTTAGAAGGTCCCACCAACAAAAGAAAGAGTTCAAGGTATTTCGGAAAAGGTCATTGATTACAACCAACTTCATGATCGTTCTGGATGTGTTCCTTCCTGCAGAGATGTAATTAAATTTTGTTTTACAGTAGGACTTATTTTCAGCATTTAAGCAAGGACAGTGACTTTCAGGCCTGATTCTGATCTCACTCACACCAATTTAACACTACTACAAACTCTCTTGGAAGTCAGTGGGGGCACACTAACTTAACTGAAATTTCACACAGGCCCTTTAAGTGTAAATGTACAGCATAGCAGCCCCAAAGCATTTCCCTTACAGAATGTATACATTGGCTTACAGCAATTTATTTAGAAAATCTTCCACTAAATAGGACCTTTTCCCAGTGCTTTTTTGCTGTAGCTGTTCAGATGTCTGTCACTTTTCACTGATTTTTTCAAATAGAATTCAGCTGAACAGTGAAGCTTTCTGAGCGAATCACTGAAAGGACATGATCCAAGTCTGGTTTGTGATCTCTTCAGGTCCTTGCGAGAAAGGGGTAGCTTCCTTCCCTGCATCCCAGCTTTCTTTGGTTTGCATCTTATTTATTGGACTATCAGAGTGGTCTAACCTTTCCATGCTGTTGGCTGGGTGCTAGTTTTGAGGCATCTCTGCAGCCTATGTATGGAAATATAGTTCTAGATCCCTTTTTTTAGGATTTAGTCAATAAGGCATTAATGGGGTTAAGAAGTAAGAAAATTAATTAGAGAATAGCTTGCCTCTTACTTGAACCTCAGTGACCTCTCAAAGCAGGGACCCTCTCCCTCTGAAATTTTCAAATGCTAGGCATGCCCCCCCTCCTCTAGACTCAGGGAAGAGACTCTGGCAGCAGTGGTCTCACTGCGGTTGGTGCACATGCTCAGACTCGTCAGCCTGTGCAGTGGTAAAGAGTCTATATGGCCCCCTGCTAACCTCCTTGCCTTGGGGAAAGGCGCCAGTTGCCCAGACCATAGGGGAGGCGGGAGCAGGGGACCCAGTCCCCTCCCCCTCTTGGCTGTCTTTGAGACCGCAGAGACCCAGCAACCACCACCTCCGCTCCTGTCCATGGCCGATATAGCAGTGCAGGCAGCCCTGTGGCAAGAGACTTGCAGCCCCAACAGGAGGTAATGGCCTGGGTGCCTGCTCCCTGCCCAACAGGAACGCCCCTGCCAGAGCCCTGCTGCTGTGGGCAAGGAGGGGACTGGAGGCCCTGGCACTTCCTCAAGCCCTGCCCTGGGTGGGCAGGTATAGGGAGGGGGGATGCATCCCAGATGCCAAGGCTTTCCATAAGAAGGGGGGGCACAGAGAACCCATGGGCCTGCATGGGACCAGCTCCCCCTGCACTCTCCAGCCTGTGCCACTGTCCTGGCACTGGGGCATGTCCCAGCACATCTGAAAATCATTCGGGGGCTGGAAAGAATCATCCCGCATTGCTAGATCTGGCCATTGGGCACCAGTTGGACCATGCCTGGCTAGACTGTGCATCTTTAATCCTTCACAAAAGTAGGTGTGGTCCTGCATCGTAGGTGTTACGTGTTTATGTAAAATCCAAAGGTTTTTGTATATAATGCTCCATATTCACAATGTTTATCTGTGGTCTTAGAGGCAGGTATCTATGCCTCAGGCTTCTAATACCTAGGGTTACATCCTCAGGTCTGAGTAAGCTGTGCTCAGCTCAGGGTCCTGACTCGGGGCCAGGTTCTGGTTCCTACGGTACATCTACGTGGCAGCCTGGGGTGTGAATGGCAGCTTGTGTAGATGTACAGGCAGTGCAGCGGGTACTCTAGATAGTTTTGCCAGAAGTAGAAGTGAGAACACCATGGTATGGGACTCAACACCAGCTGCAGAAGCGAGTACATACCTAGGGGGGGTCAGGTGAGCTTGGGCAGTTTGTGCAGCCCATCTGACTCCCCTGGGGCGTACTCACTTCTCCAGCTGGTATTAAAGCCCTTGCCATGGTGTCCTCACTTCTGCTTTTGGCAAACTAGCTAGAATACATCCAGACGTCTAGGCAAGCTGCTCTTCATGCCCCTGATTGCAATGTCGACGTACCCTTAGAATGGGAAGCATAATTCCAAGGTCCTTTCCAATAACTGATGACCACATTAGGTTCCTAAAATGTCATCTGAAGGACTACCTGCTCAGCAAGGACTTTAATGCTCCCTCTTATCAGAGAAGAGGTTTATCCCAGTGTCTTTGGCCAACATCTCTGGGACTCAGCTGAAAACCCTGGCCCCCTGAAAGCCCATCATCTCCGAAGCTGTTGGTTTTTCCTTGAAAAGGACAACAGTTCTCCTGATACAAACTTTTGAACTTCCTTGTCATTATATTTTGCCATGTCAAAGTGCTCTGTGTTCTGACTGTAGTGCTGCAATTTCGCCTCGTATCAGGTTTGTTAATTCCTGCAAATGCACATGAAAACTGGGACATCGATGTAGTAACTTTAATTTTTGTAGGACTCTTGCTTGTGTAAAGAATTCATGGTAAATAGCACTGAAAACCTGTCTGGTCTTATATACACTGCGCTTCTATGGCAATAGAGTGGTAGGCCTGTACCCCAGGGCAGCGATGTCTAGCACAACCTTTGGTGCTGAACAAATTAATGACAATGAATGAATGAAAAATGGCTGAGCTGTGCCTTGTAGATGGAGTCTCAAACTGAGGCAGCATAGGAGGTGTCTTCACTGCACAGTTAGCCTGGGTGACTGGCAACCAAGTCTGAGCATTTGTGTTAGCTTAGGCCCGGTGCAAGTAAAGCTGTGCCTACCTCACTCACCAGGGTGTATTCGGGGGGTAGGGTGGGGTGTATCCCCTGGTTCTTTATGCTGAGATGCTCTAGGAATTGCCCCCTGACAATTGAGGGAGAACTTGTCAGTACTTGGGATGGGGAACTGTGGGGAGGCATTGGAGGACTATCAGCACTCAAATTATTTTGCCTGCATTCTCACTGCAAAGCCCTCGGAGCAGATTCCTTAGTGAAAACGGAGTCCAGTTTCTAACCCACAACCCCAGCCAGGTAAGCTAGCCTGGTGCTAGCTTGGAGCACCTCCAAACAGGTCTCAGAGGGTTTTCTGCGTGGATGGTAGGGGGGTTTGGGCAAAACTCCCGTCAGAGCAGTGAGGATGTACCCTCAGAGTCTCGCACGCTGCCCTTGGCAAGCACAGGGAGGTGAAATGTCTCAGGAATTCCCAACTACGCATGGGGAGTACATCCACTGTTTGAACCTCTCATGGGGTGCAGCTTGCTACCAAGCTGTGCCACTCTGCTCCGAGGAAGTGACTAGGTCACTGGAGCCAAGGTTCCACCTCCATCTTATCTCCATTGGAGCGCCGTGCCTGGCCCTTGCATAGATTGTGTAATGACTCCCTGAGTCCTCCTGCTCCATAACACATGCACAAGTACATACACTCGCCCTCCTATCGTGCCCACTCACTTAGGGACAGACAGAATCTGGACCAGGGAAGGTTCAGGCAATCACCACAGGGCCAACTGAATTCCTACTTGTGAGTACAAACGGATTCTTATAATTCATGAATGTGACTTCAGAAGAGTTATAGGATGTTTAACACAGTAGCCCACGTATCATTTAAGCACTATGCCAGAGTGTGGGGAAGTGCTAATAAACACACACACCTTGCATGGGAGGGATTCACTTTTATCACTGCCTTAAAGAGAAAATGCAGTTCCAGTGATACATTTATTGTTAGCGGTACAGTATTATTTGTATTATGGTAGCCCTAGAAGCCCCAGTTGTGGACCAGGACCCCTTTGTGCTAGGTGCTGTACAAACACCGAACAAAAAAATGGAACTTGCCCCCAAAGAGTGGGTACAGACAGACAAGGGAAGCATAAGGCAACAAGAATACGTGACTGTGCAGTGAAATTTTAAAAGCATGCACTGATATTTCAGAAATATTAACTAGACCCAGGAAGTTCCCTGTGTCACTACTCAAAGACATCGATCTCTGTTACATGTTGTCATGTTGACTTGTTAGACAAGGCATTTCCCAGGATATCTAGAGGGGACACCCAGCAACACTGTTTACATAAGAAAGGGGAGAAAAACTGTTTGCGATTTTTTTTTTTAAATTAAAAGGAGAGTTATATTTAAATGTTGGGGGTTTTGTAAGTATGCCAATCAATTAAGACATGTACGGTAAAGCAGTGTATTTAATACACAGCCAATATGTATACTAGGAAATGTAACAGTGGGGTTCTGAAAATCAAAATCCTAGAGCATTTTCCAGATCCCAATTTGCACTGTTGCCAATCCTAGGATTTCATGATGCAAAAATCTGAGCTCTGGACCTTCAGCCCACAGTGTGGTGAACATGCTGCCTGAATACTATCAGTTTGGCAGACTAGCTAGTGAGCCAGCTACAAAAAACTGACACTCCTAGATTAAAAGCATTTCTAGAGGCTGGGCTTTTGGGATAAAATAAAGTGGCTCTCCAAATAATAGGAGTGAAGTATGGGTCCATGAAGTATGGGTCTATGCTTTATTTAGTGGGAACAGGGAAGCTCAGCTCACAAGAATAGGCTGCTATAATAACTTTGTTCAGTATTAACCAGGACTTTTCTGTGCAGCTCTTGACTAATTCTCAGAAAAGGTAGATCATTAGCATCATCACTCTGTGGTGTGGGCTCCTCATCTGCAGAATGAGGATAACACTAATACCTATCTTACTTTAGTGTTGGGAGAATTGATTCGGCGTGTGTATGTGTATCTATATAAACTCTGAGATTGTCAGAGGAAAGGGAATATGAAAGTGCAAATTCATATTGATTAGTATTATCGTATTTTGTTCACATCAGCTAACAGAATCGATGTTTCATTTTGCATCTGTGAGGGTCAGATATTTTCAGCAAAAGTCCCACAATTATGGAACAAATTTCTGTAGGAGATCAGAAGGAGCCTGAATCTTGCCATCTTCAGTGCACGCTGTGGGATCTCTGCTTAAGCTAGCATTTCTCAAGACAGCCCATGTAGTAATGATACCCAGGGAAGAATGAATCAACCAACAGCCCCTTGTTACTGTAAGGAAACACCTTAACAGGATAAGGGAGGAGAACCCTACCATATGAAAGAAATGTTGGTGTGTCTCTAATACTGTAAGGTGCTCAGATTCCACTGCACTAACCATTGTAGAGGTGTTTATTTAGTGATCGACTGCCCCATGCCATGCAGGGGTGGTAGAAGAAGAAAGTAAGGATTCCCTTTTCACATCCTGCCTCCACACATGACTCAAACACAGGCCTTCAGGAATCAGACCCTGTATGGGAGGAAGAGCAGGGACTGCTAGTGAGATGTCCTCCTTTCCTCCCACACTGCACCACTGGCGGAAAGAGTGTTGGTACATTCATGGCTATGACCACCTATGCACTGGCCAGCAGAGTTAGCCAGAAGTTTGAAGAGAGAAAGCTGCACCCCTTAAAGGGTGTAGTAAATTCCCCCCATCCTAATGCAATAGGAGAAAATCAGGGCTGTCCATTTAGGGCCTGATCCAACACCCATTGAAATCAATGGAAAGTCTCCCACTGACTTCATTAGACTTCAGACCCATAATACACAATGTAGCCCATAATAAATAAATTGGAATTAAGCGATTATTTCTTATGCATTGTTGATTATGTTAACCCTTGAGTTGTGCATCCTACTCATAAATTCTAGCGTTAACTTGGCCCACACAGTGCCTAGTTTCCTTTGCAATCTACTTTTTTCTTCATTTCTTTCAAAATAACATGCCATCCTTCCAACACAAACAGCGAAGGGAAATAGATGAGTGGGTACGTCATTGCAAAACTATCTGAGGCAGCAGGCTTCTGAAATGTGTTAAAATCCCAATCACAACATCCATTTTGCGTTTGCCAGTGTCTGATGGATATCCTTGTCATTTATGTATTTTTTTGGCCATTTCCCTTGAAATAGTTTAAATATAATTACCTTTTTTAAGCATAGTTTCCTATAAAACAGCTGGAGTCAACAAGCAATTGTCCAAAAATAAGCTGATAGATAACAAAGTTTAACAGTTTGTATAAGAGAGACTTTCTGCTAGAAACTGACTTCATAGTCCGAGAGCCAAGTGTGAAAGAAGATAAACTCTGTACCTTCTTATGAGAGTTTTTAACTATGAAATCTAGATCACAGTATTTCAACAGATTTCTTAGGATTGTTATGACACTTCAATAGACATTCTTAGTTAAATTTAACTAAATGCCAAAAGCTTACTGATACGTTACTTTTAAAAAAATGATATATGTAATTTAAAGTGTGGTCAAAAAGGATTTATGGTTGAAATGGCTCCAATAAGGCCCCCTGTGATGCAGAAGAACTTGTTTTAAAGAAGCACAAAAATCTGGCCACTTTGTATATATTTTCTGTCCTACCATTTTTCAGTTCGCAGATCACTCAAAGGGACACTTTGTAATTAAAGTAACCAGAAAACGGATTTATAGAACGTCTGCCATAGTCATTGTCATAGATTATAAGGTCAGAAGGGGATCTTAGTGATCATTTGGTCTGACTGCCTGCATAACACAGGCCATAGGATTTACCTGAATTAATTCCTGTTTGAAGTAGATCATATCCTTTAGGAAAACATCCAATCTTGTTTTAAAAATCCAAAATGCCTTTCCCATCCCACCTTAAGTCTCTTAATGTGGCTCACAATCCCTATGGTACCTACAGTTGAGCTCCCCTAACACAATAGCGAAACTTCACCACTAACCTGAGCCTATGCAATGATGACTCATCATCTAACCTGAATATGATCCAAACATAAAGGTTCCGGTCTTCCCAACTGTTTCCTCTTGTGTGTCAGAAAGCAGGACTCTCATCTATAGAATATGTGCCTTGGTGGCTGAGACAAGAGCAGGCGGTGTGTCTGAGGTCTGTAGGAGACCCATTTCTTTTAAAAAAAAAACTTTTTTGTTACAATAAAATGTTAAAATACAATATCACAAATTACTTATTCAGGATCAGGTTAATAGTGAGAGAACCTGACCACAGATTCTGGCTTGCTGACTGGGGAGCCCTGTTTCTCTGAATACACTAAAAAGGGGAAGCAAATTTCTAAATGTCTATCCTCCTGTGGTGCATCTCTTGCGTGTGAAAGCTTTTCCATTACAAGAACAGTCCATATTTTACTATACCACAATTCCATACAAAGAGAAGTACAAAGTCTTGCTGCCAACAATAAAAGAGAAATTAATTTATCTTTTAATTAATAGAAACTAATTTGTCACTTGTTTAAAATGTAGACCCTTTAGTGAAGCATTAAGCAAGCAGATCAGAGGCTTTCTAGGAAGACAGCATTTTGGCTGATCTTTCTCTTCCCATTTGCTGTCTTTTTTCCTCCTTATCACAAAAACAATTTGCATCTCTTCTTTTGACCGTCTTTTGGTTGGTTCAAATGTTGACTGATCCTCCTTGTTTATTTGTGGCTATTGCTGAAACTGCAGGTCTCACACTACTTCTTCAACTAGTGCAATTGTTCCATTTTCATATGCCATCAAAGTCATGTTGAATTGACTATTCCTTCTCTTGGCCACTACCTGTGCTATTTAAAGCAAACAAACAAGCAATCCACTACCTATTATTGTCAAGATTTAAAAAGGGATTAGACCTATATATGCATAACAATAATAATCGGAATTGTTAGAGTAAATATTACTGTAAGACTTTGGGCCATCCCTCCCTGTCCATCTGGGAGAAGGCCATGCTCCTCACTACAGTACTTCTGTGGGTTTAAAGGCCCAAAGGGCGGAATTAGCATTCAAGGGTCTCCGGCCCCTCCGGCAGGGGCAGAGTTATCAAGTGGTCTGTAAACTCCAGCCCCAAGGGAAGGAGGCAGAGTGGCCAAGCAGTCTGTGGGGTCTGGCCCTTCCAGCAGCGGCAGAGGAAACAAGCAATTTCTGGTCCCCCGCCCACAGGCTGGGTGGGGCACTTAAGCAGTCTATGGCTCTGGGCCCTCAGGTTTGGCAGGGAAATTAAGCAGTCTAGGAGTTCCCAAGCAGGGGGCGAGCACCAACAGGCCTCCTGGCCTAAGATGACAATTACAAATAAATGAATTTTGGATGAGATACAGACTTTTTGCTTCAGGGCATAAGACAGCCTCTAACTATTGGGAATGAGGAAGTATATTCCCTGGGGACAGGTTTCTTTGAAAGTGTCATGGCTGGAGACAGGTTACTGTACTAGATGGACCACTGGTCTGATCCAGGAAGGCAGGTCCTATGTTCATGTGCTAACATGTTTCTTTCATCATGCACATATCCATGGATTTACCTTAGTTTGACATACAACCTTGGGCTTTTGACACAAGTATGAATCAGTAGTGGCTCCAATGAAGTCAATGGTATTGTTACACCAGTGTAAAACTGATGTGAGATCAAAATCAGACTATGATATTTGGGGTCATAAGTCAGAGTCTTTAGGTATATCCCAATATATGCCTCTATAGGACCTTCTATAAAGGCAGTTTCCAAATGAACTATGGGCTTCCTGGTCCAAAAAAGGAACATGGGCCTGCTAGGAAGATGCTACACTGAAAAGTAAATGAGGCAAAGAACGTATTTTATTATCAGGAAATAATCAGTTTTCTCATCAAGAAATTATACTACCTGGGGTAGATTAATAGGTGGCAACTATTAATGTAAATAGGTGTAAGTGTGTGTAATTCACATGCCACGGGGATGGAAGAGTGGATGGAGGGTAGATTTACAGTAAGGAAAAGCAATGCCCAGCAGGGTTTTAAGAAGGTGTAAAATAAACTAGATGGACTTGCTTTATCTTATACTTTCCTGCATGTTGCTTTTTCCTGCTACAAACCCATTTCTCTGTCCACCTCTGTGTGAAACTTATATAATCATTTATATTATCTTGGCATTTGACCCAAAAAACTCTCTTAATTTTGTCCAAACCCATTCTAAATCTTGTTCCATGGATGGAGGAATTTCTTCTTCCTTCTCTGGGTGAATATGAATCTTTCTTTAACTGGGGCCAGAACTTACTATTGGCATTAGTGCATGTAGATATCTATTTGGGTTTGTGTGAACACAAATCTCTGTTTTTATCACTAAACCACAAAGAAAAGGGAGTACAGCAGGGATACATGTTAATATGTTCCCTGAATTCCCTGTGGGAAAGGCCTTTATCTCTGTCACTTGTAGCACGTACGCTTTGTAAATAAACTGGAGTTTTCACTTCCCTGCTTTGTTACTGAGAGCTATGGTCAGGGACTGGAGCCATTCTGTCCTTTCTGTGAAAGGACACTTGTTTATGTGTCGTCTAGAAAATTGGGGGAGGAGGGGTCAGCATGCCAGAGGATGTGCAGTTGAACGTGTCATGTCAGCACAACATATCTTGTCTGTCTTTTCACTATTTGAACAGTTTGGATGATCCCTTGTATAACAAAGCAGGTCTTACAGGCCAAATTCCCATTGGCAAAGGAATGTAAAACAATTTCTTACATTGTTAGGAACAGATTTTGAACTCAGTCACATAGGTGTAAATCTGGAGTAACTAACTATTGATTTCAATTCTGGATTTATACTGGTATAATTGAGGGCTTGTCTACATGAACAGTTAGACCATGGCAAGCTGAGATGTGAATCTACCTTGCAATAGCCTGCTAAAGTCTAACTGTTCATGTGCATCCCATGCATTAACAGTTCATTAGAGCATTTAGATCTATCCGTCTTTGAAAGAGGATTACATCAAAGTGCATTAGCAGACTGTTAATGTGGAGCAGCAGAGTGAATGTGTACAGTTACATCTCGACAGGCTAGTGCAGGCTAGATTCACATCTTGGCTTGCCACAAACCAAATGTTCATATAGACAAGCAGAGTTCTGAATCTGGCCCTATGTCTTCAAGCTGACAAAAGTTAAAATTACCAACCAGTTGCAATTACTATCTATAAAAATAAGGACCAATCAATTGTGTGATCCTATGAGGTGCTGATTGCTTCTTCCAAACTGCTAAGCACCTTCCACTCCCTGTGAAATGTTGAGCATCCTCGACTCCCATTGCAATCAATGGATCTGACCCTACGGGACAATGCCATTTTAGCTCTGCTGGAGTATGATGGATGGTATCTAGTCCTTTGGGCTGTCTGTATATTGTTCCAATATGCTGATGACATATGATGGTTATAGAATGATATGAGAGGAAAATAGGATAATAAAATAATAATAGAATAATTGGACAGGCAGCAGTTTGTAGTATATGCCTATTAGTGCAACTGTAACCCTACTGGTCAGTATGTGATTTGCATTCTCCTCTCTGGGCCTGATCCACAGAGGACATGTGTGTGTGACAGGTAGAAGTTTAGGGACTTAATCCTTTAGCTCAGGCCATGGGGTATCATTCTTTATCTTGGGAGGTCCTGGGTTCAATCCCCAGTGGCAACCATGATTATTATATAAGTCCATCATTGTATAAGTCCTAAAATGGAACATCCCTACAAAATGTCCAGCTAGCAGCTTGGGCAACTGAGAAAGTATAGGCTTTAGGTTACCTATCACACACCCTTTATGACAAGACAGTCTTCAGACTTTAGCATTCGTTGTGTACATCTTTAGGTCATGACAAATATATAGAATGGCTTGAAATTTCTGTTACTGTACGTAGGTGCCTCTTTTCAGATATACTTTATATGGCGCAGGTATTTCCGAACAGCAATTGTTTAAAGAAATTATATTCTACAATGGCAAGTAACCATTTTCCAGAATTGTACACACTGTATAGTAATGAGCAGAACTAAAGTGTGCTGTTGACTTGAGACTCCAAGTAGGAAGAACAAACTCTGTTAGGTTAATGTAAGAACCCAGGTTTGTTTTATCTTCCAGTGTAGGTTACATTGTAAGTTCTCTGGGGCAGGGACTGTGTTTGTTCAATGTCTGTACAGCATTTACCACAATAGGGTTCCAGGTCCATGATTAGGGCTCCTATGAGTTGCTGCAATATAAATAATGTTGATCAGGCTCTACTTTCAAGCTACCTTGTGAGTTCCCTTCTTTCCCTCAGAGAAAACCTTTGAGGCTTTAGGATGTCTACTGAGAGAGGGAGCAGTTGTTGGATTTTTTTGGTTAAAAGAAATATTGGTTTTTGATAAAGTCCCCAAAAATAACATCATTTAATTTGAAGCCCTGAGGTTCACTTGACCTGTTACTTGAAAATACACTGCTCTCGTTCTGATGTAATTTTGAAACTGGGTCTTGTGCCATGACTTGGAGTTAAATCAGGAGCAGGCATATTTTAAAGTGACAGGTCTAATTTTCAAACACAGCCTCATTGTTCCAAATTAAATAATTATCTGAGGACGTAATCCAGTGCTTTTAATGTGATCATTCTTGATAAACTCTCACAAGCCCCAAAGCCTATGCCTAGGAAAAGTAAAAACCTTCTGAGAGATTCTTGGAATAGGAGCCTCATCTGGAAGCAACATCTGAGGTGTGAGTGAATATGTTAAAAACTCTCAGAATCTAGCACCAATCCCTCCCCCAAAGTTTCTACCCTATCTTTTTCAGAACCTGAAGGGCATTTTCCCTGTTCTCCATTTAACTATCACACACAAATATACATATGCTCTGGTCAAGTGACCACGTATCTGATCTTTAATGGCTGCCCCTTATTTGGTGCCTCATGTCCCATAAAGAGGTGCTGAGAAGCATATGATGATCAGATAAAAAATATTTTCAAGCAATAATCGTGCAAAGGATGATGCACTGATACATCAGCATGGGTTTGTACCATGACAACACTCTTGTACGCTGCAGTTACTAAAATGAATTACAATTGTCTGGGCACGGAAACATCTCCTAACTAGCTCCTGGGAAATGTGCATGCATTGTAGAAATCAAACAACTTGTTCCAGTGGATTAATAAAAGAGATGCTTGTTGAAATTTCAGAAAATCCCTATATGAACTCTGGCTTGGTTCCCAGTATTTTATCTGGTTTGTTTCCTTAAGAATTAATGAGTTCAGGCCTCGTCCTGTGGGGATATTCAGCACCCGAAACTCTCCTTGACTTCAGGGGCCATTGCTGCTGAGAGGGAAAGGAAACCTGTCCACATATCTTGGAGAGGGGCAGAGTTGCACGGAATCCTCCACAACAAAATAAATTGCACACCACCGTGCAGACTCAAAATTAATTTCCCCAGCTGGTAATGGTACCTAAGTGGTAGGACTGCTAGAGCTCAGATTTTCCAGCCACATGAGCAGGCCCATATTGCCAGTCCTCTGTAGCCAAAATAAACAGCAGTACCACTGTGCTCGTTTACGTTAAGACTGCCCTCCACACACGGAGGTCTGGCCGCATTTCTCTTGTTCAGGAACAGCATCAGAGGGACAAAAACCTATGGTATCATCCATTTGATTCTTTTTTTCAAGTCAAAGGGTCTGATTCTTCATTGCCCTGCACCTTAGGTATTTAATCATTTCCCCTACACACGGTAGGTGTTTAACACAACTCATTCTGATTTGATAACATCTGACATCCATTTTGTACTGGTATAAATGTCTATACAAGATGTAGAGAATCAGGCTTGAAATTCTTATTTTCCTAAAACTTAAACCGTAAAGAGCATGTTACCAATGTTTCCTCTTGTGCAGCTTAGAAGAAACTTCACTCCAGTAGTGTGACTGCTAGACGTTAAGCAAATCTGCGTTAGCTATAACAGATTCTGAGGTGGAGAAGAAGTGGGAGATAGACAAGGAACTATCACAAAGGTCTTTTCTACACTGGACACAGCCCTGGCCACAGTCATCTGTGTTAAGGCATCCATGTAGCCACACCGGTGCCGAAGCCTAGCTCATACAGCAGTGATTTATGCTGCTGCCACTTATCTAACTTGAAACTAAGGTAAACTACACTTCTGAAGATTGTGGTTTTACTTGCCTACACTAAGGATTTGCACCAGCTGCTACCTGAATGGCTGAAATCCTCAGTGCAGACAAGGCCTGAGTATATAATTAAACCTCTACATATTTAGTACGTCAAAAGTTCATTATTACAGCATCTAGCATAGTCGGGTCCTGGTTCGTGACAAGGAGTACTAGGTGCTATGGTAATGCAAACAACTTCATGGAAAGAGATCAAACTGCTGATAGAAGCTTGTGCTGGCTGGTTGTCAATTGCCAAAGTTTTCTCTCTTTACTTAAACAAGGTGAGGAAGCTCTAGAAGAGTAAATAAGTGAAATTCTCTAGAGCAAACCTGGAATCCCACAGGTTCTGCATCTTAGCCAGAGTTGTCAAAACAATTTACCTTTCAAAAGATGGATAAAAGTTTCAATAATGCTTAGGCACTCAAGTCCCATTAACTGTCAATGAGACTTGGGATCCCAAGTGACTAAGTCACTTAATAGCTTTTGAAAAGGCTACCCAAAATTTAAAATATGAAACTGCAGTATGTGTCATATTGCACCAAAACTGGGTGGGAATTAAATTCTGAGGCCAGAAAGATCTTCTGCTAATCATAGAATCATAGAGTTGGAAGGGACCTCAGGAGGTCATCTAGTCCAACCCCCTGCTCAAAGCAGGACTAACCTCAGCTAAATCATCCCAGCCAGGGCTTTGTCAAGCTGCATCTTAAAAACTAATCAGACAGCATTAAGCATTTTGTCTGCAAAGTGGTGCTCTTCATCAGTTGTTCACAGAATAAACTAAGGAGAACTGTGGTTTTTTTGTATGTACTAACAGAGATGATAACAAATGGTTGTATTGTTTTGCTCTGTGAATGCGTGTTGCATTCTGTGATACTGTGTAGAGTCTTTGCATTACCTCAGGTTCGTTATAAAAAAGAGTTGCATCTTAAATGAAAGGAAATACACAGAATACAGCATTCTCCACACTGTCTGCTTTTCCTCCTGAATAGTTTGTATCAAAGGATCCATACTACATTAGTTACCTGACTAGTAGAAAACTATAAACATTCACTGGGGTGTATTAAGATATTCCTTACAAACAGCTTTCAGAAGGATGGGCCCTTTTGTCAGTGGGTAGTCATTAAAATTTGGTTAATTTTGTTTGTGAACTGCTACTATGTTTTATACTTGGCTCAGGAATTGAAGGTGGTTTGAATCATTTAAACCAGTTTCTTGAAGTTCTGCTTAATATGAGAAGCCTATTTGTGATCAAACAAGCAGAATCAACATATGGAACATTTCTGAGATCCTGGAATGTAACTTTAAGAAATTACAACAGTTACAAATTGAGAGCCAAAACCCTGCCTTACACAAAGTATACTTATGATAAATTAAGGTCTTACTGACCTAATAAAAAGCTACAGATTGATATTCCTTTTGTTGAGCAGCCTGTAATTTCATTACTTTTATTGACAGTAATTATAACAAGCTGAATTTATGGAGGCCATAAAGAAAAGTTAGTGAACCACATGAAAATGTCAACATGCTCACTTTGGTATGAGCAGTCTCAGGATATTTTTTTCTCTTGTGATTTTGTTCCAGGGCAGTTCTTCTTAAAATCTGAGGAGCATAACTTTAGAATTTCCCCATACCAATTCCAGTTTTTTTAAATAAAACGATGGCTTCTTGTCTCCTTAGGATTTCAGGCATATCCTCGAACTCTTCCCTTACGATTGTAAAATTGATCAGCTTGCCATTTCACATAGTTACAATTCCATCAGTTATATCACCTCCCTCTATCCCCATCCCATGAGGTAGGTCTAAAGTTTGACTGAGGATTTTCAGTTCTCCTTTTTGTATGTTTTGAAATAATTTAACTGTGTCGGCCAAATTCTGCGCCTCTTAGTCAGGCAAACTGCCCATTTACTCAGTTACTGGAAGGTTTGCCTGTGCTAGGATTACAAGAGTGGCCTTCGCCTTGATCATGTGCCAGGGTTTGTACATGTAGGTGTCAAGTTTACTAGTATGGGAGTGTTTGTACAAACAAGCTGATGTAATGCTACTATGAGTACCACAGCAGGGCTGGAAACAGATCAGCACCACCTGAAAAAAGTATTCAAGAATAAGAAATTAGTATAGAAGGGCACATGCCTGGTACTTCTTCCAAATTAGCAGCATTTCTAAATAAAATGGAGACCCAGTTTTGTATAAAGTGGGAGGCATAAATAAGAGGTAATGTGTTTTGGCAAAGAGGGCACTATACTGTGGCTAAGAGACCACAGTTCTAGTCCCAGCTCTGCCCCCAGTCTTCTGGGTGATGTTGAGCAAGTCTCTGTGTGCTTTTATTTCCCAACCTGCCCTTTGTCTGTCTCATCTGTACATATTGTAAGCTCTTTGGGGGCAAGGACTGTCTCTTGCTATGCAGTTGTACGGCTTCTAGCAAAATGAAGCCTTCAGGCACTATCCTCATAGTACCATTACACTACTGAACTGAAATCAATCATTTGGCAAGGATAGTCTAAAGACACATCATAGTTCAATTCCAAAATGCTTTCGTATTAACAATTCCTGAAAGAAACTAAAGATGAGGACAACATTGTTAAAAAGAGAGAGAGAAGCTCCTCATCAAAACAGCGACAGTCTCCTGGGCCATTTGAGAGCGATGCAAGCAGGCAGGAAAACATATTAAAGAGAGTTAAATATGCCACTGAAGATCAAGAATAAAGAGAATTGGTTTTTACAGCCCTGATGCCCTGGGCAGAGAGAGAAAGATTTTATTTTCCACAAGACGTCACGTATTGAGTCATGTTAGTGACCATGTCCTAAGAAAACCAGACAGAGTGTATGTAGGACTGAAAGAAACTGTAACTGACGGAGTAATTTCTTTTAAAAATATTCAAAATCTGTTAATAAATGATGTTTGAAAATTAAAAGTATTTTCTTAGAGAAATCTAAATAGCTTAAAAGTAGGGATAGCTCCCTAGCCACAACCATGGGGCTAATTATGCTAATGCCTACATTAAGCCTCTAAATTTACAAAAATGATTGAGTAATTGCATGAAAGGATCTCCAGACTTTGGGAAATGATGATGAATTTGTGAAATTATTAACATTCAGGCAAAATGTTGCACAGCAAAATCTTTATAAATGTTTTGTTACCCACAAAAAAATATATATATAGTATAATTTTACTAGCCAATTTTACTTCTACTACTAAACAAGTCCTAGGTGCTAATTCACTTTAATGGTCATGATCCTGCATTCTTTCTACTTCCAAAACTCCCACTATGTAGTATTTTCTCAATTTCCAATATAGGCAAATATTTAAAAATGCTCCCAAATTTGCAGTCATGTTTTTGTGCATGAAATCATTTGCAAGAAGAGGTATCCCCCTTGGGGAGATTTTTGGAAACGCCTGACAACTGATGCAATTTAGTCTACTCCAAGGCAAAACAGAAATCTTTTAAGACCCCCAAGAATTGTCGCCGGGAATGATTTAATCAAATCCAGACAAGGAATCACCCCCTTAGACTGTAAGTAGGGATCTACTAAATTCACAGCATGAAAATCGTGTCATGGACCATGAAAACTGGTCTCCCCCGTGAAATCTGGTTTCTGGCAGAGTGAAGAGTGGTGGCTGCTGGCTGGGTGCCCCCCTCAGAATGCAGCGCCACCTGCAGCAGCGGCACAGAAATAAGGATGGCAAATAACCTGCGTAATACAGCTGCAAAATTTGCTATCTATGCCATGACCAACCCACACAAAATGTGTGATTTCTCTACATTTTCAGTAGACTCCTAGCTATAAGGGATCCTCAGGAGGAATTCTGACTACTCCACCACTCTTTTGCAAAAAGCAACATGTTCTCCTCTGCACTACCTAAATGAGCTGTCTAGGTGGAGAGGAGAAGATGGACATGGCTCCGGCTTTGCTAGCTCCCTAGCTGATGGCAACACTGCCTGAGCTTGCTTTCCAAACTGAACTGTCCTACACTTTTAGCATATGGTTTTATAGCTGACTATTTTGACAGGGGATTTTAGCAAGCCACTGAGGTTATAACCTGTCCTTTCTGAAAGTGCTTTGGAATCTCTAACTTCCACCTTGACAACTATCAGAGATGTGCAGAAGGGACTTTGGTTTAATGTCTCGCCCCAAGAATGACCCTTTTTACTACTTGGCCTCTAGAGGGCTTTGTATGTGCTAACATTTATGTTAAAAATCTCCCCCATTGCACCTTCATTGGTACAGCTCCAATGACAGTAGCATTAGTATAGACTGACTACCAGCTTTTTAGCCACTGTGTTTTCTACATTGTGTCATCTAACCTTGAGAAAACTCCGCTTAAAACACCAACAGCCATTGGATGCCAGCCTTCACTAGTGCTGCCATTGGTGGTAATGCCCTGGTGTGTGATTTTAACCAAATTACTAGCATGGAAAAGGACTAACCAGCACTGGGTAAGAGACCGTCTTTAATCCAGAGGTTTAAAGCTCCTTGTCTTTAATGTGTTTCATAGTACATTGGGTAACATGAATAGGGAAAATTAATTTTGTGTATGTAGTGCAACTTTTGTGGAAGTTTCCAGATGGGGTTATTGCAGATGGTCTTGCTTGTTTATCTGGACATATAGTAGTTAGCTCTTAAAGAAATGCTTATTATTAGCTGTGGTGCAATTTTTTTGGATGCTGTGTATATCCCAGTAAAGTCTGTTTTACCTGAATCTGCCCCTCCAAATAAGAATAATTTTTTAGGTACAGAGCTGCTGTTTACAGGTTGTATGCAAACAAACAAAACACCACATGGAGTCCAAACAAGTGCAAGCACTTTCTGTTGTCTGTGTAACTAGAAATTCTATTTCTAAAATTTATGGAGTGCAGTAAGCCAGGAACTGTTTAATATACTACATTAAGTTACGGCCAATTCATACATTCTATTCAGAACTTTTTTTTTTTTTTGTAAATTGATTGTTTCTTATGAGTTTTTAACCCAGGACATGCTAGAAAATAGCTGTTTATATCAATCCAGTTAATTAATATGGGTAAATAGCTTACACCAAAGAAAAAACATATGAAAGATTCAATTTTAAATAAAAACAACGAGAGTTCTGTAGCACTTTAAAGACTAACAAATGTAATTTCAGCAGGCATAAGCTTTCGTGGGCTTCAGCCCACTTCTTCAGATGCAATTGGTAGAAACCAACTGCATCTGAGGAGGTGGGCTGAAGCCCACGAAAGCTTATGCCTGCTGAAATTACATTTGTTAGTCTTTAAAGTGCTACAGAACTCTCATTTTTGCTGTATACAGACTAACACAGCTACCCTTTTGGAACTCTTCAATTTTAAATGACAGTTTTCTGAAAGAATAGTGGAAGGATGTCACTGAAATCATGTACAATTAATCTAGAATAAAAACAGCTCAGCATTTCTATAATATAGGTGCTATTTAGGTTAAGGAAAAACTTTGGATTGGTTGCTGTAAAAAGACCTCACTTCTTGTGCATTACTTTATTTCCTTACATTATGGTGCTGTAGTGTCTGTCAGTAAGTGGAGTGTGAGTCAACCTCCCATCTCCCAACTTCACTGTACAGATACATAACTGCAAATCAGCTACTGTACTGGAAGATGTGAGTATATGCAGTATATGTATTTATATCGATACAGAAGAACACAATATGTGAGTACACGTAATATATATGTATATGTATTTATATGTATAAATATACAAATACACACAATTAACACAGGACTAGATCCTCAACTAGTGTAAACTGGCTTGGCTCAATTCAGTTTATATCTGGAGGGGGCCTGCCCCATGTACTGAAGTATGTCATGATGTGTGGCACTTAACTGGGTGGAATAGAAGAACATCCCATTCCTGTACATTAACTTCCCTTAGCTTACCATTTCTGCCTGTACAGATGCAAATCATGTAATAGGTTCATTGTCTTTCTCTCAGTTTTGCTTCCCTTAATGATCATTTAGATTTGCATGTGTCTACTCTTCTATTTGCTTACAACAGGGATGGCTTATCTTCCTTTATGCCCCATTCCCTCTTCAGTTATACCTTTGCCCTACTCTATAGATTTCACTAAACATGACCATTTTAGAAGGCAATAAACCTAATAACTGCAGCTATGTCTCTTTGCTCTCTTACTATTTTCTCTTTACTAACCTGACTTTTCCAGTATTTTAATGATCCTCATGGAGCCAATTGCCACCAGCTCTTTTGTGTCTCCCTTCATATAGGGGGTTCCTATTCTTCAGCCCTGCTGACGGATGTCAAGTTGGAGGTCAATATGGTTCCCTATGATAGAATTTAGGTTTTTATTGTTTGTAAAAAATGTAAGAAATTACATCAAAGAAACTGTTAAAAGAAACTAAGATTACAAAGTCAACCACTCAAAAGTTAGGAAATGCCAGAATCAAGGTTGCTTCTGCAACTTTAATTCAGCCTCCTTGTGCGTATGCATTATGATACAGTCATATGGTCATATACTGTTTTTCTGTCGTAAGTGCCATAGGCAATTTGCCCAAGGTCACACAAGAAGTCTGGAAATTGAATGCAGATTGCCTGAGTCCCACTTCAATGCATTACCTTGAAGACCATCCTTCGTCTCCAAAAGACACGTTTGAACTGCTGGGTAGATTGCAATCCTATTCCAAATACTCTGTCTTTAGTATGGTTTTGTTCCCATTCCACAATGCTCTCTTTCCTACAGTAGTGCTTCTGCTAGCTGCTGACGTCATGTGATCTCCATCCTCCGCAGACCTGAGTATTGATTTCTGCACCTCAGTGTGGCACCTCTGAAAATTTTGAAGTCACCGAGTACTGCAACGTATTGATCACAAAACTCTCTGTCGCCAGCTTGCTCTAAAATTAACACTCAAGCTATCACACCTTAGCCCTGTAATATCGTACTGAGGCTTTCAGGGGTGAAAGGTCAGAGATGAAAGGGTTCCAATACTTATTGTTTGTAATCAGACCGGGAGAGAGCAGAACACTTCTGTTTACACCTATCCTCTTACTCCTTTTACTTTTTTTGTTATTTCCTCTAAAGAGAATTCCATAAAGCAGAAGATGGTAGAAGCTAATGTAGCTTGCTATATTCTTTGTAAAAGCTGTACAGATTTAGACTGCATTATCATTAGAGCTGTGCTAAACATCTGAAGGACGATGAAAACTTTGAGGGTTTCAACAGAAGTTTGAAATTTGGTTGTTCCAAAGGCTCAAGAGTTCATTGAGTTCTGCAATCCTAGGCTGAGTTTGGAATTAACCTGAGCCAGCTTGCAGTTAGTGGCAGAAACTATGCAAAACTTGATTTTGCATGGCTGAAAGGTGTTAGGAAAAGGAAAGAGACAGTGTAGCAAGGGCTTTAAACCTCCCTCTGCTCAACTGAGAAAAATGGGAATCTCTTGACACTCCTGTCACCTTTGCACAATTTTGATATGCTTTGGTTTGACTGTGTCTAGGGTGTCCCAATACAGAAATGTTGCCTCCTTTGTTTGGCTTTTATGTTTGTATTTTTAATATTATCTACTTATTTCTCTATCATTTAATTTGAAATTAGTCTTAAAGAATTAAATAGAATTAAAATAAGTTACAAAATCTAGATAATATTTCATTTGAATAACATGGCCTATTGCTAAAAGGCAATCTGTGAACAGGACAATAGGAAGCAGAAATGCCAAGTGTTTCATGCAGAAAGTTGTGGGGCTAAGTAGAAATCATGAATGTTTTTAAGGCTATGCATGCAGCCTTGGTTAAAAGACATGGGACACCTGATTTCAGTTTCTCACTCTGCCAGGCTTTCTCTGTGAACTTGGGGAAACCACATAAGCCCTGATCCTACAAAGCATCTATTTAACATTAAGCACCTGCTTAAATCTGTCCCTGTTCAGAAAAGTACTTAAGCATGTGTTTAAGTCTCATTGCAAGTTAATACCGTTTATTTCAGAGTTTCCCATGTAACTAACCTCTTTGATCAGTGGGAGGGGATGATAAAACCTTAGTGACATTAGTCAGCTAGTGACACTAGTCCCTTGAGCCAAATTAGAAAAGCTATGCAATTACTAAAAATGTTATAATAATATTCCTGCTTCACAGAAACCAGTATACATCATTAAAAATATAGTCTCACCTTTCATCATAGGGATAAGACCTATTTTTCACTTTAACCCTTTTAGTGCTGGCACAGCTCCTGGAGCTCTACCAAGACTCATAGCAGCCTTACTGTCCCTCGCTTGCTTGCTTGCTCTCTTTCACTTTCTAGGGGCAGCTGCCACAGACATGGCTCTGAAAGGTGGGTTGCAGGATATAATTTAGATCTTTCACACACGTTTTAAAAAGAAATTACATGATGGAAAATGAAAAAATGGTCCTTAAACAAATTTCAATCTCAACATCCCAAAGGGGTAGAATGTATAATAGACAAAAGTTAGCAACATAAAGAGAGGAGAATCAAATAGATCAAATTAGATGGGACTTTTAGCACCAAGGTTCCTTTCAGGTTCTGGGTGGGAAGTGGGGGCGAAGAGACTATATTAGCTGTTTTGTGACCAGCTCACTGACAGAGTCCCAGCCTTCACAATGCAGACAGAATGGTGATAAAGTGCATCGGTCACGGTCATGAGTAGCTGCACGCTGTCTATCACATGAATGCAGACGTTCTCCACTAGCAGCCACTGTTTGTTTTTCAATGTTGACACAGAAAGCTGAGATGTTGAGTCTTGTTACCAGCTCCATTGCAGAAAGTGCCACTTCTCTATTCTATGCAGGCAAATATTTACTGGCTGTGGGGACAACCATGTGGATCAGTGCTAAGGAGACAATCACTGAAGTACAGCAAGGTCACTCAAGGGTCATAGCATGGACTGCTACTAGGTTTCTTGTGTTGTTAGTGTATAAAAACAGTATCTGTGACAAGGGAGGAATTCACTTAACCCCTTATGGACTTCTTTACTCGCCTGCAGCGAAAACTCCCACACTAATGAAAGAAAACCTATCAAATGTCTATGAACAAAATGTTTGCAAGGAACCAGTGATTTTGGGTGCCTCTGTGTTTTCATGGTTGCAGAGGAAAGCTTGAAAGTGTGATTCCTAAAGGCTCTCAGAAGCCAAAAGACAAATTTAAAAAAAAAAATTGTTTTTTAAAATTTCATGATTTTTGGAGTCTTACTCAAGATTCTTTGAATGCTTGGGGTTGTCAATACTGTGAAATGTGTGCATAGGCCTCCCCCTTAAAGTTCCTCCATTGCTTACAGTCTAATCTAGTTAATTTTGGTGCCTTAAACACAAGACCATCATTCTGGACTTTTTTATACAAGTGGAGGCTTGGTATTATGGCAATGCCTGCCTTAGATACAATAAAAGAATAATAAAGGTTGATAATTAGTATAATTAAAATAAAATTAATAAATAATAGGTCCAGATATGTGATTATTCAAAACACCAGGATTGTCCCTAAGAGTTATTCCTATCCCACAGTAGCAGCAGATTCACATGGCTATGATGTAGCTGTGGTGAAGCATGGAATGGACTTCCATCTTGAACGGTTCCTTGGAAGTCTTCTTCCTTCAGCAAGAGTAAGTATGGGAGGATTTAGGCTTCTTAAATCCCTCAAAACTGCATCTTCCAGTGTCTTTCTTGGTCACCTCCGTGCTCTGCTTCCTTCAACCTCAGCCCTCTAAACCTTCTATAACAGGGTACCTTCTTCTGCATGTTGGACATGACCCCAACACTTTAGTCATCTTGTTCTGAACTGATGCAAGACTGGTTCCAGAGAGGATGGAGCTAGGCTGTTCTCAATGGTAGCAGATGACAGAACTAGGAGCAGTGGTCTCAAGTTGTAGTGAGGGAGGTCTAGGTTGGATATTAGGAAAAAGCTTTTCACTAGGAGGGTGGTGAAGCACTGGAATGGGTTACCTAGGATGGTGGTGGCATCTCCATCCTTAGAGGTTTTTAAGGTGCTGCTTGACAAAGCCCTGGCTGGGATGATTTAGTTGGGGTTGATCCTGCTTTGAGTAGGGGGTTGGACTAGATGACCTCCTGAGGTCCCTTCCAACCTTAATCTTCTATGATTCTATGCAACTTGCTGGAATCATCTCATCTGTGACAAAATCAAGCAATGGATGTTAAGAGTATGCCATAACTTTTGACACTGAAAACGGTTTTATGGCCATGTTTCTGCTCAATAAAGGGTTTGTTACCACTACCACAGTGAACACTTGTATTTTGTTGTTGCACAGACATCCCAAACAGATGCTTTGGAAAATGCTGAAATGCCATTGACACAAGACCAATCCAGTGTGTGACTTCTTCAGATATAGAACATCCTACTACCAACTGACTACCCAGACAGATAAAACTATTCATCCATTCAGTGTCATTGCCATCTACATGCAGCATTGGCAGGTCGTTCATTTTCTATTTTATAGTGCCATAGATTCTGCAGTCTCTTCCAGCATGAGCTGTAGTTGGTCAGTAGTCCCTTCACATAAAGGAGATGTTATTAAAAAATTGACTAGGGTGAGACAAGGCAGTTAACATCATGTTTATAGACTTTGCAGCTGCTTTTGATTTAGTGCATTGATCAGCATTGTGGATATGGCTACACTAATTTGAGGTGCCTGACGAATTACTGTGTCACGTGGAGGAAGCGTCCGACTGTACATTTAGCTGTCTGAGGCCCAACAGTTGTATTACAGACTGATTTTCAGTACATTGAGGTGTATGCCAGGCATATGTTCTCTCACCTACAGCATTTTACATTCTAATAGACTTTCTGATGACATAGCTGATTGAGGCCAAAGTAGGAGGTATGAAATTTAAGGATTATTCTTTAGAAGATCTTGAGTATGTGAATGATATTGCCTGACTTGGAGAACCTATTCCTATCCACTAAATAATATTCTTCTAATCCCCTTCTATAAAAGATGTATTCTTCTTTTTCTTTCTTTTTAAAAAGTGAACAAGGAAGTTAAATAACAAATGTTTCAATAATTGCCTTTATAACCAGCTCGAAGGTAGACGTACCCAGAATTAAACCAAATAGGAATATTCAATGCTCTTTGAAAAAGTATGTTATTGCTAATCTAAGAGAATAACAGAAATATACTGAAACTGAGAACCATATAAATTAGGCTGATAGTCTCATCTATCAGGGCCAGAGTCTGCCACTCTTCCACTAAGTAGTATCTTATTATGGCCAATCCAACTGTCCATTTTTATTCAGCAAAGCACTTAAGAATGTACTTAAATCCACTCCAGTGGGAGTTAAGCACTTGCTTAAAGTGCTTTACTGAAGAGGGATGAACTTAAACGAGTGCTTTTAAATGCTTTACTGAGGGCTTGTGTTTTAGGATATTGCTTAACTGGAGTAAGGGTAGTAGATACCTGCCACATTGTGCTGCATTTGTTTTGATCTTTTCCATGGTTTAAGTTTTAAAGGAAAAGCTTCAGTTCAAACCCTGAGTGTCTTGTCCTCACTAGTACTATGTGTTATGTTCTTACCGTTACTGAATTGTCTTTTTTAAAATCTTATTTAGTATGTTAGTTGTTGAAATGGCCCCTACTTGCATTTTTGTCATGTTTTCTCAGAGAGTCTGACACCCCCAGAGCATGGGGAAACACTGATGCCACATCCTTGAACTCTTTTGTGTGTTAAGAACAATGTCTCATTTAAACAGAGAACATTGCTCCAAAGAAATCTAATAAAATTCAGGGTGATATCAAATGAAAACCTTTTGAAGCATTAGTCAGCTCCTGTGAATATTTGATTCTGGGTGGAGAGTGGTGATAGCAGCAGGTTGTCATTATTAAAGAGGGAGTGGACTGTAATTTGCACTGAGGGGCAGCAAGGCAGGCTCATCACGAATAATCCTGTCATCAACTCATTTATTGCTTGTGACTTTAAATAGTTCCTGCAGAGCCAGCGTGAATACCATCACCACAGCAAAATGGGGGGGGGGGAAAGGGGGGACTCCTAAAGAAGTCATAAAGTCTGGAGCTCTAGCCAGATTTCCTTTGCAAGGTGAGGTGTGGCCTGCACTGTATGTGTGTGGAACTGCTTGGGAGGGACACACGTGCTCCCCCCAGACTGCAGAACCTAAGACTGGCAATGGGCCAAGCAGTCAGACGCCAGGCTCTGGGCTCTCAGCGCTGGGAGAGGTCGCTCAGCCTGGTTATACAATGGTATTATCTCAGGCCAACCACCGCTGCAGAAACTCTCAATGCTTCCTGTCCTTATGGTAGCAGCACAAACTGTCCGCTTTCCAACCACTTTCTGACACACTCACCAGCACTTGGTCGCCAGACTAGCTGTATAAATGTCTAAAGCTACTTCTTTCCTGGGATTTTTCAGACACTGCATGCAGTAATCCATTGTATTTTTATCCCCTTCTGTCATGCTCAACATGAATATGAGTCACTTGGGGAAAGGGAGTAGCTCCTCATTCAATTTCTGTAAGGCTGGCAAAATCAGCTTTTACAGGAAAAAGCCTTTCGTATCAGTAATGATATCTTTAATACAGGAAAGCATTACATCCATACTAGTTATATAGATGAGATCTATATAAGGGACAGTCCTTTTTTCTGTTGTGATTTTTAATTTATGGATAAGAACCCGGAGTGCTAGGTGGGCTCTTGTAGCTGTATTTTAAAAATGTGAAGTAGTAGTCACAGCAAACCAGCCTCCAGAACTCACCATCCAGAAGTATGTTAAAAACCACTAACATGCCTTTAAAAAGAAAATTAAGAGATCACACACAAAATGAAAGGAAAACCTCCAGTGTAATATAAAGATATTCTGATCACTACAATTAAGTACCAAGGCGATCAAATCACTAGAAAATGTGAAGGGTCTTAAATATAATTTTAAAAATAATAATAAGAAGAAATGGAGAAGGAACTAATATCTTGTTTGTGGTGTATGTAGCTATGTGTCTGTGTTCTATGTTTTGTTCTTGAAATGCATTATGTGTACCAGTCACTAGCCTCAGTGAGAGAGAAATAGAATCTGTATTGTCACTAAAATAATAACTGCAGGCATATTAAAAACTGTCCTTTTAAAATACTTTGACTTAGTAAATGATATAATGAATCAGGAGAATTTTATTTCAAAGAGGCAGATAATCTAGAAAATCCAATTTTAAAAACTGGCTTTCAGGATCTGATGGGACAGATTTTCAATGGTGTAAAATGCAATAGCTCCATTTACTTCATTTGAGTCAGATATGTATTTGAGAGAGACTCCTTTCTCTTGAAAACTAAAACAGAATTAACAAGATACTTAAGCACATACTTAACTGTAAGCATGTGAGTAGGCCCATGGGAGGCAACCCCGGTGGGGTTAAAAAATGTTTCTTATGCTTAATAATGTTAAACATTTAAATAGTCCCAAGTGAGTTTGAGTTTCATCCCACAGAGAGGTATATAGGGTAAGAGAGTCCTGAGTTCAGGCCTATTTTGCTATTTTTGGCTTGAGATGATTTTGTGAAAATTTATGTTAACTTGGCAACACCATCATTTAACATACATTTCCAAATCTACATTAATACAACAGCTGTAGAGTTGTAATTTTTTAAAGGGTAGGAAATGCAAAAAAAAGTTCCTGCAGTAATATTAACATGTCCTGGTTATTTTATGATGTGCATTTAAATACATAGGCTCCAGTCATGCAAACTTTACATTAATAACTTTATGCTTGAATAGGACGATTATAGCAGCCACACGTCTGTTTACAGGAGTTATTATATGATTGGGTTCTGCCTACACAAGTTGATCCAAATTGTATTATGACACAGTGGGGCAATATTTTGTTCTACAAGAATCCTGACAAGATGATTTAGGTAGTGTAGGTGGGTGCGAGTCGACTGAACAATACAACTGGGTGAGGAGCCATGTCACGGCAAATCAATGTCTAGGTAAATGTGTTACAATTTTGAAAATGCTGTAATGGTTTATATTTTTTCTTACTTTTTTTTGGTAATTTTCATCTCCAAGTGAAGGATCAACTGTGGTATTTCTGCTCCCAGGGAAACTAAAGCTAAAAACAAACAAAACAAACAAAAAAACCCTAGCAGTTTGGATGAAGAAGACTTTCTGATACTTAGGGAATCTTTAAATCTTTGCCATTATACTCATCACTTGATCACTGTGTTTCCTTACAGAAAGGAAGTGTGCAGTGCTAGTTCAATATCACTACTACTTGAAGGTATGACTACAAACACCAACACAGAGAGGGGCAAATGTAAACGGATAAGCCAGAGGATTAAGTTAAATAAATGTATAATAGAAACAGAATTATACTGAATTAAAATGAGACCTTACTGAGTGAGACCCTGTTTGCTCTACATGGGCATTACAGACCCTGTGACTCTTTCTGTAAGAGTAGGGCTTTGGTTTGGTTTCTATGGCTAAAATTTCCTCACCCTTCACTGTTCAGTGTTTTATGCACCAATTACATTTCTGGGTTCATTCCATACCTGCTTTTAGTAGGAGATCTCAGATTTTACAATGAGGAGTGCTGCCAGCCTTGCAAATTTCTGTTCACTAAGTTGCCTGGGATGAGTAGTGGTTTTTTTTGTTTTTTTTTGAGGAACAAATAAAATATAGTTTTCATCATACATGATCAAGGGCAAAAGAGTCAGTTTTGTTCTCGGGCTGATTATGATTTTGCAAGACTAGCTGCAGCATTTGTGGCTGGCAATGTAACTTGATATGCAAATAAAGGGCCTGATCTAGCAAACACTAATGTATATCTATAAAATTACTTGAATCCTGCTCCTCAACTGGATCTGTGCAGTCAGACCCTGCGTCCATCCAGATCTGATTGTGCTTTTGGAGCCTTCAGTGATTTGAAGTTAATGCGGTTATTTTTGTGAGTAGCTTTACTCCTGTGTATCTATCCATAAGAAGCCAATTTTTATTAGTATGTTTGTTTTATTTCTAAAGGAGAAAGCATGCTGCTCTTACCTGAACACATCATTTCTACCAAGAAAATACTTGAAAGAAACTAGCCGTTTTCTCAGCGCTGTAAAATATTGTTCTGTTTATGATGATTAATTTTCTTCACATCTTTTTTTCTTTTAAAGAAAACCCCTCTCTTTTTCTCACTTTCTGCAGGCTCCCATCTTTACTCTGCGGTAGCTTGGTTCAAAGTCCACTCAAATTTCGATTGGTACCATTCATGCAGATTTTGGCTACCGTTTCTCTACCAGGCTGATTCAGCCCTGCAGATAGCCAATTTGCCTGATTGTTCTTTGTAGTATATCACTCATACTTTACAGTTGTTGTTGTCTCTGAAACCCCTATGTAATAACTATCATAACTGTAGAAAATATCTTGCTGATATCCAGCGGCTGTGCCCCTATTTAGATATTGGTTTTGTATCTGAGACTCTCTATACTAAAATTAATGTGAAAGAAGTCCATTCAAAATGCATAAGCCCACATCCATCACTGCATAACACACCAGTTAATCACAGCAGGCATTTCTGATTAAATAATCAGCAAATTTAAATGATCATTAGGTTCCAGAGACAAAATCTAATTGAATTGAAGAGGGGCACATCACATCCCTAACAGCTACTGTTTCCATGTATCTTTTTTCAAACATGTGTGCTCTAAGCACGTGAATAGTCTCCCTAAAGTCAACAAAATTTCACATAGTTTCAATTAAGCACATCCAGGATCAGGGCCTAAGATAAATATTCGGAATGTTAATTTTGCAAGCAGAAGGTTTAGATCATTTTATTTTCTTTTTAAATGAAAGCTTAAATTCTACAAAAATGGAGGGGGGGGATGGAGTGGTTGTGACGAGTGTCTCCCCTGACCCATCCACTCCTGTCCCCTGCATCTTTCATTGGCTTCAGTTCAGTGATACTATGCATATTTAGAGACAAATTGTGGTTCTGTGGGCTGTGGTATGCAGGAGGGCAGACGACATGATCATAATGGTCTCTTTTTAAAATCAGTGAATTGTGGACCCTGTACTTCATCCTGATGAACACATAGGTGAGATGGCTCCTGGGACTATTTGTGCAGTGCGTAAAAGTTGCCCAATATAGCCCAAGGTTCGTCAGGTGCATTGGAATCCTAAGAGATGAAAGGGGCTGATATACATGTAAAATGCTTTTAAATAGAGATTTTGTCACCCGGATCTTAGAAATGATGGTGCTATGGAAAGGAGTTATTTGTGTTTTAAGTAGAGTAGAGGAAAATATCTTGCATTGTTTACAAGATAAGCCCTGAGCTGAAAACTGTGCAAAAGCTTACATACCCTGCCAACAAAAGTGATGTTTTTTGGTCATGCCAGTGTATGTTGATCCAGACAAATACTAACAGTTTAAAACAGAACTGTCAGCTGGACAAACAAGAAGCAAACCTGTTATCTAGAAATCTAGAAAGGAGTACACGTATAGCAAAAAGGGAAATGATACTTCCCATCTGCAAGATTAAATTCTCATTTGTCAGCTTACAGAAACAGGTATTTTCCTAGTTCAGTGGTTCTCAGACTTTTTCACACTGTAAACCACCATTTTAATATAGACATTGTCTTTATGCCATCTTTCTTTCCCCTTATGATTGCTTTGTATCCCTGTGTAGTGTTTACATTGTAAAATATTTGGAAAATATTAATGGCTTTGAACTGTCTTTCTAATTCATTGAACAGCTGGAAATAAGGAGAAGCCAGTGCCATGTGATCAACGAGCTTCCCATAGACCACCAGCCAGTGTCAGTGTGCCACTGCTTTAGAAACGCTGTCCTAGTTAGTGTACTTTTAACCATTTTGTGGTAGAGTTGTGGCTGAGTACCTCACAGAGTTTAGTCTTCTACAGGTCCAGGTCACTAACTCATGTATTCATTTGTATATATATATATATATATTTTAATGTTTCAATAATTTTAAATTAATTTAATTATCAAATTAATGACAGTTTACACAGAAACATATGTTTGCCTCTGTCAGTTTTGTGTTGGGGATGTTCATTGAAACAAGTCAATATAATGTATTGTTACACACGTTCTGAATGCCTTTCTTAGAGATAGCTAGAATCCCTCTCCATTATGATCAGAAGTATGCAAGAGGTTTTCCTTTGAAGCTAGAGGAAATTAAGTTAGAGAGTCTCTAACCCCCCCAATATATTAACCTTCTGAGAGATGAGAAATGATCTTCCCTTAATTGTGCTGCAGCTAATCAGAACATTTATACATGTAATGTGATCCAGGTCTGCAAGAGCAGGTATGTGCTGACTCATCACATGACTGTTTCCAGCCAATCATGAGCTAGAATATTCTTTTCATATCACTTCGTTAGGTGGTATCATTCTTCTACAGGAAAAAAAAGAACATCAGAAAGTACTCAAAGAATGGCCATCCGGCGCTCAAGAGTTACCTAATCCAGACTGAGCTATGATATTTATGGCCAAAATCTCATTTATAAAGCCCAAGACTTCCTGTTTTGGGGCTATGTCTCTCAGGCAGTCCAGGGACAAGTGCAAGAGACAGACTTCTCCAGTCAGGCCTATTTTGTAGCCATTTTCTGACAGTTCCTGCAGTTTAAACCGTGTACATGGCACCTAGCTATCCCTGTGATGAACATACTATAATTTAATGTGAGACAGAGGGGGAGTAGAAGGAAGAGAGTTACCCAGGATCAACTTCTCAAAGGAATCAAAGTTGCTCTATGGTTTCAATATTCCACCTACATACACCTTAAACTCCATAGGCCAGATCCCTAGGGAAAATTTGACGTCCACAGTATCATATCATAGATGAACTTGGTCACATTCTTTAAACAACACAGTTCCACAATATTCCATACCTCCACCCTTTCCTCATACAAGTACCTCCTTAAAATACACTTCTTCCAAAAGGCCTTTAAAACCTAATCTCCATACAGAGAATAATTTGTTGATTTAATGGTTGATCATCTAAATACTGTTGATGATGAATTAAAACAACAACATAGAAACTAACATGATGTGTCCACTACTTAATTGCTTAATTATGTTGCTTTTGGTTACTTTCCAATCACTGTCCTTCTTTGTATGTTTACATGCCACCCTCATTGTCTTACGCACATGAGTAACATTATAATATGGATAGTCCCATTGAAATCCATGGGACTATTACTGGGAGTAAAGTTACCCATGTGAATAAGTGCATGCAGGACCAGGTCCTTAGATGGGGCAAGGACCTTGTCTTCATGCAGTATCTGTTTGTAAAGCCCTTGGAATGCTACTCGTACCATAATAATAAAATTAGTTAATTTTTCTTCTCTTTTAAAATGTATTCTAGAATGCAGTAACAAATTATAACCTTTCTATGAGCTTTTTAAAATTATTTTATAGAGTTGAATAGAAAATTATATCCCTACTACATAACTTCATAGGCTGGTTCAGAAACCTAAAAGAGCATATCATGCTATATGGAACTCTGTTAGCTTTGGAGGAATTTCTTTAGAACCTTATTACAATTCTATCAATTTATATAGACTTTTTTGAAAAGCAATTACATAAACAATTTAAATCAGGCCTGATCCAAAGCCCATTGAAGTAAACGTTGCCCACTTTGCCTGCCACCAAATGACCAGATGACCACCAATCTACTCAACTACATAATCCAGCAACCCACTTCATGGAGGTTAAAGTTTGCATCCCCTCAATATGCAAAACTTCCAGTTTGTTGGTAGCCCCTTTTATTAGAGGGACTTCCCAGAGCAAATACAGTAAATAAGCTTCTCAGTTACTCTGCAACTAACCACATTCCTGCTTAAGCAAGAAACTTGAAGGAAAAGCAAACAAGGAACAATTTAAACATCATATTTGACAATACATCACGTCCAATCCTGGTTACTAGTGTTGGCAGCTCTTATGATTTTATCACAAGTCTAACAACAGGTGTTTGGTTTTTTTCTTAAAGCCTCAACTGCTGAAATCCAGAGATTGCAGGGGAATCTCAGCTTTCATTTTAAAAAAAAAAAAAAGTTTCTAGATAATGCAAAAAAGCTTAAAATGTCCAGTGAGTGCATCCTGAAGGTTCAGAATCTAAAATGCAAATAAAAACAACCCCAAATTTATTATTCTTTTAAATAATGACTCCTTCTTGTCAATCCAGTCGTGTGATTTTGGGACCTAACTTCTGATTTTTCAGTGCTGGGAATTGGCAATACTAAGTTACCAAGCAGAGAATTGAGTAAATTCTAGAATTTTATATTTTTCTTCAGTTTTCAAAAAACCACAACATTAGGCACCCATCTAGTGCTCTGGTGCCCACCTGTGCCTGTCCCATAAATTAAACAGATGCTTATTAGTGCAGGAGTTTCCCTTAAAGAAACAAAACCTTTAAATACTTTCACAAATAACCTCCTTTGGCATAAGAGATAAACTTGTAAGAGCAACTCAAGAAAACTTGTATAATAGAAGAAAATATCCATAAGTTTAAAAAATATTTTGCATCCATTTATGCACCTTCACACTGAGCACAACCCTATAGTATCCTGAGTTTCTCCTAATCTGTTTACTCCAACCCATTCAGACATGTATCCATTAAAAAGCTTCCCAAACAAGCCATATTCCATAAACATAAATATTATCAGACTAGATGGAGAGAAAGCCACATAGTAATGCTAATAGAGATTTGAAGTATTGGATGGGCTAGTACCTACTCATTCCTGCAGAGCTGCTTACCCCTTACCCTGTCATTAAATGCAGCTTTTGGAAAGTGTTTTGTGAATGAGAGGAATATATAACACAGAAAACTGCAGGGCTGTTCATAACACAGCTGCGTATCTGCATGAAAGAACATTAGGCACATCCCTGTAGTTATATCAGAGATGGAGAAGAGCTATGCAATTTGGATCAGGATTCCAAATCTTATGAAATTATGTGGGGTATTTGGAACTAGATTTTTTTGCGTCAGATAAATACATAGCTAAGCATGATCAAACATTTTTTTTCTACCATACAAAAATTTTTTAGTGTGGTTATTATGATAAAACAATGTTTTCATATATTCAGCCTAAATAATGGGATACAATTGTGGACATTAAAATCAGATCACTGATGTGAGCTCGGGCCCCAGTCCTGCAAACATCTATGCACATGTTTAACTTTAAATCGGTGGGACCACTTGCATGATTAAAATTAAACACATGCATACATAATTTCGGGTTCAGTGCCCAAGGCTGTAATTTAAACTCAGGAGTATAGATCAGTATAATACTAATTATCCTCTTAGAGCTTTTATTTGTGAAAGTCAAGAAAATAAACAGAAATCCAATTGGGACCACTTCTTCTTCTTCTCAAATCAAATAAATTAATTTCTGTATTAACGCTGACTTAAACGTAAAGGTCATACAGTAGTGGATAAAGTCTGCTATTTAAGACACAACATTAGTGAAATCTAAAACCTTTAGTAAAAATGATGAACACAAATAATAGCTATTTTCCATATCAGAATAACACTTGTTCTTATCAGCAAATATCACCATTGCTTTAATTTTTCACCTTGAACTAAGAATACAGTGCTATGAGGTAATGAGAAATCTAACTAGACTCTTTGAAAAGGGTATAGAATTAAGATGATGAGGATAAGACAGATATGAGAATGCACCACACAAATGAGACACAGAGACGGACAAATGCCAAGATAAAGAGACCAATAGATTGTATAGAGATACAATACTATTTCTTGAGAGACATACACTTATTCAGGCTACACCCAATTATTTTTAGGGGTCTTACTCATTTCCTAAATGCCAGATAGGAAATATTCTGATATTCATTGAGTTCCACACACTCATTAACAGCAAAAGAAAATTATGAAAAACCTCTGTCACTGCACTTTCTTCAGTGTCCTTGGTATAGTTAGGATGAACTCAGCATCCCATTCTGGCACCAGAAGTTGTTCAGAGGTTTGGAATAAGCAATTTATCCACAAAATGAATCATGGAAACTAGAGGTATAAAGGACATCTGTCATTCAAACATGCCCTGGACATGATCATAAAGGCAGTTTTTGCCAGTGTCCTATTAGGCAAGATGCTTACATCTTTCAGGGTGTCAACATTCACCTAGAAGTTGGAATCCTGGGCTTCAGTCTAGGGGTAAACCATGGATTAAAAATATTCTATTGTAACATTCCATTCCATTATGCAGTATTTTGTTTTGTTTGTTGATGGCTAGATATAAGGTTGTTTTTCCTGGTATACTGTGTGACCTTGGGCAAATCACATAATTAGTGCCTCAGTTTCTTCTTTGGTAGAATGGAGTTAATAATGCTTACCTACCTTTGTTCACTAATGTTTGGAAAATGTTTTGTGATTCCCAAATAGCTATTACAGAAGTAAAAAATCTTATAGTATTCCATAAAGTATCCTATATAATACACAAAATTCAGAAAGATGATGATGCTAAGAAACGTTACTGAAAGCATCAAAACACCCTCAAACCATGATAAAATCAAAATCTGGATCTAGATTTGCAGTTTAGGCCTATTTTTAACTGAGAGGATCTTTCATAGTAATAAAATGAAGCTTAGGTGCATGCAACTTCCATGAGTTTTCCTACAACATGTACCTAATTTCACTTTTTTAAGTTGCATGCATACAATATACCATGACTTTCAAAAGGATTCTGCTCAATAATTAACCGGCCTAAATAACACCCATCCTAAATAGGGCAAATATTTTATTTATTTATTATTTTATGTATTTACCTATCCCAGTGTTTGACATTTTTCAGAAACACATAAAAAGAGAGGATTGCTGCCTCAGAGAGGTTGCAGTCTAATTTTAGATGTGACACAACAAGGTGGTAACAAAATGTGGTGGATATATTACAAACTATTGAAATTGTAAGCTATTTTAAATACTCAAGGGTGAGGAGGGTTTCCTCGTCGTTCTTGCAGGTTAGCGGGTTCTGTGGGGAAGCATGCAATCTGGGCCTAGTAGAGTCAGTCAGAAACCAGCCTAGAGTAAGGTGGGGGTGAGTTGTGCCTCTGTTTTAGGTAGCAGCCTACTTTGTCTCTCTCTGGTTTTGGATTCTTGTGTGTCCTTCTGAATTTTAAGAAATAAAGTAGTGTTATGTTGCAACTTTACAGCAAGAGCATTTATGTTTTGATCTAACTTCTCTGTTTGTATGCCATGAAACATAACATGAGAAGGATGCAAGTGGGAAGAAAAGACAAGGAATATAGTTCTAAAGTCAAACAGTAACTCAGGGCTGGGTGGGCTACACAGAAATTTGCACCAGAAAACCCAGAATCAGTTTTAATTCACACTTTTTGTTAATTCGGTACAAGTGTGTGTGTGTAGGCATTAATATTTCAGACTAAAAATGTCCTCTCTTTGATTTTGCTTAAGTCTTACCTTGAATTCAATGGGACTGCTCTTGGTAGTAAAGTTAAGCATGTCCACAAAATGGCAGTAGTGACTTTTTAGGAAAGATATCAAAGAATTAGCTTGGCAAATGGGAATACTTCCTTCTTCCACTCACCCAATGCAATCTCTGGAGGAAGGCTACACAAGCAACTGTAAGAGGCCACACGTCGCAATCATGAAAAAGCATGATTGCAGCAATGTTTTTCCACTCCAGTAACAGAAAGACAAAGATCTCAAGGGATCCATTTGTTTTAGAAGCTAAATTGCTAGTCTGGGGGGTAAACTCAGTGCCTTGATGAAAGTACCTGGGGAACGCTCAACTCCATGAAAGAGATTCTCTCTTTCCAGGGTCCCCTCCTGCATGTTTTTGTGTGTCTGGGGTGCTGTTGGTGGTGAGGAGGCAAACCTCCACCCACATGTTTAAAAACAAAATTATTTATATTTCATAAATACTACCCTTGATTGTTAAAATAAAAGGTTTTGTTTTTTTTTTAAATAGAAAAAAGTACTTTAGATTTGATACATTTGTTTATTTTTTGCATTTCTTTCATATGGATAATGAAAATAGCCTAGTCAGTGTCCCATTTTCTTTTCTACTCAGTTTCATTGTTAGGTGCTTATGTGCTAGCAGAATGCTCAAGGTGTGGGTAACAGGCACTGCAAGGGAATGTTTGTTTATTTTTAAATCAACTGTTTCCATTAATTTTTTTTTCCTTTTGAATTCACAGAAATATTTCTGTTGGTTGCAGATTTTATAAAATTTATTATTTTTTACAAATCATCCATTTTGAGGCCAGATTTAACCACATACGTATCATTTAAAGGTTAAGAAAAATACAATCCAATTCCTAAAAGTATTATTTTTCCTTTTATGGATGAGCACCAGGCTTAAAGACCACAGTGTAAATAGAGTTTCCTGTTCCAGGGAAGCGTTGGCTACAACAGGAGCCCAGAGGTCCTTTGGGAAAAACTTGATAGGAACTATGAGCTGTATGTGACCTGAGGCTCCAGGAACCAAAGAGCCAGAACTGAGGGAAACACATTTCACAGTCCTTTTGTGCAATCTTAAGTCCCATAAGCACTTCTGGGAAAGTAAAACCTGCATCATACACACAGTATTATTAAAGAATAGCAAAGGAATCTTGCAAATGCTTTTCAGAAATCATTCTATTATCTGTAGATCGGTGATCTCTTTCCTTGAAGCTTGCTGGAGCACTGATTTTAAAAAAGTCTGCAGACAAAGAGCTGGCCTCTGCAAGGAGCTGAGCAGAATTAAGGGTGTTGAGCATCTTTTCAGAGTTGCTAGGCACCTCACAGAGTCAGGCCCAAAGCATATGTTCCAGGCAGAACACTTTTAGGAGGATACTGCTGGGCAGTGTGTTCTTAAATTATAAAACAAACTCAGTAGCGATCTGGCACATAATCAATCTTAATTTATAACTATCATAATCAGAGGCTCCCACTCCTGCAGGATATGTGTTGCCATTCTCCCCCACCCAAAAAATGGTGCAAAGTGGGGGGGGGGGGGGCCTTGCGTGAGGACACTGTCACTTAGGCCACAGTCCAGCCAACACTTGCACAAGTACTTACCTTCAAGCACATGAATAGTCTTATTGACTTCAATGGGATTACTTGTGAGTAAAGTTAAGCATACATATCTGCAGGATCAGGGACTTACTGAGTAATGATGTCATTGACTGGGACTTATCAGAGGTAGATTCAATTCCTGGCACTGTCACCCACTTCTTGAGTATGATTGTAAGCAAATCACCTGATCTCTGTGCCGCATACCTTGGTCTGTAAAAAGGGATATTAGCATTTTATTTCTCCCATTCTTTGTCTTTTTTTTCCTATTTGGATTGTATGGTTTTTGGGGCAGAAACTCTCTTAATATGTACTTGTGCTATCTCAGCTGGGACCTTTTATGTACTACTGCAATACATATAACATTTAAGAGAAATTAAAACAATTTTGGATGCAAAATCAGTCAGAAAAACTTCAAGGGTCTGATTTAACTGTTCAGCTTATTCAATGCTTGCAGTGATACACTTTGAAACTTTTATTTTTACTTACCACATTACAACATGATCTTGGAAACCAAAGAACAGCTCAAAGGGGAAACATTTTTCATTCAGAACTTAGCAAGAAATATATTTTAAAAAGGTAAAGAAGAAACATCCTGTCACATGAAGTGTGTTGCTGGGAATGGGATAATGCATTGCTTTCCAGTTTGAGAACTACTCTCTCTATGTGATACAGAGCATATTATCTGGTAGTTTTGAGCTAAGTATCCCTTCTTCTTACAGTAGGTCATGATGCTGATTTCCAAATTCAGGAGCAGTTTTAGCTGGATAGTATAAAATGACCTTCATTTCAGGTTGATCGTGAAAAAACAAAACAAAAACAAAACACACCACACTTCTAAAAGACTTAAACCTAAACAAAGAAATCTCATTTGCCTTTCACCCCTCAAGATAATATTTCAGGTTTATTAGACAGTTTGTCTGTTAGCGTTATTCATTTGAAACAAAACCCTGGGTGTGTGCTTTCTAGAGGACCACGTAAATCAACAAAGCTATACATAGCACAGGGTCTGATTTAGTTACCAGCTGATATTTCTCCACAGATATTCCAACTGAAGAGAGGAAATTCTGAACTTCCTTATTATTCCAACATGCTGAGCCTGCTAGTCAATAAAAGGTTTTCCATACAAACAGCTTGTTTTAATAAATGGTTGGGGACATTTTCACTGGTTCCAGGGTCAGAGATTATATCATTCATTTTTTTTATCTTTTACCAATTCCTTTGGAAATCTTTGCAATCCTAGTGGGATTCATGTTACGTTTCCTGGTGACTCCCTTGACCTGTGAAGTGTTTCAGAGTTAAGTCACTTCAATGCTTTGGTGTGGGTCTCAATGGCACCCCCACTGATCCATAAAGGAATTACAAAAGGAGTCACACTGGGCTCCATCCACCAAAGGGACTTCATCACTTAACTGCCACTTTAGCTGCCTATATTTAGAAATATAGGATATATTTAGGAACCAATGAGATCCTCAAAACCCTCCCCCCACTCAGCTGCTGCCTCACCCTGTAAGCATTTACAAGTTCCACAGATTGCCTATGTTTCTGCCATAGGTGCCTACGTTTCTGCCATTGGGCACATGCAAAAGCACCTGAGTCCTGATACCATTGCACTGTTTGATGTCCTAGCTCACTCTGATGGGTTTCACAGATGAAGTGTTCCCCCACCTGGCACACCTGATCCAGCAGGCATGGTCAGAGTGTGCCTACCCTGCACAAAAGGTAGCCAGGAATTTTTCAAGCAAGCATTCCCCAGTATACTGGGTCATGGAAAACCTGTTTTCACATCCTAACTCTGCCTGATGTGAAGCACAGGCTTGCACTTGGGTTTCCCACATCCTAGATGAGTGCCTTAACTATCAGGCTATTGAATATTCTGCAGCATATCTTCCCCAGTCTCTCCTGACGAAGCTGTTCCATTTTGTATTAAATGATTAAAGATTAGTTGGGCGAGGGAGAGCAAAAGAGAGAGACTGAATCCATAGCTCAGTGGTTTGGACACCCACCAGGTACATGGGAGACATATTCCACGTGAATCCCTTTCTTAGGTGCCTAAGTCTGGCTTGAGAATTCCAGTGGATAACAAGGCACCTAAAAATTAAGCGGTGTGATGCCTAAGTGCCTTTGTGGATCTAGCTCATCCAGACCTTCAGTCAGAAAGACGCTGTGAGGGGATCATAGGCCTGATATTAGGGGATGGGGAGGCTTCTCCCTCAACCACCTCCCCAACTTTTATCTTGGGTACATAATGTGTTTCTTCCCCCACCGAGAGGAAGGGGTAAGGCAGGAGGGAGCAGTATGACCTTGCTGCCTAATAGTTGTTTGGCTGAGTGGAGAGATAGTGCAGTTGCAACCTCCTGCCACAAGGGGCTACTATGTTCTTTCTGTTGGGAGGCGGGTCAGCTGACTCAGATCCTCTACCACTGAAGTCTCATGGGAGATTTACCATTAACACCAGTGGGTGCAGGATCAAGCCCTCTAGCAGGGTTTTTTTCTTCATCTTCCTCAGGTTGCTGGCAGAATTGTTCATCTGTGCAGAGCTCAGAGGACATGTGGAACTGAGTAGTAAAAGCAGGGCATTAATGGGTCCGTTGGGCTCCAATGTGTATTGATTTATTAATTACCTTTCAATTAGTACTATTGCCCAAAGTGTATGTAGCTGTTATACAGTGGTGCTCATGCTTATGGGTTGGATGAATGGACTATAAGGCAGATAGAAAGCTGGCTAGGTCATTGGGCTGAATGGGCAGTGATCAACGACTCAATGTCTGGTTGGCAGTTGGTAACAAGCAGAGTGCTCCAGGAGTCGGTGCTGGGGCTGGTTTGTTCAATATCTTCATTAATGATCTGGAGGATGGGGTAGATTGCACCCTCAACAAGTTTGCAGATGACATAGGCAAATATGGAGTGTAGGGATAGGATACAGAGGACCAAAATTGGAGGAAAAAGAAATCTGATGAGGTTCAACAAGGACAAGTGCAGAGTCCTGCACTTAGGACGGAAGAATCTCATGTACTGCTACAGACTGGGTGACCAACTGGCTAGGCAACAGTTCTGCAGAAAAAGGACTGGGGGTTACAGTGGACAAGAAGCTGGATATGAGTTAACAGTGTGCCCTTATTGCCAAGAAGGCTAATGGCATATTGGGCTGCATTGGTAGGAGCATTGCCAGCAGATCGAGGGAAGTGATTATTCCCCCCTATTTGGCACTGGTGAGGCCACATTTGGACTATTGTGTCCAGTTCTGGGCCCCCCATTACAGAAAGGATGTGGTCAAATTTGGAGAGAGTCCAGCGGATGGCAACAAAAATGATTAGGAGGCTGGAGCACATGACTTATGAGGAGAGGCTGAGGGAACTTGGCTTGTTTAGTCTGCAGAAGAGAAGAATGAGGGGGGATTTGATTGCAGCCTTTAACTACCTGAAAGGGGGTTCCAGGGAGGATGGAGCTAGGCTGTTCTCAGTGGTAGTAGATGACAGAACTAGGAGCAATGGTCTCAAGTTGCAGTGGGGGAGGTCTAAGTTGGATATTAGGGAAAACTTCTTCATTAGGAGGGTGGTGAAGCACTGGAATGGGTTACCTAGGGAGGTGGTGGAATCTCCATCCTTAGAGGTTTTTAAGATGTGGCTTGACAAAGCCCTGGCTGGGATGATTTAGTTGGTGTTGGTCCTGCTTTGAGCAGGGGGTTGGACTAGATGATCTCCTGAGATCCTTCCAACCCTAATTTTCTATGGTTCTATGGCAGGGGGTTGGCAGCTGGGGGTGCAAATATCCTTTTTTCCTCTTGATCCCTTCCCCATCTGAGTTCATGAATGGTTGTATTGCTCGAAAATCTTCATATGCATGAGTCATGGTTTCGTTTTGCTCTTTTAAAAAAAATTAAAGTGAAGTTCTGCTCCAAAAAATATGCTTTCCTATAAGGACATTGGGGAGTGCCTTATTTGTGTCTCAGCCATTTCCACATTGTGTGCTCAATTCACAATTTAAAAGATACATTAGACCCTACCTAACTGCCAGCCCCACAAATTCAGCATACATTTTTTCCCTCTAGGGTGACCAGATAGCAAGTGAGAAAAATCAGGACACTTTTTTTTTTCCAGGATGGGCGGGTAATCGTTGCATATATAAGACAAAGCCCCTAATATTGGGACGGTCCCATTAATATCAGGACGTCTGGTCACCCTATTTCCCTCTCACTTATTCAATCATGGTAATAAAGGTTCCACTGATTGGATTAGGCCCAAAATGGCACCTGTGCATTACCTTCAGTCAATTTGTACAGATGTAAGTGACTGGAACTAAATGAAGACTTTGATGAACTGTTGCATTGCCTCAGTCTGTTTTAAGCTGTGTTGGGCTTACAGGGCTAACAGGAGTAAAAATCAGAACCATCTTATCTTTGCCATTAACCTCCTCAATAATTACCTGGAGTACACACACGGCGCCAGACTGTCGAGTAAGAAGGTGCCATTTTTATATAGTCATTTGTCAGAAATGAACTGTGATTTCATGAGAGTATGCTGAGAGTACAGACTTGGGGTTAAATCTTGAAGGCTGGGGGACTCAATCCTATAGAAGGGAGTTCTGTAGTGGGCTGATAAGTGCTGAGGCTGGACAGGCTAGTGTGGCAGAGGCCATGAAATATCTGCTTGGTTGCTCAGTGGAAGGGCACTATGGAGACCTAGAAGAGGCAGGGAACTTATACAAAGGAGCTTGTTGCTAACTCCATTGGGCCTCCCTGGACCCTAACCTGTCTGTCAGAAATTCCACATAAAAGAGCAATGAACAGCAGCAGCTCCCTGAGAAATGGGCAGAGAGAGGGGCCCAGGGATGGGAGTTTAGTGTGAACAGCAGTATAATTGTCCACCCTAATTGTTCAAGGATAATTAGTCAGCTCCCCAAAAAATCAGGAGATTCAAACACATTTTGAGGCTTTTATTTGTTTTCTGTTTTTCTGAGCCTTTGGGGCGCACATGGGTCATGTTTTATAAGATAAATAACTTCCCTATATGGAGCACTATAACATGATTATGTATGGGAACCTGGAGAACTATACTTTCAGGAAGTGCTTGATGGGAGAGAACAGATGGAAGAAGCAATAAAGCCTAAATGATGCACTGCCTTGGCTCTGTCTCTCTCTTTACACTTGAATACTGAATGTGGTGTCATATGTGAGTTGGCTGCTGAAGGTATGTGAAATCAGCTATAACACTGATCCCTGTGACTCCTGGTAAGTCTTGTTGATTGCATTTGCCAAGCAGCAAAAAGAGACAATGAAAATACACAACATCCCCAACAGTCCTTGGAGCAATGTAGGAATAGACCTTCTCATCGCAAACCACACAAACTACCTCATTATTGTAGATTACTATTCAGACTACTGGGAACTGGATGAACTGTCAGATGCTGTGTCAATGACCATAATTGACAAAGCAATGAAATCTTTCTGGAGGCATCCCTGTTCCAAACTGTGTAGTTTCAGACAATAGACCTCAATTTTCTTGCAGTGAGTTTGCTCAGTTTACTTGGGAATGGGAATTCACTCATACCACATCATAATCATATCACAACCAGTCAAACGGCAAAGCTGAATTGGCAGTTAAAATGGCCAAGACTCTGTTACAGAAAGCTGCAAACACAAAGAAAATATATGGCAGGCCATCCTTTAATGGAGAAACACTCCCATAGAAGGCATTACTAGCAGCCTAGTACAACTCTTGATATCAAGACTCGCATCATACCTTGGTGCCTATAGCCCCAGAATTACTACAATGGACAGCAGTTGAAGGAGCAACAAACAAAAAGGAAGAGAGAGACAAGTGTATTTTTTGACTGACAAACTAAAGATCTCTATCACAAAGTGACTGTCTCTTTAAGGGGCCCAGCCTCACCTGAAACACACTTAGCTTGCCTCCCCAGGTGGAGAAAATAAGCAGAGTCTCATGACAGGCAGCTCATGAAGACTGTCAGGTAAGAAGGTGCCATTTTTATACAGTCATTTGTCAGAAATGAACTGTGATTTCATGAGAGTATGCTTCGAGTATGTATCGAGTCTTCTGGGGTGGAGATTAAAACAGAAGCCTCTGGAGAGCCAAGAAGAAGCCGGGCTGTGAAGCCGGGCTGGCTTCAACCATTATACAGGCCCAGCAAGGACGACTGTGGAATGTCCTTAACAAAGGAGAATCTGTGAACAGCTTTAGGAGGGAGGGCTATGAAATCCCTTAAACAGCGGAAAGGGATTGGGCTTGAGGGGCCAAAGGAGACTGAATATGAATAAAGACTTAATAAATTGGACTCCATGCAGAGGCACATTTGTGCTGAACAGATAAATCCTTTTTGTTCACATAGCTTATATTTCACCTCAACGGTGAATACATTTGTACACTCCAGCCAAGTTAATAACACGGATGTGGAGGATAGTAAAGGATTCAGTGACTTAATTAGTGGGAAATGGAAGGAATTCAGGCCTATGAATAATCAATAGATGTTGGAAAAGACTCTCAAAACACCACACCCGCTGCAACAAAGACTTGCACTTGCTCCAGCATCAAAACACCTGCAAAATATACGCAAGTTTTTGTACAATACTAAGGCATGAAAGAACCCTGCCAAACACAGAGGAAATTACCTTAGTCGCCAAGCAAGTTAAGAATCTGTTAATTAAAAACAAAAAGAGTTGGCATTAAGTTTTATATATATGATGCTATAGACTGCATGGGAGTACAATGGCATGTTGACTATGTAAGCAGGCTATGGGATTCATGTTTAATTTTGCTATCTCAGACAAGTGTGATGAAAGTGATGCTACAATAAATAACTTCTCAGTAGGGGGTGCTGTGATGTGATTATGTATAGGAACTTGGAGACCTCTGCTGATGAGAGAGAACAGCACGTGTGTAGGAAGGGCTAAAATCTGAATGTTGCTCTGGCTTGGCGCGTTTTCTTTTAATGCTTGACTGGTGAACATTTTTGAGCTGTTCTCTGCAACTATGAGGGCAAGAAACTTGCGTGCTTTATAAATGAAAGGTCAGATTCTCATGTAATCACTTGTGTTAAAGAGCTGGGGCTTTAAGTGAAAGACCAAATATTGCAAGCCTCACAATTAGATCACCAGGCTTCTCTTGAGGGGAGGAACATGCAAGGAGGGGGAAGGCTGGTGCGTCCTCTGGCTCCCTCTGCCCTTTACACACTTCTTTACATTATGGGGGGTGTCATTTTCAGAGTTGTCAGCTGGCCCTGATGCTTTGGAAGGTCGAGGTAGGTGCTGCTCAGTCCATAGCTGCTTCTCCCCAGCAGTCAGCCAGACAGGATATCTTGCATTCTTTTGCCTGCTTTGCAGATATAGCTCCCATTTAAAATGTGACTTGTCTTTAAAGTGGTTAATACGATCAGTTTTCCCTAAATAACATTACGATTAAGGAATTCTGAGATCAGGTTAGGATTTTGGAATATCTGTGGAATGGTATTGACAGCGTTTTGTTTTTTCATGTACAGACACAGTTTCCATCTTTTCAAGGGTTAGTGAAGTAGAAAATTCAGAACAACATCCTAGAATTGTTACTGAAATAAAATTAACTCTTCTGTATAACAGGTGGCGAGTGGACAAAAGGAATTTAACTAATCATTTGGAACTAAATATGACATTTTATTTTCATTTCCTTTTATTTTATTCATTCTCTGTTTAAAAGCAAAACATTCCTTTATAACTGGATATGTCAGATGGAGCAGTTAGCACTTCTGCAGATGTGTTTTGCTGTTATTAATATATATGCTCCAAAATCAACAGATAAATTTCTTATGTCGGAAGTCTTTCAGGATTCTTTTTGGTGCATTCGACTGCTGGATAAAGGCATGTGTGGCTACATCTGCTTATCTTTTACACAAGACCGTCTGGTTGGAGCTGCTATACAGTCTTGTTGCCAGGCATTATACAAACAAGAATACTTACATTGTGTCGTTCATAAACTCTCCAGATTAAAGCTCAGTGGTGTCTCTCTGAAAGAACTCAATGTATAAGGGATTTGGGAAAGAGTAAATTTCAGGGATTTTTAATAACAAATCATGCCATGTATTCAAACTGCTCAATAGTTAGAAATACAACTACTCTGCTATTTATAGGGGTATGCTTTAGGGGTCTGTTCTCCCAACCATGTGTGTGTATGTTGGAATATATCAGTAGTAGTAGTAGTAATATTTTAATTGGAATAATGTCCAAAGGTGTGAATGAGGATTCTTGATTTTAATTTGATTGTAAGAACTTTGGGGCAAGGATCATGCCTATCTACGTGTCTAACCTGCATAACTCCCACTATTATTAGGGAGAATGATCAAGTGAATTTATTTATGTCCAAAGGAAAATACATCCTTAACTGTGGGCTAGTTTTTCTCTCTCTCTCTCTCTCTCTCTCTCTCTCTTTTTTTTTTTTTTTTTTTTTTTAAAGTTCCTTAGTAAAGAATTCTGCATTGGCCTGGTTCACTGCTGCAACACCCATAAGGAGGCTGTGATAGCAAGAAGTGCAAGTTAGAGCAGCTCCCAGTTTGCCCTATCCTGTGCTGAAGCGGCTCCCAAAATGGGGGAGGAGCTGGACAGTTCCCTACAGTCTCTGTACTGGCCCTAATTTGTTAGGGCCTGAGCCTCTAAATTCCTGAGCTTCCTTGACTTTGATTACCTTCCCACTAGTGCTCAAGGCCCTAGCATCTCACAAGATCAGGGCCTTAATTTGTATATGGACCAAAAGTTCACTGAGGACAAATACAGATGACTGCATGTTGGATTTTGCACTGGATCTCTTCATTACTGGAAATTGTAAAATGCCATGCTGTCAGACAATTCCTTACAGAATATACTTCCAGAGCAACATATGCATTGCTTATCCCAGCAGTGGTGTGGAAATAAATTAATCCCAGAAACTTGTTTGGGGTATGCCCATTCCAGATATTTGTTGAATAATAACTATTGCATAAAGCTTAAACTTCCCTGTTCTAGCCCAGCATCCCCTTAGTTGGAGACTCAGATGCCTGAGACATGCATATCTAGTGTAATTCTCTTTGAAAAATTGTAATATCTTAGTTAAGCAACAGTTTTGCACAGAGATTGCTGTTAGCCTGTCAATTCATAGTTTAGTCTGCTTTTTGACACTGCAAATGTATATATAAGTGTGTAGAGCTGAATCCTGAGAGTTGGGAATATTGCCAAGTTTTTCAAAAGTGACTAGTGATTGAGCTCCTCAAGTTTTGGGTGTTTGCTTGAGTCATCTTAAAAGAGCCTCATTTTCAGAAGGTTCTGAACATCCACCTTCTGAAGATCAGGCCCCTTAATGTGTCTTATGTTGACCCCCTTAATCACTAGTCACTTTTGAAAATCTTGGTCATTAAGTCTTGTGACAAGAGGTTTAGTACTGTGCACCTGTTTCCTGGATCTTAAAATGTTCTCTTTATGCAACTAGCTTTTTCTCCCTTTTGAAAAAAATCATAACTCGTGTTAATTTACAAATGCGCATTCCCAAACCATGTCAAGAATTGCACTTTTCTTGCTCTTGGTCTTTCTAATTATGGGAAGCATGAGCAACTTCACCTTCCCTTTCCTCACCCTCCTCATTGTACAGTAAAATCCAGTATTCTTATCTGCTAGAGTTCAGACAATGTCATGCAAAGTGGAGGGAAGGAGAAACAATTGCTGGAGCTGTTTCTGCCCATCCTTCCACTGTGTGAAAGGGGGAGAGTTTGGAACATTGCATTATTTCATGGAATAATCTAGCACCAAGATTTTAAAAAATATTAAACCTAAAGTTAGACTCCCAAAGCCCTATTTAGACACTTAAAAGTAAGAAATCTGATTTTCAAAAGTGCATGAACACCCAGCAGGTTCCATTTGTGGCCTTTGAGAACTGTAGGATGCTCAGCACTTCTGAAAATCATACCAGTTATTTAGGACTTGTCTAAACATAAAGTTGCACCGGTTGCACTTAAGTTGGTTTATTTAAAATGGTACAACTTTCTATGTGAACTAGGCCTTAGCTGCCTAAATTTGGATTGAGATGCCCAGCTGTGGGTTCTGACACCTAGATTTCTAGGCAAACATTTTCAGGAATTTTCTGCAATAGTGCTAGCTTGTTAGTTAATTTTCAACTAATGACTTTTCTTATATGAAATCTGAATAGTGTCAGGTATGTTGGAATGTCTGTCATTGTTTATTCTTCTATAAGAGAAAGTTATGGTGTAAGTAGGAAGATGGTATTTAATTCCCCATAATTCCACCGTTTTTACTGATGTTCTACATTTCCATAAAATGCACATTTTTTTGGTATGTATAATTTTGTGAGTAAACATGTTTGCTAAGTTTGGCTATGTTGCTAAGCAAGTTTTCATTATTTTTAAATGGGGTTTTAACATGGTAATGAACGCTACTGGGAGCAACTTTCAATTATACTTTCAGGAGTCGAAAATGTCTCTAGAAACACTGACCCTTCTATACCCTGCAACTTTTCTTTATCTTCTTTGTCACAAAGTTTATTTGTTGATTCTGAAGGAATTAAGCTGATAACTGTAGTTCTCAGGTAGCCTCTCTGTGACATTTTAACCCAGGTTCAAAGCCTCTGTTGTAGTTCGCCTCCCTGAGAGGCGCTTTGATGTTCGTATACTCATTCAGCCCTCATTGGCTATTGTCCCAACTATTTACCTGATGAGGTTTTGGGGGAAGGGTTTAAAGGAGAATTCTAGGATACAGTAGAATATCTTAAAGCAGAACTTTGTTTGCTTCAAGATGCTAAGAGAGAAGTTAATCACCTGTGATCTGTCATACCTCAGCATAAATTGCAGGATCAATATACAGCATGGGTTCTTCCATTTTCTCTTCTTTGTGTCCCTTTCATATTTCTTTCCACACTGTAAGGATAACTTTCATGAGCTGATCATGTATTTGGCAAAATCTTTGTCACTTTACTCACACTAGTTAGCCAGTTGAATCCAATGGAAATAATTGTGTGAATAAAGTGAACCGGATTTGATCCATAATGTAGGTCAATGGGAGCAGAACGGTGTCCAAATGTTTGCTAAAAGAGGCATCATGATAAAGCTGAGCATAATGCACCGTGATCTGCTAGTTTAAAAAGAAAGAATAAAAAACAGATACTAGAAGTGAATACATTCCACTTATCCAGTAAAAAGGGCTCAGTTTTTCATCGGTAATTGTGCTGAATTCATGAGCAAAACCTCTCTCATGATAATACCTTATATGAACAGTGAGGGACAAATCTTCTGATACCATCTTCCACTCATTGTAATAATTGAATATTAGACCCATGATTTCTAGTCTGATAATGAAGCAAATTATTCATTAAAATATGGTCTTAAAATCCTGGACTGCAACTGGCTAAGATAGTCATATGACTTTCTGGTAATTATCACCGTTTTAGTAAAATTTAACTGGACTTGGTTGTGGTATATGTATAAAAAAATATTGACAGAATGTGTAAACTTGCTTAGAAAATTAGATTCAGGTTTTTTCTTATGATTGGATTCAAGTTTAAATTATTAGAATCAGAATCAGAAAAATATTTGAAAAATAGGCTTTTCTGAACCAATTTACTTTTCCATCCCTCACAGTTTCATACACTAGTTGACACACAGCATTCTCTTTACGCACTGCTAGTGATAATGCTGTGATGAGAGCTGCTCTCGATACCATAAACCAGAAACATCATGGTTCTTGAATGCTTACGAATTTGAAATAAACGGGGATATCTGATTTTGTCCACAAGGAGATCATTGACCAAGGAGACTCATGCAGTTTGTGTCCCAGGCTGAAAATCAGATTCTGAAGGATTATTGATTTGAGAACTCCAGATGAAACCAAAATTGCTGGGCTATAACCATTTCATTAATTGTCCCCAAAAAGGAAGGTGCTCCTTGGTTTTCTGCTGACTAATTGTATACCTTTTCATTGCTGCATGCTTCCTGACTCAAATTTTTATTTTAAATCTGTGTGGGGTTTTGCTATTAAATCTGTGCAAGAAATACTGACTTGAAGATCAGCTCAGTGACTTCAGTAAAATTCTGAAACAATATTTCTTGTCCCTCTGTTTCAATAATATTTATTATTAAGGGTGAAGCCGAATTTCAGAAAAGTTGCTCACACTTTGTGGTGGCCCTTTCTGCAGTTTTGTATCACCAACTTTCAAGCCACTGAAATCTTGCATTTTCACGAATGTTATTAAAATGGTAATCCAGCCATGAAAGCATGTGAAATCATGAAAATTCACAGTTTTGAAGTTAAAACAATTTTGCGCAAATATAGACCTAATTTTGCTTAAAATGGTCTTATTCTCACTGACAATAATCCCATTTTGCCACCAAACATTTCACAAAAATGGGACCTTTGAATGTTTTGGTTTAGGCCATCTCCAATAGATCTGCACCTAGAGGGTGCCGTCTCTGCATAGGCCTTTCACCTTTGTGTAGGAGAAGAGTCTTGGCCATCTCTTCAGCATGATAACCTTCACTTCTGATGCCCATGAAGGGTGCTTTCTGGGTCCAGTCCATGCCAGGGATGGAGAGTAGGCAGGCATGGGAAATAAGAGTGGGAAGAAATGGAGTTGCACTACCAGGGATATGAGAGAGACTCCAGAGGCCAGAGCTGGGTCAGTCAATGAGCCCTGGTCTCCCAGAATCCATACAAGTCCTTGAGGATATGCCAGGCTTGGCAGAAGTGGGCCCAGCAGTCTCTCTTTCAGCAGAAGCAAATCTTCCTCTGCTTTCTCACCCAAGATGGGACAATGTGGGGGAAATCTCCATGAAGGACTCATCATGGAAATTTCCTCCTTATAGGTTTTACTGCAGAGTAGGGGACGATCTTTGAATTGTGTTGCAATTATCTTGCACATCTCTATCACATAATATTTACAGTAAAAGAGGAATTTTTTATCTTGAAGGATCTCAAAGCTCTCTGCAAATCATATATAAAGGAATTACTTTACTGACCACAAAAATGCCATTGGAATACAGTTGCAGTTTGATAGTGTGCAGCAACACTACACTGCAGTTCAGAACATAAAGTCATGAAGAATAGTGTAACCCTTTGTAAATGAAATTACAGCAAGGCAGTAGAAGTTACTCAAATTGGAATTTGTCCAGGTCACCAGTGCCCAAATACTTATTCTTGAAAAGAAGTGAAAAGGTTTTGTTATCCAAATGGTCATGATCTTAATCAAATGTGAATATTCAGGCCCAAAAACATTTTTGCATTGTGTCTTGATTTCTGTTTTTGATAGTGGTTTCACATTTATACAGCATGTGTGTGTGTACACTGTATTAAAACATGTTGATCTAATAAATGGAATAATTTTACCTGCTTTAGCCACTAATTGATTAGTTAAATGTGTATAAAAAGTCATAGTTAATTATGCATTATACACTAGTTTGTCTTTACTTTGTATAAATGTAGAGACATTCAGGCAACTTATTTAGATGCCTAAATATAGATTTGGGAGCCTAGTTTTAGGCACCCATAAAAATCATGGCCTTTGTGTATAATACATGCAATTGTGCTTTTTTATACATTCAAATTCAACAAGTTAATGAATGGAAAAGTCAGGTACAATTATTGCTTGTATTTAGCCTAATGTATGTTTTAATACACATGCTGTCGGTACAGAAATGGTCATTTCTTCAGATACTGCAAAAATACTTGAATAAATTACTTGAAAGCAAGTCACTTCAGTGCACTCAGAGAAAACTGTAGCTGTAGGTAAATGTGCTGCTATATAAATGGGAAAATAAAATTAGCATACAAAGGACCTTTGATGTGTTGGATACTGCCCTCAACCTGTTATACTATGAAAAAGCTCTTAGGAAAAGTTTGTTTAATTTGTTTGTTCAATGCTAATTTCTGGAACAGGACTTTTAGAGCTATGGATCAGCAAAACAAAACAAAAAGGTACAAGCGAGGTTATAAAAGAAATATTACTTAAAAAATGTCTTTGGCACTATCAAATAATAAGGTGAAGAACAGAAAATTCTTCAGATTATTACACTTTTCCATTAACATCCTATTATTTTAATGCAATTTGAGCAATTAGTAATTTGTATGTTGTCTTTGAATGATTTGCCACTTTGCTATCTCCTGCTAGTCCAAATAGAAACAATGAATCAAATTCATCCTCAGAAAAAAAGCAGATTTAGCTGAGATGCCAAAAATTAGTTCACAAAATGAAAGTGAAAAGTAAATGTTTGGAGTTTGGTTTGGCTACCTCTCCTTTAATTTTTTCTTGGATCACCAGCTTCTGTGCTTTCCACTCCCCTGAAATCATTCTCACTAATGTCATTAATAACTTCCTCCTGGTGAAGTCTAAGGCCCAGTCTATCCCAGAAAAAAATCTGTTTTGTCAAAGAAAATCAGCCCCAAGGACCTAATGATGCAGTGACCCTCATGGTTCTTCAACAGGGTGGTGGGAGAAGGAAGGCCCAGGATTGACGCCCATACCTATAGATTGATTTTAAGCCACAGGGTTCAGAGTCCTATGAGTCGTGTCCTGTTATTGGCTTACTGTGACCTCGGGCATGTCAGTTAGTATTATTTTGTCCCAGGTTCCCCCATCTGCAAACTATGCTTCACTTTTGTGAAGCACTTTGAGATTGTCAAGTGAAAAATACTATATAAATGCATGGAGTGTTGATGATGTATGTGGAGGCCATGTTTGGAGGGAGTCTTGAGGGGCTCTTTCTTCATGATCCTCCTCATTTACCAGGAAGGAGAGGAATAGATTTAAGTGAATTTGGTCTCCACTTTCTGAATTATAGTTTCATTCTGGAGAATTGCCTGAGAGAAGTCTTCACACTGTGCAGCCCATCCAATCACTAGGGAGGAACTTGCCACTCTGCTGGGACGTCAGGTAGGGAATTTGCAAACTGCTTGATACTGCCTCCTTTGATATCATGCTCTGCAGTACCTGATACAGGCGGCTGAGTTCCATGCAGTTCCTGATCTAGCCTTTGGAAGGGTGTGAGCTTGGATGGTGACTATGTAATGCCAGCCTTGGAGTAGGGCCTGTACTCCTCAGCATCTTCTCAAATGTGATTCCCAACCTTTTCCATGCTAGGATCCTCCTCTCTTCAGATACCTGTCCCATCTAGTCGGGATCTAGTCAGGGCTCCACTCCAATTTAGTAATCTAGGGAGGACAGGGTGCTTTACCAGTCCCCAGTTAAAACACCTATTTTAAAGTATTTTTGGCTGTGGAGCCCATGAAGTAAATTTTCAGGTGGAATTATCGTTTTCTGGGAAATGGTCAGAAAAATTATTTATGTATCTGAGTCTGCATCCTGCTTTAAAACATAAGCAGGTTTCTTTTGCTTTTCCAAGTTCAACAGACTAGCGATTAAAAATTGGTTCTTGGAAGACAACTTTTTTTAAGACTAGTGTGTCATGCAGTTTATGTGAGTAACCAGTACAACACGTACAGTAAAGTAACTAGGATAGATTTATTGATTCTGGCTGAAACTAATTAAAACATAACCTTGAACACTTTGTGATGTTCACAGTGAGATTTCCAGTTACTTCTGGTGCCAATGCACAGTATCTGATTCATCATATTATTGTATTAAACAGTCCATTTTTTACAAAAATATATTTAACAGAATGATGGGCTACTCTCTACTAAAAATGTGTTTCACTGACATACAGAGAACTAAATAAAGTAATGTTTTTTATATTATTTTGGCATCAAACTCTCTCAGAAAAAGGGATCTTTCTACCTGTCTTGTGTCATTTCAGATATCATGGGGCAATTCTCGATCTCCACAGATATGACAATAGCCTTTTAAGGCTCTACCTACACTGTGCAGAACCACGTTAAGTGTAACTAGGCTTTGACACACTTATCTGGTATGGTTACAGACAGGCAAGGATCCATGCTTTGGTGTTGCCACAGCCATCAGCGATCAATATCTCTAGTGGTCTTTAAAACATCATTATTCTAATCCAAAGATCCAATCTAGGCAACTAGACATTTTAATATTGCATAGTACAATATTTTTTACAATTAGTTGTTCTGTGACAGCAACCTAATTATTTATTGCAGTAACACTATAATACTTCTTTATTTTAGTGCTGTATGAGGGAAGCTGAGCCTTCTCTCATAGATCCTCTTTCTTATCATAGCATATCTCTTTGTTGTGAGTCTGGGTCTAATCCAACAAACACGACCTGTGTTAAGTACACACATAGCAGGCCTGGCAGATACTTTTACCTGGCTTGCTCAGTGAATCATCCACTTGTGTTTATCAAGGTACCTGATTCCAAAGAGCACTACAATTCAGTAGCTCTCAAATGCAACTTTTTGATAGTCTTTTTATTTTAAATCTCTAGTAAAATCTCTGCCAATAAATTTGCTCACTAGAATATATGGAGAAAGTGAACATAAAAGGTGTTTGAAAACAGCCTTAGTGAATTCCAGTTTTTATTTGAGCAAATATTTGAATACATTTTGAGGTATTTATCAAGTCCTAGTACAGAATGAATTGTCAAAACAGGCAGAGGCATTTGACCTTATCAAAGAGGTGTTCTTAGAACTACTGTTGTCTGTGTTGATCCTACAACTGTTGGTTTTAGGTTTTTAAGTAATCCTGCAATATTACATATATAGCATGTGTATTATATTATAAATTGTTCCTTCTTTTGTAGTAGAAAAGGTATATACAGAGGTCTTAATAGCTAGCTCATTGTTATGAGGGCATGAGCTGGAGTTTATTCTGCCTCATGCATCAACAGAAGTGTTAATTTATTTCTCATTGTGGAATCTTTATTGCTGATGGTGCATGAATCATAAAGCACCCAGCTTGAGTTTCAGATCCTAGCCTGAGTTTATGGTGCTGGCAGCTAGAAACTAAATCTAATTGAAAACTGAGCAGTTTTGATCCAAAAATAATTGGGAAACTGTAAACATGGATATTATGTCATTTTTGCAAAGTCACTTTTTAGAATAGAATCACACTGTTTCTTCCCCCAAATCTTATAGAAAATGGTTTTCGGGACATATTTTCCTCCACCACTCCACTCAGAAAAATACCACATTATTCTACCATAATTGTCCCAAATAATACAGCTTACATATATTTTAGTATTGTGCTTTGGATCATTGCCATAGATGCTATAGTGTAAGGATAACTACCAAGTGTTCTGTGTTTTAGTTATTCAGTGGAAAATCTGTCCACTGAATATTTCACAACCTTATTTACTCAACAAGAAAAAGAGCTTACTTGAGATATGCCCATAAACTTAAATTTAACAAGCAGTGATGTTTGATGGTTTTTGCGCACTCCCTACCCATGTCTGGATATGTTTTAGTAACTAAGTAACTTTATCTTATCTTATTCTTTTAATTTCAGATTAATTTGGTGCTCCTGAAAGTAAGGGACTGATTGCACTGGCTGGATAGTAGCAAAGAATTGGAAAGTTGGTAGGCAAGCTTAGGTGGAACTAAGTGAAAGCTACACATAGTTTAACAGCTGTTGGACCTATTCAAAGATGGCTGCAGGTTTGAATTAATTCTAAAAACACTTAATTTACATAAAGTGAGTTTTGGCTAGTGGTGTATTTCAGAGGTGCTACAGGGACTTCAGTCTTGAGAGCAAACCATAAGAATCAGGTATAGTTGTGCAACAGTTGCCCAAGGACTTGAGAACCAAGTCTGTTTTGCTTCTTAGGCCTTGCCAGTACTTAGAATTAGTCCATCAGTCAATGGTGGCCAACAACAGGTGTAGTTGCAGTGGTGCAATTTGAGGTGTAGACAAGGAAAGCTATGATCTGTTCAGGTGGAGCTTACTTTTCCTTGGAACCGGGGTAAACTTAACCAATGGAGTTTGTGATTTTATTTGTCTATGCTGCAGGTTGTAGACAAGACTGTACAGAAATTTATTATTTAATAATTAGTTAAGAAGTGGGCATGTAAAGCCAATCATTCCTTAAACAAACAAACAAAAACCCAACACCCAAAGAGTCTACACCTGAAACTTTTGCCAATATACCAATACCAATTAGGTGTGATTTTTTTTTAATGACTTTTCTATGTTGGCAAAAGCCCTAGGGTAGATGCAATTTTACTGCCATAAAAACACCTTTTTCACCAATATAGGCAGCATCTACACTCTAGTTTATGTAGTTAATCTACATTTCCAGTGTCGACCTAACCTAAGATGAAAAAATTCCGTAGTTCTTTGGTGCTGTGGGAGCTGTTAAGGAACTAACTGATTCTGTCCTGTCATAAACATTGATTTTACACAGCTAATCTGTCTGTGGGAAGAGTTCACAAATCCTCACTTGAAAAACATATGGCTAGTGTTCAGCCAGTAGCTACACTTTCTGCGTCTAGATGAAATTTATGTTGAATTAAGCTGCTTCATTCTGGCTTTCAAGCAACATAGTGGCTGCCAGCTAATTTTCTTACCTACAAAAATTAGAGATCATTTTCCAGACTTCTTATCTGCAGCGCATTTATGTTTCTGCTGAAAGACCAGGGTGCCAATGGATAAACTGCCACATTGCTCCTTGATGGATTATATCTGACAGTATTTAGCAAAAATGTTATACCACAAATATGAGCCAACAGAAAGTAATGAGAAGGCTGCCTGGCATAGTGTGAAAATGGTCACTGCAATCAGTGATGTACTGTCAAAATATTGGTAAGGATCTTCCCAAAAATGTTCAGTCGCAGAGACACATGTGGCATTCCCTAGGTTAAAATACTCTTCCCACTGAAAAAAACAATATCCTTCAAATCCACCAATCCAATACATTTTCCCTTCAAAATTCTTCAATTATTGCACCTACCCACACCCATGCTGGAGTTCTCTGCAACTGTAAAGGCTACTTCTGATCCTCCCTTAAGTCATGTCTCCAGGCAGAGTTCTGCACCCTGTCCACTGGCTCCCTGGATGCCTCTGAGGAGCAGTGGGCGCTGTCCCAGTTTCTCTGCTCGGTGTCCACCTTTGGATCCCTGATTTTGAACCTGTAACCCTCACTCCCATTCCTGGTTTTTCATTTGTGGTCCCCCATGACTAGTTGATGCCTGGACCAGTGGCTCCTCCCCTTAGGCTGGTGGGAGGAGCCTTTAGATGTAGGCAGGCCCATCCCTACTCATCCCCAGTGCATTCATTAGTAACAACATCCATCAGTCTATCTATTCCTGTTACTCAATCCACAGTGCTTCTCCATCCACAGTATTTGATTACATGGTGCCTGTACCTGCCAGCTGTTCCTCACAGCAGCAATAGTGGTTGTAGATAGGTGGTTCTGTGGCCTCTGCTGGTAGCATATTGGTCATACTATGGTCTCTGGCTATGGGGTGATTAGTTTGCTGGGGCAATGGGCTCCCTCTGGTGGAGGCCCAATGGTTGTCTGCCTGTCTGTCTAGATTCTTATACAGACTATATCATGGTTTCAAAGCACCTTCTAGCAATAAAGTGACATCACTAACAACTGTCACATGCAACTTCTTTGATTGCTGCAGGTGGGCCGTCTCCCTAGCTGGGACAGAAGACTAAAAGGCAAAGCAATTTTCTCTTAGGTGACAGTGGAGATTTGCGGGAAGCATCTAATAGATGTCTGGACCCTATATAAGATGAGTTTGATGCATTTCAGTTCCAGCTTCCACATTACTAACTCACAACCATGCTTTGCACTAACTGGCCAAATAAATCATTATATATATTACTCAGTTGATCTCATGCTTATACGTGTTACTTTCTTTCTATGTTTACACGATGCTGTAAGTGATACAGATCTGCTCTGCTCTTTATAGCATGAATATTACTGCAACTATATTGTCAGAGACTAAAACTCTATAGTTACCTCCATTGCTTTGTGAATTCAAAGTGCCCAAGGCCTTACGATGGAGGGCTGAGTTTACCCATACTTCATATAGACACTGGGTAAATTCTATCCAAAACCTGCTTCATCTGGATCTGTGACAATGGAACCTTCGCTACCAACTGTTCTAAATTGTTTGGTTTTGTGATCTAGACATATATTCTGTATCTACCAAAAGTTGACATCAAATTAATTTTAATTTGTGACACCATTGGATATGAGCCTAAAACACCAGAATTTGAAAGGCCAGTGAATTAATCTATGTGCCTTAGCCTCTGAACTGAGGATAATGCAGTAGTTTCATCTTGAGCCAGGCAGCCTATCTTGTAGGAATTAGTAAACTGAGTGAAGATAGTTGTATAAAGACAATCTACTTGCAGGTTATTTGCAGTTGGAGTGGGAGAATCTTTCTTTCTTTTTTTCTGGCTAGCTAATGAGTGGGTTTTGTTTATGTTCCTCTTTTCTAACTTGCGGCTCCATGTGATAATTGCTGTCTCATCCCTTCTGCAAATACCCTTCAAAGAGCACTGTGCAGATATGAAAGGTGATGTTGGAGGGAGTGGCTGCAGAAGTTTTTCAATCCCCCGACTTTCTTCAAACACAAATAGATCATGGAAGGGAAGTAGATGCAAACTGCAGCCAGTTGCTTTCTAGACAAATCTAAAACCCAATTAACGAGTGACTAAATACCTCAGTGGCCCAAATTATTTTGAAGGGTTCTGCAATTGTTACTCTTTTTGAGTATTCTTAGCTACTTTGGGCACGATTCTATGAGCTGTAGTGTGACCTCAGCTCCCACTGACCAATGAAAGTTGAGGTTGCTTAGAAAATTGAAAGAATGTTGGGTTCTTATTCTGGATTTCATTTGTAACCTACAGCAATAAATGGATTCTTGACCAAATCTCTTGGGTATACATAGCTCATCTGGAAATGTAAGAACAGTCTTTTTCATGAGATTTCCAATATTTCTAATTTCTGACCAAGAAATATAACAGGAAATCTTTTATTAATTATTATTATTATTATTATTATTTTATTAAAATACTATCCAAATAGTAAAAAGATTTTGTTTCTGTTTTAGCTTTGAAGGTTTCGATCTATTCTTATTCTTCTGATCCCATTTGCTCATCCCTAGTGACTATAACAACAAAAAAGGATGGTAAATCATCTGAAGATTTGAACCAAATGATCACAAATTTTGCATTTTTGTTGGTATCATTGCTAAAATACTAGCAGCGGATCACCTGTTTTGTAATTTAAATAATTGCATAAAAGAATGGCAAGTATTTCACTCAAAACACATTTCCTTTTCCCCTCTGTATTAGATGACAATTTCATTTTGACACAGCAGAGTGGATTTAACATATATTATAAACTGTCACTGACTACCAAAGAAAGCAGTGATAAACATACAGTATAGGATTATCAATAGCACAGCAGACTCTGCAGTGAACTTTGTATAACATTCATTCTTGTGACTTTTGAGGGAAATTAGTTTCCTTTTGTTAGCACAGACTTTACACTATATACTTTGTCAATGGAATCTGGATCAACTTTTCACTTTCACAAAGTTATTTGAATTGCATTTCTCTAAGCCGTAAACTAAACAATTTGTTAACTGAAAAAGTACTAGTAAATGGAATAGATTCTGTTTGTAGGTACAGTAGCATAAATCTGAAGTTGCTCCACTGACATCAGATTTATAGCAGTGTAAGTACAAGCAGAATATGGCCTAGTGGTTTTTTGTTGGTTTTTTTTTATGTAATTTTTTACAGGGTGGTGATTTGCAAGGTGTACCTGATTTTAGGGGATGGTAAATCTTGTGTTTTTAATTTGTTTTTCAAATTTGTGTCTGGTTTTTGGAATTGTGTTTTTAAAATTGTATTAATTTATCCAATTATGCACAATGACCTGTGACTTGTATGCTATATTAATAATAATACTTTTTTTAAATCCCTAACTTTCACAGTTTTGTTTAAGCGAAACTGGATGAAGACATACATCCATTTTAAAAACCATTTTACTGTGTGTGCTTGACTGTGAAATCTAATTTCCATAAGCATAAAGGTATTTTAAAAAACCTTGATTGAAGGTAGAATTCTGCATGGGCCTCAAATCTTCCATTACCTGTCCGTCATTCAAAGACCAAGTCCCAAACTGAGGGACACTGGGATGACAGTGGTAAAGGAAAGTTTACAAAATGTAGTCAGATTGTTGTTCCCAGTTAGTTCCTCAAAAACAAAACAAAACAAAAAACAAAAACAAAAAAACCCATTGTATCTTAGTTTCATGAGTAAGCATTGCTATGGAAATTACTTCCTCGAATAAAAATAAGATTGAGCTACAAGGTATATTTAAGAATAAAATGAAGAATGGGTGGCAGTCTGGCAGAAGAAGGGCGCAGCTCTTCTCTGGGCTGGCTCCGGCCTTGGGAAGGGTCAGCCTCAGGCTGGAGGAGTTGCAGGAGCCGGTGTGAGAGTCCACTGGAGAAACCCGATTCTTCTTTGCAGTGGCGTAAATCGGGAGCCGCTTCAGGCCGTGAGTTGTTACACCAGCGTGAGAGGGATCCGGATCCGTGCCCCGGCTCCTCTTGGAAAGGCTCAGGGAAAGGGGCTAAGCGGCGCTGGGGGCTTTGATGGGCCGAACCCAGCTGTACCGCAGCGCGGGGAGAGCAAGGGGCGTCAAGCCGCCGGAGGAAGGGGAACCGCGCATTTCCTCCTTCCCGGGAATGCCCCCGCGAGCCGAACAGAGGCGGCTGGCAGCGCCCAGCCCTGCCCGGAACCAGAGAGCCAGGGCGGCAGCAACGCCTGGGGTGGGGCCGGGGGGAGACTTGGGGGTCACCGAGGGACAAGACAGCCTCAGCCTCCCCCCTACCCTGAGCACGTCGCCCTCCCAGCCTCCCCCCGGCCGTACCTGCTGGGCCGGCCGCGCGATCCGACCCCGCGATCAGCGAGGCTGGGCTCGGGGCTTGTCCAAGCCGAGCCGCTTTGCAGAGCAAAGAGCGCGCCGCGCTTCCAAAATGCATGGCGATCACTGTACGTGGGGGGCCGCCCCCGTCCTACCTGGGGTGGGAAAGTGCCCTCGCCTTGGGGCAGAAAGTCCCTCCGCGCACCTGTGCGGGCCCCCTCCCCCAGCTCCGCAAACGCCCTTCCTTCCCAGCCTGAAGGGGAGAAATCAAAAACAAACCCCACACTCAACAAACGGGGGTGTATGCGAGGGCGCTATTGTTTTAGCTCGTTCCCTGAGCTATTGTCTAGTCACACAGACAGCCAAGCCCAGGGTGATTGCGTTCCCCCTGAAGCGCCTCCGTGCTGGGCGCTGTATAACGGGTACGGCTGATCCGGGGGGTATGTGTGGGGTATGGAATACGCCGCGGGTAGTTTAAGCGGGTGCACATCAATTTAGCCACGCACAAAACTGCTGGGGAATAGGCTTTGAAATGAATCATTCCGCTGGATTCAGGGTTTAGCAAGGAACAAAGGGTTGCAGTTTTGAGTATGACATTCTTACATCACCCGCTTAAAACGATTTACATAATAGTAAAATTAATACATCGATACATTCAGTGAATGTATGTTTCTATAATTCATTTGAAGAATAAAATATTAATTGTCAAGCTTGCCAACCCCAACTACTGCATTTCTCTACTTGGCAGGATTTTCAGGCAGTGTTGCTTGGATTGCTGGGAGCCTCGACTGTAAGTGCTGTACTGAGGTGCAAGGTTGTTGCTTTTTAACACGCACACACACACACACACACACACAGAGACACACACAGAAAGGCGCTCGCTCGCTCTTGTCTTGAGAAACAGGGCGATTGGCAGGAAACCCTCCGGATGTTTGCTGCTTTTCATGTGGCATTTGTGGTCGACTCTGATAACGCTGGGAGCACCACTTCCAACACCACATTTTGTAATGGAACTGAAATAGAAACAAATCTCTGCTGAAGAATCCCCTCTCCCCCCCCAGTTCGTTGCTTCACACACTTTTCGCAAGTTTCAAAGGTCAGTACATCAGAAAGCTGAGCGCTCAGTGGCATTGTTAGGAAAGTTAAAGGAATGACACCCCCGCCCCCCCAGGTTCGTGTGAGGGTGAAGGTTTTGGACACACACAGTCACAAGTGGAGGCTGCTTTAATAACTCCGGAGGAAAACGAGATGCAGTTTAATGCTGGGCACAACTTGATGCTTTCTAATTCAAGTCAGCCTCAGCCCGCAGTATGCATATTTGGGGGTTGGAATTCAGGAGTAAAACATGCACACAGTCAAACCGAACATGGGGGGTTTGGATAATCTAGCCAGGACACCAAACGCACTGGAAGGGTCACAGACCGCCACATTTGCCATACAAATCAGCAAGCTTTTATGTTCTCGGCTTGGATTCAAAACACACCTTTCCCACTTTGATCCCCGAGCTGTAGAAACAGTTTGCACAAGTCTCCCACACCAAGTCAGTGGCGGTTTGCTGATTTCGTTTCCTCGTGTCCATGATGTGAAAAGACGTTTTCTCCTATGCTAGAAATTACAGCCTAAAAACTAGTGTGAATTTGATATATAATCGTTCACTAAATGTGAATTTAAATGTTTGCTCGGCTGCATTGCTTCCTATTGAAGATGGATGCTCCCCAAAGTCCCTGTGATGTCACTGAATGAAAAGGATTGCTGACAGTTTACCAGGATCAGCTCGTTCAAAGGTAAATATATTCTCTTACAAGGGACCAGATTCTGCCGGACGTAGGAATTTTGCCTGAGCTAAATCGAAAAGACCGGGCCCAAATGTAGCACGGGGTCGACTCGAAGTCAATGAAAGTCTATTCACATTTAAATCAGCCTTTGAAATAGCAGAAGCAGCAGAACGGTTAATAGTTCGCTTTCGGTTTTAATTGTAAGCTCTCTTGCTTTCCACTCCTGGTTTGAATACGCATCAGTGTGCAATAAAAGGAGTGCAAATTTTCCCGTCGCGTTAATTTAATTCAGATAAAAGAGATTTTTCTCTCTTCCCCCCCCCCCCCTTCCAGTGAACCACTAATATGTGACTCATGGCTGAGAAACTACTAAGCCCCTAGCCTAGACTCTGGGGGAGTCTAGTGTCACCGGCACAACGAGACAGAGCCACAAATATTAAAAAAAAGATGATGATGACCATATTTAAAAAAAAAAAAAAAGGGAGAAAGGCTTAAAGAGAGAGTACGGGGGTTAGCACAATGCAGTTTGTGTTTGAACGAACCCATAGAAAATTCATTCTAACAGGCGCTTCTGATTGTTATGATCAATTATACTATAACAATGCATTTTTTCAGGCAAGATTAAACCATTTTGATTATTGGATTTATTTTAAAGCTAATTCTAAACGTATAATGTTGCGGAAAGACTATTTTGGTATTTGGACAGTTGGCAGCTATTTCTAAAAAGCAACTTATTTTCGTAGCAATGTGTGTAACATCTGCCACAGAAGCCAAAGAGACAAAAGTTACATTTCAATTCCTGGCCTGGATACGTCTCAGTTTTGTGTTTTCCATTCCCAAACTTTCTCAGCTCGAACAAACATTCAGATAGGGAAAGCCCCAAATGTGGTTTTCTTTTTAAGGCTGTTACTGAAACTAACCATTTGCTAATGGGTTGGACTCTTTGCGACAAGGATAAATGGCTTTTTCTGTACGAAATACACAAGGTCATAACTGTAGGATTTGAACATTTGAAGATAATAATTTCTAACAGACCCAGGCGAGATTTAAGCATTTCTGTGGCTTTAGAAAAGGGGACACAAACCCAAGAACGGGCCCAAAACGCTTCCAACCACAAAAGTTAGTCACTTCAGTCACAGTAGTGCATATCAAGTTATTGCTTTCTTCATTCTCTACTAGATACTTCAAATTTAAAGGAATAGATTCTTATTTTACAGGAAACATGGGAAATAAAATGCAGGATTTCATTAAAGGCGAGGCTGACTTCATTCATGAATTCAGGGGACGATTCATGTAGTGTTAGTTTATTTGCCCGTAGCTGTTGTCCAAACAAAGGTGTCCTTAACCAAATAAGATTCTTTGATCTTACGTTTAAAGCTCGGCGCTGTTTTAAGATAAGCATTGATGCATTTAATAGCGCCATATAACAATGCAAACATTAATCTAAGACTTTACGAAAAAGTTGTAATTTTGATGACCTTGTATGCCACATGAACACGCAACCTAATATATACATATATATGTCTATATAAAATATAATTCATGTATCTCTGTGCGATCAGATTTTATATTTATGTTTGCAAAATACCCAGCTAATGTATATTTACTTAACAGTTGTTTACTTATATATTCATGTTAGGAGCATGCTGTGTACCCCATATTTCTCAATACCCAAAGCATCTATAAGGTGAAAAGATTGTTGTAAAGGGCAGCACAAGTACTGAGTGTTTATATATGCAACCTGGATGTGCTAATATTAGAAAATCTATTGTTTGTACGGATTACGAGAAGGAAAAACTGGTGTGAGGGAGTAGCCTTTAATGTAATGTGCTGTTCATTGGATTCAAACAACTGAGATGCCCGTTCAAAATACATGTGAAAAATATTCCTTCTCTAGGCAACTAAGCTAGATATTTCTATTCCAGTTACGAGATTTAGGGAGAGGAGGTGTGAAGTACCGCTACTGATTTAGCTAATCCTCTCCCAGCCAAACCCGACCTAAAATTTAAAAAATGGCGGAGCTAACATGAGGTTTGTGCCATCGTATTGCTCGACCTGCTTTTATGTTATATGCCCTTTCCTACTATTTCTCTATCTTCTCCACTTATATTGCAAACTCTTGGGGGCAGAAACTGCATAGGATTCAGTGTTTGTACAATGCCTAGCCAATAGGTGCTAATCTTGCTTGGCCCCAGTTCTAGCCATCAGTAACTTAATAATTATTGCTAGGGTAAATTCAACTATATTATAAATTGGTTTACAGAACTTCAAAAAGGGATTCCTCATAATATGAAGCATGGACCCATAGCAGTTTTTTCCGCTCGCTTTCTGAGCTGAATCCTGGAAAAATCCGTCCCCGCCCGGCGCTGTCTGTGCTGTAACCTGGCCAGGTAAGGACCGAGCAGCTGCCAGGGGCGGGGCTGGGACTCTTCCATTGCTCGCTCCGACCGTCCAGCCCCGTCACCTTCCCAGCCCAGACCCCGCCCCCGCCCCTCCATTGGCCAAGTCTCTGTGTAAATAGGGCCGCGCTCTGACAGCTGCCAGGCGCAGTGAGCCGGGTGCCCCGCACTAGAAACTCTGCCTGAGCAGCATCCCCGCGCCCAGCCTGACAGGGGAGGGCAGCTTTCCCCGCTGAGTCGGGAGAGAGGGGCCGCTCGGAGCGCGCTGTCCCTTCCTCCCTGGGGCCTCAGCGGCTGGGAGGGCTGGAAGGCGGGTCCGGTTCAGCCCGGCTCAGCCCGGCTCCCCCCGCTGGCTCCGGCTGCACCGAGATGAGCAGCCCTGATGCTGGATACGCCAGCAGCGACGACCAGACGCAGGCCAGGTGCTCGCTCCCCATCATGATGCCGGCCCTGGGCCCCTGCCGGTGGGCAGAGTCCCTGAGCCCCCTCGCAGAGGCCAAGGTGAAGAGCGAGGCGGCCCCAGCGGGGGCTGCGAGCGGCCGAGGCAAAAGCGAGTCCCGCATCCGCCGCCCCATGAACGCCTTCATGGTGTGGGCCAAGGACGAGCGCAAGAGGCTGGCGCAGCAGAACCCGGACCTGCACAACGCGGAGCTCAGCAAGATGCTGGGTGAGTGGGTGCCCGCTAGTGACCCCTTCTCCTCCCCCACGCCCCAGCAGCCCCAGCGGGGATGGCAGCACTGGGGGGGGGGCAGGATCTAGGGGTGCCGGGGGAGCTGGTGCCGGGGTTTGTTCAAGGCTCTCAGCCCCCCGCTGTAAGCACTGTGCGCAGCGGAGCGCAAAGCCCCGGTTACCGAGCGGTGCTGGGAGCGGTTCCAGCGCCAGGCGGCTGCGGGGCGGACTGGACCCCGGTGGGTGCTGCAGGGAGAGGGGATGGGAGGAGTTGCCAAGGCCCCTTGCCCGGGGACTGGGATAGCCAGGGGAGCAGGACCGGTTGGAGGGGGGCGGGGGGGCATGGGGAAGCGGCGGCGGAGCGCTGGGTCGGGGGCGCACTGGGGCTGGCTAGGGAAGGCGGGAGGGGGCCGGGCGCTGGCGCTGGCGCTGGCGGAGGCAAGCGAAGGACCCGCAGGGTTACGCGGTTTCTCGCCCCCAGGCAAGGCCTGGAAGGCGCTGTCGCTGGCGGAGAAGCGGCCGTTCGTGGAGGAGGCGGAGCGGCTGCGGGTGCAGCACATGCAGGACCATCCCAACTACAAATACCGGCCGCGCCGACGGAAGCAGGTGAAGCGCCTGAAGCGCGTCGAAAGCGGCTTCCTGGCGCACGGGCTGGCGGAGGCGCCGGGCGCCGGACTGGCCAGCGAGGGCAGCAGGATGTGCGTGGAGAGCCTGGCCCTGCCCTACCCGGAGCAGGGCTACCCCGCCGTGCAGAGCGCGCTGCCCCCGGCCCTGGGCCACTACCGGGACTGCCAGCCCCTGGGCGCGCCCTTCGACGGCTACACCCTGCCCACGCCGGACCCCTCCCCGCTGGACGCGGCCGACCCCGAGCCGGCCTATTACTCGGCGCCGCCCCTGCAGGACGAGTGTCCGCTGGCGCCCTACGGCTACCCCGCCCCTCCCGCGGCCGAGTACCCCGGGCACCCGGCCGAGGGCCAGGCCAGCGCCGCGCTCCGCAGGCACCTGCCCCGCGCCGAGTCGCTGGGGCAGCTCAGCGCCCTGCAGAGCCTGCTGGGCTGCCAGGGCCCCCTGCACGCCTACTACGGGCCGCTCTGCCCGCCCGCCGGCCCGGCCCGCGGGCCCCAGCTCCAGCAGCTCCAGCAGCCCCAGCAGCAGCAGGCCGGCCAGCCCTCGCCGCCGCCCGAGGCGCAGCAGTGCCGGGAGGCGCTGGAGCACCTGTCGCAGGACGAGCTGCTGGGCGAGGTGGATCGCACTGAATTCGAGCAGTACCTGCACTTCGCCTGCAAGCCCGAGCTCGGCCTCCACTTCCAGGGCCACGAAGCCGGCCTGCCCGAGGCAGACGGCCACGGGCCCATCTCCTCCGCGGTGTCAGACGCAAGTACTGCTGTGTATTACTGCACTTACCCCGATGCCTAAGAGACCCGCGCTGCTGCTGCTGGGCGTTGTGGGAAGTAGCTGTTCGGACCGTGGCGGACTCCCGGGCGATGGGAAGCCTTGTACAGAACTGGGGTGTGTGCTTAGCTCCTATTTATGTAATTTATTGGGATCTTGAGAACTGACAGGTGACAGAGACCCGCTCAAGGTTTCCGTCAGATACCCAAGTGCTGCAATTCTGAAGTTTCACTCTAAACTGAAATGTAAAACCTATTTAAACTTCCCGTAGCTGCACACTTGGGCTGTAACTTATCAGCTCCTGAAAGACTCCACCATGCTCTTTAAACGTTGTGACTGTTCGATTTTATACACGTGGAATTTTGGTTTTGTACAGACTGATTTTGCACTTTTACAAATAAAGGGAAAATAATAAAATTGTTCATTTTTATATCCCCTTCTGTCTATAACTATTATCTTGCATTTCAGGATGTATGATAGTGAGGAACAAAGGCAACAATTAAGTATTGTTATTCAGTATTAACTAATTAGATAAATGACTTGTTTCAATTCAAAACCTTTACAGTAAGGAAAAATCTCCATCACATTTAAATATGTTACTGGCGGTAATGCCAATTTCTTTTTAGGCTGGGTCTTATCTCAAGTAAACAGTCAATGGAATTGATAAACATCTCCCCCCTCAACATACTGTTTTCTCTTAGAAATTCAATATAAAACTATCTGAATTTTCAGGGATTTGCTTTGGAAAGACTGATCAGTCGGACTGAACTGAAAATTGAGACGAAGATTGTATGCTTGTAGTGAAATTCTAGTTAAAGGGCACAAGGAAAGATGACACCAAAATATTTTTAATGACTCAGTGAATCCTTTGATTTCATTGGGAACCAGATCGTTCTTTAAAAGTGCCAAGCAACAAATACGGACTACATCAGCTGTTGTAAAAATAATGTACTCTGCTATTGAATACCTGCCTTAACTCTGTGTGGAAGGGAATACCGGTTCATTTATGGGAAAAGATTAGGGGGAATCAATGTCCCTTCAAGTATAAGTCTGACAAGCTATTTTAGTTAACATCTATTTGAAAATTGGGGGCTTTTAGAGTTCAGTTTTCCATAGTTGATTCCTAAATATTTCAGAAGCTGTTACTTTGCAATAAGAACATCCCATTTAATATTTAAAAATGCGCATTTAGACTTCAGTGTTCCCACTGATAAGCATTTCTCCTCCATTTAGGTCTGACCTTGCAACCTAAATATGTCAGTGCCATTGCAAATAGAAATATCTTTTAGTGCCGTGATTCCAATGCCATTGTTAAATACACCTGTGTAATTATAATGTTTAATTTCAGAAAACGTTTTCAGTTAAGAGGAAGTAGGGGTAGATCAAATGAAACTGGATTTATAAATTCGTATTCAGTTTGAAGGCAGGATTCTGCCACCTTTATTTATCCTAAGTAACATTTTACTCCCAGTGAACTCCAGTAATTATACAGGTGTATTTGAAGTATTGTACTACCTCAGGCATGGGGGGCAGACTTGGAGACTGGGTGAGAGGGAAGGTCTAGCGATCCTATGATTAACCTGAATTTTATCTGAACAGTGAAATGAAATAGTGTCCTTTTCCAAATTAAATTTAATTAGCTTTTGGCTCTGTTGATGAAAGAAAGCAAGAGACCTGAAAACATCTGATGCAGACAGCTCCTGCTCTATGAACTTTGGATCAGGCGCTAAAGCAGTTACGTGGTGTTATCATGTCTGGTATTTAATATATGACTTCACTGCAATTGCACGTTTTGAATTAAAGCACAAACCTCACTTTCCTTGTACAACGTTCTACTCTCCGGATTCTTAAAATAATGGGGCTCTTTCATTCCCTGTTGCCCTTTTCAATGTGCAGTGATGGCGTGACTATGATATGTGCATTCTGTGTCTCTTCACTCAGGTTATTTGAGAGCAGATCAGTTGTGTTTGGAAATATGCAGATAATTAATTTGTTCTAATATATGCAAAAATATCAGGTCGGGCATAGCGTTTGCCTAGAATAATATTACCATTCGGTACATCTCCTTAATTACAGGTGGAGGCCCTTTCAAACTAATTCGTTAGGACCAGATTCTCAAATGCTACCTTTCCTTGTCTACGGTTTTGCAGCTATAAATTACAGGCACAATTTAGGTAATTGATTGTGCAATTGGATTTAAATGCTCTAAATTACCTATACTTCTGCAAAATCTTTCCCGGTGCACCTATCAATGTGTTATCTGAGGGACACGGAAAATATTGATCTTAAAAGATGCGCTCATTTACTTTTCATTGCTTTTCCTTACAATCCCGTGGCATTTTGCTATACTCTAAAATTTAGATTCCCATGTCCAGATTATGGCAATATGTGAAAAGGGTCATGACTTGACCAAAAATGGTAAAATTTTCAAAGCATGTCAAATTATTCCTATGTTGCCTTTTGGAAAAGGCACATCCAGACCTTATTCTGTTCCATCTGTGTACGTGCTAAATCATGGCAGATCTATTTTATTATTAGAAAGGCCACAGAAGGCTATTAGACGTCCTTAGTTGATATTAAAAAGTGTGTGTATGGGAGGGGAGTTATTTTTTCCAATTTGTGATGTGCTTACACTGGATGAGCGATGTGGACCTTTCAGTTTTAGCCAAATATTTTATATATATATATATATATATATATATATATATATATGAGGGAATGTTTTCTGTCTGGTAAAGAAAGGAAGCAGGAAGCCCATTTTGGACTGGCTATCTAGAGCAAAACCCATACACATCATTAGCAAATAGCTACGGATAATGGTCATAAACAAGCTTGAAGCACTAGCTGTGTTTGGCAGAATTATGGCTGTTGCAATCTGCCTAACAGCTCGCCAAGCAGATCCACAAGAACTAAAGAACAGAACTAGGTATAAATTAGGATGCCCTGACCCCATGCAGAGATCCTTTAAAACTTCAGCATAAAAACGCAGCTGTAATAGAGCTTTTAACCTGCATGTATATTTCAGATAATCGAACGAATTCAATTAAAAACAAAAAACAAAAAACCAGTCAAATTCCCCGCAATCGCAATGAGAAAATCAGATGTTCATGTCTGATCAAAAATCACCTTTAAAGAAATGTTCCTAAAGATGGACAGACCTGATATCCACGCAAATATATTGGAAAAGTACCGTGGTGAGTTTTTTGTTTGTTTGAATTATCATGCCTTTAATAAGCAGAATAACGGCAGAAATGCTCCTGTTTCTTCCCTTGCTCTGAAATTGCTTGGAAATAAATTGTGACTTCACGTTTTTGGAAAGTCCGAGCAGCATCTCTAGCCGTTTTTGAGGTCTGGGTTGTATCCCTTTCCTTGTCCACTCCCCCACCGTAAAATTGCCACCGCCTTTTCACACAGTTCAAAAATCGACGAACTTTGAAACTGGTCACATAAATGAATTATGTCCATGACCAAGTGTGAGAAAAGTGGACATAATAATTATAGAGCTGGGAATAATTACTGGTTAGTGGTATTTGATACATTTAGCCCCCCTCTCCCCCCTTTTTTTGTTTGTTTGTTTTTTGTTGCGGTATGGTGGTGAGGGTGGTAACTGTATACACGGTTTATGAACACCTTTATTCACTACTCCAAAATATTTGCCAAATAGCGTCTCTGAATAATTTTTATATGTCGGTAATTCATCAATTCCGTTCAGTTAGAAGATTTGACTTCTGAAATTTGGGATGCGATCTTTAGTTTGACTCGATACATGGATTAATTGGTATAGTTCCTCTTCCCTGTTTGAGAAAGAATCGGGTTTGTGGAGCCCAGTACTCACTTTTAGGATTGACTCTCTGAATAGTCTGTCAAATTAATTTAAAACGTAGCAGGTTTGCGAACTGCCCCTGCACTCCGGGCAACATTTCTTACACTGCCCATGCCTTGACTTTCAGAAAATTAGCCATCAAGTAGGGCCCTAAATCACTGAACCACTTCTGACAAGATTGCACAATGTTCTCTAGGCTATTTATGGAAAGTGACTGTAAAAAGTCTAGGAAAACAGCTGAAGTGAATTCAGTTCTAAGCGGTAGGAATGCTCGTGGACAATTTGTTGAAAGATCCTAACATTTAACCACTTAAGCATTTGTTATCAGGCTTTGGAGGCGTTTGTAACAGACTAAGGAAAGCCCTGCCACCCGGTTCACGTTGGCTGGGTCCATCCTGTCAGACACAAGGCCTGCAGCTGTCAAGCTGGCGGGGAAACCATTTACATAAAGAATATCGTAAACGTTATCTTGAAGCATACATACAGTCTTCCGCTCATCTTTACCGTCTCCCCCTCCCTTCTAACAAAAAACAAACAAACAGGCAATGCCACTGCCTTAACATCAGGATTAGAAGCAAGTGTCCTGGGCTGGGAGAAAAGAGACATCTTCCGATCAAGTTTTCATAAATTTACTTGCCAAGATAGAGCAAGCAGCTTTAATTTAGCCTTGCAAAAAACAATCTTCAGCTAAACAATAGCATTAGCAAGTCAGCTTCTTGAATCCATTTATCTAAATGAAGTGTGAATTCTGTCGTACAACTTCTAACCCTAATTAAGACCGCTTAACCCCCCAAGGTTATTAAACTTATTTATTTAAAAAAACCCGATCACGGTAGGGTTGCTCCCTGACACAGTAAAACACATACCGTGTTGTGTAGCTGAGTACATGTGAGTCTTGACATTTTTTACAGACAATTTCTCCGTTGAGGCTGGTGTAATCCCAGTTGCTGCTCCGATTACAGAAAATCGGTAGAAAAAATCGATTAGCCCTTCTCTGTTTAGGAAAGATTTTTGGGTATAATCTAGTGTGTGAATTTAAACCAATAGAGTTATACGGTGTAGCCCCTTGTGTGAACACTCTTATTCTAGTGTAAAAGGTTGTTTACACAGGCCAGCGAGTTATTACAGAATAACTATTTAGGAATAATTGCCTGTGTGGACACTCTTAACCCAGAATAAGAGTGCCTTATTCTGTTTTAATTTAATCTACTTTAAAGTAAACAGGAAAAATACATTCCTATTCCAGAATAAGAGTGTTCATACATGGAGTTATTCAGGAATAGCTATTCCACTTTAAATCCACAATTTACCTTAATCTGAATTAATTTTCAGGTATATGGTTTGTCTACATAAATAAATGAATTTGGATTAATTTAGGGTGTGAATTGGATAACTCTATGTATGGATACTCTTGTTCCAGAGTAAGAGCATCTAAACATGCAGTTAATCAGAAATAGCTATTTTGCTTTAAATTCACAGCCCTTATGCCTATTTACAGTTTAATTTATGTTGTCCTGGGAAGGGTTTTATTAACTTCACCCCAAAAAGTTACTCACAGCAGAATAAGAGCCTCCACACAGGGATTATACTTGTGTAACTATACTGCTATATCTGTAAAACTTTCCTTTAGTTAAATTAGCAACACCTTCGTGTGGGCACTGTTCTACTGATATCGAAGTATAGGCTGCACCTCTGTAAACAACACTGAAAGCTCTAGTGTAGACGGTTCTGACAGACCATTTACAGCATCGTCAATTAAGTCAGCCTGGGGCTGAAAATGGCTGCTGGAAACCAGAGACCCATCTGCACTAGGGACTCCAGCATTGCTAACAGTATAGTTGAACTCGTGTCAGCAATGAGGGGACATTTTTATTAAAATTCTCTAGTGTTGAGGAGGCCTTGCATGCACACAAGCCATTGTGTACATTTAGGCTCAATCTAATCGATACAAAGAACCATGTTAGGGGACAGAACAGATCTGTCTTCACTTTAGGTCTATATAACTCACTGAGCTGCATCCCTTATAAAAGCTATAAATCAAAGGTTTTGATATTTAAACACAGTTCTGACAGACTTTACTGAATCAAGCTAATTTGCTATAAACCGGTTTAAATTAATTTGTGTGCATCTACAGAAGGGATTTGCACTGGTTTAATCAAGTACATTTAAAATCAATTCTATTTCACCCAAAGCAACTTAGTTTCTAATATAGACCAGGGCTAAACTTGTAAATGCTTTCTGGCAGGGACCCAGCCCTCCTTTATGTCTGTTCAGTTCTGTTCAGCTTTTGGGGGCCACTGTAGTGTAAACAATATTATTAATTTGTTATTTCACTAGTGCTTAGAGGCAGTAGCTGAGATCAGCATCAGGCTTGAAGGAGCAGGGACAGAGGTAGTTGGGGAGAATTGTGGGGTGGAGGGAAGAAAGGCAGAGAGATGAGCTGTAGGAAAATAGAGCAGAGGGTAGGATGGGGAAGGTGCAAGAGAAGCTGGGGTGGAAGTAGGGTTGAAGGGGTTGGAGCAGTAGGCGCTAAGCAATGGATGGGGGTAGGATGGGGATCAAAGGAGCTGGGACACAGAATAGGTATGGGGATGGGCTAGGATAGGTTAGGGTCAGTAGCAGTGGGGTGGGAAAGTGTGTTTTATTCCTTCCCCTACCCCATCTGTCCTGTCTATTTAGATGGTAAAATCTTTGGGGTGGGGATTATCTACTGCTTTGTGACTGTACAGTGCCTAGCACAAGGAGGCCCCATTCTTGGTTGGTCATTAAGTAATACCATAATAAATGTGATGAATAATCATTAAGTAGAGCCCCATTGTAGGAAGTATCATACAGACACATACCAAGAGATAATCTCTGCTCTGAAGAGTTTATAGTTTAAATCAACAACAGTGACAAATGGTAGGAAGAAAAAGTATCAACTACTAACTACACCTCAATGTACTTACACTCCTGCAAATTCCTCTGGAGCCAGGACCATAGGCCCCCATTCTATAAGCATGTACAAACTTGACTTTAAGCACAGGAATAGTCCCATTGGATAATTAAGTGCTTGCTGCATCAGGAAGGGGGAGTCACTCTCTTCCTCAGTTTCCCCATTTGTAAAATGAAAATAATGTTACTTCCTTTTCCCCAGCCCTATTCTCTGTTGTCAGTTTGAACTGAAAGCTCTTCAGGACAGGGACTGTCTCCTACTACGTGCACAGTGTCTTGCACAGTGTACCATGCAGCTGGGGTTGCCAGTCAATGGGACTACTGAGGTACTTAATGTTAAACACCTATCTAAGTGCTTATGCCTAAGTGACTTACCCCGAGGTCATACAGGGAGTCGGTGGCAGACCCAGGGATGAAATCAATCTTAAATCCCAATCTAGTGCCTTAACTGTTCATGTCATTTTCAGTATTTCCATTTAAAGTCGTGATTCACTTTCTGTTAGCAGGGATGCTGTCCAAGCTACTCTTTCATCACATCTGACGAAGTGGGTTACAGCCCACGAAAGCTTATGCCTGCAGAAATTAAATTTGTTAGTCTTTAAAGTGTTACAGGACTCTCCTTGTTTTTGCGGTATACAGACTAACACAGCTACCCCTCTGGAACTTTTCATCATATGATTACATGAAGAAGAAAAAGGATGGTACTGGGAACAATACCCAGAAATTTGCACACTGCAAACTATTCAGCAGTGCACACAAAACAACAGTTGTATGTATAATTGAATTATTGGCCCAATCTCCATGGTGCCTACCCATCAGAGGAAGGAACTGCCTAGAGTCATCTTGCTCCTGGCAAGTAACTATAACACATAGTCAAATAATCATAATAAATTATTTTCTCCTGTATAGGGCTCTTCCATTTAAGGATCTCCTGGTGCTTTACAAATGCCTAGGAATTTTGCCTCACAACATCCCTGTGACTAAGGTGAGTTTATAATATACTACTTCTAAAGTGTGTATAGAACAACCAATTTTATTTTTATTTTTCTGAGGCAGCATGTGGCATATCTGCCCTTCCCCCAGTAGGATCCGATGTCTCTTTTTTTCTCTACATTTTGGTGCTCTGATATCACTAATACACAGGAAGGGTGATGATGATCCAGGACAGGAGCTCCATCCGCATTGATTTCAGCATGTAGAACCTGCAAAGCATCAAGTCCTATGAAGTCGTTAGCAGCAGTGCACAGGGCACATTGAAGGAATGAAAGGTTTTGACCTGTACTCACCAAAAAGGTGACTTAAGTAACCTGCCGGCCTGTAAATATAACTATGATTTTACCCCAAAGCTTCTGTTTCATAAGTGTATGTAAAATCCAACGGGACTATACAGCCAGTGCCCCAGGTATTTTGCAGTTCCTGCACTGCAAAATGTATCAGGCAAGGCACCCTGCTGCAGAATGAGGAGCAAAGTCTGTTTAAAATTTTAAACAAAACAATGTTTCTAGTCTTTTGGGTTGTGAAGATAAACTTTCTAACCGAGACAGACTTACCGTATATTACTTGGGACGCAGAAATTCAGCCTACCTTGAGTGAAAGTCACCGCTACACCCATCATTAGGACAGGCTGAAAACGGAGAGACAAGAGGATAATCCCCACCCCGTTAGGAAAATCTTCAACTACCTTTAGATAGCAAACCCAGAACCAGCTCCCCATAGCATTACGAATGCTGAGCGACTCAATCCAGCTGTCAAAACCTGCAGCTTCCCTAGGCCATTTGTAAGATACAATTATGTTTTGCCTGTACAAAATCTGAGGCATGCTGACATCTGAAAATGTAGTGGCAGGGTAAAATAAACGGGACTGACTATCAATAACACAGGCATACTGGAAGTGCTTGTCCCATTTATTTCCATATTTAGTGTATGGAGCCATCTGTGAATTCATTGCAAAACCACAATCCAGAAAATGTAGGCACAATATATCGGGCTGTGAAATAACAATATTGTTCTTGCACCCGTCAAGCCTTTGAATTTTTCTATACATAAAAAAATCCATTGCTGATTACAATGCCCCGTGAGGTAAGAAGAGGGCAAATTCCTGACCTGAGCTTTGAGTCCTTTAGAGTAATGTTAATCTAAAGAATAGATGATCTTTTGTGGGGAGATTGAATCGCTGTTCAAATCTACTCGTGCAATTGAAAGATCGGATACATTTGGTCTGCACTGGTTTCTGTAACATCTGCTAAACAAGCCGACAACGACACCTTTCAATCACCGCTAGCCTTGATCACTCTTGACCAGTGTGTATTCCGTTCCAGCAAACGATTCGATGGAATGATCTCTCGTTGTGAAATCCGTCTTTAAACTACTCACTTGCTAATGGTTTGGGTCATTTGTGGTAAATTAAGGACTAAATTAATGGGTTAAATTACCTTCCTTTATAAGAAATACACAAAATTGCTGGCACGTTACTATTCGAAACTGACGCCAGGAGTACGGAGGGCGAGGAAGAAATCTAAAAAAGCCAAAGTAATTAGTATATTTGCTTCTAGAATAGTAGGAGAAAAAAAGAGACAAAAACAAACAAAACCCAACAAACAACAAACCCACAATCCCTCATGGGTACTTGGCAGCTGAACTCTAAGATTCTGGACACTCCAGCCAGTCATAACACTGCATATGTTTAACATTATCCAGTGATTTCCTCTTTAATCCTTGGCAGCTATTTGTGGAGAGGAGTTGACAAAGAGTTGCGCATTTTACCGAGGGATTGGGGGGGGGGGGGGGGAAGTGTTGCGCTTAATTGTCAGACTGACTTAATTAACCTAAAGCATGATTCATTCATTCATTCAATATTAGTTTATTTGCCTGCGTTATCTAAATAATCTCATGTTGAAGGCCACTTGAAGTCTTCGGGTAGCACTAATGGATTTAATTAGAATACATTTAAAAACACCAAATAAACACTAAACTGCGGGGAAGGTTGGGGTTTGGACTGCTCGTCCCATTTATATTTAAAGTACGCATTTAAAATAGCAAATATCAAATAACATATGCATGGTCATTTAGGCCGCTTGGAATTTTACATTGAGACATTCCCTTCACCAAAAGTCATTTTAAAATATTTTTTACACACGCTGCAAATACTATGCGGTAGAAAAGCGCTGAAAGTGGGAAAGAATAGGATTCTGCATAGATTCCTCCGTAAAAGACTCAGTTATGAAGATCCTGACCACAACAGGAATAAATCCATAACCAAAATCTTTCCTACAGAGGCAATTGTTAGAACACACTATATCAATTATTTCAGAAAGAAATCGATATAGTTTTAACTTCATTTACACACATTTCGACATAAAACACAACCAGGGTCACGTTTCACCTTAAATAAACGGAGTGTTACAGGCTTGCTTAGTTTTTAACACTAGTCACTAACTTTCAGGCATCTGATTTGTCAAGATACAATATAGAAGAGGGTCCATGCATGAGATAATCCCGAGCCAATACAAACATTTCAGCTAAAAGATCTCTCGTGATGCATTACCCTGCAACCTTGAGTGCTTCCATCATTAAGGTTGCAGCTAAACATCTGTTTATCATTTACTCATATGTACGATTTCTTTGCCGTGTATTTCCCCGCACCCCTGAATCCTGGAAAAATCCGTCCCCGCCCGGCGCTGTCTGTGCTGTAACCTGGCCAGGTAAGGACCGAGCAGCTGCCAGGGGCGGGGCTGGGACTCTTCCATTGCTCGCTCCGACCGTCCAGCCCCGTCACCTTCCCAGCCCAGACCCCGCCCCCGCCCCCCCATTGGCCAAGTCTCTGTGTAAATACGGCCGCGCTCTGACAGCTGCCAGGCGCAGTGAGCCGGGTGCCCCGCACTAGAAACTCTGCCTGAGCAGCATCCCCGCGCCAGCCTGACAGGGGAGGGCAGCTTTCCCCGCTGAGTCGGGAGAGAGGGGCCGCTCGGAGCGCGCTGTCCCTTCCTCCCTGGGGCCTCAGCGGCTGGCCTGGGCTGGGAGGGCTGGAAGGCGGGTCCGGTTCAGCCCGGCTCCCCCCGCTGGCTCCGGCTGCACCGAGATGAGCAGCCCTGATGCTGGATACGCCAGCAGCGACGACCAGACGCAGGCCAGGTGCTCGCTCCCCATCATGATGCCGGCCCTGGGCCCCTGCCAGTGGGCAGAGTCCCTGAGCCCCCTCGCAGAGGCCAAGGTGAAGAGCGAGGCGGCCCCAGCGGGGGCTGCGAGCGGCCGAGGCAAAAGCGAGTCCCGCATCCGCCGCCCCATGAACGCCTTCATGGTGTGGGCCAAGGACGAGCGCAAGAGGCTGGCGCAGCAGAACCCGGACCTGCACAACGCGGAGCTCAGCAAGATGCTGGGTGAGTGGGTGCCCGCTAGTGACCCCTTCTCCTCCCCCACGCCCCAGCAGCCCCAGCGGGGATGGCAGCACTGGGGGGGGGGCGGCAGGATCTAGGGAGCTGGTGCCGGGGTTTGTTCAAGGCTCTCAGCCCCCCGCTGTAAGCACTGTGCGCAGCGGAGCGCAAAGCCCGGGTTACCGAGCGGTGCTGGGAGCTGTCCCAGCGCCAGGCGGCTGCGGGCCGGACTGGACCCCGGTGGGTGCTGCAGGGAGAGGGGATGGGAGGAGTTGCCAAGGCCCCTTGCCCGGGGACTGGGATAGCCAGGGGAGCAGGACCGGTTGGAGGGGGGCGGGGGGCATGGGGGAGCGGCGGCGAGCGCTGGGTCGGGGGCGCACTGGGTCTGGCTAGGGAAGGCGGGAGGCGGCCGGGCGCTGGCGCTGGCGCTGGCGGAGGCAAGCGAAGGACCCGCAGGGTTACGCGGTTTCTCGCCCCCAGGCAAGGCCTGGAAGGCGCTGTCGCTGGCGGAGAAGCGGCCGTTCGTGGAGGAGGCGGAGCGGCTGCGGGTGCAGCACATGCAGGACCATCCCAACTACAAATACCGGCCGCGCCGACGGAAGCAGGTGAAGCGCCTGAAGCGCGTCGAAAGCGGCTTCCTGGCGCACGGGCTGGCGGAGGCGCCGGGCGCCGGACTGGCCAGCGAGGGCAGCAGGATGTGCGTGGAGAGCCTGGCCCTGCCCTACCCGGAGCAGGGCTACCCCGCCGTGCAGAGCGCGCTGCCCCCGGCCCTGGGCCACTACCGGGACTGCCAGCCCCTGGGCGCGCCCTTCGACGGCTACACCCTGCCCACGCCGGACCCCTCCCCGCTGGACGCGGCCGACCCCGAGCCGGCCTATTACTCGGCGCCGCCCCTGCAGGACGAGTGTCCGCTGGCGCCCTACGGCTACGCCGCCCCTCCCGCGGCCGAGTACCCCGGGCACCCGGCCGAGGGCCAGGCCATCGCCGCGCTCCGCAGGCACCTGCCCCGCGCCGAGTCGCTGGGGCAGCTCAGCGCCCTGCAGAGCCTGCTGGGCTGCCAGGGCCCCCTGCACGCCTACTACGGGCCGCTCTGCCCGCCCGCCGGCCCGGCCCGCGGTCCCCAGCTCCAGCAGCTCCAGCAGCCCCAGCAGCAGCAGGCCGGCCAGCCCTCGCCGCCGCCCGAGGCGCAGCAGTGCCGGGAGGCGCTGGAGCACCTGTCGCAGGACGAGCTGCTGGGCGAGGTGGATCGCACTGAATTCGAGCAGTACCTGCACTTCGCCTGCAAGCCCGAGCTCGGCCTCCACTTCCAGGGCCACGAAGCCGGCCTGCCCGCGGCAGACGGCCACGGGCCCATCTCCTCCGCGGTGTCAGACGCAAGTACTGCTGTGTATTACTGCACTTACCCCGACGCCTAAAAGACCCGCGCTGCTGCTGCTGGGCGTTGTGGGAAGTAGCTGTTCGGACCGTGGCGGACTCCCGGGCGATGGGAAGCCTTGTACAGAACTGGGGTGTGTGCTTAGCTCCTATTTATGTAATTTATTGGGATTTTCACTGGAGCTGTTGGAAAACCCACTTAGAGTCGAAAAGTATTGATCTATTTGTGATAAAACATGGTTATTGTAAAATACAGGTAAGGGTCTTCTACAGCTGACCGACCTGCGACTGGGTCATATATTTTATGTGGGTGTCTTAAAGTCAATTTTGCAAGAGTAATGATAAAAGTGGTGCCTCTTGCCCACAACGTTTAGTTATAAACTTTTTTTAAAAAACGCCTTTTTAAAAAAAAAAAAAAAGATCGACTTTTTTGTACTTTTAGAAAATAAATCAAACTAAGATATTTCTTACGCATTTGTTTTCTGTACTAGTTGCATTCGTCCTTAGAGCCTTCCAACATCAATCTTGCTCTAAGCAGAGAAATCATGGAGTAGGAAAAACATAATTACTTGGCCTGTGATCCGTTCCTGCAATCATTAACTTGAGCAAAGATATCTCTAGACCCAAAGAAGGATTTACTTGGCAAAATTGGGCTCTTAGTGCTGAAATGACCTGATCTACTGTACACTTGTTTACTAGACAGTACTACTGGCTTCTGTAAACCGTACATTTTACCAATCTAGAAGAGCAAACTAATCCTTTAGCCACATGTTTTTGTTATACTTAGGTCGTCTTCAAAGACCGTCTACCTAGTTCAGGCTGATCCTTCAGCTGGGCTTAGGCTATTCTATTCCTATAGGCTGCAGACAGTTGCTCAGGGCCTCAGAGGCCACTGCTGCTGAAGAAAAATAAGGCACAAGATTTCTAGGGATGGTTCTTGTGACTAGAAGTGTATCCTACCCTTGCAATTAATTTTAAATGTGAACTTCTCCTCTGCTTCAGATCTAATGTTTCTGTTTGGATACATCTCTGCCAGAAAGAATAGATAGATGCATCAAAACCACCTCTGTTAAAACAAAGCCAAATTATATTTCCAACAAGGACTTTGAATTTTGATCGGAGTGTCTGATTAAATATTAAATTAGTGAATAAAAATTCAAATTTTAATATCAAGTACCTTAATAATAGATGACTCTTTATGGAACAAAAAATAAAGTTACCTACTGGTGAGCTGGAATCTCAGATTGGATACATGACTTTCTCTTTGCAATTAAACTGAATTAATGCCCCTGCACACACAGGCCATTACTACTTATCAATAAAGATAACTATAAATCTGGCCTGTGTTAGCAGCTCAACTTCAGACCATTGTGAATAACCTACTGTACACAAGCACATTAATTTAAACTTCAAAAAGTACTCTACTAATACATTTAGGCTGGTAAATCTTTATTTAGCAATTAAGCAAGAGAATATAATTATGTAGTATCTTTTGTGATCAAGGGGTCAAATTCTGATCTCATCTAAGCCAGCATAAAGCCTCAGTAAATTCATTGACTTCAATGACGCTGGATAGTTCATTGACTTCCACAGAGTTATTCAAGATATACATGATTTAATTGAATTCATAATCAGTATTAAATTACTCTGTCTAAAGTGCTTTCTACTGCATTTAATGGAGAAATAGTGAAGATGATCACATTACCCATTCTACAGTCCAGAACGGCAAGCTAAAACACAGAAGGGCAAGAGTGGTAGCAAGAATGGTAAATTTCAGGGACAAACTGATACAACCCAGGTATGTACTTTCATGCATGCTTCTAAGGCAAACATGGTATACTATACCACTTTCTCTTATACAGTGTTGGTGATGAAAACAGAATGTAAATTCTAGAATGAGTAGGTATATGATAATACAAATATTTCCTTGTAATAGTTTTCCTCCAGAATTGTTGTAGACATCACAAAACTTAACATTTTATTGCTACATTAGTAAATGGTAGAGATGCAGTTAGCTAAATGCAAGTTTATATATATTACATAATTTTTTTTAACGTAGAAGATTTTGAAGATTGTGAATTTAAACCCTCAAAAGTTAGGAAGTGCCAGAATTAAGGTCACAAAGGCAATCTTAATTCTTTCAGATCCCTTGTGCATATGCATTTGATAGTCTTTAATTACATGATCTCATGCTATTTTTTCCCTCCAGAGGATTCCTGCTTCATTCAGTGCATAGGATGAATGGTGTTCACAAAATGGGTATCATTTATTTTTGCTTTTTATCCTCATCATTCAGTGTGTGGCCCCAGGCATTATTTCTTTGCCCGCCAGCCAAAACTTGGAGTGAATACAGAATTATTAATTTCCTCATAGGCTTTTCTATTTTGTTCTCATCATATTTCATGGTTTGTTTAAAAAAAAAACCAAAACAAAACCAAAAAACAAAACAAAAAAACCTAAAATGTTATCTTCACAACGGAGAAGGAAAGTGGTGGTCTTATCCCCATTTTACATATGGGGAACTTTGGCACAGACTAAAGCCAAAAGGGTCAAGTTGGGTACTCCATTTGAGAAGCCTTGGTTTGATTTTTTTTTTCTTTTTCCAGAATACTTAGCATTTGATATGTTAAGAGCATAATTCCCACTGTCTTCAGTTGCAGCTGTGGGTGCCCAGCACTACTTCAAGTCAGAGACCAGCTGAGTACCCCAAAAGTGCGGAATACATAGCGGTCACTTGTGAAAATGGTATATTTGGTTTATGACTTACCCCAGCTCTTGCTCTTAAATCTCTTCCCCTCAGGCTCCTATCCTCCCTTCCTACAAGCTCCTACCCTTGTTTCCCCCCTACTGCATCTCTACCCTTTCCTCATGTTCTTCTCATCCACCAGCATTTAAGACAAACCACCACCTCTTCACTGCTAGTGTGTCAGCATTGGGAAAATTGCAAGGACAGGAGAGAGCCTCCCTGGTCTTTGTTTCAGTTCTGGGTGTCACAGTGGCTCCCAAATGATGGGAGGAGGCTGGAGCAGTTCCAGGGAAAATGCAGCTTAGCCCTTGCATCTCAGGGATTATGCATGCATGCTGAGTACAAATAGAATCGTGAGAGAATTCTAACAAATTTCTACTGAGCATGTGCAAACTGAGATTTGGTTTTGGCTTTTTCCTCCCAGAGGCTTATAATGGCCAAATGTTGGTGAATTTTTATGGATACTCAGTGTCAGGGATGTGCCTTTTGCTGTAATCCCCCTGTTAAATTTAAGATCCCTGCTCCAAAGAATGTAGTAGAATAAAATGATTGTAAGAATTGTTTTAACATGACCAAAACAATGTTTTCTCCTTGACTTAATTCTTGGAAAAGGCTCAACTGTTTTAGCTACAGATATCCAAAACAATTCAGCCTGAGGCAGACACCTGGCCCAGAAAACTTCATCCCAAATTGTTTAAGTCTTCAAAGTAAGTATTAGTGACTGAAAACAGGGTCTTATAATGGAGAGTGTCAGACAAACTTAATTAATCTGCACTACCTCTTGTACTAGTTCAATATAATGATTTTGGCCTTGTCTACACACAAACTAGCGCTGATTTAACTAAAATCTATGTAAATCCAATTTAATTAAACTGACACAAGCCTCTGTGTAGATGATCTTAAATCACTTAAACTAAATTGATAAGCCATTTTTTAAAGTCAATTCCTTGAGGTTATTTTTTCTCAGAAAACACTGATTTAATTAAATTGGCTTCTAAATCAATGTAGTGAAATTGGTGTAGTCTTCATCTGTGGACACTTGAACAGGTTTGTCTAAAATCAATGTAGCTTATTGAAGATTTTAGACATTCTTAAACTGATAGAAGGGTTCTGATAAAGGGATTAGACCCACATAATTAAATTGATTTAGTAACCAATTTATCTGAGGCAGTATGCCTTCTTCTACCAAATTAAGCTAAATAATGTAATTTATTTAATATCAGTGTAAGAGTGACCTCACAGGTGTTTTTGCCCTGATTTAATTAAATTGGTTTAAAAACACAACTTTGATTAAACTTGTACATGTTTTGTATCTAGACTAGGGTTTTCTGACCAGCTGTTTTTGCTGAACATCACAGCACTGAAGACCTTTCTGATAGAAAAGAGGGACTATTTTTGTGATGTGCACTCATTATTTCTCTATCTTGTGGTTATGTGTTGCTCAGACATTTTAAATAATAAATCTGAATTATTTCCTCATGTGACATTGAGAATTTCAGCCAAGTGATGATATGATGATTAGACCTTCCAAGATGTACTGGTCAGAATGCGGGCCAGTGATGAAGAGAGAAGAATGCTCACAGGGATGCTGGGTCAGATGAGAGTTGATAGAATATGCAATGAAACAGTATGAACTCTGATACAGGTAGCCCTCATCATGGAAAAACTGAGGGAGTATCAACTGAGATGGTTGGGTCATGTGAGATGACAAGATGTGTGGGATATGTTGGCCAGAGTGTACAAGAGCTAATAGTCATGGGACAAAGGCAATCTAGAAACAGATGGTTTGAGATGCTGAGTATCTGAATAAGGTTGGTGTCAGCATGGAAGACACAGTTGCCAAGAACACTTGGAGATGAAAAACAAGACTGCTGATCCCAATTGATGGGATAAAATGATGAAGCTATTGAGAATTTCAGATCAGATTGAACTTTGAGGTGTAGTTGTTAGTGGTTTCCGGGTACAATAATGTTGTACTTTTCACTTACACGGTACTTTCCACTTCAGGATATCAAAGGATTTATAAACCATTAATGAATTCTCACAATAGCTCTGTCAGAAGGAAACTGAGGCATTGAAAGGTTAAAGGACTTGTCCAAGGTCCCAGACAGTCTGTGGCAAAACTGGAAATAGAACCCAGATAACCTGAGTAATTTAAAAAGAATTAAGGCCTTAATCAGTAAAAAGTGTTGCAAACCTAAGTTCAGTATCCTAAACTGCTTTAACATTAGGGCACCATGAAAACAACAGAAAATTCTAATGCTCATTACAAAAATTCTAATTTAAATGTTCATAAATTTAAAATTGTCAAATGCCCACAAATTTGGCTTGTTATTTAAGTCTCTCTGAGTTCCACAAAACAGTCACATTTTCAGTTTCTACTTTCAGTAGTTTTTGAATGATTCGAGCACAAAATTTATTGTTGAAACATGTGAAAAGTGTGAATTTTTTCCACATACTATATAGCTAAGCATTAGGGTAAATGTGCTTGAACTGAAAATGTCAGTATTATCTAAATTTCAAATACTGCTCCTTTCAATATAACATCATATATTTATCACAACTATATTGTAAGACATTATTATTTTGTAATAGTATGATAGATATAGGAAAATGTCAAAGTAAATTAAAAATATAATGTTTTTCAGAAACTAGATCCTTTACAGCTTTAAAAATCACAAACCACCCAACTGATAGTTTTAAGAAGTAGGAGGGTGCATCTTCTTTAATGCTTTAACAAGCAACAATTCAATGAAAGTCAAATATATTTCCATTCCTTGGCTTATCAGAGTAAAAACTTGTTTCAGAGTATCCTTGGAGTTATCAAGGGAATATAGTTATTGTTCATGTAAAGGGTGGCAGCTCCATTTACCCATAGAGAATATATTTAGGAACCAACAATCTTGGGATCTTTCCAAGGCATTGTGGAATTACTTTACAGTGTCTGATTTACTTTAAAGCTTCTTGTTATTGCAGTTTAGAAAGAAAATTTATCCTGTGCACATCCTGTTTAAAACAAAATTTTCTCCTCTGTTAAACAAAGATAAAGAATATGTTTTTGCAGCTAAAGGTTGCATCTTGATTAGCTAAAAAGGTAAACCAATATTTGTGGAGTCATGGACTGATCATTTGGCATGATGCAATTTCTAATTTCAGATATATAGGTTATTTTTCACTTACTGGGTCTTAGGTTTAGTCACATTATGCAGTAATTGTTTCGTTTTACCTTTTTGTATATTTTACCTAAGAATATTGGTTTTTTGCAAGCTAGTTGAATTAAGAAACATTTCCATGACTGTGTGCATTGTGTGTGTTTTCAGAGTACCTTCTTCTGTCAGTGGGCCAGATCCCGCTTACCTTGGTTACGTGAAACCAACAGGGAAATCAAGAAGAGCTTTACATCAGTAAGGCAAAGCAGGATTTGGCACAAGATGTGTGCAACACTTATTCATTTGTAATAGCTATGAACAGGGTACAATACTTATTGGATATGTAAGTGAAATGTTGTTAAAACACTGTTAATAACAATATCTTGAATTTATATATAAATGTTGTTTCAGAATAATCTGAAAGCACTTCTTAGAGTTTATATATGGAGCTACTGCACTCAGTACTAATTTGGAAGAGGGCAGCAGTTCTATACCAACAAACATTTTTGATAGGTGGGGGGAAATTAACAATGTTAGCTCCTGTCTTACAACTCGCTGATAAGGTGATCCCATTTTACCTATCCTTCTGTAGCTTTCATTGGATATCACCTACCTCTGCTCTTGATTGAAATTCACCACCTTGTTTTCACTGCAATTACTCTTGGAAGGGGGGAGGAGACGCATATGCAAAACTCCTGCACAAGGAAGGAGGGGTTGGGTTCTGTGCCAACTCCATAAAAGAAACAGGGTGTGTCAAGAGGAGAAAGCTAGTGTTTTTTACCTATTCATATCCAGAATCTGGAGTCTCCCTGCTCCCTCCCCCCATCAAGAATGAAAAGGAGGAGCACCAACATTCTAAGTCATAGACTCAAGTAGTGTCCACAAAAAAGCCATTTCATCCTTCCCTCAACACTTTTCTGCATGGGTTTTGCAGAAAGGACAGTGAGTTTCACCCTTATGTGAAACATACAATGGGATCTTTAATGACTATAAATTTAAGTGCCCCTGAAATACCATGGTCGTAGTAACTTCTGAACTAAAATCAGAAATGATAATAAGTACTAAGTCAGCAGTAGCTGCAGTGACCCTTATACATACACAACTGGTATAGAGGGTAGCTACCAGAAATTCCACATGACAGGTTGGAATAAGTGTGGTAATGTGGTGCTTTTTGTGTAGGGGAATGATCTGCAGCTTTCTTACTGTGGCGGAGTTAGGAAAATTAACTTTGTCTTCCCAAATTCACTCATACTTCACACACTGAATTCCATCCTGGTTTCTGGGGCACCATCCATTCTGTCACTCCTGGAAAGGTTTTTCCTTTGAAATTTCAGAGCCCTGGCAAAGGGAAAGAGTAAGGTTTTCACAATATTGGACAAGAATTATATATATTACAAATGGGAATACCAACAAATGCCCAAATTAATCTATGTTACTACAACATTAAGATTACATTTCAAAACACAAAAGAGTCAGGGAATGCAAAAGTAAACTTGTCCAGAGTGCAAATAAAAGACCAGATCCTCCGCTAGTGTTGCTCCATTGAAGTCAACTATTAGCTTATTGTCAATATTTTATATGTGCAGGATGAGTTAGTTAATATTACCATGAGATGTCACTATTAGATACTGCTGTGATGAGTGCCACAGAAATGCCTATAAATAAATTATCTCACTTTTTTATTCCCTGACTCGTATTTAAGTGTGTAACTTTGCACTGTGTTTATATTGGTGTTTTTTCTCTTTTGCTCAAGTGTTGTTGATTTGGCTTTTTATTTTATTTTTTTTTAGAAAGCAGAGGGGAAAAGGTGAGGAAAAAGAAAAAAATTGCCTGTGCAAATTAGCATTTAAGGTCCCGTGGGGAAATTTACAACAACGGTCAGTGTGCAACACATTTACAGTGTTAGAACTGATGGCAGCGCTAGTGTAAATGAGGCTTCAGCAGCCAGAACACCACTGTTTTAGTAGAACTTCATGAACAAGCATAATTAAATGGTAACAAGGAACAGAGAGGGAAGGATGGTCTAGGATAGGGATAAGGCATTGGCATGGGATTTAGAAGATCTAGGTTCCATTCTTAGCTCAGTCAGACACTTCCTGTATGCCCTTGGGCAAGTCACTTAATCTTCTTGGTGCCCCATAACACAACCCTATCTCAGTAGGGGTGAGGATAGTCTTTTAATGATTGTAAGCTACTGCAGTGATGAGTGCCATAGAAGAACAGCTCTGACTCTGGGAGCTTTCTCTACACTGCAGCCTCTCTCTGGTTCTGCCACCAGTACAGCTGAAGTGAATTATTTTTTTGTAACTGTTCCCAGTGTAAAATAACACTTACACTTCGAAGTTCTCCCTTCATAACGATGGAGTCTGGAAAGCCACGTTCATGTAGCTCTCTTAAGGGAACGTCAGTGTGAGATTTACCTGTGCTCTGTCCTTTTAAGAATTGAAGGTGGACTAAGAGGCTAAAGGGGACAGGTCTAGGTGCAGCAGCAGTGTTTTTGTGTGTACACTGAAAGCAGTGGACTGAGTTGCAACAGGGGTTGTGCAAGCTGTGTTTGGGGTTATTTATAATAATTTTTTTATAAAACCCTAGTTTGAAAACTGTCCCTGCTCTTGGGAGTGCAACATTTGGTGAGCACAGGCAGGAAAGGCTCAATTGCAATGATCTGACTTCTCTGGGACACAAACCTACGTAGAAGCAGCAGCAGATTGTTCCAAGGAAAGGTGCTAGGGAAGATTTAATTGTTTGCAAGCACTATACCTGGGAGAGAACTAGAGGATATTCACATAGATGTAGGAGGACTTTTATATCAGCTGAAGAATAAGCTTTTAAGAGAAATCTGTGACTCTGGGGATGTTTACGACAAGTTGCAGCAAAATCAATAACAATAATAATTCTTTAATCAATGTATAAGAAGCTATTTAAATAGTGAAGAGTTAGAAGATCAGGGATTGTCTACACTGTGTTAGCATTAAAATTTAAGATTTTACATCTAATTCCTACAACAAAAGAGGAGGCAACTGAAACAATTAAAGTAGAGATAATTCAAAAACAATATGCTGGCAAATTTCAAATGGCTTGAAATACAGTTTAAGGAAAGCATGAAAGAAATTAAAATATAAAACCCTGGGGAAACTCTGTCACACCCACTTCAGAAAATAGAACCCATTTTAAAATAACAGGACAGATTGGAATTCCCTACAAAAGGATTAGTTAAGTGGGATTTGAAAGGGGTACACTGAGGCAAGATAACTGAGCCTTACTAGCTGCTTGGTGGGAAAATCTAATCTGAGCCTGCAAAATTGAGGAGCATTTTATGGTATTGTTGCAGGAAAAAAATATGCAACTGAACTTTATCTGCAGCTCTCAACAGCAGCAGAAGAGCCAAAAAAGGCACCTCAGGATTTCCTAGTCCAAATACTTGATTTGAGAAAGAAGATATTGTTTGCCTTACCAGAAGTTGACTCTGAGCTAAAATATGACCCTGCCCTTGTACAAAGCAAGTTTCTCCATTCAATTCTGCAAGGGCTGCAGAATGACAATATTCAGGCTGTGATGCAACCATATTTAAAGATAATCAGATTGCAGGTGAGACCTTATTGCAGACGCTGCACACTACTGTAAGTGATGAAGTAGAAAAACAAAAGGTGACTCATTGATGAAAGAAAGCAGGGAACTAAGGCCAATATTAATTAAATCAAAGACGTAAAAGCCAAAATTAACATATAAAAGCAAGATGTCCATGTATGTAAAAAAAGCACTCTTACTGGTATGAACAGACTGGCAACCTCAGAGAAAAGAATGCGCTAGCTGCAGGCAATCTGGCAGAAGTATTATTTGTGACCACGGTTAATCAGACGTGCCAGAATATCATGCAGGAAAATTGCAAGCGAGCAGAGACAAAGCTGACTCTGTATCTGATTTACCAGTAGCAGCCTCCATTTGCCATCATATACTCAAGCAGCAAACCAGAGTAGCTAATTTAGTTGAAAAGAGATGCAGTGTGGTATTTCCTCAATAAAACTCAAGCCCTGTGGGACACATGCATAGGTGTGCATGGTATTGATTCAGTGAGTGGAAGGTATTCTCTCAGGGACATGCCTCAGAAAAATTGAAGAGTTACTGGAAAGAGAAGTTTGAAAGCCACTAAAGGACCTCAAACACCTTACAAAGGATGGATTGAAGTCCAGTTTCAATTAAGCAAATATGAGGACATCTTAAGTGTTCCAGTGGTGATCAGTCCACACAAATTAGAGCACTTGATCAATGACTATAATATTATTGAGGAGATGATCAAAAACCACTGCTGTAATTCACCTGATGAGGCACCAGCACCTATCCTCATTAACAATATGAAATGTATATTCCCTCATGTTGGTATGGCAAAAGTGGAAGCTCTGGTGAACTTTATCAGAAACAGCAATTCAGACAATTTGCATTCTTAAAGTGGAGAGAAGGGATGTAATTATCCCCAAAGGAAAACCCAATAATTTATCATGTAGGAATCATAGAAGATTGGATACTTAAAGTTTGACAGCAATGATTGAGCCAGATGCTGCTGTTCAGTGCTTGAAGGTTTGGGCATAAAAGAGACACTAGCCAAAATACCTCAAGGATCATCTTGCCAGATACATATCTCTCTCAATAAGCCATCAAAACAGAACATCATTTTGAAAGGCTAAACTGTGCTGGGAAATTTACAGCAAATTAAATCTGAAATTCCCTGGGGATACATCAGTGTCAAAAGACAGAGTTGGGAGTATCAAGGACCCAGAATTAAGCCAGCAAAGAGGAGAACAGCCTCTAAAGTGAAGAAAGGATTGAGATCTGTTTGAACCAGCAGTGAATATGAGCCGTTTTTTGTTAGATGCTGAAAGAAGAATCCAAAGTTTTCTCCAGAAATAATGGAGACACAGGGCTGATCCCTAGTCTGCAGGTGCATATCAAGTCATACAACCAACAACGTGTACAGAAGACTTATTTCTCAATGGCTTGTCCACTATATAAAAAGTAAAGGAATAGCTTCAAAATCTCCTAAACAGAGGATCACAGTCACCCTATACATGATATGTATCTGGGAAAAGGATGGTAATCTAAGACTCTGTGCAGACTATCAGGAATTTAATAGAAAAACATGCCAGACCGACTAGCCATCCCTTAGATCCAAGATGTTCTGAATGGATTAGGAGGCAAATCTTGGTTATCAGTCTTCAACCAAGGTCATCACATCACAACTTTCATTACTCTATAGAGTCTACATGAATGGGTGGTACTTAGAGATGAGGTGTGCATTCCATATCTGGATGATGTCTTTGTGTACAGTGGCACCTTTGAAGAACACATGGAGAATATAAGAAGAGTAATGCAATAGTTACAGAAGCATGATATCAAATGCTAAATTTAACCTCTTTAAGAGAGACGTACATTGCTTGGGAATGGTGGTGTCTGCTGAAGGTTATAAAATGGATCCAGCTGATGTGGTGGCTATTCTTGCCCTTGTAGAGGAACCACCAAACACCATAGGGGAACGCTGCATGTTGCTATTCTTCCTATCTACTTTCAAAGGTATATTCAAGACTTTTCTCCAATAGCAAAGCCATTGTTTGACTTGCCTATTCCATAACACTATTAAAAGTGGACACAGAAAAAGAGGAAAGCCAACGGGCAAGGGAAACGATATGGATGGATACCTTCCAAACTGCCAATTTCCAGGACTGAACAACATCAAACGGTTTTAAATCAGTTGACTGACTGCCTAGTACAGCCACCACTAATAGCTTATTCTGATTTTGCCTTACCCTTTATCCTTCATATAGATGCTTCCAATAAGGGACTAAGCATAGTTTTATACCAATGTCAGGAAGGTAAATTGAGAGTTATCAGTTATGGGTCAAGAACACCAACTGCAGCTAAGGTGAATTATCTCCTTCATTCAGGAAAGCTGGAGTTTCTAGCATTGAAATGGGCTGTAACAGACAAATTCTGTGACTAGCTCTGCTACTCACAATCTTTTACAGTTTACAGTGATAACAACCCATTAACCTGTTTTCCTCTCCGCCAAGTTGAACATTACAATACACTGGTGGGTTGCAGCTGACTTTAACTTCAAAGTTAAACATTGACCAGGGAAATCTAATGTGGAGGCAGATGCTTTATCCAGGATGTCCCTCAATATGGAAAAATACTTGACAGAATGCACAGAAAAGATGAGCAAAAATCTGTTAATGCTGTTGTATAACCCTTGCCATTTTCAAAGTATCTTGGTTAGCAGCTATTACTACCAACCCTTTGGCAGTAGAAGACTTCTCTAAGGGCATTATATCTCAGTGAGTAAACAGTCCTGCAATAATTCAGTTTTGTCAGCAGCAGATGAAGAGAAACATTGAACATTATGTCACTAGGGTCTGTACATGCTTCAAGCAAAAGAAACCTGACCAACCTACCAGAAGTCCACTAACTAATACAGTTACAAAAGAGCAAGCTGAGTTTGTATCAATAGACTTCTTGCATCTAGAAAGAAGCAAAAGAGGATATGAATACATCTTAGCCGTAGTGGGTCACCTTTCTATGTTTGTCCAAGGCCACCAGCAAGTCAGCCAAGATTGTGGCAGACAAGATCTTCAATGACTTGGTTTTAAAATTTGTTTCCCAAGAGGACTGGTCATGGCTAAGGGGCAGAGTTTGAAAATAATTTATTCAGAAGGTTGCAGTGTAATGGTAAAACTGAAACATCTCATAACCCCGTAACATCCACAGGGCAATGGGCAAGTAGAAAGGTTGAACCAAACTCTGCTGGCTATGTTCAGAACCTTGCTAAATGAACAAAAGTCAAACTGGAAGGACTCTTTTAATAAGATCGTGTATACATATAACTGTATATGAAATAAGGCTTTAGGGTTCTGACCCTTCTACTCATTGTACAGAAAATCACCAAATTTGCCCATTGACATTGCATTTGGTCTACCAGTAAACTATGACTCTGCACCTGGGGCAGTAGGGAAATGGAAACTGCAAATGCAAGAAGTTTATGAACTGGCATCAAAATGTTCTAAAAAATCTGCTGCTCCTGGAAAGAATCACCATGATCAGAAAGTGCATGTTGCTACCCTCATGCCAGGTGACAGAGTACTGGTCTGGAATCTTTCAGAGAGAGGCAGACCAAGCAAAGTAAGATCTTATAGGGAAGATAAAATTAATCTAGTACTTGAAAGAAAAGGGAATAGTCCAGTCTATGATGTAAAAGCAGAAGATGAAAAAGGATTGTCCACAAAATCCCATTTGGGGAGGAGCTGTCGGGAACTTCACCTGCCAGCTACTCCAGAGAACCAGAGGACCTGCGGACTACGGAGCAGGAAGACAGGATAGGAAGTAGCCCAGGGGATTGAAACATTGGTCCAGTCGTGGTACCAGGAACAGAGTCAGCTTGTTTCAGCAGTATCCCTGCTGACCCACTGGAGGATATGCTCGCTTCAGGAGGCTGGAGATGTCTACGCGCACATACGCTGCATCTCAGATGGACAGCACCCACTGTCCTGTGCTGAGAATATAGCCTCACATGGACCCAATTTTAGCCAATCATACGCCTGGATTTTTCTCACCTTTTGTCTTTTGCACACGGTACATGTTTTGCGTTCCGCATTCAAACATCTGCACCCGGTACCAAAATTCCAATTTAAAATGGTTATCAGCCGTTTACCTCAGAAACCAAAAAGAGGGGAGGGGCCACAGCCAAGGAGGGATGTGTCTGAAATGCATCAGGTTTTCACACAGTTAGGCAATATTGCCCTGAATCTAAGGACAGCCTCACTGACTTTGACCATTAGGTCATACCTCCCTGTGGAGAAGAGCGGTTATCTGTACTTGGCTAGAGGGCCATAATGCCCCAACAGGGTGACAGGGCATACCTGCCCCATGACAGTCCCTTTTAAAGATTGAAGGTCTGCTGAGGAGGTCAAATGAGACAGCTCAGGTTGTAGCAGGAGAATTGCATGTGCTCTGAAAGAATGGAGCAGCTATGAGGCTTGTGCAAGCTGTGTCTGGTTTATTTTATATATACTAATTTTAATAAACCCCCATTTAATAAAACCTTTGTCTCTGGTCAGGGAGTGTATCATTTGCAACTCATTTGCTGTGTCTTTTGTGCTTTACATAACAAATACAATATGAAGGAAACACACATGCACAGTGGGGCCCACGTGACTGTGTTTACTGAACATACACAACATGCATGGCCCAGCTACATATACATGCTGCTATTCTGGTTGAGTTCTGACAGCTTCTAAAACGTAGATCATGACTCACAAACGATTTAAAGAAATACTACCCAATTTCTGTGCACTACATACTTCTCCCACTTAGATGTAAAGGACATAAAAAAGTTACAAAGACATCATTATCAAAACTACTATAAGTAAATATACAACATGTTACAAATTAAGTCTCAGCAGTGGTTTACAACTTCTCTCTGGATAATGTTTCATAGACATCTCAATAGTACCTGGAACAGTATCTCGACTTTCTGGTGTAGCAGAAACAGCAATGCTTTCCTGCTCTACTGTTTGGGTCACTTGTAGTAGAAATAGGGACAGGAGGCTCACTGTTACTATCACAAGTTGCTGTCTGTGGCTGTGTTGTTTGTAGGATTGGTATTTTCAATGTGTCATACTGGTGTTGAAATCCTGCTAAACTTGTACTTAAAAGCTGATTTATGTGTCTTCTCCATAACATGTTTGGTGCCACTTCTATCTGATAAGACAGAGATTCAGTCTGTGATGTAATCACTCTAGATTTCCACAAATTACCTTGGTAGTCTCTGACTGTAAAACTCTTTCACCCATGTGAAAGCTGTGCAGCTAGGTGTGACAATTTGTGGCCATTTGATCACAGTGTTTCTTAAGAACATTCCTCTGTAGATCAGGGTTTAACAAGTGCAAGCATCCCATAAACAACATTGCTGTAGTAGCATGGGTTGCATTTCTATAAGTCAATAGAAAATTCTCATTCTTGTGTTATAAATTATCTTTAGCGTGAGCCATAGCACAAATTTACTTGCTTGAATATCTGGATAAATCTTTCCACTAATCTGTTTGTGGGAGATGGTAGAGAGCTGATGTGATATGCTGATATCATTTCTTTTGTCAAACAATTGAGTTCCACTGTCACTTACAATCCGTTCAGGAGCTCCACTCTTTTAAAGCAATAGTCTTAACTAGATCTGATGAAGCTTTATCAGAAAATACTAAATTCTATGAAAAATGCATTTTTGGGGCTCTGAAACTATTTGTGAATTCATGTTGAATTCAGAAAATAGTTTTGTCTAATTCTAATCTAAATCTAATCTAATCTAAATCCCCTCCATTTTTTTCAGAAATGTCAAAACATGTTATTTTGACATTATCAAAATGAACCATTTAGACGTTTCATTTAGCAGTGACATCTTTGAAACAAAATGTCAATTTGAATCCACATTCAAAACATTTAGTTTGACCTGAACAACAGTTTTTGGTTTTTTGTTTTGGTGAGAATTTTATTTTTATTTTTCTGTTTTGCCATTGAGCTGAAAAACCAATTAGTGTCTCAGCTCTAGTTTTAACTCTTTCAACGTCTGTGCTGAACTAGTAGAATTCATACAGAATACTTCATAGACATACAGGTGACTTTTAGAATGGGCATTTACTGCAATCAAAAATATATGTCCTGTAAATGGTCCCATGTTATTAAGCCCCTAGTCTTGAACCCAGGCTCAGTAGGTTCTTGGGAAACAGCCTCGGCTATCATGTCACACCAACACATTAACTTACCTGGGCATTCACAGACTCGCGTGGGCCAGCTTCCAGGGTCCTGCAATCCACTTCCTGATTGGCCACATGGTCTTGGCCCTGACTGGCTGGTGACTATATATAAACTTCTGGCTTTACCTCTGGCCTCATGTGAGCAACAAGCTATTGCCTGACAGTTGCTACCTGGATCCATTTGACCTGGAGTTACTGTAACCGTCCCTTTGGATTGGCTCTCCTATCAATTGGACCTCTTCCTTGAGCTCTGACCGCTGATTGGGACTACCCTTTGGGACTGCCTGACTCTTGAGCATTACAAGTGTAGTCTGTGTGGATCCCTGCATGGGGTAGTTGTGCACTCCAAGAATGCAAATGACCCTGTTTGGGCAAGTGTTGTGTTTGATGACAACCTTGTTTTGCCATTTCCTTTATTTGTGTATCAATCCCTGGACACGGTACAGAATTCCTGACAAGATGTTTCGTTTTTATAGTTTCCAAATGGTCTTCATCTAATTCTTGAATACTTGTGTGCTCAGTTTTGTAGGAATAAGCATTCTGACTTTATACATTAGGCAGCCTTACTTAGCTGTTGTTTTTGCTTAAAGAAAGCTGGAAAGAGATGGCAGGGGATAGCATTACATGTAAGAGTGAAGATTTTAAAGCAGTGTTGCAGATGGTTAAGAAGCCAATGGAAATATATGAATAGGGAGGCCATACATAAATTAATGTGCTGCATGGGATTAATTGAAGTGTCTTAAAAGAAGGATTGTGGGAGACCAGCGTAGATTGCATTGCAGAAATCAAGTCATAAGGTGACAAGTGTGTGGACCTTTTTTTCATAGCACAAGTGAGAGGTTGATGAAAATGTCAGTCCTTTGCTCATGATGATTATTATCATGATGTAATGCAAATACGGATACAATGTCTTTACTGATATTTTTGGGCTATTAATATCTGTGCTTAAAAATAAAGATTTAAGGAAAGGAAATGGAACGCTTCAAATTCATGCACCTTCTGCTTCCTGAAAGCATCCACAGAATATTAAGAATTTCATCTGTAAAAAAATGTGTCCTCTAACAGGGTGGCTTGCCCCTTAAAGGCTGGAAGTCTGGGGCAAAATAACCCTGATTACCAGGGAGCAACACCTGGATATGGATCAAGTGATTTCCCTATAAAGGGCAGCAGGAGGCTACAGTGAGGGAAAGTGCTTGAGAAGATAAGAGACTGCTAAGAGAGAGCAAGCTCCAGCAGTCTTGGGTCTGAGACCATAGGCAGGCAAGACCTGAGAGTGACACAGCCAGAGGGTAAAATGAATGGAGTTTGTTTTGGGACTTTAAGTTTTATTTTTATCTGAATAAACCCAGATGCCACCAAATCCTTTTCAGCACTACTACTGCCTAGCCAGTTATTCCCCATTTTGTAGCTATGCATTTTGTGTTTCCTTTCTAAGTGTAGGACTTTGTACTTGTCTTTATTGAATTTCATCTTGTTGATTTCAGACCAATTCTCCAATTTTTCAAGGTTATTTTGAATGCTAATCCTGCCCTCCAAAGTGCTTGCAATCCCTCCAGTTTGGTGTCATCTGCAAATTTTATTAGCATATTCTCCACTCAGTAATCCAAGTAATTAATGAAAATATTGAGTAATACTGGACATAGGCTAGATCCCTGTGTGATGCCATTTGATATGCCCCCTCCCCCCCATTTGATAGAAAACTACTGATAACTATTTTTTGAGTATGTTTTTTCAACTCACAGTACACCTATCTCAGTAATTTCATCTTGATAACATTTCCCTAGTTTGCTTGTGAGAATGTATCAAAAGTCTTAAATCAAGATATGTCATGTCTACTACTTTCCCCCTGTCCACCAGGCCAGTAACCTGGTCAAAAAAGGAAATTAGGTTGATTTGGCATGATTTGCTCTTGACAAATCCAAGTTGGCTTTTACTAATAACTCTATTATCCTCTAGGTGCTTATAAACTGATTAATTATTTGTTCCAGTATCTTTTCAGGTATCAAAGTTAGGCTAATTGGTCTATAATTGCCTGGGTTCTCTTTGTTCCTTCATAAAGATAGATACTGTGTTTGTCCTTCTCCCATCCTCTGGGGTCTCACCCGTCTTCCATGAATTTTCGTGTAACTTACAGTTTTCTCCCTGCAAATGTACGTTTGTTGCTATTATATAATATTTATACTCTGGTAATGCCTAGCAGCCTCTATCAGGATTTAGGGCCCTGCCGGCTAGGAGCTACACAAACATAGGTCCAATCCTGCAAGTTAGAACACACTGGCAGATTCCTGTGCCTGCGCAAAACCTCACTGAAATCTGCAGTCTGCCCACACACTGTCATTTACCGGATCAGGGCCAGACAGGATGACAGGGTCACTGCCCTGAATAATTTACAAGTTTAGGTCCCAATCCTGCAAACACTTCAATATGTGAGTGACTATGCACACAGCTAGTCCCCCTGAGCTATTTAGATACATAAAGTTGAAAATCTTTACACATTAGCAAGATCAGGGCCTAAGTTTTCTTGTTCCTCTTGTAATAGTATTAAGCAGATAGCCTGTATTCCATACAAAGGAAGTTCAAAAGGGCTGCTTCTGTTAAACTGCTGACCTTCCATTTCTTGAACTAAAAATCTTATTTTTTTTCTAAGCTTTCCTGTCTTAGACATGAGAAATCCACTTGGACATTTTCCTGATACAATAATAGAATTTTTGGAAAGTAACCCCAGGCCTGGTTAGGGTGACCAGAAAGCAAGTGTGAAAAATCAGGGGCTGGGGCTGGGGAATAATTGGTGCCTCTATAAGACAAAACCCTGAATATTGGGACTGTCCCTATAAAATCAGGACATCTGGTAACCCTAGGCCTGTAATGCTTACTCATGCAAAGCTCCAGCTTCACCACTGGAATGAAATACAGTCATGGTGTAACAGCGCAGAGTGAGACTACATAATTAAGGACAACAACTCTAGAATACTTTATCCAGTTGAAACTACAGTGAGAAATTAGGCCCTGATACTATTGACAGGGTGCAGGTGACAATGAAGTTAGTAGTGCCCTATGTGGGTGCAGCAGTCCACCTGCATACTATCAGTTGCAGGATCAGGGCCTGAAGCAGTAACAGGAGTTTTGTGTGAATAAAGACTAAAGAAACAGGGTGTACTATAAGTTCTGAACCATTTGATTATTATCTCCTTTCACAGATAGCATCTTTCCACTTTGTTTGAGACATCATAGATACTATTGTGATGAGCACTTTAGGAACTTTTATAGATAAATAGATTATAAACCCAACTGTACGGTGTTAATCATCTTATAATGCATTTAAATAGTAAAATCACACTTGTTCTTGTGTGCTTGCAAAGAGTAAATGAAAGGAGAGGCTAGTATGCTGTGAACTGTGGAAATCCAGCTATGGGGAGAAATGTTAGTTATTTCCTGCAAAAATATAGGTATATTTAAAAAAAAATTGTTAAGACTGATGCTAAGCAACACTGTTGATACAGGGAAAGTTTTGATACAACTGAAGAAATGCACATTATATTTTAAGAATATAATTAAATTAGGGAGCAATTTGAAAAATATTTTTCAACACCAATGGAGGTGTACTCACACATAAACAAATACTTGCACAATATACAACATTCTCAACATCAGCAAATTATGTTTCAGAGACTGGCATATCTAATAACATCTAGCTCTTATAGAGTGCTCTTCATCAGTGGACCTCAAAGAGCTTTACAAAGGGAGGTACATATCATCACCCCCATTTTACAGATGGGGAAACTGAGGCACAGAACAGTGAAATGATTTTCCCAAGGTCATCCAGCAGGCCGGGGGCAGAGCTGAGAATAGAACTCAGATTTCTGAGTCCCAGTCCAGCGCTCTATCTATTAGGTAACACTGCCTCTCCTCTACCTCTACACAGATAAATTCCCATTTTAGCAATACAGTAGAAAATTCAGGTGATGTGTTACCTACTGTGCCATGGTAACACCATCCAACAGTTTAGGACAGCTGTTTTAGAATATACTGAATTGAAACTATAGGGGAAAATTAGAGAAGGGGAATGGAATCAGCCAATCAGAATTTAGTCAGGCTGGACTGCCACCCTTGATCTTACAAAAAACTCAGGCTACCAAAAGTCAGGCGGCTCACGTGACACTCTCACATTTGGCAGCTCTGTTTCACATCCCTGCAGCCCAGCTAAAATGTCATGCTGTAATAAGGCGATCTGCTCTTTAAGGATGAGGGGGCCTGCAGCCAGCCACCTCTGTCCCATTATCAGATGCAACTGGGAAGGAGTCAGTTATTTTCAACAGAGGCTTGTTGAGAGAGCTCAGCTGAAGGTAGACCTTGGGGAAGGAATTTTCTATGGCATGTGTTATACAGGAGGTCAGACTAGATCACAATGGTTCTTTCTGACCTTGGAATCTAATAATTTGATTACAGCACAAGCTGAGGTAGGGGGCAGGTTTGAACATTTTGGAACTTTACCATTTAGAAAGCTAAACAAAGGGAATAATGTCAAAATGAACATGAGGTAGGAGATGCCTTTGATAGCACTACTTCTTGATTTATAATACTATCTATTCTATAGATTCTTATATTATGTGCATTATCATAGTATCTGAGTGTCTTCCAGTAGTGCATTAAGCAACATGACAATCACTTATTGGTTGTTTGTTTTGTGTAATTGATTGGAATATCATATGCTTCATAGATTTGACTCCTCTTTTACCCAGTACATTGTTATACAGTATATATATTTCACCGCTGTCAGTGTGATGAAGACCCATCTAATCAGGGACAAATCCTATTCTCAGAGCACAGCTCAGATAAACTCAGCTATGTGCTGTGAAGTTAGAGTTGTCACCTGTCTAGGTTTTTGCAGAATCATCCCTTTTTTTGAGGAAGCAGTCCTGGGAAATCTGTAAGAGCGCTCAGTACATCCTGCCAGCTGTCCAGTTTTATGGAGTCATGATCATCCTGGATGTCCTGGATTTTTGTACTTCGGGTGGGAACCCTAATAGTGGCTGGGAAGCTGGAGACACCTGCTGCACAACTGTGGGGGCAGATTTAAAGATGTTCATTGACTTTCATGGGACTATTGTGCAAAGCGAAGATCAGGCCTCCTGATCTGGAATAACTTATTCATATAAGCCTGTGTGCCCAGTGGGAAGTTGTCTGGCTATAACTGCTTGGCAAGTCTTTTGTCCTTCACTTGCCTCACATGACAAGTGTGTTTTTATCATTTATGTTGTGGCAGAGGTCAGCCAGGCCAGGGCTCCACTGAGCTGGGCACTGTACATATAGAATATGACAGTGCCTGCCCTCAAAAGCTTAAAAGATTAGAGATAACAGGTGGCCGAGACAAGGGAGTGGGAGTTAAGGGAGAAGGGATAACAAAAATAATTGTATGTGCATAACTTTTAGCCAATCAGGAGTGATAATCATAACTTTGCACTCACCTTCTCAGCTATCATTGGACTGCAGTATTCTGTATGCATTACAGCAGCATGTGTGTATAGACAAAATTCACCATCAGCTTTTTTTCTCCTCCATGACAGATCAGAAGCCTGGAAAACCATCAGATAATTCATTTCTGTGGCTATATCCTGATCCCAGGAATTGTTCTGTACTTTTCTTAAGTATCTGTCTCTTATGCATGGTTAGTGAGCTCCAAGATGATAATGCGAGCAGAAAACGCATCCTACAACTTAATCAAATCATTTCAGACCTAGGGATGAAGGTCCTAGTTAATATCCTTGTCTGTTATCTTCAGTGAAGTAATGACTAAGGTCACTCTGTGATTAGAATCCACAAAGTGGAATATTTTAGGGACAAAAGCACTGAGCCTATTGGACATAACCATGAATATGAATGATAACTTTTCCTGCAGGTAAATACACAAGCAGTAATCCAAGAAAATCAAATGGCATAACTGGCAGAAGTTCTGTCTATCCACCATTGAAGGTATTTACAATATACTATGTCAGCACTATGATATCTGAATCCCTTATGTCTGGTCCTGATAATGTACAGAGGACTCATGCTCTTCTGAGGTTAAGCATTCCTATATTCAGAAGCACAAATCTGAAACTCCAGAATCATTTGCAAACTTAAACAAAGAATTTTGGCTTCAGTATTTTTGTGACAGTGGAAGAATTAAGCTGTGCTTTGCATTCTCTCCCAGTTCATCAAGGTAATTGCATTGCCATGAACATGGTTAATCCTAAAAGTACACACACACCTGATAACCTGCTTGCACCTCAGGCTAGGAAAGAGGATCTTACATAATTGGTGAGAAAATAGACGAAAACATTATTTGCCTGCCTCAAGATTTACTGCTTGTGTTTTCACAACTAAAAGCTCTATTATTGTTGACTTTAGCCTTTCACATCATCAGGCTATCATATTGTGTTTCTAGTTGCCAATTTTTGTATCTACATTGCAGTAGCGAGCAAATCCCTATACAAAACAAGTTAGTTGTTTCATACTAGAAAGACCACAGTGTAATATATTATGATACATTTTAGTCATTGTGGAATATGTAAGATTACTAAACAGATAGAGATGGTGTATACCACAGGATTAAATACTTCAGTGTAATTCAGTCAAGTAAAAATAGAATAAGTTTAATTTTCATCATATGTATTTCCATAGAAAAAGTGAAAATGCCATAGTGCTTTCAGTAATATTGAGTTCATATAGCTGGAAACATGCATCTAATACTTTCTGCCCCCTTTCTATTTAAAGAAAAAAAGTTAATTTTTCTTGTAACCTTTTCAATTTTAAAATGTCAAGGTATTTTCCATGAATTACACTTTTTTTCTCACTTACTGTTTTTTTTTTAAGTAAGAGAATCTGACCACTTTGGCACAAAGTCACAAAACCTAAGCACTATCCTTTGAATTAAATTCCTAATCTTAAAATATACTCAACTGTGTGTGTGGTTGTGCATCTATGTCAACATTTTCAAAAGTGCCCCACTCTTTGAAAACCAGGCTTCTTTTAATTGACTCAGATTAAAGAAGCAAAAATTGCTATTCAGTTATGAAAATCTTGGCCATATATATTTGTACAAACATATACATAAACTACAGTCTTGTCATTACATTCTCTTTAAAATGCTCTGTTCAGTGATTTCTTGTGGCAAAACAGCTCTGAAGTTAGTAAAGTGAGTTTTAATGTAATTTAAAATGTTCTAAAGACGAATGTATGCCATGTACTATAATTTGATTTGTTTCTTTTATCTATACAGGTAGCATCCTTTGTTAATACACTGTTTTTTACTGCTGATAGAGGCCACCCACTGTGGCTGTTTATCCTGACCCATGTACCCCCGTGTAGGCAACGTTAGTCTGTAATCCAAACGGAATCTTTATTTAACGAAACCAAAGGCTGTTGATCCCATCCCAGCAGGTGTAAATTGAGGAATTGGTAGAGCTGATGATAGCTCAGGGGCTAGCAGGCTCCAGCGCTAAATACTCAGCAAGATTACTGTTAGGTGACTTCACTAATTAACAGAGGACAAGTTTAGCCAACCTCAGGGCATAACCTCTGACAAATTATAACTAACTAGCTTAAAAAGTTGTGGAAGGATAAAGTATAGAACAAACATGTAAAATAGGGACAAAACCAACACAAAAATAGCATGTAGAATGTCCAAATTCGTAGCCCCTCCAAAGACCTTGTACTTTACTTCTTGTTTTAAGGTGGTGAAGAAGTCTTTGAAGCTACTTCTGACATCAGAAATAAATAGACAATTTTGACTCCCAACTAAATGCCTTATTATCCTCTGGTCAAGCAAGTAGTGTGGCACTTAGCTTCATACAGTTCGTCTTCTATCTGCACCAGGTGTCAAGAAAACCCAAGATAAAAGCAGAAATTGTCTCACTGTTGAAGACCTAATAATTAATGAGTCATTTACAAAGCCCCATTTGTGGGGAGTTCTCAGATACAAAATGCTTCATTTGGAATTATCAGGGGAGTCCAAAAGCAGAGGCTAAATGCTATAATCCTTCAAAGAAAGAAATGTACCTGTCATGAAAAACCATTGACCTGAATCTACAATATTTTATTCTACCATGTGGGGAAAAAGGCACCTTCTAGTTCATTCTTTATATCCTTTCCCCATGGCAAATTTTGAGGTTTTGGTTTTAAACCATAGACACTGAAGACAGTCTAACTGTGTGTGTCTGAGAAGATAGAGACAACGCCAAGAACTGAGACCCCAGGAAATTTCCTAAAATGCATGATTCCTGATTTTCTGTACATGATCTTTAATATACATATCACTTGTACTAAAATGGTTTTGTTTCCATTGCATAAGTATTAAACAGAAGTGGTGTAACACAGATGGAGTTTATATTTTGTATTAAGGGTAGCTATTTTTGTCAATACAGACATTTTTGCCCAGTCTTTGTTTTTTAAAGAAATTTCTGTGTATGCTTCCCATGTTTAATAAATAAATGCTTTATCATATAGTGGGGTCTTTAAATGACTGTTTTCCACAGTAGTATATGTCTGTACTGAGGTGTTTGTGGTAAACACTATATGCAATATAGGAAACTCTGCAATAACTTTACTGTGGGTGGTGAATGTTGATTTTGAATTGCACCAATTCTGGCTTTCTTTGAGATGTTCTTCACTTAGGCCCCAGTTCAGCCAAGCACTTAAACGTGTTTTATTTTAAGCTGAGGATCACAGGATGATGCCCGAAAGGCCTCATTCCACTAGCTCAGGAAAAGGCCTGAAATACAGTTTAATGGCTGATGGGAAAGCAAATGATGTTGAACGCCTGTGTAAGCAGTCTCCAGCCCTCTTATCGGCTCTTAAAGGAACTCCCTGCAGCCTAGTGAAAAGGATTTTTGGGGCTGTGGAAGATCAGTTAGAAGGGTGGTAGATCTGCAGTTACCAGGGTCCGTTGGACATACAACTATATGGCTGAAGAGGCACAGTCGCTACAGGGGCTCTTGTGGCCGTGAAGCCACAGAGGCTGCTGTTTCTCAGCTGGTAGTGGAGGGCGTAGGAGAAGGATTCCATAGAAATGGTTTAAAGAAAGTGTGTTTAAAGGTTCCTTGCTGAATAGCCAACAGGAGGATTATTTCACAGCTACTAATGGCTGCTAAGAAAGGGTAAATGGCTGCTAAGAAAGTGGCTTTGTCACAAGCCTTGTGCATAGGGTGGCAGGAAGTTTCACTGTCCAGGGAGCAGATTGACACTGTTCCCCCATGCCCTCTCTCCCGGCGCCAGCAAGGTGTGTGTGTGGAAGATATGTACATTGTGCCAGCCCTGTACCTGGTGCAGTATACACCCCTGGAATGGTGGTACGTTGTGGGAGGTGGAGCCAAGGACCTTTGAGTCACAATGGGGTCTCTGTTCTGCTTCTGGGACAGAGCTAGTAGGCACTGTCCCTTACTCAAGGCAGATTACAAAGTGCCAAACGAGCCCTAAGTATTTATTATTGTTAACAGTATAATATTAAATATCACTCTTAGGGTGAGTGTCACCAAGTGGTGGTGGTAGTTATTTTTTCTAAATGTGTAAGCTTTGTTCAGTCTTTGAAGAAACGCTGGATTGCTAGTTTTCTAAAGTAGTTTCTGTAGTAAAGTGGCCATTTTGGGGTTAACTGGGTTACTCAAAGGATATGGGGATGGAACTATGCTCCACCTCTCCCTACTTCCTGTTTGTCAGTGGGAGCTATCCCCCTCCACCCACCTCCACACAAACTCTCTCTGTTTGTTGTGATGCAGTTGAAGAAAGCAGTAAGTTTGTCAACCTGTAGTCTGGTGAGAAAAATGTTATGTTTGCTGCACTGAGTGGCCCCTTTACTAAAGTTTCCTTTGTGAGGAGTACTGTGAGTAGCAATAGAGTTGGTTCCTTTGTTAATCACTCTAAAAGTTGGAGCCTATTCTTGGTCCCTGGGTACTGGGTATTGGTGTGTGGGTTGTGAGTCCTGAAAGAGGGGACTGCCTGCATGCCATTTGACCACCTCTGTTAAAGGATTGCCTTATATAATGTAAATAAAACAAGTTACCCAATGCAAATACCCAAATGCCACATCACAGAATTCTGTTCCAATGGGAACCTAAACTGCAAGGCCCCAAAATCTGTTACTGTTTGGCACAGGGCAGACAACTGTTTGTTGAAATACATATACAATTATACTGGGTAGCTCAGGATTCAGGATGGGACATGGATTCTTTCACTTCTTGTTGAAAACTGCAAAGTATCTATTATCTCAGTAGTTATGTGCCAGCAGTTCTGTCTATGTAGTTGGAGTATGAATGTTGAGATTGTTTTGGATATTTGGATTCTATATATCTCACAATAGTCTGGAGAGTTTTGAAAGTGATATACTTTTTAAAAATACACTTTTAGGGACTGTATCCTTCACTTCTTACTCAGCTGAAACTGAATAAGGAGAACAGGTCCAGGTGTGAAATAGTGAAGTAATTTTAAGTGTGACAAAAATAAGGTAAGTTTTATAAACTATTGATAAATACACAATTTAAGTTAGAAACAAAAATCCATGAAAAGTCAGATTTCAAGCTTCTGTTAGACCACCTGTCCTGGCTTCCTAGCCTTCTGGCCTCTGTCTGCCATGTAGATGACAGATTAGCTGTGAACATCCTTTATAAAAGGAAATAGTATTCTATAAAATTCACACCATGGTTTCCAATTTGGTATCAGTCAGGACATCCTAAAATAAAATTTGTTTCAAAAATAGATCTGTAGGGGGGAAATGTCAGGGTTAAAAGAAAACAATCTACTTCTGTCAGTTTATTCTGTGAGAAAACTTGCCTGTAAAGGAGGTTTAGTGTCTTGTTCAGGTGCAGTAGTTTTTTGCTGATGGAGAGTAAAGCAAAGCAAAACAACAATAGGGTGTTGTGAATCAAGTGTGATGAAGAGTTATCATACAGCAAAACAGGAAGTTTTAAAAAAGCAAAACAATTGATCTTTGAGAGCAAGAATAATATTCTAATTTTAACTTCCTTGTTTTAATTTTAACGTGGAATTATATAAAAATGATGTAAATTGCTCAGTAAATGCTATTAGTAAATGCTTTCAAAAACACACGTTACTGTACCACACTACAGAGCTGTATTATAAAGCTTCTTAATTTTTGCCTTTTTTTTGTTCAGTTTTGGGCCCAATTTTGCAGTCCTTAAAGAAATGGGAATTTTGCTTATATAAGGACTATGAGATCAGTTTCTTTGTCTACACATGCTAGTGATATTCTCTAATTTACATTGACTGCATCTGGAATGCATAGCAACAGCTATGGTTAAGGTTGCCTACATTTTTCAATTGTAAAAGGCCTTTTTCAGTAGCTTCATAATTTTGTTAAACTTTAACCTTTGGGGTTATAATTTCCCCAGATCTGATCAATGCACAAGGATGAGTTTTTGTTTCTTTGTTTTTGTTCCAATCTAAAACAGTCAAGTCTTAACATTGCCAGTGCATTTAAGCCAACAAATAAGCTTACCTTGATAATGGTCTCATCTGGGATTTCTTCCCTTCTAGAATCCAGTGAACTATTTTTGCAAAAGAATATCTGCACATCTTAACAGGAGAAGCCAGCTTTGACCATTAGATGCAATGCAACCTGATTTTATTAATCTGTTTTGAAGGAGCTTTTAAATACTGTAGTATCACTTTCATAACAATGTAAGAAGACATAATTGATTAATACATGATATTTGAGGGATAGGCTAAGCTTTGTTTGTGACCATATAATGAGTTGTTTATGTTAGCTCAATGCTCCAAGTAACTTTATGTCTTATGTATGTTTATCCATGTTGGACAAAGTTCTGATTTATAAAAGGACAAACAATAATGAACAAGTGATCCATGGATATGAAGCATCAGTGCCACGTACTCCTTAAGACATTAGTTAGGTGCCTAACTCGCCTGGAAAGTAACTTAACTGCCATTTATGCCTTTGAAAATCTCCCCTGGAGTTTTATTATGTCCAGAACTGACTAAATTTCTGGATTTAGGACCAGATTAGGTTTTGACAGATTATAAGGGCAGAAGGGGCCATTTGCGATCAGCTAGCCTGATCTCCTGTGTAATAGACTATAGGTCTTCTCTGAATTAATTTCTGTTTCAGATAGAGCATATCTTTTAGAAAAACATCCACACTTGATTAAAACATTTTCAGTAATGGAGAGTCCACCACGACTCTTAGTAAATTGTTCCACTAGTTAATTACCCTCACTGTTAAAAATGTGCACCTTATTTCTAGTCTGAATTTGTCTAGCTTCAATGTACTAGTTCCTGGGTCATGTTATATCTTTGTCTGATAGACTGAAGAGCCCTCTATTACCAAATTTCTGTTTCCCGTATAGGTAGGTAGAGACTAATCAAGTCACCCTTTAACCTTCTTTTTGATAAATTGAATATAATGAGCTCTGTGCATTTTTCACTATAAGGTATGTTTTCCAATCCTTTAATCATTCTCATAGCTCTTCTCTGAATCACCTCCAATTATCATCATCTTTCCTGAGTTGTTGACATCAGAACTGGACACAATATTCCAGCAGTGGTTGCACCAGTGCGCCATACACAGGTTATATAACCTCCCTACTCCATATACTCCTGCTTATATATCCAAGAGTTGCATTAGTCTTTTTGGCAATAGCATTGTGGTAGGCACTTGAGTTCAGCTAATAATTGTTATTCACCATGACCCACAAGTCCTTTTCAGAGTCCCTGCTTCCCAGGATAAAGCCCCACATCCTGTAAGTATGGCACACATTATTTGTTCCTTGATGTATGACTTTACATTTGGCTGTATGAAAACACGTGTTTGCTTGTGTCCAGTTTACCAAGCGATCCAGATCTCTCTGTATCACTAACTTGTTCTCTTTATTATTAACACAACGATTTGGGGAGTGGTAATATGCAAACTTTATCAATAATGATTTTGTTTTCTTCCAGGTCATTGATAAAAATGTTAAATAGAATAGATCCAAGAACTGTCTCTGCGAGTCCCCACTAGAAACACACCCATTCAATGATGATCCCCCATTTACAATTAAATCTCAAGACCTAACAGCCAGTTTTTAATCCATTTAATGTGCGCTATATTGATTGTTGTATCATTCTAGTTTTCAATCAAAATGGTACCAAGTAAAATACCTTACAGAATTCTAAATCGCAACAATGTTACCTTTATCAACCAAATTTGTAATCTCAATTAAAAAAAAAAGTTAGTTTGAAGAGACCTATTTTCCATAAATCCGTGTTGATAGGCATTAATTATATTACTTTCCTTTAAATCTTTATTAAAGGAGTCCAATATCAGCTGTTCCATTATTTTGCTTGGATCGATGTTAGGCTGACAGGCTTTAATTACCCGTGTTTTACCCTTTTTAAATCCTGGAACATCAGCTTTCTTCCAGTCATCTGGAACTTCTCTAGAGTTCCATGACATGATTAAAATCATCATAATCAACAGTTCAGAAATCTTCTTGGCCAGCTCTTTTAAAACTCTTTTGTGCAAGTTATTCAGACTTGCTGATTTACAAATGTCTAGTTTTACTAGATGCTGCTTAACATCTTACTGAGTTGCTTTAGAATGGAATGGAATTTATTTCATAATCATATATGACTACATCATCTAGCTTTTTCCCAAATACAGAACAGAAATATTTTTGAACATTCTGCTCTTTTTCTGGATTATTAGACAATTCTTTCATTGTTCGGAATCCTTCTGTTCCTAATATATTTTAAATCTCCTCCTTATTGTCTTTAACTCTGCTGACCATAGATTTCTCCTTGTGCCCCTTGGCTTCCCTTATCACTTTTCTTACAATTCCTAGCTGCTAGTGTATATTCATTAATATCAACTTCCCCTTTCTTCTATTTGCTATAAATGTTTTTTTTTTAAATTATTTAATTATTTTCTAGCTGCTTCCACTTCCCTTCTAAGCCAGGATTGTTTGTTTTTAACCAGTGTGGCCTTTCTTGATGGAAGGATTGTGACTTTTTGGGCATCTAGTATAACGTTCTTAAACAGTTCACAATTATCATTCATATCTTTCTGTTTAAATTATTTCTTCCAACTGATGTGGGTCCTAATTATATTCAGCTTGTGAAATTGGCCCCGTTAAAGCCCCAGGTGTGTATATATAACTGTTTTGAGAGGCCCTGTGCAAAATAACCCAGCTCTAACCAGCTTCCTTTCCATCTGTCATTGGCCCTTAACTTCTGCATACTCATTACAACACACTCAGCCCTCATTTGTAGTTGCCTTTTGCTTAGTTATGGCCCTCTGTTGGTCATGTGACTCCACAACCTGATTAGGATCTGCCAATTATCATATAGCTTGTGTGACTCATGCAGGCCACCCCTCATGCATTCCTGCTTGTGCTTGTTGAGCAGACTTCCAAGCAGCCGCTGTCTTGTTGTGCCCCCTGTTGGTACTGAGCAGGGATAGAGCACTTGAGAGGAGTTGGCAAACTGCTGTGGCAGGAAGTGGAGGCAGCATCAGGGAGAAAGATGAGGGGGTCAGTCTTGGGCCTGGTCTACACTGACCAGGAAATTTGGTGGCAGGAAATTCCTAACTTCTACTTATCGCAGCATCTTCACTTCACTCTGCCAACGGGAAATGCGCTCCCGTCTGTGCAGTGTTACTCTTTTTCCATTGGTGGATTTATTAAATCAACTTCCGGATCAATTGAGCAAGTCTTCTCTTCCACTCAATTGATCCCAAAGAATCGATCTGATGGCAGCAGATTTGCCGCCATCAGTGAAGACATGCCCTTTGTCTCAGCCTGCCTTTTCTCCTGCAGATATTCCCATCCACCCAAACCTTAATCATCCCCCCAGCTGTCCCCCATCTTCTTCCCCGAAAGCCTCAGCACTCCCATAGCTCCTCCCTCCCCAACCATATACACCCCATCTTCTCTCTGGATACCCAACCAAACCCAACTGTTCTTCCCCTGTTTCTTTCCCCAGACATCTACTCTCAAGCCACTGAACTGCCCCCATTTCCCCCCAGCTGGGGCACCCCTAGAAACTTAGATTCCCAGCTATCCTCAGCCGCCACCAACCTGGACACTCCCACAAACTCAACTATGCTTCCCCCTGCTACCCGATCTTCTTCACAGATTCTCCTACAAATGCAGCTGCCCCACCTTCCAACCCCAAACTGCCACCCCTCAGCGCCCACCTACTCCCCAGATACCTTTAGCACCCATCTATCCTCCACAGCTGACAAGTTTTGTGCAGCTCCATGTCCTACCTCACCTCTGCTGGGGCAGGGCATGTAGCATATGCAAAATAACTTGCAAATTACATACTGGGCCAATTTGGCAAATTTGCACAAAATGTCACACATGGAAGAACACAATGAGGTTGAATTGACAGATCATTGCTGGTTTGAGGGGAGATCTCCAGGAAATGAGAAAACAGGGTCAATAACTGTAAGGAGGAGTGGCGGGTTCAGGTCATCTAGTCCGGGGTTTCTCAACCCAGAGGTAGGGATCCAAAATTGGATGGTCAGAATGTTTCAAGGGGTCGTGTTGGCAGCTCCTGTGGTTCCTGTCCCATGGGGCAGGCTGGGCTTGTCTCTCTGCTCCAGGCACTGCAACTTCTGCAGTCCCAAAGCCATTCAGGTTTGACCCAGCCGTCATGATGATGGGAGTCTGAGTAGGCCAAATTGAGTGAGTGGTACTAGTGCAATCTCATGAGCCAGGTCACAACTCCATTCACACAAATTTAGTCCAGTCAGGGGCGGGGCCAAACCTGAACTGCACTGAAACCCCAGAGGTTACAGCGCTCAGAGCCGAGACCCAAGGCCAGCCAGCCCCATAGAACAGGAGCTGCCACTGTAGGATCTGACCGAAACCACCCCAAGTCTTCCAACCCCAGACTATTTACTGGGTCGCAACAGGTCATAAACATTTACAAATGGGTCCTGAGATCAGAAGGTTGAGAACAACTGATCTAGACAATATATCCCACCCTCCCTGATGTTATCTCAGCATTTTTCCTCAGATGGGCCCTTCCACTCTACTCTACTTTCCTCTGCTGCCAAATCATGTTCTCTTCCAGAAAGTGGCAGTGCGCAGGTGGCCTGTGAGCATCTAGAGTAAGTGACTTCCTGGCTAGGACCCCTGAGTAGCTTTGTGGTGAAGAGGCAGATGGAGCCTGAGGTACAGCAGGTGGAGAATCAAGAGGATCTGTGCTTATTTGGGGAGGGCTAGGAGAAAAAGACTTCTTCAAGCAGTTCTGCAGGGTGTGAAGAGAGGGTTGGGAAGCAGGAGGCAGTCTTATTTGGCTGCTGGAAAGGAGAAGGAATGGAGAGGGTCAATTGAAGACAGGAGAGCTAGCCTCAGCTTCCAAGTTCAATCGAAGATTGGCTCCCTCAAGATCGCACTGCAGTGATCCAAACTCAAAGGGATCAAGGATTGCTTTACAGTAGCAATCACTGCACCTTCAAAGAAGGCTGCAGCTTTGGGTCAGAGATGTATTAAGAGAATCTGGGACTGTAAGTGTATCGTGACTTGGGGCCCCCCCATGGTTCTGCCTTGGTGCCTCTTTGGAATGGTGGTGGCTGGAGGGCCCTCCCCACAGGTGCAGTGGCAAAAGTATGAGGTCCACTTCTTCCCCCAAGAGCAGCCGCAGGACTCCCCAACGCCCTTGGAAGTAGGAGAGGCCTTGCCCCCCCCACCCCTCCCGAGAGGCAGGTGTAAGAGCAGGAGGCCCCCATCAGCCACAGGGTAACTGTTTGGCTGGATGGGTGGGTTGAGAACTGCACAACTGATTAAGGATCACAGAAAGGCATCACACTCAGCTCAGCCTCCCACCCATTCTTTATGCCCAAGAAGAGTGCTTTATGCTACTTAGTGAGTCCCTTTATATTGGGGTAATCCCTAGCTATCTACTTAGGGCAATTGTTTTTCTAGAGCAGCGTACAGAGGATCTGGCCCCTTGTATTCAGATTTGCTTGCAAATCCTACATCCTTTGTAAGAGCAAAAACTAGCAATAACCTTGCTGGACTAATATTTATTAAAAGGGATCTTGGAAATGCAGGACAGGTCCCCCTAGCCTCCACAACAAATGCTTGACCTCCTTGTACCCTTTGAATCAAACGGCTGTATTTCCACCTTTATTTATTTACTTAGCACACTCAGTCGAGAACAGGGAAACCTTGATGTTATTTTTTTGGTCATTGTGTAGCTCACAGATATTTGCTGCATCTGTTTCCTGTTAATGAAGCCTAGTGCTGCCTTTTGTCCAGCAGGTGGAACACTTGCTGCAGATTGTGTAGCTCAGGAATCCTGCTATAACACTCTATTTTAAAGAGAAGTCTAGGCTTTTAAGGTCTTCATGGCAAACTGACTTTATTCAATAGATAGATTTTCCTTGGTATATTGTTTGAGGAGAGCTTGCTAGTCTAGGAAGCATACCGTTATAAATGCAAGCAAAGTAAAGGCTGTGTTTGCACTAGGAAATTGAATTGTTAGTAATTAAGCTAGTGGGTAACACCAGTGTATGCGTCGAGAGTGCAAAGTATACTGGCTCTGCTGGTTTGTGTGCAGTTTTGCCCCATATTCACAATAGCACTTTCTCCTTGTAGTTGCTTTGAATTGAGTATCAAATCCAGAGTTCATGACACATTTTCCTGAAGCATGGCTTATGGGAGATCTTGAAAGGCCTTCTGGTAGCCCACAGGGTGGTGGGATAAGTGGTCAATACGATGTTTGTAATATCTGCCTTTTGTCATTGTCAAAATATCTGTGAAAATAAGGCGGGGTTCTTCAATATGCTGATATATTGTGGGGATGCGAAGGCAATGGGACTTGTTGCTGATCATGTACAGCGGAACAGACAAGATGTGGCACCTGAGGCTGTGCCTTATATTAAACAGCTGCAGTGGACTGGCTGTCTAAGTTAGAAATGCTCTGTGCACATGGTTCTCAGGTGCAGGTGGGGAAGTGGGGATGGAGGATACAGATGCCTGATGCAGGCAGAAGTAAATGTTAGCAGTTGCTGCTATTAAAAATTATTGCTTGTCTGGAGGTGGTTTATCCTTATGAGTAGGTATGAATTTCTTTGAATCTTTTATATATGCTATATAATTTAAGGTGGCGGAGTATCTAGAGGAATGAAATAGGATGCATAAGATGCAACATTAATCACTATTGCCAAAATAGCATTTGCTTAGGTAGCTTGTATGCATTTTTTTAATCTTAATTCTTATATGGTCTGTATGAATTAAAGTGAGTGTTTAAAGTTGAAGAATGACTTGTGAATGTATTGATGTTAAAATACTGAGTGTTCTGTAAATTCTTTATGCAGATAATTTGTCTATATAAACTTTATTAGTCACACAAGGAAGCAGACCAGCTGCAGTATGTAACCAAGGTAACAGCTAAAACAAAGGAAAATAGAATTTCTGTACTAAAGACACATGAAACACATGTCCTATTTCCCTGTATGTGTGCAGGGATGAAATGCCATGGGAAAGCATGGGGGAAATTAGTGAGCATCAGTCTATGGTGCTGTCCTGTGTCCTGGTATTGTACTGTGGAGGAATTACATAAACAGGCAGGACATGGTGCTAGGATAGCAGTGCAATCTCTGTTTTGGACTTCACATCATCATTAAATAATTCCTTGTGTGATGGTTGCTCATAGATTTTGTCCTTATGCCTAAATCTGTCCTATGTTTGAGAAACACTCTCGATTTTTTGCTCTTCAACCCTAAACATTTGATCAGTCGCTTTTCATGTCCCTGCATGTGGAAAACCAAATCTTCCTGGTTTTTCTTTACCTTGCCCTCAGCTTGGTCAAACATTTGACTGCTTCTAAGCTCTGCTTCCTAGCCTTCACAGTGAGGTTTCTGTTGCTGTACCGTCACGCTAGTGAGAAGCAAGAAATGATGGGGTTAATAAACGTAACAGTGGCTCCTCCATCCTGTGGAAGATAATGCAATGTGGTAAAAGTAATAATTTCTGTTTCATTTAAAATTTCAGTGCCTTCTTGCAAATCAATGTCGTGGGCTTAGAAATGATAAGGACATAAAATAACACTTTCCCCACAAAGAGAATTAGATTGGGAATGGGGTAGGATTATTGGGAGCAAAATGGGCAGAGAAAAGGGCAGTGGGGTTCATTTCAAATGAACTAAGTAAAAGTTGGTAATAACTCTATGCTGTGGGTCCTGAAAGGCCATGTTTGGGAGAGTGGGGGACAGGGATAGAGTGGATAGAGATTATTTTGGATGATATTGTAAGACCAGCTTTAGGAATGGACAGGATGTGAAATTCTGTGATGGCATAAGGATACTTGCTTGTCTCCCACGGTAGATTGCCAGGCCAGAACACTGGCTTTGGCAAAGGTCTGCAGACATTACTTGGGAAAATTTAGGAGTAAGATTAATAAGCTTCTCCACTAAATTTCATGGAAGCAGGCTGGATGAGCTTTGTAAGGATTTAGCGTAAAACCTCAAAGCATGGGTGGCAGGTATTAGAGGCTTGGGGAAGCTAAGCCTCCTCAAACAGCTGCCACCAGAAGCTCTCGCTTGGTCTCTTGCCCCTGAGGTCCGCCCATGCTCCACCTCTAGCCCCGCTCCTGCTTGGGCCCTCCCCTGAAGCCTCTCCTCACCTGCTGCTCACACCTCTTCACCTTCTCCCCCGAGAGGCGCGAGAGGCAGGTGGGGAGAGAGGGACTTCGGGAGAAGGAGATGAAGAGGTTCAAGTGGCGGGCAGAGGAGGTGAAGAGGCATGAACAGCAGGTGGGGAGGGACCTCAGAGGAGGGGGCCGAGAAGGAGAGGGGCCTGTGGCAGAATGGGGGTGGAGCATGGGCGGGGCTGTGGGGGAGGAGGCCATTCCCAAAGGCAGGAGTCATGTGCCACCCACGCGTCAGAGTTATCAACACCAGAATTATGAACTGACTGGTCAAGCGCACACCTCATTTGGAGCCAGAAGTATGCAATCAGGTGGCCAACAGAGACAAAAAAGGGGGGAGAAAAGCAAATCCTGTACAGTACCGTGTTAAATGTAAACTATTAAAAAAAAGGGGAAAATTTAAAAAAAGATTTGACAAGGCTGTTGCTGTGCCTGTTTCATTTAAATTAAGATGGTGAAAAGTAGCATTTTGCTTCTGCATAGTAAAGTTTCAAAGTTGTATTAAGTAAATGTTCAGTTGTAAACTTTTGAAAGAACCGCCATAACGCTTTGTTCAGATTTACGAACAACCTCCATCCCTGAGATGTACAATCCCTGAGGTGTTTGTAACTCTGAGGTTCTATTGTACCTTCTTCCTTCTCTTGTGGCGGTTGCTATCAAATAATGTTTATGCCTTTGTGTTGTGTATTAAAAAGAAAGCAGAATGAACTGCAATTGCATCTTGGTCAGAGAAAATTGCTAAAGAGGTGCACTGGCTTATGTGCCAATATGGGCAATTATATGACTATGTATAATGTAAATGTTGGATCCATGATGCACCTGGTGCAGTTCAGTCAATCAAATTTAACTTCTTTGTACAGTTTCTATAGTATGGTTTCTGTGTAACTTACAAAAGGCTTTCGTCTGGATAGGCACCATTTTGAGTCTAAGCACATGGCCTGGCTCAGTCAGGTGCTGTGCCCGCAGTCGGACAAGTCTGCCCTTACTAGGATCAGCGAGGCTGAGCATGGAAGGGGGTCACATGTAGGGATGCTGAACCTATCAGAGGTAGGCAGATGGAGAAAGGGGCCTGCAGCTGCCACTTTTGCTGTGGTGGCTGAGATAGAGAAGAAGAGGAGGGACCAGCAGGATTAGGAGAGGTAGGGGGAGACTTCCGCTTCCTTCCTACTTGTATTTGATGTAAGCGAATAAAGTATCCATCACATGACTTAGAGCAGGGGTTCCCAAACCTTTTTCCCCAGAGGCCCACGTGTGCAGCTGCAATAGGCACTGCAGCCCATTAGTAACATGAGTCTGTCAAAGGAAAGAGGCACCACGGGGCATGCATGGCCCCTCAACTTAGCAGGAGCCAGGGCCATTGAGGTGCCACAGCTAGCCCCCACCACTACCCTCTGCCTCAGCAGCCTGCTGAGTGCCTTGAGCTTGTCACCTGGCCGCCCTGCCCCAGTCACCCACCCGGAACCCCGGCACGCCTCACAGGCACCCCCTGCCCGGGAATGACAGAAGGGCTCAGCGGCCTCTAGGGCCAGGCAGACGCAGGCGCTTGTGCTGGGCCCTGCTGTTATCTGACAGTCTGGATATTGGCATTGTCTGGGTGGAAACAGAGCAGCACTGCCAAGTTCCAGTTCTTGGGGTTGGAGTGGGGGGAGGAACGCAGGGCTGATACTCAAGGAAGCCTTACAGTCACGAATTGCGAGGTGCAGCAGCTAAGAGCAGGAATATCCGTGAACCATCCAGCTTCCTTCAGCCACCCTGGGAACCACCACCTCTCAGGGCTGGCCCCTTCTCCTCAGCCTCCACCCACTGACCAGCAGTTCCATTTCACCCTCTGCCACCCACCGTGGGCGCTTGGCTCCTCCTACCCTGGGCGGGGGCCATCTCTAGTTGTCACTCCACCAACGTATATAGTTTGGGGAAAACTCCGTCCATGGCAGACCACCTGGGACTGTGTCATGGCCGCAACCCACAGTTTGGGAACCCCTTAGAGCATAGTTTATGTACAAGGAGAGCACAATCGGAATGTATTTTTTTTATAACTTACTGGATTGAAGTGATCTGTATCATTTCTTATCTCTCCTTACCAAAATCTTAGAATAGTTCACGCTAGATAATGTGAGATGAGATTGCTATTTGTTTTTACACTGTCAGGAGATGGTCCCCATCCAGGAGAGAAAGCAGCCTCTGTGACTATGGGCTTGTAGAAGTTCTGTGGACTGATGCATAGTTGCTGAGGCGGGTCCCTATTTCAAGGAGATGTTTTCTCTTCAGCAGCAGTCAGTCAAGGCTGCCACTTCCCATATGTACAAGACTAGGCCCATGTCAGACTCGTGGGAATCCCATAGTGAGACCCTGACTGGGAACAAGATTTTCCCTGCCTGCTTGACATATAGAAACTTGGTGACTCAAAGATGTTCAGTTGATATGTGATTTGGACTGCAGTTTGGGAGAAGAAAAGGGGCCCTTCATCCTGAGATTTCCCTGCAGCTATCTTATTTACTCAGAAGTAAGTGGTGATTGTAGGAGAGGAGTCGTTTATTTTGACAATAGGAAAGAGCATCCCGATAACAGCAATTAGGTGATGCAGTATGTGCAGATCCCCAAGCTATGCCCCAACAGCTAGTTAGTTAAGAGAAGCATCCATCCACCAACCAAGACATTTGTTTTGTATGGCTGATAGGCATCTCATGGTCTTGTCTATTTATACCTCTTCAGGCCTCAAATAGGGCTTAGGGACACACTGAATCCTTCACCTAAGAGGCAAACTGACAACGTGCTTGTCTCATGAAAGGAGAGTCACAGCTAGCCTGGCTGTAAAGTGCTGCAAAGATTTTTGGGTGAGCAATACTCTACAAGACATAAGAGTATCTTGCTAATTAAGTCTAGGCTCTAGAATATGTATTATGATTTTATTTTATATATAACCATTTGTTTCCAGTACTGCTACTTATAGCTACTACTTGAATCTCTATGCTTGGTTAAACAAACTTACACTTAATTTGACTATAAACATATCTAAGTGTTGCATGCGAAGTGGAGTGGTAATCTGAGGTGGAACTGGTAAGCTGAGGTGTTCTGCTTTTTTGGAAGCAGCAAATTTGTGAATACTGTGAATGTCCTGTGGACCAGGGGTTAGACACTCCAGGAAGATGCTTGGAGGGCTCAAGGGTTGTAGTGTGCTAATTGCTAACTTGTTGAGTAACAGCAGGGCCTGTGAGGCCTCTGTCAGTTTGTTGCAAAGAAGAATATTTTGCTTTCATGGAAAAGGAAAAATGGGATGAACTGTCTCAACATGTATTGCTTATATTAGTGCTTCCATTTGTCACATGCCTAAAACCGCTGTCTTCATATTCTGAGTTGTTGATGTCACTGCACACTCAAGAAATGAATTAAAGGTCACATTTTGGCTGATTAGGTGTTAGGGTGAAGAAAATCAGTTTCACATAATGATGATACTAATATCAATGTTGAAATATACATAACTTCTGGCAGACTAATTATTCACTAAAATGGGCACAAACCCACTCAAAACTTTGTGATGGCAGAGAGACGTTATTAAAAATCCATATCAAAATTTTGTGTGAGAACCCTCTCTAGCTGTGTGCAAGATGAAGCCCTGAATTCAAATGTTTGTGACTTAGGCATAGTCATATTTTGAAGGCAGATTTTTTTCAGGATTTATAAAAATCTGTGTCTTATCGACCTGTCTTAGTTTTCTCCTTTTTAGTTTTATTGAGATGGAGCTGAACATAATTAACACATTTATTTTTGGTGCAGTACTTTTACAGGATTGGAAAAGCAGTCTGTCTTTTTTTTTTTTTTTTAAACGTAGCTGCCCACGCAGCAAAATGAGTCAGAACACTTTGTAAAATAAACAAAAAAACAACTGTACAGTTTACAAGTTTGGAATTTTTAAAAAAATCAATGTCAAAGGACTCTTTTCCTCATGATACTTCTTCCTTGCTCTTATCAGGTTGTGAAATTTATTCAGTGAAAAAATCCCAGGTGTATCATCTGACATTTACATTATAATTGAATCCACCAGGGTGCTGACTTCAATGAGAGCTGCAGATGCACAGTACTTCGGAAAATTAGGCCATTCATTGATTTAGGTACCTATATTTGGATTTAGGTATTTAAGTTTGACCACCCAAGTTTGAAAAGTTTTCCTTTTTCTTGTAAGTTTACAAATATTTTAGTAAATACTGTAATCTTCATATTGTATAATTTTGCAAGTCATAGCTTTGAGGGTAAACCACTTAAAAGAAAAGAGGTGGGAAGAGATACAGATAGAAAGGATTCACCTTCAGAATCATGCATGCAATGTTTGAGTTTTGGGAGGACAAAGTTTGAAGAGCTCTACTATCCATGCCCAGTTCCTTAAACACACCAATTGCTTGTTAGGGAAAGTAGACAGTGTATAGCGCACACGTGCTGAAGGGGTCATTTCAAATGTGTTAAAAGTGCCATTGACTTCAAGAAGAACCAGATTTGGCTCACTGTCATTTTAGGATGGAATTCTGCAAAACAATTACTGCTGGGTGCAGTGCTTACTAGACTGGGCAATAATCAATGGGGTTATTGATCCTACTCACTGTATTAAATTATATGCTTAGCAGTAAATGTTTTTAGGTTTGAGGCCTAACATAGGATTGTGGGCAGGAACCTTGTTTACTCCAGGATGTGTCCATCTCTGAATACATTTTCAGCACCCAACAAATGGTAACTATCTTTCACCAGCTTCTCTTACATAATAGTGGGGTAAAGTACAGGCAATCCTCAGGAAGGCACAACTCGGCACCTGGCTCAACTGTGGGTATGCTGTAGTGATATGATGAGGGAGAAAATAGGGGAAAAACCCTTATGTATTTCAAAATCAGTTTAAACTGGGGCTGATTGTTCGCTTTCGACAAAGGTCTGACAGAAAGCAGGCAAGGTTCTGTTTCAGAAAGCCGTCTGCTCTCCTGCCAGCTTGCCCATCTGGTTCCTCAGTAGCTCACCTGGCGGGCTAACAGTATGAAGAGCATGGAAGCATTGGCTGCCAAGCTCACAGCTCCTCAGACACTTGGGCTCCCAGGATCTACTGCTCTGGGGAAGCCAGCGAGGCTGACTGCCCTAGAGGCACGGAGCACAGGACTTTCCCTTTTGTGGAGAAATCAGAAATGTTGGGTTTGCATCACAAATTGGAATAAAACTAAAATGTGAAATATTGAAATCTTTCATGAAATGGAATTACCTTTCTCTGCGCAGCTCTAGTCAATGCAGGGAAGAATTAAGGTGGTTTGAATGCCTCAACTGTTCATTTCCATACTTTACCATGTTTGGATTTCTTTGAATGATAACATTAACTCTGAATTTCCCAGATTTGTAATACTTCTGTTTGGTATAATTAAAGTATCCCTGTGAAGTTTTCTTTTTTTACCCCTAAGTTACTGATTCTTAGTCTCAAAGTTAACTCCATCTTAATTTAGTTTTTTGGCTTGGAATAATCACTTAGTTAAAGGGTAGTTGTGGACTGAGTTTGAATTTTGGAAAAGAACACTGCAAACTCTTGCTATTTTTGTCTTTTGTCTTGTGCTATTTGGTGTCTCAAAGCCCCAGCTCCTGGAGTAAGTTAATTAGATTTGATTAAAAAAATAAGGATGTTAAGGAGAAAAGCTTGAAAATTGTGACTTGAAAATTGTGTGTAAATAGAGGAGAAAATCCTCCCCAAATTTCACTTTTTAAAAATCTCATAATTCTTAAACCAATCTCCTGATTTTCTTGAGGATTGTCTCATAATTTATAGACAGTTGGGGATGTCAATATTGAGAAGAAAGTTGTACAAAACCTTAGCGATGTTTTCTTGATTAAAAAATGCAGTGAATGTTAAGTGACTTACTTTTATTTTTTTAGTTATATTCATTTTCCACAGTGTTTATAACCCAGACACTATGGCACTGAGTGAGTGAATGGAAATCAGAGAGAGAATCCAAATAGAAACAGAGTAGTCAGTTTCCAGTCTAGACTAATGGGAGGTAGCATCCTAGTGGAAAGAGCTCTTAACTTGGATTTAGGCACCTTGGGTTCTAGTCCCAGCATTACTATCAGCCTGCTGGGCAAATTATTTCCCTTCTCTGTGCCTCTGTTTTTCCATCTGTCAAATGGGGATAGTGATACTTACCTTCGTTGCAGAGCATGTTGAGATCTGTGGATGAAAGAGGTAGGTATTATTAATTATCATTAATTTGTTCCCCAGACTGAATGAAATGCATGAGAGTAAACAAACAGCATACATGGTACAAAGCAAATTACATTTTTAAGTGTTTCAGTTTTAATGATGTAAGATATATAAAGTATTTTACAACAGAGGTAAAGACTTTTTAAAAATATGCAACATTCCATAACCTTCCTGTTTAGTCATCATGCAGTTAGTCAGCATTGTAGCACAAAATACAGTAAATTCCATAAAGAAAGCATTTGAAAAGATGCAGAGTACTGCATAGAAAAAAGAAAGTTTAATTTTCATGTCGGGTAGCACAGTGCCAGTTATGAGTATATAGTTGAAAGAGGCCAGCTTGGAGAAGCTGAATGAGGCCTGCAGCTGGTCTAATTATCACTGCAGACTCAAGAAGGAGAATAGTGATTCTCCTGACTGAAGGAGGAAAAACCTATGTGAATTAGCGGCACAGACTCTAGGAGGAAGTCTGTGAACCTCCTGTTGAAAGGAAATCTACCCAAAGTATCACACAGACCTCAGAAAGAGAGCTGTGGTATCCCTGAATCAAGGGCAGCAAGGGTTGCACTTGAGGGGTTGAAGGAACAGTTTGACTTTCTCTAAGACTTCCCATGCATGGAGTATTTTAATTTAAAGTGCCTTCTTACAAGGGCCCCAGAGGAAGTGGAGGGCAGTGCACCTGCAGGGCCACACTTTGCCAGAGGTGGCTCTCTTATCCTTGACTTAGATGTAAAAAGTTCCTATTCTATAGACCTACTATTTAATCTTAGCTCAGACTTTAGTCAGGGAGCTGTCATGATTCGATTCCTCCTACTCCAGAGAAGGAGGTATTGTAGGGCCCTGTAGTGACTTAGTAAAAGATTTTCTATTATAAGCCAGAGTTTGACTGTCCTCCTCCAACGTTCAAAAAAAAAAAAATCTCTTCTGCCTTAAATTTTCTCATTCTTTCCTTTACTCTGTTAATCAGAAATACTTTTTAATACAGTATATAATTAACCCGCACCTGTTGCCAAAAGATATGACTGAGGCCAAGAACTTAGTAGAATTCACAAAAGGATAAAAGCTTTACATGGATTATGAGAACATCTACAGTTCTATTACATAGGTTAACAGATAGGGGTAGGAATCCTTATCCTTCAGGGTGTGAGCCACTACTACTGACAGCGTTAGGAAGAATCATTCTCTACAGGCAGGTTGTGCTTAATAAATGATTATTATCAGGGTTTCTTGCACCTTCGTTTGCTGCGTCTGGTACTGGCAGAGGCAAGACAGACCACTGCTTTGATCCATCACAGCAGTTCCTATGCTCATTTCCATGTTCTTTTGGTTTCAACAGGAGTTGTGCATGTGAAATCATGGATATTCTGTCTTTAGAGAGACTTGATCACAATGCTAATATATGTGTACAATTCCGAATCTTATCCTTTTCAGTTGGCATTTTGTCATCCTTTTTGTTGGGCACTTTCTGTTTCTGGGATGTGCCAAACTATAAGAGACACCTTGGCAAGTGTGTGTTTATGTACATATAAGCCACAGAATCAGAGCTTCATAGAATAACAATGTATTCAGTCTCATGATTTTGTTTGTTCAGTCATGAAGAGCAGGCTTTCATACGTTCTCCTGGTGCCATAATGATATACGTGATTTTCTTCCCTTTTTTAAGAGGAATGTTTGTTAGATTCTACTCAGGACCCTTGTAAATTTGTAAAGTCTTATGAAAATAAACTTTACAGTTGCTCCTCTCTCTGCAAAATGAGTTGAATTTTCACTTGATTATAGTTTCATTGATTTTAAAAATAATTAAAACAGAATAGAAATATGAAAATCTACTGGTTATTCTGATCAATGCAAAGAAAATCAAAAGTTCCAGGGTGTGCTTTCAGCTCAGTGCATGGGGATTTAGGTTAGAAGGAAGCGAGAGTTATGTGCAGTGGCTGAGTCCTGCTCTTCACTTGTGGACAGCTACGGCCTGGAAGGCAATAGACCCATGAAAGGCAAACCATGACATGTGAAGTCATCCGCCTGAAGGCGTGTGCTCCCTCACTTCACACATCTTTGCCCCTCATGGCTCCATCTGGAAGGGGTGTTTGTGGAACAAAAAGAATGGCGGCTGAGTTTGCAACGGAACAGGTGCCAAACTGTCTAATGGAAGGGGAAGGGATTCATTTGCTCTGAGAGATAGCAACCCATGGAATTCCATGCTCCTAACTAATTTGGAACTCCACCGTGCTAAAACCATTAATTCCGGCCTTGCATTTGGGAGAGGACTTGGTTCAGTGAGAGTATACTCCTAAAAATCTAACAGGTTAATTCCATGGACCAAATATAAATGACAGGGAATTGTGCTTTGCAAGATTCTAAGATCCTCAAGGCACTCTTGTGGTTTATGATGTCATCAGAACCACCAGATGTGTATCCAGTAGAAGCTTTGTTCAGAGTTTACCTATTTCTGTTTTTATAACATATGAAAAACTCTTTTTGGCCTCCAGATGGCACTGCATAAAAACTGCTCTTCCTTTGGCAGAAGCTTCCTTCATATCACTCAAAATCCTTTAATATGAGTAACAAATAAATGGGTAAGTAAGGGAAGCATAGAATTTGTGTGAGGGGTATCCAGTGGTATCATAAATCACAAAGACAAAGCTCCATGGCTTTGCCACTAAAAGCTCAAGAAGAGATTGCCTTTTGCCACATTGTTCAATGCTTATTTTGTAGATAGAGCATTTCTATTTATTTATATTCCCACAAACCCAAAATCTCAGGTTATTGTTGTGGTTACATCTGGAGTTTTATGGTGGTTTTGCTATCTGCTACTCTTTCGAGATTGCCACAATACTGAATTATGCGTACCTGAGTGTTCATAATCCATCAGCATTCTGGTGGTAAACTATGAAGGGGAAGCCAGAATGGGAAATCTCTCCTGGTCACCCACCCACCCCAGAATAGAATTATAGTAATATAAGAGCACATAGGAGCAAATATTGCCCCCTCCTCCACTAACATGGAGGGTCCAGCAGTGCCAATCCCAAATTTGCAAAAATTCTGAATCAGACCCCAAAAGCCATATGAGTCACTAAAAAAACCCCCATGATAAATAAAAAGAACCCCATTTAAAAAAAATCTTTGGAGCCTTTTAGGGTGCTCTTGGGTTCATGCTTTCAAGCCTTTCTCCACCATTATGAGGTCAAGAAACTTATTTTTTTAAATGAAAGCTGAGATTCTCACCTAATAACTTCCAGGAGCTGTGGCTTTAAGAAAAACTATCAACTATTGTGAAATTCATGATAAAATTGCCAGAGTTTGCAATGCCGCATGAATCCTACACACAGTATGTTTGCTCACAAAGAGGCAGGATTTGGGGAGCTCAAGTGGGATGATTAACCCTTGCATTCCACAATTCCTCTCTGTGTGGGGTCCTGTGTGTGACAGAACAGGGAAAGAACTTGAAGGCAGGATCAGTGGATCTGCTTATTATATGGATCCTCCAGTCATTCTCCTGGGGGTGGGCTACTCTAGCCTTATAGCTGAAATAGTAATCTGTTGTCATTCCATGGCCAGGGGTGGGAATGGGTAGGGTGTGAAGGAGTCCTTTCTCCCCTGCACCTCATATGGAAATCTTCAGTGAAGAGCCTGTTGGCAGCCATCTTTTATTCATTTACTTTAGCTGTGAGTCATAGGAGTTAAAGACTAATTTTGTAATATTTTTAAAAAATTTAGTTTTAGCTCAATTTTGCCCTCAGAGAGTTTTTCTTTTCCTTCCTGTTGCTAGGAAGAAAACCTTACACAGAACGTGTGTGTGTGTGTGTGTGTGTGTGTGTGTGTGTGTGTGTGTGTGTATTTTAAAAGCCTGTGATTGATCCACTGTACAAGTGACCGAGGTCAGTAATAATATCTGCTAGTTCATTTTTCAGTTTAACTCCAGCTGCTCTTGAAGGTACATTGTCAAATGATGAGTTTGTTCACCTACATAATACTGAATTTTAAACATATAAGTATTCAAATTATATTAGGAGTTTGATTCACTCCAGTTTCCTGTTAGTGTAATTGGACTGTTTTCAGTGGGATTACACTGGCATTAAACTGGACTAATGTAGCAGTAAATCAGGCCCCATATTTCTTTTGATTGATGGTTTAGTTTTTTGTCACTAATGCTTCATGTTAAAGTATATGGGATGAATTCATCGCTGTGTAACTCAATTAATTTAATGAAGAATCCACTCAACCACAGTACTTCTCAGTTTGCCTCTCCGTAATAGCTTATTGCATCTATCACATGATAGAGGATGAGTAGTAAATGAGAGTTTTATTATTACATAATTTTATAATAAGATTAGATACTACGCACCAGGCAGAGGATTTGGAACTAAGCAATCCTAAATTCTAATCCTGACTCTTCCACCGACTCACTGTTCTTGGGCATTGGGCAAGTCACGTAGGCCTCAAAACAGCAAAGTATTTAACCATATGTCTAACTTCACCACATGAGTGGTGCTATTGCAGTCAATGGGCCTGCACCCATGCTTAAAATTATGCATGTGCTCAAGTGCTTTGCTGGATTAGGAGCTTAATCTCTGCCTGTTTCCACATTTGTAAAACAGGACTAACGATAATAACTCAAGGAGGTAGTGTGAGGATTCATTAGCTAATGTTCATGCAGTGTTTTGCATATGTACATTATTACTATTAGCAATCAGTATAATTAATAAGTAATGATCCTGAGGGGTACTGAGTTCCTGCAACTCCTGCGGGGACTCAAATGCACAGCACCTCTCAGGATCAGGCCTTAAATACATTACTTCCTGGGTTCACAAAAACAGCTCAGTATAAAGGGTTACAATGTATTGAACTGTATTGTGAGAGAGAAAAAGTTTGTTCTGGGAAGAGATTACAAGATAGGAGACAAATACTTTGCAGTGTCAGTCCTTTATGTGATTAATTCATTCATATATCACAGTGACATTAATGCCTGCAATTATGACCAGGAAATAACAAACAGTTTCACTGTTTTCATTTTGTTGCTTAAGAGATGTATAAAGTGTTTGCTGTTGCTATAGGTAATTCAGCCAATAATACAAAACAAACATCAGTGTTCCCTTTCAACAAATGTGTGTGTGTGTGTGTGTGTGTAGGATGCATCAGAGCTGGAGTATATGTGAACTTAGAGCAGCGGTTTGATGAACTAGCATCGATAACATTTTGATTTTTCTTTGCTATGGTTTTCCATAGCATTGCAAAGAACTCTGTGACAATAAAAGGTTAAATTCAACTGTATCCTGGAAGAGTGAGGTAAAATCTTTAAAACATTTTCTTAGTGAATGATTCTGTGTGTAGAATGTTAATACCTAGGGAGCAAATTGGCCTCAAATTTCATTGGGGCGTATAGTATTGCTGATTTGTCTGTGGCAGAATTTGTGACAGATATGTATGTTTGCTTGTCTTTTTAGTCTTTATACTATCTGACATTTTTTCACATCAGTTTTAGGAACCATTTAGGGCAACATTTTCAAACTTATATGGATAAAATTACTCACCTAAACTCCTATTTAGGTACCTTCCCAATTGGCCTCCTTTTCACAGGTACTGAGCATCTGGAGCTACTTTTGACTTCAGTGGGAGTCATGACTGCTCAGTGCCTCTGAAAATAAGATGATTTTTATATAGGTAATTAACTTTAGGCACCTACATGTGGAAATTTTGACTCTAGTAATTATGACCTTAGATTTATAATAGAATAATTTTAATAGGTCAGATTAGTAATGTCATTTTTGAAGGAACTTTGCATACCTGGAATAGCATGTTCTCTAGAACTACAGAGAAATAGTGTAAAATATTTTGATAAGAAAGGAGAGTTTCACAAATGTTTTGGACTTCTTTGGGTACTTGTCAAACCTGCCCATCTGTTCCTTCATTTTTTTTTTTTTTTGAATCCAGGTGAAATATTTTGCATTTATGAAAATTAAAACTATTTTCCATACTTGTGGCCAATTTCATGCCGATGGAACTCAGCAGCAGTACATCGAATTGTGCCAGCAGTGAATTCACATTCCGACTTGTGAAATCCACAGCTTGAGCTTTGTAGGATTATGTCCAGACTGTAAAATCAGAAAGTGACACATTATCTATTTTGTGGGTATTCCCCCTTGTTTTACTCACATATGTGTCACATCAACGGTGCTGGAGATAGCCGTGAGCCCAGCATTGAGCCACTCTGTCTTCTATATTCATGTCAGCTGCTGCTATTGTCTCTAGGGTTGTTGCTTGGGGATATAATAGGGCGACTCCTTTGCAGGTCAACATATACATTGCTGAACAGGGGAAGTGATCTCTTTTGGCACTGCTGGAATCCCTAGCAGAGGTAGAAATATTGCTATACATTTACTTTCATGGATTTTTCCACTCCATGAAAGTAAGTGAACAGGAATAGTTTCACAACTGACAGTGTTATACCCATAATTTATTACTTTAAACTCGGCATAGCAGTGGCTAGGCAATTCTTCAGAGTACTTCTTGCAGCATGAGAGAAAACTGAACTCCAAGTGTCTCCTCTCCTTTCTGAACGGAAAGGCAGGGATAGAGAGGATTTACCTCAGAATGTTCATCTCCAAAGGTCCTCAGTTCCATAGCATTGTCACCTGTGGGAGGCTGTGCAGCTCCAGCAGAACACACAGAGCCTGAGCTTCGGTGAGATTAGTAGAGGAAAAATCATGCAGATTTCAGGCCATCCATGTTCCAGAGCCCAGCCTCTGCAAATCTCCCAGCACCGATAATTTGGTTTTGTTGCCAGCAGCTAACCCGCTATGGCTTGTACTGCTATGACTCTTCCAAGGGGTTCATATAGCGTTCAGCAGCTTTTTATGTAGCTTTGACCAGCATTACACATGCTGGTTTCTGAAAGGGTTGTGCGCAGAGTAGCATGTTTCCCTGGCTCTTCCCAACTCTGGCTGGTCACAGCTCCTATCTTCACACATAGTGCAGCATGCCTGCTTTGTCTACACAAGAAAACAGAGGTAGAGGGACATGGCTAAGCTCACACAGCAGAGGTGCAAATGGAATCAAGGTCTCCTAAGTCCCAGTCAGGTGCTATATCACTGGACCCCAATGCCTCTTAACTAAACTGGTTTAGAAACTGCTGTAGTTAAACAGGTGGAAACTCTTTCTTAAATAAAATCTATATAAAGTCTACATAATCACTTGTATTAATTTAGCTTAAGTCAGTAAGGAATTGATTTTATGGTAAATCAGTATATGGGGCTCTTAAACTGAAATAAGAGTGTCCACCTAGGCAGCTGCAGCTATTTAACAAAAGCAGTTTCTAAACCAAGCAAGTTAACGAAGTACAGTTTTCTCACGTAGACGAGTCCAGAGATTAGCTTGCTACATGGTGAGTTAGAGCAAACTATACCTCCTTTCCTCCCTCCAAGCTATCCCCTGACCTATTTTGCTTGGAGATGCCACTATTTTGATCGTCGTCTTCTCTAGGGAGTGGAGGTGAGCATATGGCCCAAACATATTGGGTAACACCGTGCCATTGAACAAATATATTGCAGAAAAATGAGTGAAAATAGATGAATAATTTATGAATTGTAGCATTTCAGCCCTGCTGAAATTATAGTTAGCAAAATAAATCCATTTAAACCAAGTTTAATGATGGATTTAGATATTTTTCTAACATATAATTTAAAATGACTGAAAAGGAAATCTAATCAAAGTAATATATTAGAAACACATTTCTTCTAGAGATCTACTCCTCACTTTATGTTATAGTGAAAGAGATGCAAGGGTTAGGTAGATTAGCTTTTTACTTTGGGACCCCTAGGTTCAAACCTGACCTAGGTCACAAATGAAAATGATTTTGGTGGTGTCTGCCTATTCTCTAGTAGGCACTTGCCCACAGCATAAAATTTGGGATGGTGCTCTTTGCTCAGGAAGGCAGAGGTGGTTGTAGTTTAGGGTCGTGGCTCATTGGTAGGTCATGGGCAAACTTTCACACTGCTGATCAGACTATACCAGGCATTGACTTGTGCAATAAAGCCTCAATCCAGCAAAGCACACAGAACTTTGTGTGAGTGGTCCCATTTATTTCACTCTCATCCTTAAATTGACATATTTAAGTGCTTAGCTGGGTTATGGCCATAGTCTCTTACTGATATAGTCAAGAGGAAGTATATTGTATATTAAATAGTACTAAGGTTAATTATGCCTGGTGATGATTATTCATATTAACAAGTGACATAGCTAAATCCCAATGTACTGTGCAGAAAAAGTGCTAATTAAACTAGTGGCAATGGGGCACATAATTCACTGCTTTAATTGCCTTTTACAGTACAAGTGGTATATTCTTTGCACAGGAGTTTCAAAAAGTGAACTACATTACTTGTCCAGTTACAATCCATTTTTATCTATTTCACAATGCACATCTCAGTCTAGTTGAAATTATTGTGAAACTCATTTATAGTTTGCACCATGGCAATATGCGTTAAGTGTTTGTATGTGTATTACTGCCTTGGTATCGCTTGTATTAGCAAATCATGAAAAATAAATAGTGTCCTTAGAAACTGTAAACTAAACATGGAAATGTACTGTATTGCTTCTAACTGCTCTTAGCATTTCGAAGTACTACAAACATCACCCCGGCACGGCTTGCTTGATGATAATTGTACAGTATTCAGTGACATAAATCACCAGCACTGCAACTTAAGTTGAATGTTAGAATAGTACAGTTAGGGACCCAGTCCTAGCTGTCCCTATCCATTTTGCACAAGTATAGACTGAGCTATAGCTGTAGGACTGGGCTCTGTTTTCAAGAGGTTTCTAGCGATTCACTTGCAGTCTTTCATTACGGGAGAAACAGTTCAGTATCTTTGTAGTGGGTCAGGACTGCTGATGGTCTTATGCTCCTTATCTACAGCAGATGTAGGAATACCCAGTCTGACGATTGTAAAACATTCTCAGGACCATAGAATCATAGAAGTGTAGGACTGGAAGGGACCTCAAGAGGTCTTCCAGTCCAGTCCCTTGCACTCAAGGCAGGATTAAGTATTATTTAGATCATCTCTGACAGGTGTTTGTCTAGCCTGCTCTTAAAAATCTCCAATGACAGAGATTCCACAACCTGCCTAGGCAATTTATTCTAGTGCTTAATTACCCTGACATTTAAGAAGTTTTCCTAATGTCCAGCCTAATCCACCCTTGCTGCAATTTAAACCCATTGCTTCTGCCCTATCCTCAGAGGTTAAGGAGAATAATTTTTCACCCTCCTCTTTGTAACAACTTTTTATTTACTTGAAAACTGTTATCATTTCAGCCCTCAGTCTTCTCTTCTCCAGACTAAACAAACCCAATTTTTTCAATCTTCCCTCACAGGTCATGTTTTCTAGACCTTTAATCATTTTTGTTGCTCTTCTTTGGACTTTCTCCAATTTGTCCACATCTTTCCTGAAATATGGCACTGAGAATGGGACACAATACTCCCGTTGAGACCTGTAAGCCTCTGTATGCAGCTCTGTATAGGAAATTATGCTCATTAAATCAACCTCAGTCTTTAAAATTAACACTCCTCTGAGAGCAGCACTTCTTTCCCAGCCTCTTGACAACTGTTTTATACCTACTTCGCCTGCTTCCTCATACTATCCTATCCTGCAGTGTTGCACGTCGTCATTACTCATGATTTGCCTTACTTAGATTGCAAGCTCTTCAGGGCAGGGCCTTATTTGTTGATGTGCTTGTAAAGTGTCATGAATATCTCCTGTGCTTCTTAAATAATGTAATAACAGTAATATGAAATATAGTAGGAAACATGGACTGATCCAGCCAAAGATAGTGCAACGACATTGGAAAATTGTTTTCCTCCCGCCTCCTCATCTACCACCTGCTGCTGAAAATGGCAAATTTGTGATACAGATTTTTGCAGTGGAGTTTTACATCTGTCAAGCAGTAAAAATATTGTACTGTTTCTAGCTTTTTGAATATGCTGGCCCACACATCTTAAAAATAGTTTGGTTTTGATTTGTCTTTTTGTTCCTTTGACAGCTCTCTTTTACAATGGTGTTCTTCTCAGTGTGAGAATGCTTTGGTCCCAAATCTAAATGAGTATCTACTGTGCATCTTTTATTACAATCTCTTCAGCCAGTGAATGCACTATTGTTACCTAATGATCTAGGTTCCCAAGTTCCATACAGTACATTTTCCAAAATTCAGTAGAGAACTTGGTAGAAGAACCAATTTACTATGGGCAACAATAACTGCACTTTACTTTGCAATTTATTATGACCTCAAATCCATGCACCCCTTCAGTTCTGAGGGCTTTATTCAACCAATATAATTCAAAACTCAGATTGGTCACCTGTATTTCTTTTAAGACCTCAGTATTTTCCTCAGGAAGAAATAAGAAATAAGAGCATTTTTAAAAAACAAACAAAAAATTTTTGTAAGACATTTGATATAAAACGCTTAGTTACATTTTAACACAGACAATCAGAATGACAATTTTCAAAGGAAAAGTATTATCAATCTTTCACATTCCCCAAGCTGCATTGTAGACTTCCCGATAAACACATTTTGTGATGCTTGTGTAGTTGCAGGCACTGTATTTAACTTTTATAATACCTCTTCATGTATTATTCTAGTAACCAAAGGATAACTAGCTTTTGTAAAATTCATAGAACTCTTTTGAATTCATACATTTTAATTACATCTAACAATGGTTCCTATTTATGTCAATGAAAGTCTAACAAATCAGAGATTCAGGTCGTCCCAATGGCTCATGCAAGTGGAAATGTCTTAATGTGGTCAGATCATCCTCATGGGAGGTGCAGAGGATCATCCTTCACCCCATTCTGATTAAGACCATGTGGGTGCTCTGTAGGGGCCTTCCTCAACAGTGCTTGAGAGAATGGAGCAGGGGATCTGTTCCTCTAGGAGATTGTTCCCTGCTGGCCCCAGGGGATTTCTACTCTGAAATTTGAATGTGGTGAATGTTGCTTAGAACGGCATTAACTCCTGCTGGATCTCCTTCACAAGTGTTACTCAGTAGGAACTCAACCAATAGAGTCATGCTGGCTGGAGAGAGGATGGGCAAAGGAACAGCTCTGATGGGCACCATCTATGCAGATTGGCTCCAACCCCTAGAGTTCCTGCCGTGTGTATGACTAGCCTCTACAGACGTAGGAGGCCTCACTTCTCCACCCCTTGGACTCAAACCCCTTCCCTTGATGGAAAGTTTTCCAGAAAACTGTGGGGTGACTCTTGTTGAGTTTTCTATCCTGTGCCCATCTCCTGCAGGTTTTTCTGTAAGGAGGGGCTGAGGGAAGAGCTAGCCAAAAGTGATTATATGGGACCCTCTAAAAGGAGGGTCTGGTGACCGAGGGACATCTCTTGTTTTTTAAAAGCATTTTAATGTTGCCCTTCTTACATGTGCAAACTCCAGAAAGTTAAAGCTGTTTTAGATTGCATACATTTTCTCTTTTCAGTGTATGAGTAACACAATTCATATTTCCTGATAGTTTTTGGCAGTCTTGCTAAAATTAGTCTTGTCTATTAATAGGAGAACTTTAGTGAGACCTAAATTCTACTTTTGTATTGTACATTGTAACACTACAATGCTGTCCTCTATTTCTTTTCATTCTGCCATAAAACTCTGACCTCTGATTACAAGGGAGGGTGCTCGCTAAGCCAGATGTCTTAACCAAGTTCAGATAAGTCACTCATCACCTTTTTTTGAAAGCAGTGTTACATATAGCAGCATGGGTGATGCATAGTTTTGCTTTCCGCTCAGTCTTTCCAAAGATAACAGAAGCAGGATTTGAAAGTGCATTAGCCTTGTTGTGTCAGCTGGTTAGGCATCAAGTCCTAGAGGATGATACTGGTTATTTCAATGAAAAACTGAGGTCAGATTGCCAGGAGAGGTGTCTGCATACTGTTTAATACTGGAACCAAAAATAACAACCAGTGTAGGGGAAAAAATAACTGGCTAATAAATTTGGTTCCAGACTTACCTTTTGTGATCGCAAGCAAGTCTGATGACCAAGTAATTGTTGAACTTCGAACCAAGTAACTGAAACACTTGTAGACCTCAATTTTTAACAAACAAATAATCTACACACATGCCTTACCACAAGTTTGTCTTTCTTATTCAGTATTAAGATTTGTGACTAAGTGCTTTCTGGTTTTAGCTAAATAATTAATGTTCTCAACTTATTTCATGTGCTCAAAAACATAAATTATGTAAAAAAAACCCCAAACAAACCCAGATGTTGCCATGTTATTATGGATTACAGATGAACCTACAGATGAACCTAGGAATTGTGGGACACTGAATTCACTAACCTTCAAACAGGCTTATTAGCCCTGCTTGTGTACCTCCCCTCTCAGGGCTCTCCGAATACTTGTATGTACATCCTCAACCTAGTGCCCAGCCTGAGGAGCCAGGTTGATAATGGATATCTCCACTGAGGGATTGGAGGGGAAAAATCCATCCCTCTCCCAGTCCTGAGACTAGGGAGCAGCTGAAGAGCTGGTCCACAGGCGCTGCCACTGCCCTGAGATGGCTCCACTCCCTCTGCAGCCTTTCCCCTGGGCACTGATGTACAGAAACCTACCGTACTGCAGAGGTCTATCCCGGGCAGGGGTAAACACCCCTGTCTGTCCATCCTCTCTCAATCCTCCCTCCCACATTGTTTATGTAGTATACCTGCACCAGTTCTGCTACCGGGGGGTTTCTGCAATTGGCCGAAGTGGGGCCAGGGTTTACTACATGATCCAAAATTTTTGCCCATGAAATAAAATGCCTTATATTTCTAAGTCCAAACTGAAAAAAAAATAGTTTGTTTCCTTTCTTGGCAGCTGACAAATGCATAATTTTGTCAGATACAAAATACTGTTTTCATCAAACACTTGAATACCACAATCCGCACATACTTTTGCTTTTGAAAGGATCAGGCACACTGTATGGGGTAGAAAGACTGCAAAGAGCTATACCCCATGAATAGTTTGGTAGAAGGATAACGTGTCCTCCACAACATTGCTAAGATCTATCCTTTTCTTTCTATCCAAGCAGCCAAACTCTTATCCTTTCCCTTCTTGACTGCTATTACCTTCTCCCCTGCAACCTTATTGGCACCACCTTTACCTTCCTACTGCCCCTACAAAGAATACCTGCTAAGATCATCTTCCTTGCCCATCATCTGATTCTGATCACATCGCTTTCAGTCCTTTTTGAAGCTGTCCACCGGCTCACCATGTCTCACTGCCATCAAGTCCAGATTTGTGTCCTTACTTTCAAGGCCCTTTATTACTATGCCACTCCTGAATCTATTCTTATCCCTTATTGTTAAGATTAAGATTTTGTCACGGGTGTTTTTAGTAAAAGTCACTGACAGGTCGCCAGCAATAAACAAAAATTCATGGAAGCCCGGGACCTGTCTGTGACTTTTAATAAAAATACCCTGGGGGGTGGGGATGGACTAATGTTCCAGCTCCGGGGACTGCTCCAGCTCTGGTCCTGGGGGGCTTATCTGGTCCTGGTGGCTGCGGCAGCAGCTGCCCCGGGGGGCCCAGGTGCTGAGCTGGCCCTGGCCGCTGCTGCTCTGGAAGCCCCAGTGGCAGCCCCTGCTCCAGCGGCCCCAGGGACTGATTTGGTGGCCTCGCAGTGGCCTCTGCTCTGGCAGCTCCAGGGGCTTTCTCCAACCCCAGGCCTCTACTCTTGTGCTGGCCACTGGTCCAGCCCTGCCATTGCTCCTGGGTGGGGTCTGACAATTGCTTCAGCCCACGGCTGTGTTGGGCTGAAGTCGAAAATGTCACAGAGGGCCATTGAAATCCCGGAATCCGTGACTTTCGTGACAGAATCAGATCGTTACTGATTGTGCTGTGTCAATTACGCAGGCCTCATCTACTCATGTGTCAGCTTCTCACACAAATGTCTCCGCACTTTTCTTCCATGCTGCCACTTATGCATTGAGTTATCTCCCTAAACTGATCCAAAAGGCCTGCTCCTTCAGATGTCTGAAGATCCATCTGTAACAAATAACCAATTAATCATTTAGGGGCAGCCAATTTAGTTTGGGGGGCAGATGGGGATGGCTGGCACTTATTTTACTTATAATAAAATTTTTTTTAAATGTATCAATGTATATAAAATTGTATATATTTGATTGTCTCCCTCTGTCAACAGTCTTCATCTGTCACTTGTCTTCTGGGACTTTAAACTCTTCAGAGGTTGGAGGGGAAGATCTTCATATGTGTTTGTAGAGTGCCCTTCACAGTTGATCTTGATTGGGGTCTCTTGGTGCTAATGTACTAAACATATTAAATAATTAGAATAGCTTGTGTGGTCACGTTTGTACTACAATGTTTGGTACCAATGCCGAACTGTAAATCTATATTTACAGCTCATTGATATCAGCAATCATCCTTCACAATCCTGTCAACTTTGTATTAACTGCTGCAAAAGTTTACTCACCTGTAGGATAACTTAAATCATAGAAGATTAGGATTGGGAGGGACCTCACGAGGTCATCTAGTCCAACCCCTAACTCAAAGCAGAATGAATTTACATCAAGTCCACTTTTCACTTATAAGTCATTGTTCAAAATATCTGTTTCTAAATAGTCACTTGTATGTAAAAGTTGTTAAAGAATAATACTATCAAGAGTTTCTAAAATCCGAGCCACAGTTTCAAGCTCATATCACACAGTAATTAATAATCTTTGCAACTAACATTCCTTTACAGAGCTAGTCACAGTGAAAGCCATATGAAAAATGTTAGAATCTGCAAGTGAAAACATTGGGAAGTGATTTATCTCAGTAGGGAGGGAGCTAATCTTTTTCCAGCTTTTGTCCGGATATTCATGGGTTTTATTCCATAGATAAGACTTTGGCACCAGAAGCAAACTGAAATGAGGAGTCATATGGGTGGAGACAATAATAGTCAGCACTAGCACAGGAGCAAATGTGATCACCAGTTATAAATATCTCACTTGATGAAGTTAAGTGATAGGAATAATTTTATGCGACATTTCAGAAGTATCATTTACAGCTGTTCTATCAGTCTAAAAATTAAAAATACAAGCAAATACAGAATCTCAAATGACTGAAAAAGAACTATGCTATTTAAGTATTTCAAAGGGTGTGGTGTGGGTGGGAGTGGTTGAGAGTGTGCTAGGCATCGCAGGATCCAGAACATTTTGTTACAAAATGAATTTCAAGGGTTGTGTTTTAGCTAGCAAGTGTACTTCTTAAAAGTTGGTCTTTAATCGTTCAGTGTTAACTGTGGGCCAAATTCATCCCTGGTGTAACTCCTTTGGGCCAGATTTCTTCCTGCCATGGAGAAACACACAGGAGGAAAGAAATTAGGTTCTCTTCATGGACTTTACCTCCTGTTGTCCTTTAGAGGAGATGAGTTTTGCTATGTTCTCCCTCAGCTCTCCTGCCATGGGATGGGCAGGGATTTGGGAGCCCAGAAATCACAGATCGCTCAGGGCCTCTTAAGGGCTTACCCTCACCTCCTAATCAGCATGGCTGTTTGCCTTCTCTAGTAGAGGACCACAGCTTTGTTTTCAAATAATTGGAATACATCATTCTCTATATTGGGATGCTAGTAATCAAGTAAAGCCTCAGGGAGGGTTTAACCCTCTTCCTTAGATTGTAAGCTCTTTGGGACAGGGACAGTCTCTCGTTCTGTGCTTGTACAGAGCCTAGCACCATAGGGTCCTTGTCCATGACTGGGGCGCCTAGATACTACGGTAATACACCTAACAAAAACCACCAGGACATGGAAGTAATCCCATTGACTTCAATGGGAACATTTAGTGTTAATAAAACAGGATTTGCCTAGAATGACCATGGCTAAAGAATGAGGAGGGCTGGCTGCTTAATGATCTGAAATTATAATTTTGTCAATAATGCATGTTAAATTCCCTGTGGATGCTGATTTGAAATATAAATCACAAATTACATTGGTTCTGCAAGTGAATGAAACCTACTATGCTGCTTTCTCTCAAATTATTACAGCAGCCTTTAAATAAAGACCTGGTTACAATAATTTATAGCTGTCAAAGTTTGCTCTAAGGTGAGCACATGCTTTTTATGCACTGGTTTCTTGCGTGTATTTGAAGACAAGATTTGGCTCCAGATGACCTTAAAGCCAACTTTCTCCTAAATGTCAAGAGTTTCCTCTTTTTTTCTTGAAATCCATTGTCTAATTACTGACATTTTAGTAAACAGAGAAAGATTGAAACAATGTTTTGATATGCACTTTGCTTGCATAAAAGGGAAATCATTATTGTTTGCCAGCATAAAGGCATCAACATGTCTTTCTGAAACATGCAGTGCGTCACAGCAATGTCTAATGGCTGCAGGGAGTAGGTGCTTTGTCCTTTGAGCTTTTTTTTATGTCTAAGGTTTCATTTTTGAAGAATCAAAATCAAGTTTTTAACTTTTTCACACATTCAGTGATACTGAAATGTTTATAAAAGTGAACTGACCTGGTTATAAAACTACACAGAAATCCTCTTAAGGGACCAGATCCTCACTGGGACCCATTGGGATAGCTCTGACATCAATGAGGCTATGCCAGTTTACAGCAGGTGAGCATCTGACTCCAAATCCAAAATTATTAACAGAACGTTTTTCATCTGTACCCTAGGTTTAGAAATTAGAGGGCTGATCCTTTAAGCACATATTGGGTTTAGTGCTGACTATCATGAGTATTCCTACTGAAGTCCTTGAACCATCAACTCAGGTCTAGTGGCCTAATCCTGTAAACCCTTATTCATGTGATTGGTCCCAATGACTTCCATGGGACTACTCACAGTAGTGAAATTAAGCAGGTGTGTGAGTATTTGTGGGATCGGGCCTTACTCCCACCAAAGTCAAGGGGACTGTTTGCGTGACTAAGGGCCCTATTATGTAACATGTAGGAGTGGGTCTTTGGAAAGCAGACAAAGGAAAAATAAATTCAGCTGTTTTTATTAAAGTATTTGTGCTTTATTTAAGTGTAGCGCTACCGGGCAAAGTGATGACAATGGGAGTATTCGCTCATGGTACAATAGTTATCACTACACCTTGGACTTTGACCAGACTAATCGCATAAGTAAGGATCAGCTGGACCAGGCCCCTAGATCTGAATTCAGGGTTCTGTGTTTCCTCTATTTTAGTTGACTATACACTTAAAATGGTACAGCTGCGCTGCTGTAGCACTCCAGTGTAGATACTACCTATGCAGATGGGAGAGGTTCTCCTGTCGGTGTAGGTAATCCAAGTCCTTGAGAGTTGGTAGCTAGGTCAATGGAATAATTCTTGTGTTGACCTAGCACTGTCTACTCAGGGATTTAGGTCATCTTAACAACACCACTCAGGAGTGTGGATTTTTCACACTCTTGACTGATACAGTTAACCAACCTAATTTTCTAATGTAGACCAAGCCTAACACTGGTAGATTGTAGGGCCAGAAGAGACCATTGTGATCATCTAGTGTGACCTCCTGAATAACACAAGCCATATTATTTCCCCAAAATTATTCCTTTGAAATTAAAAAATGTAAAAAATCAGGGAATAAAGCTTTCTTAGAGATGGCATTGTCTAGATTGTTACAGGGGAAATACAGGACATTGAATTTAGGTCTTGGTAGTCAATAAAAGTGTAAGTTCAGAGCTTTTTCTTAAAAATTTGCAAATCTACATGTTAAGGATTTGGACTTTCAAAACAGGAGGTTTCTTTGGAGCTTAGTTTTAGTTCCCGTGGTGATGAGTATGTAGGATACAGAGTAAAACTGAATGATTGAAAATGGATGTTAATAGAAATCAAAAGGAAACAGGTACTTTAAGTACTTGCTTGCACGGTTTGCTGAAATAGGGCCAGTGATAGTGATGAAACCACAGCTAGAATACTGGACAACTCAATACCAGAAGGGCATTGATAAATTTGGAGGAAATTAAATAAAGGGCAGGAGAAGTTATTAAGGATCAAGAGAAGCTGATTTATGAGGAAAGGTTAATTTAAATAACTAAATGTTGGAGCTGGTTGGAAAATGAAGGAGAAATCACTAGCTGTTCTTGATTCTTCCCATTTCTCCTTCCTCCTCCCATTTTCCGAAGAAACTTCAATTTTTTTCTGACCAAATCTGGTCTGAATTTGCAGACCTTCATGATGCAAAAGCCATCTGTCTGATAAAGAGGGATGAGGATTTGGGGTTTGCATGAAGTATGTTTAGCTGTTACATGTAGACCCTAGCTCTGCAAAGCACTGTATGCACATGCTTAACTTTAAACAAGTATGTAAGTTATTTGCGGAATACACACTTACATGCTTTGCTGAATTGGGGCCTTCCTGGTTGGTGTGTTATGTTATGATTCACGGTGCTATTCATATGTGGATATGAATTTAATTGTGCTTAGGATGCCTCGTGCTCACATATAGGTTTCTTATATTAAATCCAAATAAATAAAATAAATGAACCCTGACTGATATATGATACTGCAGGTTGTAAGAACTAAGGAACCAGAACTGTATATTAATCCAAGTCAGGGGGATATAAGTAATATGATGAAATTCAACTAAGAGAAATATCAGCTGAATTGATGAATTTCCTGAGTTATATTCACAATAGGAAAGTCTCCCAAGGGATGCAGTGGAATCCCCATAATGTCATTTGAAAGCTCTCCGGAATGTTAATGAACAGTCATGCAGTGGCTGGGAGAGATGCAAGATTAATGAATATACCTTGTGCATTTTTAACTTCTGTGATTTAGGTAACCAAAATTTTCATGTATCCCTTCTTCCATCATATTTTTATGCTATTTTTATGCTCTTTCTTTTTTAAAATTTCATCCTTGTTTTTAACAGATTGTTCTTGCAAACCAGCATGCAAATGACCCTCAAGAACATCTGTTCATAGAGTATTGAACAACAGTCTGTTTTAAATACACCTGAGATAGTTTCTTGACCCTATAAACCTACTGCTATTAAACAGCACTTTTTCATCTAGTTTTCTTGCCTTTGCTGCTATTAGAAGTTGCGGTTATAGTGTCCTTAATTCACATCTTGGTAAGGGTTTTATACCTGTTGCAAAACTATATGGCTTCCATTCATCATATTAATAGAAAAGGTCAGTCATACAGCCAGGGAACCATGACTCTTTCCATTTTTTTACCATATTGAGTTAAGTCATGTGCTAAAATACCAGTTGGTAATTGTTTTCATCTGCATCCCTTGTTTCTCTGTTCTCATTGTATCTATATCATATTCTTGCTATGGTTTTATCACGTGCCCCATAACTGTATTGCTGTTATTGCAAACCAATTTGTCGAGACTAGTTACTATACTAACATGTGCACATTGGTCATCATCTTTAAATTTAAGCTTTTTGCTGTGACAAAAACATGAAACCTTGTAATTTAAAATTTTCAACACTCTTACAAATACTAAATAAATAATTCTAAAGCAATAATTATTTTCCAGTACTGAAACTGGGCCATGCAATACTTTCTTTTTTCCTTTCCCCACCCCAGAAAATGTTTTTGAAAGGAGAAAAATGTTAAGAAAGCATCTGGAAACCATGGAGAGGGAATCCTAATGCAGATTGTCTGCTGCAGTTCAAAATGGGAAGAGTGCATTTAAGTTCAAAAGAACTCAAGGTTATATCTTTTGTTTAAAAAATTGTACAGTGAATACAATATATTCCTATATCATGATAAATAGATGTCTGACATAGCACAATACATAAAAAGAGCAGATCTAACTTTCAAAAGCAAAAATATGCCTAAAATAGCACTAATCCACTAATCCAGTCTAATTGCTTAGAGACAGTTTGCGTGACCAGATTATAGCAGTGTGTCATTTTTTTTTTTTTAGATCAGTCTCTTCTAAGCAAACAGTCATCCTTCAGCATCTAAGTATTTCCCTGTGGCAGTCTGCTAAGAAAAACATGAGGGGAGATCTATTCTACATCATTCTTTCCGCTAGCTGCTTCCAATGATTTATTTGAAGTCTCGAGAACTGCTTATCTATTGAGATAGAGAAGTACAACCCTAGTGCCTACCTGTTTACTCTATGCAGTAGCTCTATTGTTCTGTCATGATTCTTGAATGATTGTTGTAGGTTGACCTTGGCTGGTAAACTTATCTGTGATGATTTTACAAAGACGTTTATTTCAGTTGTGGTGAAAGAACTTTTTGCAACTCCCCTCCCCCCACTTAAATCAGAGACAAAGCCACAAGGGTTATGATTCTGAGGCAAGGCTGGTCTGGAGGGCATCCTGCAATTCCACACTATTTTTACCTTTTCTAAGGGTCCCGTGCCCACCTCAGTGTCTCCACAGACAAAGGTGGCTGCATCTACAGAAGGGGGAAGTTGGACCTCTACTGCATGTTCTTCCCTTCCCCCACTCCCAGAGGAGGTGGAGAGAGTGGTCCACAATGTTCTGGGTTCTGTATCTTCCAATGAAAGTCTGAAACTGTATTAACTAGCACTGATTTCCTCTCTAATGGCAGCAGTGGTGAGACGAAAGGACGATCTCATGGATAGGATACTTGACTGGGATACTAGAAATGTAGCTGAGTGAGGACTAGAATCCACAGACTTCCCATGTGACCTTTGGTGAATCACTTAAGCTACTGTCTGTGAAATGGTGATACTGCCCTACCTCATTCTACTGTTATAGGGGAAAAACTCCATTCAGGTTTGTGAGGTGCTCAGATATTGTGGTGGTGTGGGCCCATGTAAATACCTAGATAAACTAGAATAGGACCTGATGGAAGTACAGCTCCAGCAAGAGCGTACTTACAGGTGCCAGCAGTTGGTGGAATGGCAGAGGCCTCTGCACAAAGCCCTTGAATTCTGCATGACCATCAAAACACTTGGTCAATTAGGGAATAAAGAAGTGGACACTTCAGCTACTTCTACATTGTATGTGGTGTGAGTAGAAATGAAAGAATTTGAAAGGAAATTCTATGAGTAGAAGCTTACATTTTCCTCTCCATGGATTATTCTTTAACAAGGGAGAATGGATCTCTTTATTGTTATCATGCCCTCCCATGAATCTATTTTAAACAGATGCATGTACGGTGGTGTTCTGCTGAATGATGGGGGAATGGCCTAAGGCAGTTGCCAATGACATCAGTTGCACATTTCCCTTGCCTTCTCTGGAACCATTTTGTCAGAGGGCCCTGATGACCATGGATTTACATAGCAGGGACATAGTAACTGAGATAAAAATCGGTTTCTGAAAGGGACATTATCCACTTTAAGAAAACGTCTGTGTACATTTTAACAGAAATAGCTAAAATAACCATATGTGAAAGAGCTTAGAGAGAAAGGTTACTTTATTTGATCGCACTTCGTGTGTAGTCAGTGGCCCTGTTTCCTTCTACATAGTTGGCTATTGAGACTGATTCAATATCTCCTATTGTTTGTTGGTGCCTTTCATTAGGAAAATATGACCCCAATTCTGCAAAACACATGGCCTAATTTTACTATTATGAGTAACCCCATTAAGTTCAATGAGGCTACTCACAGAAGTAAATATAAACATGTGCAAAAGCATGTGTGATCTATGACTGTACAAACAAAAAAAATGGCAGGGGTAGCAGCTGAAGATAGATAGCTCTTTACAAAATTGATACATTTAAAGTTGTCTTTCTGTCTCATATCTCCTGTCTAATATAGAAATAACATCCCAAAACAGGGTTATGTTGGGATTTTCAGAAGTCCTGAACATTGGCCTAACTCTGACTTTAATGAGAGCAGAGTTAGCCCAACATGGAGTACTTTGAGAATTGCATCCCTACAGTTTTGAAGTACTGTATGCCTTAAATGCTCAATATTTTTATTTTGTTTTCAGTGGATCAGAAATTGCACCAGTTAAATTTTTAAGTCAATTTTTAAATCAGTGTAGTTAAACTGGTGCATACGCCCTGGGTGGACACATATAAATCGATTTAAACATGAATTATAGTGACTTAGCTTAATTTAGACCAAATTAAGTTAAATCGATTTAAACCAGATTTAAATCCATTTAAGCACCCTGGTTTAATTAAATTTAAAAACAGGCCTTTGGTTAATCCAGAATAAATCTGTGTGTTGATAGTTCAGTATTCACCTATGCATCTTACAGGTTTCAATATATTTCTCCCAGGTTTAAGGCACATATTAAAATGCCGTGGGATCCAAAACAGAAAATTACGTCCTTTATTACATCTCATTTTAGCTTGAAAATCTGAGTCCTCTTGCCTGATGTGGGTTTAAAATTTGCAAAATCTAGTGGAGGGACAATAAAATGAAAAATTAACTAGTATGGGTTTGTGTTTAGTTTTAAAAAGCAGAGGGAAATAATTATTATTCAATTTTCCTGTGCACTGAAGATAAGTGAAAGGAAGTAGGACTGTTTTTTTTAAAAAATACAGCTGTATCTCGATGGAGAATGGAGCATCTGGCTGTACCTCTTCACCAGATTCAGCTCCATTCCCCATGCGCTTTACACCAATTGTGAGCTAGACGTTTGAGACAGCCTCTGCTGAATGCAAAACCAGTGTCGTCCTCGTAAGTAATTTAAGGCAAAAAGTGATATTGCATCTGAATAAGGTTTCCAAGCTTATTCTGAGCCATGTTCATGTTACTTTAAAGGCAATATGACATGAATCTGCAGTTGTCTTTGGCTGGAGAGCAGAATTGAATATATGGGGCAAAAATAAAGATGTCATGTTTTAAACTTATTTAACCTTAAAAAAAGGCCCCTTTTTTAGGATAAGTGTAAGATTTCATCAGTATGTTGTTGTGCAGAAGTAACTCAAAAGATTCAGGAAGAATAGTATTTTTGTGAACTTTGTGGGGCGGAAGTTTGAAAATACATCAATGTTATAGTAGCAATAAAATAAAAGCATCATAAAAATGTGTAAATAGAAATATCGTCACACCACTGAGCTTTTCTTGGCATTCAGGGGTATGACACTTATTGATTCTAAAATATCTTCTTTATTGGCCTCATGTTGCTTCCTTTATCGGAGAATGATCTTTTAACTCTAAGGTTTTCCATATTATCAGTTAAATGAATGAAGGGCTATAATGAGAAAGCTGCCTCAAGTTTTAAGTATAACTGCATTTTCCTATTCAAAATTATCTAATTGATCAATTACAAGAAATATATCAGGTATCCATTCCTATTGCTTTAAAAGCTTTTTAAAATGGTACCTTATTTTTACTTAATCACTGGGCCTAATGTTGCTCTCCTTTCTTAGTCTGATCCAATGCCCACTAAAGGCAATATCTTCACCTCGCCCATTCTATGAATGTTTTCTTTACTTGTAAATATTTTTTATTACTTTTAAGTAATTAAGCTTTTACTAATTGATTTTGAAAAATGAATGCAATTCATTTCAATAGTTTTTTACTAAACAGAAGTAAATAGCAATAAATCACTTTATTTTTGTATTTTTAATTTAAAATTGAGAAGCTTTTTTTTGTGAACAATTTTCTAATTAATGTGACTGTATGAAACTTTGCATTGAGAAGAGGACACCTGAATGCTTTTTTTAGATAAGGTAAAGGAGCGATTATCAGAAATATAATGTACCTTTGAAATCTAATATTGTTAGATTGGAAGATACCAGTATTATATTTTTTTGTTCTCAACCAATTGTCCTTGATCCTTTATCTGACAAGTGCCACATTTTACTACTATCCTGAATTGAGAAACTGGCAGGATGTCAGAAATATCAGCACAGAAATACAGTCTGGGTAAATTTAATAGAAAAAAAATGTAGTCTTTGAATTTCTTTCTTACTAACCTGTTCAGTTTAAAATCTCATACAACTATATAACCAAGCCACTGTTAACACATGCATTACAATCACCCAGGTATGGGTCAGTCTGGAATACAAAACCCTGCCTCCCCCTCCAAAATCACAACAAAATGAAAGAGGTAGGGGATAAAAATAAATAGTTCTCACAATAGGCAGTACACAGATTGGGTGAGTTACTAATTAATCCAAAGGGCATACAAATAATGGAAGAAACTGTGCGTATGTGCGCACCTATACATACATATACATGTGTATAAAATGTATACGTATATGTGGATACTTCAGTGCTATAGAGCCAGAGGTAGGAAGGAAGTTCATTGGAGGCTCTAGTTTAAACCCAGAACACCCTTTTAAAGTGGGGTTTTGTTGCAGGAGCTCTGGTTTAACTTAGGTGATGCTCATTTGGTAAAAGTCTCCAGCTGCATTATTTATATGCAGTTTTACAAGCAGATTTGCATTTTTTTTAGTTGACTTTGGGGGTAGTTCTTATATTTCCCTAGAGCTTCTTGCTCTGACTTTTAGTTAGCACAATGCCTTGTCTCTTTCCCCACTGGTGGCCCAGCTGCCTCTATTTAGCTCCCTGGTCATAGTGTTTTTGTGAGCTGCCTCTGAACATTGGCAGGGAAATAACACCAACCCCCCAGCTACTGTCTGGCTTCGGATACAACTGAGGCAGGATGCAGCAGGGTTTAGGGGTGTCCTCCAGGAGGCCCCAAAAGACCCATATACCCAATCATAGTCACTTGTCATTCAAAGTCTGAAACATTTTTACAAATGTTAATTATGCCGAATAATTATGCCTTTGAAATAAGGAGACAGGCAAGCATCAGTATCCCCATTTACAGATAGATAAACTGAGGCACACAGAGGATAAGTGACTTGCCCAAGGTCGCAAAGTAAGTTGCTTACAAGCTAGGCATAGAACTCATGACCTACTTTTGTAGTCTCCTGCTGTAAGGGGAGAAGGACTTGTAGGCAAGATGATTAAAAGATTTATGAGACACAAAGAAGTGTAATAAGGATCAAATATTGCATCACGATTGTAATAAAACATTAAATTATGACTTAAATGTGAGTAAATTTCAGTGGAAAACTATGATCTTGATAGCAAATACCATATCAATAGGGAAAAAATAGTTCCATAATGAACTGTCACCCTCAGTTGAAATGATGTAGGTGGTCTAATACCACAGTTCTTATGAGTCAGCTTCTTGGACTAAGGTTAATACAGGCACCTACAGTATTATTTAGGTGAAGCAACTGACTGAGAATCATAAAGAGAAAAGTTCAGCAGAAGATAAAAGTAACCTATTTAGTTAATTTGATTGTGTGTTAAAGAATGTAAGACCCACATACATCGTAGGATAACAAAACTAGAGTTTGGTGAATGGTTCATATGGAAAGATGGGACTTTCCACCCAGCCACGTTTGTGTCTATTGTATTAACGTTAGGAGTTTGGGTCAGGAGACACTTTTTAGTCATGAAGATTGTATCACTGTATTGGATAATCTAATTGCAATGCAGACAAAGACAAATGTTTCCCTGGCCAGGAAAGCCCTCTGTTTCAGGAGCCCTTGACCAGAAAGTGGAGTGGAGAAGGCCAACTCTTTCCCTGCAACTCACTTATTTTATCAAAAAAATAAAGTATGTTAAGGGAGGAGCAAGGAGTTGTGCATTATATTGGCTTGCACAATCCCCACCTTGATAACTTTGCATGTAACGTTGTCTATCTGTTTTCTATCATGGAAGCTCTTTGAGGCAGAGGCTGTGCATTCTTTTGTGTTCGGTAGGTGCTGCACACATTAGGAGCGCTTTTGAAAACAAACAAATAATAAATCCCCCCTTGCATCGTAGGAGCCCATATCAAGCTTCATCTGACCCCAAAAGTCCTGTGTTCTAAGATCCTGTCCTTGAGTAGAGTGGAGAGGGCCAATTACTTCCCTGTGGCTGGTTAGGGAAAAGGCTGTGACTGAGGGCCCATTTCAAGAATATGGGGAGGAGGAAAGGACTGGCAGTTTTTATACATCTTAAATTTGAAACGAACCCTGTTCCTTGGGGTGAAATCCTGGCCCTATTGTAGTCCGAGTCCTCATCTACACCTAAAACTTAGTGTTAAACAAGCTACACCCCTCAGGACTATGAAAAATGTCAGGCCCTGAGCACTGTAGTTAGGTCAAACTAACTCCTGGTGTAGATGCGGCTCGATCAATGGAAGGATTCTTCTGTCAATCTAGTACTGCTTCTTGAGGAGGTGGCAGAGCTGCAGTATCATAGCTGTGCCGCTGCAGTGGCTCTAGTGTGAACATGACCAAAGGGAGCTCCCACTGACTTTACAGGATTTTACTCTAAGAGCCTGTTGTGGGAGTTCAGACTGAAATTCAGATTTGGATTCACGTTCACCAGATTCCGTGGGCAAAAAGCAGAACACAGTCAAAACAGGAGCTTTCAAAGCTGGTTACATGGAGTCCTTCTAACCATCTCTTTTTTTGTTTGTTTTTTCCTCTCCAGTGCATTTTTTTCTTTTTTCTCACTTCTGGATCCCCAGTTGTTGGTTATCAAATTTTCTCTTGCAGAATTTCATGAACAAATGTCTGTAGGGATTAACTTGATAAAAAGCTAAGGGAGATCAGACATTGAAATGCTATGCTAACTTAATGTCTCAATCTTATCAGCAGTAGCATATTAATAATGGCACATTTTTTGGAAGGCTTTACTGGAAAGGATGTAAACAGGCTGGGCATATTCAGAGAAACTTAACCAAGGCCCCTGCCGCTAATGTGATAATTTCCTTTTCAACTTGATAACAATTTCCTAGTTCCATACCTTACTGAACAGTCAAATTAAATAAAATTAGAAATGTAAGAGATTGAAGGGACTTGGAAATGTAAGGCACGCTATCAGCATTTGCCTGGGTCATGAGGCCAATCGTAAAAACTTAACTGCTATAGCAACTGCCTATTTTAAAGAAGTAACTCATATCTGAGAGATAAAAATATTCAAGTGTTAACTGTTGCCCCAGATGCTCAAACTTAAACAAAGAGTGTCATTCAAGGGACATTGGATTGCCAGTCAGGGAAAACCACGTCACATATACCTCTGACCCCACTGTGACTTGTGATAATGCCTTGAAAAGGGTTGCTTATGTTTCTCAACCTGGGATGCTAGTTATCAGTTTAAAAAAAAAAAAAAAAAAAAAAGGAAATGTCAGTGAAAACGATGGAATAATTGATCACATATTTTTTTCTTACTTGGACATCAATTTCCAGACTATGACGCTGAGAATTACCGAGGACCTATAAGGCGGATTGGGGCGACAGGCCATATATAAGTACTTTTAATGTGTCATCAAGATTTACAAGGTCTTTTTTCATTACTGACATGACACATTCTGTAAACAAGGAGGAATAAAGAATCAACATTGTACAATTTCAAAAATTACCTTGACACCACACTTTTCTGGGCTCTGGGTCTGATCCAAGGACCACTGAAGTTGATTGGAGACTTTCCATTGACTTTCAGTAAGCTTTGGTTCTGGGTCCAGGATATATCTGAAATTTGAGGATATCAGTGAAACAGCAGAATAGTGTCAGTAAATGTGGTGGATTGTTTTTCTTTTTAGACTCTGTTTCTTGTTCTTGACACTGCTGCTCTTGAAACGGAGAGGGGAGGTGGGTCAACCTCAATCCTAAACATCCCTGAGGCGCTGGGAGAGAATGAAATGTTGCCTCATTGCTCCTGCTTCTGCAGAATGAAAATGAAGTTGAAAGTTGGTCCCCTGGAGGTGCCTGATTCTAACAAACCACTGTCTTCTCTTCAGCTGGCAGTTCTTAAAATAAATGCTGCCACTATCCCCTGGGAAGTTGGGGCTTGATCCAATGTCCCACTGGAGTCAATAGAAAGACTCCCCTTGATGTAAGTGGGCATTGGATTAGTCTGTTATGTTTTCTGTCCAGTAGCTATGGGGGAGCCCAAGTGTCATCTGACCTTTCTCTTCTCTTCCAAATGAAGGACCAGAGCTTTACAGCAATATGATGGTAGTCACTCTGATATGAAACATCAGATACCAATAAACACAGAATGCTCCCATTAGAAATATGGAGCAGCAATATTTTACATCTTTACCGTTTGTTTCCTCACTTTGAAAACATGATTTAACATTTTTTATTACCAAATGTTCCTAAATTGCTTGCCAAACCATTGCTTTAACATTCCATGGCACTTAATTTGTTTCTATCCTCCTGTGTATTTGCGGTCCCTTCAGTTTTGGTCAGTTAATTTGATCATGGTTACATTTACTTCATAGAAACACCTGAATAAGAAAAGGACTCATTAGCAGACTTCACTTTGTGTACAACAATCCAAACAAGTTCCACTTCATAACTGCTGCTTGTGCAAATGAAACTTTTTGGCAGGGGCACACCCTTTCTTGTTTTCTGAATGTGCATTCTTCTAGTGCTCCATGGACTGCTGGGCTAGAGTCAAAGATGCCGAAGAAAGGCACTGTGCAAGGTTCATATGCAAAACTGTTTCTCCTTTACTTTCCCGTTACTTCAGGGCTTACTGATCAGATATCACTAAGTGTGCCATATACTCTAATGTCCTTGTGGTGCAAGTAGTCAGCTAATGTACTAGACATTTAAAGACACCTGCAAAGTAATTTAGCTTGCAACTTAGACTAGAGTTAGTGTCCTCTATTGTCTTCCCATATTTGATTTACCCTGTGGCAGATTGCCACAGACCCCCTGCCTTTCTGGGTCCTCTGGGTGGTCTCACCCCTTCCGAAATAACAGGACTCGCAGACTGCACCCAGTGCAGTCACCTGTACTCATTTATTTACAGTGTACAAATGCAAACCCCATTCCCAAACCAAGCCCACTTGGCTACAAGGCTTTGGGCTGCTCACCCTTCCTTGGCTAGGAGGCAAACTGAGTAGCAAGGTTCCTGCCCTCCTCCCTGTCTATCCCTCTCTTAGGTTTCTCTCTAGCTGGCTTATATAGTGCCCCCCGCCTAGCTAGGGGGACTGCTGTTCCCACTTGCCTCATTAGGCACAGCTCTGGCATGCTCTAATGAGCACCTTCCACTGTGGGGCTTTCCTCTCTGCTGTCTGGGGCCCTGTTGGCCCACTTTACCCCAGCCCAGGCAGCTGGGTTGGGGGTGGCAGAGGCACTGAGTGGCTTGTCACCCTCTACTCTGCCATATACCCATTGTTGAAATGATTATCTACCTCCCTCCTGGAGCCTAGATGTGTTTTCATGTTTTCTTCTTAGTCCATATGTTGAATCTAAAACTTGAATCACGTCTAAAAATATAACAGAAAAATAGAAAACGAATGCCTTGTGATTACTTTACATTTATTTACAAACCTGCCAGTAACTGGAGGTCCAGTTCTTGGCAAATCTGGTTTGAGTTTCCATCCATGCTCTGCTTTACACTTTCCTCAAGATGGAGGGGATGCAGATGGCTTTCTCCACAGCAGTAAATCAGAAAGGAGAACCCATCTGTCAGTTGGAGATGAGCTATGTGAAACCATGGAAAATGGTGCATTCATGTGGGTCTGACTCAAAACAGTGCCTCTATGAGAGTTTTGTTTTGAAGCTTTTGGGTTCATTGGATCTTTAAACTTAGTGGACATCAAAACTTAAAATAAATCTTGTTAAAGCCATCTGCAAGCCAATGTAGCTGAGGTTGGCACAGTTCTGCTACGTAGTACAATCTACATCACAAATTGGGACTGATTTTCCAGGCAAGAATCCTCAGCATTCTGCTGGCCGTACACAGTCCAAAGGCTATTGATACTAAAGAGTTTGGGGGAGGCCCATTTGTCTATGGAGAAAGGTCGGACTGCTGTGGATGGCCAAAAACACCACTAAATATCTCCTATGAGGAAGTTGCAGGGCAGGTGGTGACAGGAAGGTTTAGATGAATGTATAAAATGGACATGAAATGACTCCCTTCCTCCAAAGTCCATATATAATTAGACAAAATAAGAAATGATGCTTTAGCTAATCTTCTGATAAATAGACCAGCAGGATACATGTACATCAGACTTTCACACTCCTGCTTGGAGATTAAAAATATGTTGCACACAAAACACTGCACTAAAAGAACATTATTAAGGTTGCAAAGTTCAGCACTCAAAAGTTAGGAAATGCCATAATTAAGGTTGCTGGTGCAATCTTAATTCAGGCCCCTTGTGCACATGCATTATGATACTGTCTTTAATTACAAGATCACAGACTATTTTTCCCCAGGACCTCTGCCTCATTACCCCAAGTGTGACCCCATTTGCACGGTCTCTTCCCTACTGCTGGCTTCTCTTCCCATTCCTCTCATTTAACCAATCCCAGTCTCCATTCTTAGGCTTCTCATCCTAATTTCCCAAATCCTGATCTTCCCCATCCCTATCCCATTCCCAGTCTCCTTGCCCAGCAATTTTCAGTTCCTGTTTGTCCTCCCCATCTCCTTGTTTTTGGTCTCCTGGCACAGCAAGTTCCAGTTCCACCCTTCTCAGCTCCTCATCTACTCTGTCTCTGTCCCTCACCCTGGCCTCTGGTTGCCCTTTCTGTCCCCATTCTGTGTCTTCACTGGCTCCCAGTCCCAATCGCAGTGTATCCACCCCTCTGGCTCCTTGTCTTACTCTCTTTACCCAGCCAGTCCCAGTTCTTTCCCCACACCCTGGCTCCCAATAGAACCATAGAAATGTAGGGCTGGAAAGGACTTCAAAAAGTCATCAGGTCCAGCCACTCATGTTGAGGCAGAACTAAGTAAACCTGGACCATCCTTCACGGGTGTTTGTCTAACCTCTTCTTAAAAACCTACAATGATGGGGATTCCACACACTCTCCTTTGGAAGCCTATTCTAGAGCTTAACTACCCTTATAATTAGAAGGTTTTTCCTAATACCTAACCTAAATCTCCCTTGCTGCAGACTAAGCCCATTACTACTTCTCCTATCTCCAGTGGACCTGGAGAACAATTGATCACCATCCTCCTTATAACATCCCTTAATATATTTGAAGACTGTTATCTGTGCTCCCCCTTTCCTGTCTGTCTTCTTTTCCCAAGATTAAACATGCCCAGTTTTTTAACCTTTCCTTATAGGTCAGGTTTTCTAAACCTTTTATCATTTTTGTTGCTCTTCTCTGGACTCTCTCCAATTTTGTCCACATCTTTCTTAAAGTGTGGTGCCCAGAACTGGACATGAGTTATCCAGCTGAGGTCTCATCAGTACCAAGTAGAGCAGGACAATTACCTCCCGGGTCTTACATAGGACACTCCTGTTAATACACCCCAGAATTATATTAGCCTGTTTTGCAACTGTGTCACGCTGTTGACTCATATTCAGTTTGTAATCCACTACAATCTCCAGATCCTTTTCAGCAATACAACTGCCCAGCCAATTATTTCTCTTTTTCATAGAATCATAAGACTGGAAGGGACCTTGAGAGGCCATCTAGTCCTGGCCTTTTTGTAGTTGTGCTTCTGGCTTTTCCTTCCTATGCATAGTACTTTGCACTAGTATTTTATATTGAATTTCATTTTGTTGGTTTCAAACCAATTTTCCAATGTGTTAAGGTCATTTTGAATTCTAATCCTGTCCTTCAAAGTGCTTGCAACCCCTCCCAATTTGGTGTCATTTGCAAATATTACAAGCATACTTTCCACTCCATTATCCAAGTTATTAATGAAACTATTGAATAGTTTCTAACCCTTTTGGGACCCCACTAGATGCACCCCCCCAGTTTCACAGCAAACCATTGATAGCTATTCTTTGAATACAGTTTTGTACCCACCTTCATAGTAATATCATCTAGACCACATTTCCCTAGTTTGCTTATGAGAGTGTCATGTGGGACTGTGTCAAGATCCTTACTAAAATCAAGGTATATCAGAACTGTGTCCTCTCCCTGCTCCCTCCTTCCCCCATTCCCACTGTTTCTCAATCCCAGTATCCTTGCCCAGTCTGTCCCAGTCTCCCCTTTCATCCGATCTCAGACTTCTCCTCAATCCAACTGAGTGGATTCCAGTCCCATTTCTCTCCTCAGCGCCTGGTCCCAGTCTCCTTGCCCAGCCGGTTAAAGTTTCTCCCCTGGCTCCCAGTCCCAAGCTCCTTGTACAGCCAGTCAGAGTTTCCCTCCTGGCTCTCAGCCACAGCCTCTGCCCCACAACTCTGCCTTTTCTCCCTTGCCAGCCTTCCATCCCAGTTTCCACTTCCCCAGGCTCCTTGTCCTAATCCATTCCTCCTGCCCCCCTTGCAGATCTGTTTTTTATCTCCTCTGCATTCTAACAGCTTGCTTCTCCACACTGCCTGGGCCCCACCGGGATTCGCTGAGAGCACTGGAGTGACAAGCTCCTGTTTTCTCATTTCAGGAACTGCCCAGAACGGCAATAGCAGGGAAAGGCCTGGTCAGCCCCAGGTTGGAACATACTCAGTGGGTATGAAATCATCAGGGAATGTAGCTGCTAAACTCACAAGTGAGTCTCTACTGATCATTTGTGAACTGCAATTTTTTCCAATGGCTAATTTGGGCATATTGTCATAAGAGTTGATACTAAAGCCTCCCCCTAGCCAAATTTAAAGTCCCTGCTCCAAAGAACGGCTGCATTAGAGCCTCTCAAATGAAATGTCACCAGAATTCAGGTAAAGCAATATATTTTTACTTAAGCCTTGTTCTGGGAAATGGCTGAGCCATTTTGGCTGAAATTTTCTGCAAAATTCAGCCTGAGGCATGGGCATTTTTGGCTTAGATTTAAAGTTTGACAATTATACAGAGTCTTGTGAAGAGAAGTGTTGGGCAACGTTAATAAGTGGTGCTATTTTTATGGAGTCTTAAAAAATATAGCTTTACGTATTAGCCAAACCACTGTGTAACCCTCTATAAGTATACTTTGTACACTCAAGCAACCACATGTCTGTCTGTCTATTTATCTAAGCTATCTGTCCCTCATCATGGCAGCAGTTGGGCACCCTGTCCCAGTTCCTCCTTCCACGTGTTTAGAGTTTCCTGTGTTTGTTATTTATCTTTTCCTGTTGTCCTAATCTAACCTTAGATTGTAAACATTTAGGGTCTGTGGTGCTTTATCAATGCTAAATAATAGTGATGCCTGTATCTACCAAGAACCCCAAAAAACTGTAACCTACAAAAGTGCAGGAATTTTTAAACACTAAAGGCAAAATTGTAGCAGCCTAAAACTGATCTCTTTTGGCCAGACCATGGCTCCTTTGAAAAAGTTTGGGACCAATATGGATGTGGTACTCTCCCTATCAAACATGAAAGCATCTGGAGATAAGCATGAGGACAATGTAATGTAGAAGTAGGCATGACAGCTACCTAGCAAATGGTAATACCACCTCTAGCTAAACATTTCAATCACTACAACCTTATCTAACGTTTCTGGGACTAATTTTGTATTTCTACATTCTTTTACAAATATTGAACAAAAACAGGATCCATTTTTCAAATATAAAGGACCAAATTCTGCTCACTTTACCTGAATGAGTAGTCCCAGGGATGTAATTGGAGCTGCTCAGCTGAGCAGAGTGAGAAAGATTTGTGTGAGAATTGATTCCTGTAGGACAGTGATGGTTTTTCATAACTTATTAGCCTTGAGTCTGATTCTATACAGTTTAGAAGGATTGGACATTCATAAGTCCATGGGGCCGGATGCAATGCACCCGAGGGTGCTGAGGGAGTTGGCTGAGGTGATTTCAGAGCCATTGGCTATTATCTTTGAAAGCTCGTGGCAACAGGGGGAGGTCCCTGACGACTGGAAAAAAGCTAATATAGTGCCCATCTTCAAAAAAGGGAGGAAAGAGGATCCGGGGAACTACAGACCGGTCAGCCTCACCTCAATCCCTGGAAAGATCATGGAGCAGGTCCTTAAGGAATCCATTTTAAGGCACTTGGAAGAGAGGAAGGTGATCAGGAACAGTCAACACGGATTCACCAAGGGAAAGTCATGCCTGACCAACCTGATTGCTTTCTATGATGAGGTGACTGGTTCTGTGGATGTGGGGAAGGCGGTGGATGTGATATACCTTGACTTTAGCAAAGCTTTTGATACGGTTTCTCACAGTATTCTTATCAGCAAGTTAAAGAAGTATGGGTTGGATGAATGGACTATAAAATGGATAGTGAACTGGCTAGAGCATAGGGCTCAACGAGTAGTGATCAATGGCTCCATGTCTAGCTGGCAACCGGTCACAAGCGGAGTTCCCCAGGGGTCGGTCCTGGGGCCGGTTTTGTTCAACATCTTTATTAATGATCTGGAGGATGGGGTAGATTGCACCCTCAGCAAGTTTGCGGACGACACTAAGCTGGGGGGAGTGGTAGATACCCTGCAAGGTAGGGATAGGATACAGAGTGACCTAAACAAACTGGAGGATTGGGCCAAAAGAAATCTAATGAGGTTCAACAAAGAAAAGTGCAGAGTCCTCCACTTAGGAAGAAAGAATCCCATGCACAGCTATAGACTGGGGACCGACGAGGTGGGCAGCAGCTCTGCAGAAAAGGACCTGGGGGTAACAGTGGATAAAAAGCTGGATATGAGTCAGCAGTGTGCCCTGGTTGTCAAGAAGGCCAATGGCATATTGGGCTGCATTAGGAGGGGCATTGCCAGCAGGTCACGGGAAGTGATTATTCCCCTCTATTCGGCATTGGTGAGGCCGCATTTAGAATATTGTGTCCAGTTTTGGGCCCCCCAATACAAAAAGGATGTGGACAAGTTGGAGAGAGTCCAGCGGAGGGCAACAAAAATGATTAGGGGGCTGGAGCACAGGACTTATGAGGAGAGGCTGAGGGAACTGGGCTTGTTTAGTCTGCAAAAGAGAAGAGTGAGGGGGGATTTGATAGCGGCCTTTAACTACCTGAAAGGGGGTTCTAGGAAGGATGGGGCTAGGCTGTTCTCGGTGGTGGCAGATGACAGAACAAGGAGCAACGGTCTCAAGTTGCAGGGAGGGAGGTCTAGGTTGGACATTAGGAAAAAGTTTTTTACTAGGAGGGTGGTGAAGCACTGGAATGGGTTACCTAGGGAGGTGGTGGAATCTCCATCCTTAGAGGTTTTTAAGCTGCGGCTTGACAAAGCCCTGGTTGGGATGATATAGCAGAGATTAGTCCTGCTTTGAGCAGGGGGTTGGACTAGATGACCTCCTGAGGTCCCTTCCAACTCTAATATTCTATGATTCTATGATTCTATGATTCTAATCAAGAACAGGTCTCATTGATGGGAGCCTTTCTTTAGCCTCCCACGAGGCTAGAGAAACATTGGGCTGGAACCTGCATCTGTTTTGCTTTTAAAAAAAAGGGAAAAAATACATGTAGTAGTTATCGTACAAGGGAGAAAAGTAATGAATCCTTTAACTTGCAGCTGTCTTGTAAGTTTTGTGAGTCTTATACAGTCCTGCCGAGTGACGGTACATCCACAGTGTCAATCAATGACACTTGTTTATCTTCACCAGAGGCACAGGAGTGTAAGCTGTTAAGTCTCAAATTCTAGTCATGCGCAGATGCAGCTCGGTGGCTGAAGTGATCATCATCAAAAGTGGATTATTCAATGGAAGACTAGATTTTAGGTCAGATACTTAAAAGGAAGTCAACTCTATCAAAACTTCAAGTCTATCTTTCAATTCAGAGCCTGAGCAGATTATTCACTATTTACAAATGCTCACATGTGGACTATATATTGATAAATATATTTAATTAACCAGTAACTAGTATAAACTACTGAGGAAAAGAGCCAAGTATAAATAACAGAATGTGGCCTGGAAGGTAAGCAGTATAATTACACTAGTTGACATCTATTTGAGACTTAAATGATTATTTTAGTAAATTGTTTAAGTTAAGAAACCAGTATTTATAGCAAAAAGTGTGCAATATAACTATATCATTTTTGTGCACATATATAGTATAAGGTGGGATAAGCAAGTCTGAAGCAGTATTTAATACTAGTGTAAACACTGAATTTACAGCATAGGAAATGCCATTCTGAAAAAATCAATGTGATATATAATAGTACTATCTTCTGAGCAGCCTTTCTTGTAGCTACCCTACCGTGCTAGTATGGAAAGCTTGCTGTAGTCCCGATTAAGTAAGGAAGCTTCAAATCAGATTATACCTTTGGTAGTAATTAGATGGAACAGCTACCATCTGGGGACAGAGTAGTTCCTTTAAAAAAAAAAGCATTCCATGGAATAGTTAAGCCATAGTGCTACATAATCCTTCTGTGGCTGCAGAAACAAAATATAATTATAATGCTTGTTTCAATGTCCATTCTGGAACAGTAGAACTCTTCATGGATGTCAGTCTGTACTAGTCTGGAAAGTGTTTATGAAGGAAGAATGCTGTGGGGAGGAAAACGATAGAATTATTTATGGTACAACGACTAAATGATAAGTATCCAAATAATAAATAGTCAGTCCAGTTGTTCTTTAGCACAAACAGAAGGCGGTTTGATCATTTGACGACTGTACACAATTAAGAGGAGAGAATGAATGTCAGGAAAGATTTCCGTACACTGAGATCAGTAAGAGTGTGATCAGGTAAGTGGTGGAATCTGCATTCCTGGAGACATTTAAAGCTAAAAGCACTAGAAAACGTACTTTGGAGGACAATACTGGCTAGGAGATGGATTCGGATACTTAAGAATTTTTTTCATCTTTAACTTCTGATTCTCTAACAGCATTGCAAGAGAAACAGATTTGAATAAGAAAATTCATTTTAGAAATAAATATTACAATGGTTAAAGGGAATGCAAAAAACAATGAGAGGGCTTGCTGAGTGAAATGCTAGGTTCTCTACTTTGAACAATGATTACCTGAGGCAAACCCAGTCACGGATTAACGTTAGCCCAGATTAAGCAAATTGATTGTAATGTTTTTGTAGCTGGGATTCCTTAGAATAAGACTGAAGATGTTCATTTCATGTATCATGGTCAATTGCACCTACAATAATGTAAATCTCTGAAAACAGGATGATTATCCTTTTATTTACAAAGGACGGGACTGTGGGTGAGTGTAACAAAATGCTACAGTGTAAAAATTAACTATTATGAAAAATGGTTACTTTCTCTAGCTTTGGATAAACTGTTTAAATTTAGTCTCTTTAAAGTATAGAATATAGCATTGTATATTTTTAAATTGAGAGAGGTGTTGACTGTGAAAAGCAAAGAATCTGAGTTCTGTTTTGTTTTCTAGCAGAGTAACATTCTTTACAAAATGGAGATGCATATGATATAAACAGATAATTTTTGGTTATATAAAAGCAACAGTTACTTAACAATTCCGAAGGAAAATTCTCAAACTGTAAAAACCCTTAATTAAATTAAGCTAAAATGAAGATATTATAGTGGCAAAACTATGACCTCTGATGTGAAATAAGGACCTATACAATATATTGATTATCCACTTTTTAAAATTGTGTAAAATGCATAAAAAAAAACATTCTGTTATTGTCCAATAATGAATTTGATGTGTTTTAATTGCTAGCGCAGGTGGAAACTGAAAACATGTATATGTAGTAATGCAATAACTGATTCAACTCTAAAGTATTTTGGAATATATGGTAACTATATTGCTTTTATATTTAATGAGAGAAGACCTGATTTTCAGCATTTTCTGTGCATGTAATTATTTCATAATAATTAATCATGGACATTTTTCTTTACACGTTGTCTTGTGTGCTTCTTGTTTGGTTGTTTTTGGATTATAAATTTCTAGCGTCCAGACCCAGTCTAACAATTATCTATGTGTAAAATAGTTACTTAAGGTATTTCTATTCAAAATGTTGATCAGTTTCCAAACTGAATAATTTACTTGATTAAAAATTTCCAAAACAGTCTTTAAACAACTTCAAAACAGCATATTTTAAAAGCTGTTTTGAGTAGCCTTTGAAAACCCTTATGAGGAAAAGCTGCCTCCTGAATTAATTTCTTAGCTGTATTAATAGTTAAGTAGTCAGGGCAAAATCCACTTCACCCAAGTAATCATACTCTATGGAAGTGGTGTGCAGAAGGATTGAGTAGGTAAAATCCATTAATTGTAACTTGGGACCAGGATGTGGAGCTGGGAAGCCCGGTGTGTAAAATGGCTATTCCCAGTTACATCCCCAGTCCTGACTCACCCTGCAACCAAGTGAAGGGACGTTGGCAAGCATGAGAGAAGCATCTAAGGTTGGCTACACTGCTCCCTTCATTTAGGACCCTTGCTAGCTTTTCCCCCCTGCTCCTGTGCTGGCCTAACCATGGGAACACAGGGCCGGTAGAATCAGTGGGCACATTTTAATTAAAAATTGTATAAGACTCCCCGATTCATATTTTTATGAAGTCTGCAATTACTTTGAACTCCAATACCATTATTTTCAAACTTTGGTGCCTACCATTGGACACCGAAATCTATATTTAGGCAACTAATGAATGGGCCTGATTTTCAGAGGTGCTGAGCACCTAAATCTTTCATTAATTTCAGTGGGAAGTGCAGCTGCTCAGCACCTATGAAAAGCAGGCCACTTAACTAGGTGCCTAATATGGATTTGGATGTCTAATTTTAGGCACCCATGTTTGAAAATTCTGGCCTGTATGATTTTAATGGAACAGTTAACATTTTTCTGTTGATAGCATGAAAATTTGAGTGTACAAGATCAATCTTGGTCCACACGGTTTCGACTCAATCTTTAAGGTTATTTTTAGTTTGACAACATGCCATGTGTGCCATTTGCAGCACAGATAATATAATAAAAAGTAATTTCTCTTCCTTCACATTGTCTACTTTTCAAACTAAAATATTTTGGCTATTTAATATTTAAAGAGAAAACAAAACAAAACACGAATTCACCGCGAGAGCTAAGGCCCTAACCTTAAAACAATCTTGTCAAATGTGACTTTACCTTGAACTTCAACTATTTTTAAAGGTGGGAACATTTTCTTAGCAGTCCCAGAGCTGATGTCCATAGATAGTAAAATATTTCCTTTAAAACAAGGCACTTTCCCCAGTTTCATTAAGAAAAACGTTTCAGAGCTGAAGGAGGTAGCATCTTCCTCTATTCAATCTGGCATCTGCATCCAAGTGACACAGTTAGAGTTTCATTTAGGCTATTTTATTTTATTTTATTTTGTTTTAAAAACACACACACATTTTCCATAAATCTGCTATACACCTTTTTACGAAAAGTGTCTTTGAAAAGGATATTGGTTTTGAGAGATCTTTTCTGCAGGCTGATTAGTTTATAAAACAATTTTTTTTCAGCATATGTTATGGTCAGGGCAAGCCAACTGTTAAAATAAAATACTGTTATTAAAGGATTGTAAGTAAGTTACTGTGTATAGAGCAGATGCATGTGGAAAATGCACAGGGGTAGTGGTTCCTGTTTTAAAAATCTTAGCCATGCTTACATTACTTCAGAAATAGCATGTTGCTTAGACGACCAGAATTTTAAAGCTCATTCTAAAGTTTTAGCTACTGAAAACTGTCATTTTTAGTTAAAAGCCCCAGAAACGGCTTTATCTTTATAAAGGATTAAACTAATTTAAGTCTTTTTCTCCTAGGAAAAAAATAGTTTCACACTTGACCAACAAGATTTCACTCAGCACAAATGAAAATATTGAAATGGTCCAGTTCTGTATCCTGAAAGGCAAAGCTTACAGTAGAAAAGCAAATGACCTGTCACAATTTATAAAGTGGACTGTTAGCTATAACCACCAAAACATGACTCTAAAACATTAACCTGGTGTCACTGATAGTGCAGTAAATCAGGAGTAGCATCACTGAAACCACTGGAGTTGCATTCGTGTGAAACTGAAATATTTGAGATCAGAATCAAATCTCCTGTCTTTCAGTTTTGTTTATCTTATACTGAATTATGGCTCATGCCTCTGCATAGACTCCTCCTCCCCCCCACCATGAAGATTTCTCTAATATATAATGTGTGAAATGTTATCATTACATTCATCCTTAAAAAAGAAAACCTCTAATTACCATTCTAGTCTGACAAAGTACGTTTTTCTAAAGAAAGCGCTGTTGTACCAAAATGATAAGAGATGTGAAATTACATTGGAGAGTTCTGAGAATATTTGAAAGTAAAGCTATGCTAACTTAATCCTACAGTACTGGAGTCTTTGTGGAATTTAGAGATAACAGCTTAGACCCATTTAAGTCAATGATTTTTGGCAAGATTTGCTGCTGTTGATTTTTCTTACAAATTTTCCTTTTGCATCTTTCAGAGTGAGGATTATGTTGTAACTGCAGTTGTGAGAGAACTTTTACATCCATCTCCTCCTTCCAGAGTGCTGTCAAAATGAGTGAAACACCGTCAACCAATTATTCAATGCTTCAGCCAAACTCCTCTGAGAGTGAACAGACTTTGTCTACACGACACTTCAATGTCACCGAACCTGTTGTGGCCAAACGTATCTGTTTCTATAAAAGTGGAGACCCTCAGTTTAATGGGATCAAAATGGTCATTAATAATCGATCTTTCAAAACATTTGATGCCTTGCTGGATAACTTGTCCAAAAGAGTCCCAATACCATTTGGGGTGAGGAATATTAGTACACCACTCGGGATACACAGTATCACCAATCTGGAGGACCTTGAAGATGGAAAATCTTATATTTGTTCCCATCAGAGGAAAATTAAACCCATTAACCTGGAGCGGGCCAGTAAGAAGCCATTGCCCTGGCAGATCAGCAGGCCTGTTAGCGCTTATCGCCGAGCTGTGCAGTTGGCCAGGGAGAAAGAAGATGGCATTGTTCAGGAAGACAGAGGTGTCAAAATAAGAACTCCTAAAAAGCTGCTTGTTTTCAAAAATGGTGACATAAGAATCAGGTGCACTATAGTTCTGAGTAAGAAGACCATGCAAAACTTTGAGGTCTTTCTGGATTACGTAAGTGAGGTAATGCAGTATCCAGTTGTGAAGTTATACACTACCGATGGCAGAAAGGTGAGAATAAACAATGGCGTCAGATATGTGTATCACGATGTTTGCCTATATAATATTACCAATGAAATCAAATAATTTGGTTGCTTACATAGCTGGCCACCACTCTGACCAGTGTAAGGTCCTCTGTGCCCTGACCATCAGCTATCTTCTGCTTTCTTTGCGGACCTGCCTCTCTTCACCTAAGAACCTTCAAAAAAGGTTGTCAGTTTTGAGGAAAGACACACACTCCTCTTGGGACTGTAGTGACTGAAGTGAGGGAATTTTAATTCTAGGCTTTCCTGAAAGCCCACCAGACTTGTCTCAAACCACTTCCTTCGCTCTCTATTCTAATGAGAGCTTTTCCCAGACAAGATGCTTTTCCAGTCCTTTCTCAAGCATGCCGTCAAATATGTCCACACAACCAATCACATGTAACCCTGCCATAGCCTTGCACCAAAATTAAGATGTGCATTAGGCAGAGCTCCTTTGGAACTCTACCTCTGTTCTCTTAAGTGATGATGGTCTATCAATGCAGCAGAACAAATTCCTGTACCTACCCATCTCACAGGAGTTGTGACCATCTTCACTATGATGTATTCAGGTTGGCAGGGCCTGACAAAGTTCACTTTTGGGTACTTAAGGAGCTAGCTGAAGCAATCTCTGAACCATTAGTGATTATCTTTGAGAACTCATGGAGAACTATGAGGTCCCAGAGGACTGGAGAAAGGCAAACATAGTACCTACCTTTAAAAAGGGAAACAAAGAGGACCCAGGGAACTACAGACCAGTCAGCCTAACTTCAATACCTGGAAAGATACTGGAACAAATTATTAAACAATTAATTTTGCAAACTTCTAGAAAAGAATAAATTATAAGTAGTTGTCAGCATGATTTTGTCAAGAACAAATCATGCCAGACCAACCTAATTTCCTTCTTTGACAGGGTTCTTGCCCTAGTGGGTTGGGGGAAGCTGTAGATATGATATATGTTGATTTTAGTAAGGCTTTTGACACAGTCCCACATACGTAAACTACGGGAATGTGGTCTAGATGAAATTACTATAAAGGGGTACACAACTGGTTGAAAAACCAAACTCAATGAGTAGTTATCAATGGTTCACTGTCAAACTAGGAGGGCGACTTTAGTGGAGTCCCACATTTGTCTGTTCTGTGTCCAAAACTAGTCAACATTTTCATTAATAACTTGGATAATGGAGTGGAGAGTATGCTTATAAAGCTTGCAAATCTTACCAGGCTGGGAGGGGTTGCAATCTGTTAGGAGGACAGGATTAGAATTCAAACTGATGTTGATAAATTTGTCTGACATCAACAAGATGAAATGAAATAAAGACAAATGCAAAGTACTTAGGAAGAAAAAATCAAATTCACAAATACAGAATGGGGAATAACTGACAAGGCAATAGTACTGCTGAAAACGATCTGGGGAATATAAGGGATGACAGATACATAGGGGAAAAAATATGATGCAGTTGCAAAAAAGGCTAATATCATTCTGGGGTGAATCAACAGGGGCGTCATGAGTAAGACATGGGAGGTAATTGTCCTTCTCTACTCAACACTGGTGAGACCGCAATTGGAGCATTGTGTCCAGTTTTGGATGCCACACTTTAAGAAAGATATGAACAAATCAGAGAGACTCCAGAGGAGAGCAAGAAAAATGATAAAAGGTCTAGAAACCTGATAGTGAGGAAAGGTTAAAAAAATCTGGGTATATTTAGTTTTGAGACCAGAAGACTGACAAGTGACCTGATAAGTCTTCAAATATGTTAAGGGCTGTTATAAAGAGGATTGTTCTCCATGTCTATTGAAAGTAGGAGAAGAAGTAATGGGCTTAATGTACAGCAAAGAAGATTTAGATTAGATACTAGGAAAGAATATTCTAACAATAAGAATAGTTAAATAGACTTCGAAGGGAGACTGGAATCCCCATTATTGGAGGTTTTTAAGAAGACATAGACAAACACATGTCAGGATTGATGCAGGTATACTTGGTTCTGCCTGTTGAGGTCCCTTCCAATGCTACATTTCTGTGATTCTATGACAATGTAATTGCTAATGTACAAGCAAAAGACTATACTCAAAGCCAGATTTCCTATATGACCACTACATTGCTTTGGAAAGCTTACAATGCCATAAACTAATTAACCTTGAATTTTATCCCTATTTCTATATATTTTTAACAGTCAAAGTCTGAAATTGCTGTAAGCAACATTTAACAGTGTTCTGTTCTTCATCTTTCTTTGCGACCCATGAGGTATGGGTATAAAACTGTGGACCAAATCCTAGTCCACAAAGCCCGAGTGTTGCAGAAACAATGGGTCTGATTCTTCTCTCATTTACAACAATATAAAACAATACCAAAATGTAACTTCATTAACTACAATGGAGTTTCTTCTGATTTACACTGATATAATTGAAAGGGGAATCACACTCAGCTCAGCTGAACACCCATGCAGGGTGAATCTGCATGTTTCACCTTCCATATGGTGAAGATGTGATTTCTGTGTTCGGTGTCCACAAGTAGACATGAAAGAGAGAAAGGGGCATGTCACCTACAGCCTAGCAAAGCGCAATCCATGAGGCTCAAATTTCTTATAATGGGAGGAGCAGCAAGTCAAGTCCACTATTAATTCTGTATATTTGGCAGTACTCTGCCACGGCCCACATATACTAGAGTCTGGTAATATATTCTGTGGCTGAAAATTCTTCCCTTCACTGACTCATACACACACACTCTCTCACTAATTTCATGGCTATTGATTTTCTCTATATTGGGATGAATCTACACCCCATTTCTAAACTCTTGAACTTCAGGGAAAATTTTATCTGGATCCAAACTTCGCTTCTCAGTATCATCTTCTAATATATTTACACACATACTCACAAAGACACAGGAATTGCATTACCCAATATTGAAATAAATTCCACTCTGGAATAAAATCCAGCCCTTTTTCATAGCCTGCTGCAACACTCTATAAGTATGGGGTAGAAAGTGAAGAACACACTACAAGGAAAGAATAAACCTGTTGTATTATTACTATTTGTTACTGATGCAGAGAACTTGATTTGTTTTTATTCCAGGTTCCTAACCTTCAATCTCTGATATTGTGTTCTGGAGCTATTGTGGCAGCTGGGAGAGAGCCTTTTAAACCAGGAAATTATGATCATCACAGGTATTCACTACCTGCTAAATTGCCAGGACTCTCCAATCGTGTATACCCTAAAGCAAATGCCAAATCAGAGAGCAGAAATAGTAAGTCCCTTTAATTATTTTGTATGTTCTTAAGTGATTTACCTCTTCCACATTTTAATGTACAAAAAGAAAGCATAGCAATCTGATTGGGATCCAGGGTATTCAAGAAGGCCAGTTGAAACAAGCTATTTATTTTTGCTCAGATTTCCTCGATAGGCATGAGAAAGATCAAAGCATTAATTTTCTATTTGGAATTCAAGTGTCTGTTAAAATTCAGCTGGCTTACATTTTCCTTTCAAAGAGAGTTATTTGGACTTGTATGGAAAGCTATAAAAACTTATTTTAAATGTATGGATTGTTGTTTATCTATCCACATCATGCTTTGTGCATACTACAGCAAGGATAAAAGAAAGCACACAGTTTGATACAGAGAACAAATATATGGTTCCCTTCTAATTGAACTTTCTTATGGTATTGCGGTTAAGTAAATGTATTATAATGCAGTGCTCAATAAATGAATAGGGATACATTATCCTATCCTTAATTCCATATGTGCCCATATCTAACTCAACAAACTGGGAAATGCAAGGATATAAGCAGTTAAGTCATTCACTACCCTCCACTTGTTTCAACCTCAACTACTTCCTTTCCACCACTCAGTCACCACATGTATATCTCCGCTCATCCTGAACAGTCAGTATGTAGCCTTAACTCCGTTTATTGGCCATGTCTTCATGTGTTTTTATTTAAAACAGGTTTGGCATGACTTTCATAAAGTTGCAGTCTACATTGTATTGGTTTGTGTAAATGAGGCACACTGTCAGGTTGCTGATTATTTATCTATCTAAGGTGCTTATATGGTCCTGCTACCATGGTATTTGAGCGTGTCACAATCTTTAATGTATTTATCCATACAACCCCCAGAAGAGGTAGAGAAGTACTATTATCCACAGGAAACTGTGTCAGAGAGAGACTAAAGTTTACATTTTAAAAAGTGATTAGTGATTTTTGGGCACCTTAGCTTTTGGGGGCCCAACTTGAGACACCTTAAAAGGGGATGCGGAGCACCCACTCTCTGTATTTCAGGACCTTTAAAGGCGGGGATGGAATAGGGGCTTGAAGTTGAATCTCCTGACTCTCAAGCCACAGCACGGACCCTCACTGCCTCACACTCTTATGGCTGAGATACATGTTTTTTCAGTAGTGTTTGGGTAATGTGAATGGGTGATTTCCCGTTGGCTTCTGATAGAGTTGCTATATGGTGTTCCTGATGAACCGAAGAAAGAGCGTTAGGATGTTGGGGAAGCCAAGGGGTGATCAGGGGTGTGGGGATTTGGAGGAATGGAACGTTGGGTGGGGGAGATCAGGTCTATCTGGACAGCCTAGGATTAGGATATGAGGACACAGTACTTCTGTGCCAAGGCATTAACTTGTCTAGGCCTTTCTGACACTGTGGCCTCTGCTCCCTGATTCACCAAGACACCAGCACTGTACAGCTATCTGAAGTGCTGGAGGAGCTAATTTTCTTTGCTAATTTTCCATGGTGCTTCCACATGCCTTGCTATGTTGAGGAGCCAACGTAGCATCAAGTGCCATTGTCTCTGCAAAGAGAGACTAAGCTCCCATTCACCTCTAGATCCTCCTCCACCCAGCGTCCCTGCTCAACATCTCATGTCCCCGCCAAGCCTGCACACTTTAGTTTTTCCCAGCTTCCACCCTGCAGCCCACCCTGATGTCTCACGTTCCACATGTCTTGTCTCCCTGGTCATCAGGGCTATGTGTATGGTATAACTGATCAGCAAAGAGAAAGAATACGAACATGGTGAGGAAAATGAAATGTCTACAAAAATAAAAGTTGTCAATAAGTTTTTCTCTTACATCCAAATTTTTCCTAGAGTCAGGGCCAAGTTGGCAGCCTTAGAATATGAAAATAGCTCAAGACCTGGAAAGTTTCATCAGCTAATATTGGGAAAATGCAGTTAAATCAAGAGGAATAACTCTTTATCTATTTTACTTTAAAAATTCAAAACTGCCCTGGGTCGGAGATATCATCAGGTTATGTGAGTGCCAAGTTCAGAGTTTTTGGGGGACTCTTGTTGTTTCCATTCCATTTCCAAAAAGATGAGTGAAGATGAGATTTTTATTTACAGAAGTGAAAGGTCTGGTTTCTGGAATAGGAGCCAGGCTGAACTTACCATCTTTTCTCATTCAATTCCTGGAAAAGCCTCTATAATGGAAACTTGAAAGAAGCAACAAATCTGAAATAGTGTGTGTGTGTATGTAACAGTAACATGGGTAGTGATGAAAGCCTTCACACAAATCCTTTTGGGTCCATTCCAACAAACTACATCTTAACTTTAAGCATATGAGTTCTGTTGAAGTCAAATTAATGTTAAGCACATGCTTAAGTGCTTTGCTAGACTGTAAATTTAATATAAATTCCAAACCACTATATATATACACACACACATTTATATATTAATATATGTACTCTTGCTCACCCACCTTTTCTTTTCACTCTATGACACTCTAATAAAGATAGATGAGATTTTGTCAGTGTCAAGTTACTACAGAGCAATACAAATACATTTCAGAAACACTTAACTGTGTGCAGACAAACACATTAAAAGCCTAATCCTATGCCCATTGAAGTCAATGTGAATATTCTCATACACTTCAATGGGCTTTGGATGAGGTCCTAGAAAAATATAGCATATAGTTCACATTGTAACTGCATGATGTAAATTGAAATGCATGATATAAAATCTTGTTACAAATGTCTGGTTCAAAATTTAAATGTAAACATCTAAGGTCCCAATTCTATGACCTTACACACGAGAGCGGTCAGTGGGACTACTCAGGTAACTAAGGATTAGTCACGTAAGTGAAGGGTGTAGAATCAAGTCCAGAGAAATGTATTCTCACTTTGATTGACATGTTGTAGCAGCCATTAAAATTCAGGTTGTTATGTACTGCTATGCACAACATGCCTCGGGTGGCATGTGACCAGTATTCAGCACTGAATTCAGTCTGCTGGTTGGATCATTAGCTTCCCCAGCACAGGCTGGGTACTGACAGGGAGTGCAACATGAACCCTGATCCATGTCCCCCTTGGATCCATTGATGACTGTTAAATTGTTGTTAGGGCGCTATCCTGTGAGGTCCTGTGTGCCTCCTGGGGGGTGCTAAGCACCTTCAACTACCAAGTCGATGGAACTGGGAGCATTCAGCACTTTGTGGACTTCAGGCATTAAAGTAAGACTGTAACATAGGTATTAGAATGGCCACATTGCAAAATAAAATAAAGGAAATTGCAGTAACCGTAAAGTTCAGTCATTACTCTTTATATAAGTTTTGTTCTGTTAGTTTTTCTTTGCACTGAAATAAAATTGTTCAGTCCCAATGCTCATCAAACCTCCCCTCCCCCAAACCTTTCATTGGGTTCTTTTATACTAATCATATTGTGTTTCTTTTCTTTTTTCTGTCTCCTTTCTTTGCCTGCCTGCCTGATGTATCTCCAACTGGATGCTTATGTATGATGATTGTCTTCTACACTTTCCATCTAATAATGTGAATTTGGATGCTTTCAATAAATTTGTTGAAAGTGAGTGCACAAATGGCCTCAAGATCTCAAATTTACTCAGTTTCTTCCGATAAAGGTTATGGCATTGATAACAACTCAGATTCTTTTTGCATTCCTGACAATTATATGGGCTTAGCAGAAAATCATTCACAAACTGGTGAAAATGTATCGATGGTACACCCTGAAGACGACATTGAGAAGTCTGTTCATGTTAATCAAGATGGCAGCATGACAGTTGAGATGAAAGTTCGATTCAGGATAAAAGAGGAAGAAACCATAAAATGGACAACCACTGTCACTCGAGCTGGTATTTCTGCTGATAAAAATATCAAGATTTGCAATTCCACAGTAGGTTCAGAAGATCATTCATCTGATTTCAATATTTCAGCATATATAAAACCCACAGAGGCTCCCGTCTTGGAGAACTACAGTAAAGATGAGAGTGACTCACGGCAGCAGATCAACATGGAAGCGACAAATAAAGAATCAGAATCTGATTTAAGCACTTGTGATTATAAAGTCTGGCAGAACCCTTCTGCAAACATGGATGTATGCAATGTATCAGAGGATAAAGTCAAACCTCATTTTCATAGGCCTCCTACGCCTGGGCCAAGAAGAGTTAGACAAAAGAAAGCATTAGTCGAAAGTGTCACTGTGATATCTGACAAAAAGGTTCAGGAAAAGATGATAGGACAATTTTCCTACAGTGAGGAAATAGAAGAGGGGGAAAGCAAATCTGAATATTGCATGGTCACCCATTCCAGCAGTAAAACATCAAGTATTAATAATTCAAAGCTTAGTGAAATAAGCAGCAATGATTTGTTAAAGCTTTCTTTAGAAAACAAAAAAGAAGAAACTCTGATTAAATTAAACCATAAAAGCCATGGTTTAAAAGAAACTAGAAATAAAAAGGTATTAGATATGCCTGATGAAGATGGATTGTTACAGAACATTTTGGAGAAATCAGTTGTGGAGGAAGGTGTGTATAATAGTTTACTATCAAGTTGCAAAGCTAACATCAGTGGCTTCATACCTTCTTCAATGATTTCCCGCGCAGCAAGGCCAGTTTCAGCAGACACCATCCATCCTCTTCATGACCACTGTGGAATTAAAGAAATAAAGAGATCACTGAGTTCTTTCATCAGATACTCAGAATTGTCTCAATCAAAAAGTGAAGACAGACTATGTAACCCCTCTGATTTATTACTTTCTTCTCAAGGATTATTCTCTTCTCACTCAACCTGCACTGGAAACAATCAGACTAAGATGACAGTATCAACATGTACTAATGCGACTCCTGAGACAATAAACCTGACGACAGGCTCCTCTCCTACCACTGCTGAGAGTGAGAAACAATTCAGCCGCAGCACTGAATGTGATACAACAATCCATTTCACTGGTGAAAGCCAACCTGCATCTCCTCACAGCAAAAAGAAGAAGAAGAAGAAGAAAAGAGAAAACCACCAGCTCATTATCTGGAACAAGATATATATTCACACCAAAATCAGCAATATAGGGAGACTGCAGAGGAAGGAACATTTAAGAATGAGGAAATGTCTTATGAGATGTGCCTCACAAGCGAAAGCATGCATGAATCCACAACACAAATTAGAGATACTTATTCTGAAACATGTCAGAAAAGAGCAATGGCATTTCCTGTCAGAAACTGTGATGGATCTATCAGTTCAAACAAAAACTTATGTCCTGAAAATGAGCATTATCCCCAGGTTTCTGTGGAACTCCAACAAAATGAATTATCATTTAGTAAGAAAACAAAAGCTAATAGACAACTGACCAACGTAAAATCCAGATCAGCCAAAAGAATTAGTTTGCCACTATCTGCAAAATGTGAAGATGGCTTGATAGTGGAAAAAACTGATTTAAAAAGTGAAACTGAACACAGACAAAATACACCAGGTACTGAAAAAGAAAGCATGTGTCATGACATTAATTCTATAAAATGGACACAAAATTCCTTAGTGGCATCAAAGCCATTGTCAGAAGTGGCAAATGGTAATAGTATAGAACGAGAACAGGTGAATGTTATTTCAGACAGTTCACACAAATCTTCAAAGAAAGGGAAAAAACAAAAGAAGAAGAATCCAAGTACAACTGAAAATAAAATAAATATGTCAGATGGAGCTAATACACTGGATGCTCTGAAACAAGAGGGTTTTCCAGATGAGATTGCTGAGTATTCACTTGAAAACTATGTCCAAAACTGGCTGCAAAACACATTTCCAAATGCTGTTTTGCCTCCAAACAAATTAGCTTCCATAAATAAAAAGGAAGGGAATGTAGCAAATAGTAAAATTTGCCATTCTTCTATGGAAAATACCAACACTCTGTCAGATAAAGAAACTAGGCTTATAGCAAATGAAGTGCACATAACTGGAAAAACCAATCTGACTGAGAATCCTCTAGTCAAAAAGCCAATGGAACCTTTCAGTGAAATGGGAGCTATTGAAGAATCAGCCAAATGGTTATGTGGAAGACAAATTGGCTCTTTGACCAATGCTGATACCAGTATAATGAAAGAGGCCAAATATTTACTACAGTCAGATTTCCAACATGACACTAAGCTACAAGTGTTTAATGAAATGCATGCAAATGATAAAAATAAATTGCAATCAGAAATTGATACTCAAGCTATAAGACCAAATCAAAGTAAAAGAGCTGAGGTTGCTGTTCAAATTGATTCCAAAATTTTCAACAAGACTGAAACTGATGCTCAAAAGGATTGCATGTCTAGTATGTTGCTACACCAGCTACAATCAACTATGCTTAGCATTCAAAAGGCTAATATTGGATGTATAGAAAAATCATGTGGTCTTACAGATTTTTCTTCTCCTTCATTATTTGGTTCTCCTCCCAATCTCCTCTTAGCTTGGCTACTTGTACTGAATCTAAAAGAGAGTCTGAATGGCATATGCAAAGATGATATTCTAAAAACTACCTGTAGCTGTTCTGAAATATTTACACTGTTACAATTTCTAAAACAAATTGCAGTCTCAGAAGACGCTGATGACTTGAAGGATGCTGTCTCAAATTTGCAAGAATCAACATCAAATAATTTATTACACTCTGGGAGGAGAATAGAAAAGCAGAACTCGGCACATTGTCATGAAAATCCTTCCATGGCTGAAATTCAGAATGTTCCAAATTTTCATGACAGTGAAAACCCAAATAAGATCTGCATTCCAAAGGACAGTATAAATTCTGAGGAAAATGCTGATGTACAAGAACTGAGTGAAGAATTTGAAAGCTCTGATGTACAGAGAGACCCCAATGCATCAGTAGAGACTTCAGATCTAAATGACTTGAGTGTGCACAAAACACTGTCAGACAAAACATACCCTACTGCTAATTCAAATAATTGTTGTCTTACTTCAAATGTAGAACTGTCTGAAGGAAATGAAGAAGAGACTAATAGTTCATTACAAGAATTGCAAGATAAAACCACAGATACATCATTCAATAATGAAGAATCAGGGAGTTCAGAAGAGCCTAACTCAACTGTTCATAGTATAACTTCTAATGATAAAGATCATATTTTAGATCTAGAAATTTCTGAAGTCGAAGATGTTATGCATTTTGCCAACAATAAAAATGCAGGAGAGCAAGATGGCACAGAAAAGCCAAATGAGCATCATAAATTAGCTGCTGAAACCTCTACAGAATGTGACTATGAGGAAGACTCTGTAGAGGAAGAAAAGAAACAAAATGGGACTTGTGAAGAAACCTCTGAGAGATTATCTACACCATCACCATTATCTTTTTGTTATGAGTCTAAGCAAATGACAGAATTGGACACAACTGGAGTAGAACAGAAATTGCAAGTAAAATTAATAGTAAAAGAACTGGAACATGTAACACATTCAAATCCTTCTTTTGAATTCAAAAAATGCTTTAAAAGCCCTGCTACTTCTGACTGGTCAGATTATAGACCAGATACTGATGACAGTGATTGTAATTTTAGGGCATCCAGTGACTTCACCAACGAAAGTGGGGAGGAAGCAATGCATGAAAAACTGTATAATACTGGTTATGTTAGAAGAACTATTGAACAACTTTATGGTAAAGCAGAAGGTTCCTTTAAGCCTGCCTTTCATACTGGACCTCCGTATATGTCTAAAGTTGTTCAAAAGGATGCAGAAGAATCCCAGTGTACAATTATGAAAAAAACCACTTCCCTTTGTCAGGAACATAATTCTGGGTTTGTTGAGAAAATGTCAAGCCCTTCACTTATATCACATGAACGTCTGGAAGAAATAAATGAAGACGACAATTCATGGAGAAGAGAGAATTTTTCTTTACCAGCACCACAACTCAGTCTTAATGGAGAGAAGGCATATTACAATAATAACTGCTCAGTGCGATGTACAAAGCAATATTGTCATTCTAGTGTACATGCTGATGAAGATGAAGGAATATTGATTGATAAAGGCAAGTGGCTTCTTAAAGAAAATCATTTGGTGAGAAGATCACCACCTGAAAAGACTGGAATGTATGGTAATTTGGACACAACTTCAGCAGACACAACGTTTGACAACAATAGCGATGATGTTCCATACTCCCACTTTGGGAATCTGAATCTGTATCCACCACACAATGAAATATCTTCTTCAGAAGACAGGGCTAAACCCTCTGAAAGTGGATGCAACTACTTCATTATGCCTCATAATAGTGATTCAGAGCCTTTTCCTGATGATTTGAGTATGAAAAGCAAACCTAGCCTCAGTAATGATACCCCTTCTCTTCAAGCAATAAAGAAAGAAAACAACAATTCATTTACCATATGCACCACTTCCACGAACCTTTGTACAGAGGCTAATACCAATTATCCAGCCTTTACATCTGTGGAATTTAGATTACCTGATAATAAGGTGCATCCTCTGGAAGAGCCTTTAAATGATGAACCTATACAAGCCCAACCAACTATTGACCGTAATGCCAACAGGGGAGCTCTTGAGGAACAAGATTCTCTGGATAAGCTTCATGCTATATGTGGACAACATTGTCCAATACTGATGGCCATCATAAAACCAGTTAATGAGGAAGACAGAGGATATGCCTACCGAAAAGCATGTGACATTGAGAACCAATTGGGCCTACATTTATTGACCAAAAAAAGTCAACATTTGCTATGGACAGGCAAAGATTTAATAATAGATGAAAATAATAATGTGACTCTGAAGACCAATTGTATTAATAAGATTGCCAATAATATTTTTAATAGATTTTATGCCAGTAATACCTTAGATTTCATTAATAAAAATAGCTTTGAGATACTCGTATCCTCAGCTGTAGGAGAAAAAAGCAATTTAAAAATGTTATGTGCTATGGAAGATATGAATGCAAATGCACAGGAGATCAGCAATCATGAAAATAATACATCCAAACAAGTACTCAATGATATAGCAGTAAGTACCAATAAGAAGCTACCTGACACAAAGCAAAAAATATGCCAAAACTCGAGAGTAAGCCTAATTCAAATTCTTGAAGAAAAATCTGCTCCCTTGTTGACAGATCTAGCAGAAGGCTGCCATTCTGAAACATTTCACAAGTGTGACATTATCTTAAATGACACTGAATGTAATGCTTCTGAAAATTTGGAAAATGAAAATACCTTTGCTACAGAAGAAGAAACTCTCTATTGTGAAATGTACAATGAGAGCAGCAATGAAGAGAAAGGCACATAAGAAATATATTGAGACATCTATAACTTTACATTGGTCAAAATATCTGTTAAAAAAAAATCATCACATAATTCACCCTTGCAGGCCATGATCCACTCAAAAATCCCATTGAATGTGGCGCACAGGCCCAGAATGATTACACTTTTACAGTATTGCAGAAATACAGGTAACTGCCTAGATCTTTTTTTGGTAGGAAACAGTGCAGAATCAGAAACTAATCTCTTATGACACTGTCATCTTTTTTTTTTTTTTTTTTAAATCAGTTTTCCTCATTAATGCTATTGTATCTTTTGCTTAATGATAGTCTATAACATTACAAATGTCTTCTCTGAGGAAAATCAACTAGACCCTGTTAGAATGAAGGGTTTTATAATTCATGGTATCCACCCAAGCTCCCAGATAAACTTCTTGTACTTCATAACCTTTTTTAGAGAAAAGCTGGAATGATCTTGCAGATTAAATGTTTTGTCTAACTTGCAAAATATAATACAGTGGTTAATTTGCATGAAAAGTAGAAAAATACTGTTCAAATGTTGTTGTATTACAATGAAAAGTAACAAACAATTGTCCTGGTAATTGTGTGTGGGTTTTTAAACCAAGATTAAAACTGAAAGGCCAGCCATTTATGCCTGTTAAAGGCCAAATTCAGAAGAGCTGGCACCAGAGTGAGTAAAATAAACCTTTCTGCCTCATCTAAGACCCCCATATCTTAGGTGAGATTTGCCTCTGTGGAAACAAAGCAATATTTCTGCCTCTGTTATCCACCAGGGTATTACAAAGGGGAACAGCTTTGATGGAGTTCCACAGGGCTTCACCAGCAAGCACTTTTGAGGGAAGATGCTGCTTAGAGGGCTTCCTGGCTGTCCTGGTCACATCTTCTTCTCAGGCAGCCCTGCCCTCTTCTGAGGCTATCCTAGCTCCTTACAGCCCTCTGCACATAGTAAGTGAAGGTGCAGTCACTTTGGTCCCGCTCCACAAAGGTACTTAGGAGCCTACGTCTCTAGTGTAGGTGCCTATGTCCCAGTTTCGGCTCTGTTGTGATCACAAAACTCCTGCTGAACACTGTAGGCACCCAAGCTTCTGCCTGGGAGACGTGCACTGCTGCCTCGCTCGACATCCAGATGCCTATCTCCCGCCTAAGACCCAGAGCAATTCCCAAATGCCTACCATGCACACAGGGCCTGATCCAGTAGGCGTGATTGTTTAAGTATTTGTCCACAGTGAAACAGACTTTGGGCCAGAAAGAGAGATAGAGAGAGAATGACTCCATAGTCCAATGGCTATGGTTCCCATTCTCGGCATTTCCCTTTTCCAATCACTCTTTCATTATTTATCCAAAGTGGAACAGCTTGAACAGGAGAGACTGAAGGAGCCTAACATCAGAATATCCCATAGCTCAGTAGCTAGCGCACTCTTCTAACAGATGGAGACCCCCTTGGTCAAAACTGGGTCTCCAGATGAGTACGTTAGCCACTGAACTAAATGAGTTAGGTGCCTTACTCCTGGAGACTGAATCTGATTCATGGATTGCTGAGCAAAGATAGGTGCCTCTTTGCAGCTCCAACTTAAGTGCCTATCTCAGAGAGAGGAGAAGGGTTGTCAGCATCTCCATTTGGCTAGCTTCTGCAGCTCCCTGCCTAGCATGCTGACTTTTGTGGATTGCATTCTAGTGAGCCTAGACACACAAACCAGGCTTTTGTGCTCAGCATTTCAATGCTTAAGTTCCTTGGTGGATCTGGGCCTTTTTGCCACTGCAAATTGGATTCTTGTTCTGATTCTGAATCTATGGCCCTACATCAATCTTTACCAAAGATAAATCTGGTCCAGTACTAGACTATGCTAAAATATATTAATGCAGTTAATCCTAGCAAAAAACACTGTGTATTCTTCTGTATAATTGCCATTCATTTTATTATTATTTCACTAATAATCTGTCCTATAAATGTGATCCATGCTCATTTTTATTTTGTAAATATGATTAACTAATAGATGCATAGGAGTATAATGTGATGTATTTCAGGATGTTGAATTCTATTCTTAGAAATTTCGTGGATGCCAGTGTAAAACTGGGTTTTTTGTTTTTGTTTTTTCACGTAACATTAATTTAATGTACATAATAACTATAGTGAATATTGGTATCCTGAGGCTGGATTCTAATACCCTGACTCATGTTGAACAGTACCTTTCTCTAGGACCAGTCCCACTGAAATCAGTGATATTTGTGGAATAAGGTCTTACTGAACAGGAGTTGCAGTAAAAGAATTTGGCCTGTGGATATTCTCTGAAAGTCCAGTGGCAGCTATATCTCTCTCTAAATATCTGATATTTTTCTATTGTTTTGAAGCGATATTTGTCTCTGAGTTTCTTTGTATTCTGTAAAATAAATCAGTATTAAAAAAACTGGAAAGAACATTGTGCTATTGGCTAATGTATTTACAAAAAGAATTCAAGACACTGCATAACGAACTAGCTTGCAAATTATTTTGTCCTGTTCTCCTAATTCCATTGCCAATTCCCATATTCTATAGGGTTCCTCAAAAGCCTTTTGGAACTGCACAATGGAGACTCTCGATGTTGTTTTTCAGCCGTTTACATCTTAATTCATGAACAAAAACTTTGTTAAAAATGTTGAGTTTGAAAGTGTTTCAGTGAAATCCAGCCAATACTCAAAAGCAAATAGTCTATTTATGTATAAAACTTTCAAAAAACTTGAATGTGAGAATGGCTGGAAATGAACAGTTAAGCAATCCAGCAACTTTTTCAATGTCATATAGTCCTTCATCACTTACTATCCTAAGTCCTCAATTTACAAAAGCTTTTGACAAAGTTGCTCACAAGAGGTTACTGAGCAAACATAGGCCTGTCTACACTAGAGTTTTGTTGACCAAAGTCAGCTTTCGTCGACAAAACAGTGGTGGTGTACACACAGCAATCCTCCCCCTTCCCCCTGCCGACCCAACTTCTCTGTTTATTGACAAAATAAAACCACCTCGACGAGAGACGTAGAGCTTTTTTCACTGAACTTTTATCAACAAGGCGTCAGTGTAGACATCATGCTTGGTTATGTCGGGGTAAACAGCCTCCAGGAAGTGTCCCACAATATTTATCCTGACCACTCTGGCCATCAGTTTGAACTCCACTGCCCTGAGGCCATCTGCCGCCCTCCTTTAAATCCCCAGGAATTTTTGAAATTCCACTTCCTGCTTGGTCAGCATGGAGAGCTCACATCTCATCTTCCCAGTTTGACCATGGCGGCTCCACACATCAAACGCTCTCCCACTTGGAGCACACTGGAGCATCTGGATCTCATTGGCCTTTGGGGAGAGGCGGCTGTGTAGTCCTAGCTCCACTCCAGGTGAAGAAACTATGACACCTATGGTCAAATTTCTCAGTTGATGGTGAAGAAGGGCTATGAAAGGGGCACACTGCAGTGCTGTGCAAAAATCAAGGTGCTACAACAGGGGTACCAAAAGGCTAGGGAGTCAAACTGTCACTCTGGTGCAGAGCCAAAGACCTGTTGCTTCTATAAGGAGCTGGAAGCCATCCTCAGTGGCCACCCCACCTCCACCACCAAGAGACCCTGTGGATACCTTCACGGGCCCGGGGGCAATCGACATCAGACTGAATCCTGACGAAGAAGTCATGGACGAGAAAGTCAAGTTGGAGAACAACGCAGAGCAGGGGACTGAATCATTTTTTGACGTGGAGAATCAGGATCTCTTCTCGACCCTGGATGGTTTGAGTCCTACAGCTCTGGTGTGCACGATGCAGGAGAGGGGAGCTTGGGTAAGTGATTTTTTTGAGCTGTTGCTGCTTGGTTACATGAGGTACAGCTGTCCTTTGCTTTGCTGCAACATACAGCTGGTTGAAGGGTTAGACATACACAAGAGTAGCTGTATGTGCTTCCCATTCCCCTGTTCAATTAGGCAGTGTGGCAGAGAAGTATATTAATGCACACCGAGAGTTCACGGGAATCATCCTGAGATCTCAAGAAAACTTTCCTTGAGGTACTCGCCAATCCTCTGCCACAGTTTCCTTGGCAGAACTACTTTGTTTCTTCCCTCATAGCAGGCAACTTTCCTGCGCCATTCAGCAATCACTTGTGCTGGGACCAAAGTGGCACACAGGTGGGCATCAGAGGCAGCTGATTTGAAGCTGCTCACATGGAGGAGATTCACTCTAGCATCCCTGTTTACTCTCAGGAGTGAGATATTGGCTTCTATGGCCCCCGCCTGTAGAAAATAGTGGCTCAATTTCAAATTTGGTTCCTATCTAACTGCATCAATACCCCAGACAGCCACCCACCCAAAACCTTCTCTCCAGTTTGACACCCCCTGCATTCTCCAGGCACAACTCACTATGTCCTGCTTGATCATGGAGCTGTGCGCTTGCCAAGGGACAGTGAGAAAGAGGTTTATTTTAGAGTAATGCATCAGTGCTGTTATCACAATCACAATATTTCTTCTTTTCATTGTTTATTGTACCTCTACAGAGGTGCCCTTGGGGGGGGGAACCTACACCTACCCCCCTACACCTGCCGAGCACCTGCAACAGATAAGAAAAAGACCACGGAAAAGCAAAGAAGAGATATTTCAAGAAGTCCTTCAGTTCTCTGAGGCAGAAAAAAAAAGACAAAAAGGCATGGCAACACACTGTGTCCAAAAATCAGAAAATTGATAGGCAGGAGAGAAGGGAAAACCAGGAGTGAGTGATAACAGGTCATGATAAAAGTCATGGAGAAGCAAACCGATTTCAGCATCCCCCATTGGAATCTTTTGGTCTGGAAAGAAAGTCCCTGCTTGCAGCTTTCTGTACAGGCCAGTGTTCCTGAAGATGCATGCGTCATGCACCTTCCCTGACCAATCTGCATTGATGTCAGTGAGATACTCACAGTGATCCACAAGCTCCTGCAGTACCATACAGAAGTACCCCTTTCTACTGATGTACTTGGTTGCAAGATGGTCCAGGGCCAAAATTGGGATATGCATCCCATCTATCACCCCGCAACACTTAGGGAATCCCATTGCTGTGAAGCCATCCACTATTTCACGCACATTTCCAAGAATCACTGTCCTTTGTAGCAGAATGCGATTAATGGCTCTGCATACTTGCGATAACACAGTTCCAACGGTGGATTTCCTGACTCCAAACTGATTAACGATTGACTGGTAGCAGTCTGGAGTCGCCAGTTTCCACACAACTATTGCCATGCATTTCTCCACCAAGAGGGCAGCTCTCATTCTGGTGTCCTTGCGCTGCAGGGCAGGGGCAAGCACCACACAGATTTCCACAGAGGTCACTTTGTGCATTTGAAAGTTCTGCCGTCACTGCTCATCATATGAGCCCATGCAAAATGATGCAATCCCACCACTCAGTGCTTATTTCATGCGCCCAAAATTGGTGGCGCATCTTGTGCAGGTGGTCCATGAATGCAAACAGTAATCCAGTGTTGTTCGTTTGCATGGCACACAGCAGGTCAGGTGCCTTGGATTCCAGTTCTGATTGGGAGCTCATGATATACTGCATGACCAGCTGTGATGTGTTCAGAACACTGACCACAACAGTGGAGAGCAGTGTAGGATCCACCCTTTCAGACAGAGATGGTGGGCACTCAGGAAACTAGGGCTGTTGAAAAATGCCGCGAAACACAAGCAGAAACCCATGGAATAAAGGAGCAGAAAGCACTGCATCATGATACGTTGAGCCCGCACCCATAATGCACTGCGATCCTATCTGCCTTCCCACAACTCCTAGCAGCACAAGGTGGTGAGTTGCACAGTGGGATAGCTGCCCACAGCGCACTGCTCTCACTGTCAATGTTAGATCACTAACTGTGGATGCGCTTCGGTGACACAGTGAATGCTGTGTGGACCGGCACAAGTGCTGTAATTACTGCGCTTTTTGATCACCGCTGTAACTTGTGTTGACAACACTTTCTAGTGTAAGCAAGGCCTCAATAGTCATGGGGTGAGAGGTAAAAATATTGTCATGGATTAGAAACTGGCAAAGAGACCGAAAACAAAGGGCGAAATCCTGGCCGCACTGAATACAGTGGGAGAGGATTTTACCTAAAGAAAGAGAATAAATGGACAAGTTGGAGCATGGTCAAAGACTAACAGTGAGATGTTCCAAGGATCCATACTAGGACCGTATATCATCTATTGAGTAATGATTTAGAAAAGAGGTAAATAGCAAGGTGGCTATGTTTGCACAGAAAATGAAATTATATGTATTAATTAAGACTGGAGAAGACTCTGAGGTGTTCCAGAAGGGACCTAATGAAGTGAGGCAAGTGGGCAGCACAATTACATATTAAATTCAATCTTGACAAAAATAGGGATGAATTAGGTTTAGTACGCACTTACTGGGAAATTCGGTGGCAGTTGACAGGAGTAGAGTAGAGTAGTGCATAACTCACATCGACTTACTAAATCCTGTTCTGCGCGCCGTCTCCACTACACTGCGCTGGCGGGAAATGTGTTCCTGTCGACGCAGTGCTACGCCTTTGGAGGAGGTGGTTTAATTAAATTGACTTCCAGATTGATTGAGCAGGTCTTCACTGCCACTCAATCAATCTGGACAGATTGTTTTGATGGCAGTGGATTTGCTGCTGTCAGTGTGTACATACCCTCAGTCGTCAACACAAAGATGGTCGGGAACTTGGGAGGAAGTGATTGTGATCTGATAGAATTCAAGATCCTAAGGAAAGGAGGACATCAGAACAACAAAACAAGGGCACTGGATTTAAAAAAGGCAGATTTCATCCAACTCAGAGAAATAGTAGGCAAGGTCCCATGGAGAGGCCAATTAGGAAGAAAAGGAGTCAGTTGGGCTGGCAGTTCTTAAAAGATGTCCTAGAAGCTCAACATCAAGCTATTCTGATGCAGAGGCAAGATAACAAGAGCCATAGGAGACCAATGTGGCTGCACAAGGAGCTTTTTAGCTATCTAAAAACCAAAAGGGATACATACAGGAAATAGAAGGAAGGGCATGTCATCAAGGAAGTATACATGGGAATACCATGAGTGTGAAGGGACAAAATCAGGAAAGCCAATACAAGGAATGAGTTTACAACTGACAAGAAATGTTAGAGACAACAAGAAATGATTCTACAAATATGTCCTCCAAAAAAGAAAGATCAGGGATGATGTGGATCCACTGGTCAATGGAGAAGGTGAGCTGGTAATGGAAGATGGTAAGAAGACAGAGCTACTCAATGCCTACTTTGCTTCAGTCTTCACACAAAAAATAACATATGACTGGATGACTAATGAAGTCATCATAGGCAATAAAGGGAAAGGGAGAAGTAAAGAACATGTCAGATCTTCTGACTAATTTGAATAAATTCAAGTTAGGAGGGCCTGATGCTATTCACTCCAGGGTGCTGAAGGAATTAGCTGAAGAATTCTGGCAATAATATTTGTAAACTCATGGATGACAGGAGAGGTCCAAGAAGACTGGAGAAGGGCTAATGTAGTGCCTATCTTTAAAAAGGGGGAAAAGGAGGACCCAGGGAACTATAGACCAGTCAATGTGATCTCAATACCTTGGAAGCTACTAGAAAAATGTATAAAACATTCAATTTGCAAATACCTCAAGGCTGAAGGGATGATCACCTACAGTCAGTCTGGATTTACTAAGAACAAATCATGCCAAATCAGCTTAATTTCTTTCTTTGACAAGGTATATGGTTTGGTGGATAGGGGGAATGTGGTGAACATAATTTAGCTGAACTTTAATAAGGCTTTTGACACAATCCTCCAAGACATTCGATTAAGTAAGCTGGAAAAATGTGGGCTTGGTACAACTACCATTAAGTGAATATGTAATTGGTTAAACAGACGCAAACAAAGAATAACTATTAATAGAATGATTTCAGATCGGAAGGAGGTTTCAAGTGGGATTCCATAGGGATCTGTTCTGCTCCAGTGTTATTTGTCATCTTTATTAATGACCTGGATGTAGGAATAGACAGCATACTGATCAAATTTGCAGATGACATAAAGCTAGGGGGGACTGCAAACACTTTGGAGGATAAAGCTAAAATTCAAAAGGATCTTGATATATTGGAGAGCTAGGCTATAGACATCAAAATAAAATTCAAGAAAGACAAATGTAAGTTGCTATGCTGAGGGAAGAAAAAACCAAATGCACACATACAGAATGGGGAATAACTGGCTTGGCAGCAGTACTGCTGAGAAGGATCTGGGAGTTGTGGTGGATCACAACTCTCAACAGGAGTCAACAAAGCAATGCTTTTGCAAAATCGCTCTACTCAGTGCTGGTTAGGCCTCATCTGGAGGCCAGTTTTGGTCACCACTGTATAGAAAGGATTTAGAGAAACTGGAAAGGATCCAAAGGTGAGCAACAAAGATAATGAAAGAAATGGAATGCAAGCCATGCAAGCAAAGGCTGAAGGAACTGGTTTGGAAAAGAGGCAATTAAGGGAGGACCTGGTAGCAGTCTTCAAATGCTTGAAAGGCTGCCATAAAAAAAGATGGAGAAGAATTGTTCTCTCTTGCCACAGAGAGCAGGACATGGGGCCATGGGTACAAACTACGGCATAGCAGATTTAGATTAAATCTCAGGAAAAACTTCCTAACTGTAAGAACAGTAGGACAATGGAACAAATTGCTTATGGAAGTTGTGAAAGCTCCTTCACTGGGGGTTTTTCAAAAAGAGGTTAGATGTCATCTGTCATGGATGTTTTAGACACAACAATCCTGAATCTTGGCAGGGGGTTAGATTAGATGACTCTGGTGGTCCTTTTGAACCCCATGGTTCTATGATTCTAAGTTGCTGCAGACTGCTAGGAATAATTTGATCTACTCATTTATATTTCTTGATTTTGTAAAATAACTGACAAGGAACTGAAGAGTCATTGTGGATGGCACAGTGGACATTCTACTCCATGTGAAATGGCAAACAAATAGCAAATAAAATACATGAAGGATGGGATAGAAAACAATGTTGTAATGTCTGTATATAAATTGATGCTACACCCCCATCCAGCACACCATATTCAGTTCTGGTCACTCTCTCTCTTAGAAAAGAAATTGCAGAAATAGGAATGGCCCAGAGATGTGTGGTGAAAATACCCAATATCAATACCAACAGCTTAGGAGGATTCAAAAAAGTATTACTTATATGATTAAGAATAAAAAAATAAAGGATATAAACACTTGTGCTTCAGGGCATAAGACATCCACTAACTGGTTGGGCAGCTTATTCCATAATTGTCCATTGAAGAGTTTCTTGAACCTTCCCCCTAAAGCATCTGATACTGGCCACATGCTGGGACTGGATTCTAGACTAGCTGGAAAACTGGTGTGGCATTTCTTATGTTTCTCCATTTCTAGGGCTGCAGGAACTTAAACAGGTTATAAGGATCAGCAGAGGTGTGGTCAGGGGAGAGGAATAGGTTTGGGGGATGGAAGCATTGAGAATATTTTAAGTAAATGTGTTTTAATAATAATTTAATAATCAATTGATAATATAGTGGGGACAGTAGCAATCATTTGGTTATGGTTGGTTGCACAATGGTTTCCAACCTAATATTTCGGTTTTGGTTATTTTTAACTTTCTTCAAATTTACAGGTGAAATTTTCCAGTGTTTGTGTGTTCCAGAAGGTGGCTTTTTGGTAACGGCTTTATAACTGAAATGCTTGGGTATTAAAAAGATTGTTGTCTATTTTCTCTTCCTTTTTTCTGAAAAATGGCTGAAGAGCTTTTGCTCAAACTTTGCAAAGAACTGTGGATTCAGGAAAAGCTTGGAAAATGTTAGCTTGAAAAGTTTTGAGTGACTGAAAACAGGGTACTAGAAAGGAAACCACTCCAAATCATGTTCACTTCTACCCCCATTATGATAAATTGGAGGTACAATCTGCTGATGGGTATGATGGTTCTGTAAACCGTAAGTATTATAATCAACAGCTAATGAGCAATTACTAACTTCCCAGAAATGTTATATTCAGTTTGAGAATACAGAACACGTTCTCTTCATGAATGAATAGTTTGCTATAATTTATCAATTTTCAATTCCCAATTCTTAGACATGTTTTCTATTACTTTTATGAGTAAGTCAAAAGAAGCCAATGCAATCTTATCAATTAACTTTATTCTTAAACACCTTTCCTTTAACTTTGATAGCACTGCAGTTGTCAAATAGCATGAGTCCAATTACCATATTAATCCACTGTAAGAATTAAGGGGATTATTTAATGAAGCCAAAGCTTTACCAGCCTTAATCAACTGAAATTAAGTTGAGATGTCAGGTACACGTGTATAGCCTGGCTTGCACATGTTACAGATATGTTGACTTAATGCTTACAAATGAGGGCAGCATGCAGGATTAAGGAGAGGTGAAATATGGTTGGCTATAATCAGTCCATACTCATGCAACCACAGGAGAGGATAACACTTCTGGTAACTGTGCAAGCTTTACAGACTGACACAAATTCAGACATGGTGAAAGAAGATATCAGCTTTTAATGTGGACCACACTTTCCTCTACAAAATGTAATTCTGCTCTTTGCTTCTGTTCCTCTCTTTCTTGTCTTGCAGCTTCTGTTCTGTTGCGATGCTGTTGGCTATTCTTGAACTTTTTTGACCTTTTTAGTTGAATGAAATCTTTCAAATAAGGATATATATGTCCTCTGGAAAAAACCCACATAGTAATGTAACCTGGTTTCAGCCCATATGATTTGTTCTGCACTCTCTCAGTTTAGTGGCTTCAAACTGTGTCAGTTCTTCGAAGGATGGGAGTTTAACCTGGCACAGTGTGTCTATTCCGCAGTTTGGTTTATAATTTAATAATGAAACTATAATTATTTACCTAAGCAGCTTGCGCACACATGTATAACGTTACTCAGAAAACTCTGCTGATATCCTGGGACAAACTGCATCTCTTTAAAAATGTATATAAATGCTGGATTGCAGTCTTAATTTCTTATAAGAAGTGTGTATCTCATGCAAAAGTGAGATTTTTTTTTAGATCTCTACTTTTGAAGCAATCTAACTTCTCCCATATTCTGCTTGTCACGTTATACGTTATTTTAATATTTGTACTTATGCTGTCTTTACACCATGGTCCGCACAGCACTTTAGAAACAAATATCTTAATTTTAGACCACCGCTATGAGGTGAATATTGTGGCAAAACTGTGAAAATAATAAATTCATTAAAAGAGGCTACATCTAGGGTATAGTTTCCATAGAAGAGGTTAAAAGCCGCTTCTGGCTTCCAAAGAAGGTTAATGGTGTTGGCCAAATAATCAGCCAAAAGTGAGGGCAGCAGAAGGCCCTAAATGCAGTTGAACAAATGTGGTTCTGTTGTGCGGATTGAAGCAGTACGTGGAGATGCGTGCCAGTTGTATGACACAGAGCAGTGCTTTTGGAGCTGGGAGAGGGTCCATCCACTGAAGCATGGAGAGGTTTGTGTGATAGAATGGAGACAGGCAGACATGCCCAATGTGTTGTGAGCTGTGCATTCGTAACTAGGAAGTGCCACCAGCCAATCCCCTTCACATATTGAGACAGAGCAACCACAGATGTTCCTGCAGCCCTGAGGTTACTATAGTGCTATGCAATGGCTCAGCAAGCAATCAGTGGACATCAGGAGCATCCCTGTAATGGTTTTTCAAAACACCCAGTGCCTATCCCATTTACTCAGGCTGTGCACAATAAATACAATGTGATTAGTCACTTAAATTAGGAATCTAGGCAAATTGTGCCACCCTGTCATTAATAAAGGGGAGTTATTAGCAGCAGCACAACCACTAGGGGAGAGAGACATGTCGCCTTCTATATGTCTATTATCCTGTTGATTTCTGTCTCAAAGCAGGGACAATTGCATTCTCACTCTTGTTCCCTCCCACCTTTTTTGTGTGTGTGTCATTTGCGTCATTGATTTACAATACCTATTGTCTTAAGGCTGGGCTTCCTTTGAAATACAGCAAAACAGAATGAAGGTGTTTTTGAGAGCCAAAGTGTTTTATTGACTAAAGGGCCAGATCTTTTAAAAGAATTTTGCTTGCACGTGGATACTTAAGTATCTAAAAAAGGGATTTTCAGTAGTCTGCCGGCTGCGTGTGGAGCCAAGTAAGCAAGTCAGCAGTGAAATGCTGAGGAGAGGTGAGGGGCTTAGGCACTCAAGTTGCTGACCTGATGCATCTGGTTGACAGGCCAGAGGTAGATGTTTCCCTCTGCTAGAGATCCTCAGCTGTGAACCTTCTCCTGGAGTTAGGCATCTAAGCCAGGTGTAATGGGGTGTACAACCCCCACCCTGGGCAGCAAGGGGTTATTTTGGGCCCAGCCAGCCCCGCCCTCCCACACCTGCGGCAAATGCTCCATCTGGTGGAGCATTTAAAAGAGAGAGGAAAAAAGCTCATTTGGGCAGCAGAGCTGCAGCCCATGGCTCCAGCAGTGCAGTGGCAAGGTAGGCCTAGACAGGGTTCTAAAACTTTTTTTTTTTTTTTTTGCTGGGACCCCCTTTGAAAATATTTCTGGCTGTGATGCCCACTTCCCCCATGCCACGCCACATCACCCCGCCCCACCCCTCCTCATGTCATGCCACCCTTACTTCTGCACTGCTGCTGGGGGTGGCACTGCCTTCAGAGCACCTGGCTGGCAGCCACTGTTCTCTGGCCCCCCAGCTCTGAAGGGCTCTGGCTGTCAGCCATGCACAGGGCTGACAGCCACAGCCCCAGCATGGGCGGGGGCTGACAGCTTGTGACCCCCCCCCCTCCCATAATAAGCTTGTGACCCCTTGAGGGGTCCCAACCCCCAGTCTCTGGCACAGCTGCCTCAAAATGGCCTTCCCTGAGGGAAGGAAGGATCCACCCCAGAAATAATCAGGGAAAGGGAAGTATCTCCCCATCTTTCCTGCCAATGGACCCTGGATACTGGTAATCCACAACCCTCCTGCTGGTCACAGGTTGAGGCCTTGACCAGTAGGCCATGCTTCCCTACCAAACCCCAAGGGAGGACCATTACACCAGGTCACTCCTAGTTACCCCATGCCCTACTGGATCTGTTCCTCTGTCTCCTGTTCACACTAGATACCTCTCTCAAGCTCCTCTTGTGTTTCCCTGTTCCACTCCATCTATGGGTGGCCTGCCTCCAGCTCTCCTGATATGGGCTCTGACCGGTGTTGGGTCTTAGGTGTGCTTGGAAGATCAGGTCCCCCTGGCGAGATAGGAGTTTCCTGTCTAGTTTAAAAATTCTGCTCTGGGTCTCCAAGGCTTTGGCCTGAACTAGGCTCCGAGCAACTCATTGCTGCTGCCGTCCCAAAGGTACTGAGGCTGCTTTAAAACTGCTGACCAGCAGAAGCTTAGGTGCTTGGCGGACTTTGGCACATAGGGGCTTGGGTGCTGCCTGAGCTGTGGCTTTTAAAATGTCATTGGCATCCACATGGTGGATTTAAGAGCTGATCTGTCTGTTTAGGCACCTAAATCCCTTTAAAAAATCTGGCCCGGCAGCCTCATCTACACTAAACATTTTACTTAGCATATGGTGCAAAAGCACAATTATAACAGATTCAGTCCCATCCCCACAGGCTAAAAGTGAACTGTGATGTAAAATGTTAAGGGTGTGACAGAATAAAATTTGTGGTGTTTACTGATTACTTCACATTTTAAAAATAGAGCTGTGTGCCCTAAAACACAGCTGCAGGTATATTCATCTACATGTTGACTGTGGTTTGGCACGATTCCACCATTACATGATGTAATTCTGAGTGACAGCCATGGCACATGTTCCTAAAGAATTTAATGGATTGTGGGTGGAATAAATACAGACTCGTACTACTGTTAGTGAGAGAAGCAGTGAACCAAAATGGGTAGGGGAGTTAATTCTTAGCTAGTCTCTGGAGTTCTATGAGAAATAAGTTTTGCTGCTGCCTTTACTCTTTAATTTCTAGATATGCTCAGTGCAAAAACCAGGAACTATGTACAGTTAAAGATAGGTTTGGCTATTATTCTAAGCCTATGTCTATTTATTTGTGTCCAAACAAGAAAGTAGTGCTGGAATCTAAATCCTCATCATCATTCAAAAGTCATGACCCCCTTCTTTTACAGATGGTTAAATAGAGGCTGCAGAAAAAGTATATATCAGCACGATCACATCATTTTGTGTATGAGAAATTCACTCCTGTTGTAGATTGCAACTGGGCATCTTCCTACACACTTCCCTCTGAAGTAAAGGCAATTACTGTGAACATTGATATTCTCTCTCAGGTCTCTTGCCACTAGACAGTGGGATTCTTTCATACTTCATCCCCAAATTTAATAAAATATTTAACTCCCAAACCACAAACCAAAACTGCTCCAGTGCAGATCATATAGTTAACAACTGGTAATACAGCAGATGCGGATGTATACTCTGCATTGGATTTATCACACAGGAGTTAGGAAACACATCCCTTCTCCCAGCTTCCACTCCCTTCCAAACAGACTATCACTATTTTTTTTTCCAGAGTGGAGCCTAAATATTTGTAAGGATATAGTTTACATCACACTGTTATGCATATTAGGGGCCAGGTGGCTGACCCTTACGTGGGTGCCCACAGGGGGCTGGGAAGGTGCAAGTAGCTTCCAACTCAAACGTCTCCCATCATCTAGGGGCCTGCCATAATTGTGATGCCTGCAATGCCTGCAAACAAGTGGTGGAAAAGTAAACTATTTTCATCCGGGTCCAAAGCATTTAGAAATCTGAAGTCAGACCCCCTCAAAAAATCATAGTATTTTTTTAAAAATGTAGTTGTTGGCATGTCTTCTGATTTTTGAACACCCCTTGCCCATCTGTAATGCATGTGTGACATACAGAGTATGTCTACATAGCAAGTTGGATGGTGGTGGTGATTTTTTTCAGTTCAAGGAGACTCCTGACCTAACTCTGATTGACCTAGCGTGCTAAATATAGATTGTAGCTATGACAGGCCATGCTTGTCACTTCAAGTACACATCTAATGCCTGGGACAGTTCTGTACTTGGGGTGACTAGTTGCTCATGGCACTATGGCGACACTCTATTTTTAGTGTGCTAGTTTGATCAGTGCTAGTGTGGGTATGTCTCCTTAAAGTGGGAATTACAGTCCCAGCTTGAAGTGCAGACATAACCACAGTAAGGGAGAGTCCCTGCCCTGAAAAACTTGTAAGCTAGGGCAAAGCATGGTAAGGTTTGTGAAGTGAGAGCTGGAACTGGGACTCATTAAAGTCAGGTAATAAAGGCTATCGTAAATCCATTAGATGGTGACATTTTTAATCCCTGCTGATCCGGGCAGAATTCAGACTGCTGATCTACAGGTGAAGAGCTCTCTAGCTCATTACCCATGTCCTGGGGTATCCAGTCCACTCCACCATAAGTGCTAATATTACACCTTTGAGAATGAAACTTGCTTTTTCGGAAAGATAAATTTATTAAATCAAGATCTGACTTTTTGGAGTTAATCTAGTCTGGGTCACCCACTCTTTGGACACTGAGGCACAATCTCCAACACATTGCTCCTGATTTCATACACACAATCAGTTTGCCACACCCAGATCTTACAGGGAGAGCTCCCATTAACCAAGTACAAATAATTAAAAAAGCAACAGTACAACAACTATTAGCACAAGATCCCAATTCACCTTTAAATACAACATTTTGAAATATAAAGTCAGCCCACCAATTACTCCTGCATCCTTGCATTAATTTGTATATGTATATTTATCTGCCCAATCTGGCTCATCAACAGGGCTTGACCCCACAACTTTCCACGGCACAGTCTTTTTCTACTTCAGTTAAAGGAGCATCTGGTGTGGGATAAGCATGCTGTTAGTCCCTATGTGGAGCAGCCCATACAGGGAGCCACAACACACAAATTGCCGATGAGTGACACCAGTATTTGTGAGACAGCAGTGAAAGACTGGGCATCAGGAGCTTTGCTTTCTATTCATGATTCCGGGAACTGATTGTGGTGCATGGGTTACTGATAGCATAGCTAAATGTACCTATGTCCCTTGCTGGATCATCTGCGGGGAGTAAAGCCAAGGCCCCTCTGTAAAAAAACAAAACAACCCGAGCCTCTATCTCTTGAGCTAAAAAACCAGTGCTTTTAGCCTGGCAATGTTATAAAAGTTATACATTTCTATATGTGGTCTAGCTGCTCGAGAGGGATGCAGAACAACCCGGCGTTAGCGTCAATTGCACTCTAATTTGCCATGTTTCTTGCAAAAGACTGTAGCATGGTAGTTGAACCTGGGCTCAGTTATATTAGATCCATGGTTTCCAGTTCCAGCTCTGCTTTGTGCCAGCTCTCAGTTATCTCATCTATGAATATGGTGAATAATAATTAACCCCAAAGTATGAAACCTTGGCTCAAAATAAGGGCTGCGAAGGGCACAGAAATATCAACAGCAGTTCATTTCCAGTCTGTGGAAGATCTAGGGCTAGCATGCATGTTCTTGCTATTTAATGGGGCTTCTGTGATGCTATAGAGCACCTTGGAGGTATTTCTCACTGATTCTAAAAATCACATGAAGGCTGCATCCTTTTACATCATCACAAGATTGCTGGCAGCAGGGGCCCAAATAGCAAATTCATGAGAGTAGGCAACACTGTAAAATGGCTTATGTATAAGAGTCAGAGTTAACAATTGCTGGCATCTATGCTTGATGCTTTTCCCCTAAATTTCTTTATAGTGAACAGTTTATTTGGACTGCCACTTCAAGTACTTCCACGCTGCATTTGGGGATGTGATTGCAGCATGGACTGGCATGCCCACAATAACATTAAACTCACTAGCAGGGCTAAAAATATCAGTGAAGAAGTGGTGGCAAAGGTTCTACATGGGCTGTACAAGCCTGCCGGGGGTCCTGGGTACGTGCTTGTGGCACTAGCTTGCACTGAAGCCCATGTAACTGTGTCTTCACTGCTGTTATTGTTCAGACTAGCTAGATTAAAGCTAGCACAGATACGTTTACGTAAGCTGCAATCGAACTTCCAGTTGAAGTGTAGACATACCCTGAGAAGACTGTGCTGCTTAATGAAACAAAAATATATATAGCACCTGGTTGCTGACTTAATTATTAAGAGACATGCTTTAGGTTGAAGAGAACTTGTATAAGAAGACTAAATCCATATAGATATACTGGACCTTTATAACTATGAAATTAGGTTGCATGAAAAAACATTACAAGATGGTCTCCATGTGGCTGTAAGGTCATAGAAAAACACTATGATGCTATATTGTATTATTTGAGAAATAATGTGCGATCATAAATTAGGCTGTATCATACTGCACATGCACAAAGGGTCAGAGTTAAGAATCTGCATGCAACCTGCCATTTCCTGATTTCCATGCAAACTCAATATTCACTTAATGTATGCTTTTTTTAATGGACAACATATATACATATGTATTTATATTTGTCTCCGTTATGTAGTTTAGCATTCTGATGATTGAAACAAATTTTGCCTGTGATGGGTTCAGATAATTGTGTGCGTCATAGAATCATAGAATCATAGAATTCCTGTTCACCACCCTCCTAGTATTTTTCACATGCACAAAGGGTCAATATCATCACTGCCATAATGCAAACTCAATGCTTTGTTTTTTTTTAATGGACAACATATATACATATGTATACATATGTATTTATATTTGTCTCAGCTTTTTATCCACCGTTTAGCATTCTGATGATTGAAACAAATTTTGCCAAAATGTGATGGGTTCAGATAATTGTGTGTGTCCTTTTATTTTATTTTTTTTTATAGCTGGCAAATGGAAGGTGTCAGTCCTCACCAGTGATATGCCATTTGCGGGAACCAGCTCACAGGTTTATATTACATTGTATGGGGATTACAGTAATTCAGGACCCATCTTTCTGTATGGAGAAGGGGAACTGTTTCAGAGGGGCAATGAAGACATCTTCACTGTAAGTAATAAATATTCAGCATTTTATCCATAGTGGCCTTCCAGATAACATAAAATGTGTAAAGCTATTTGATAAAAAGGACAGTCAGCTTTTGTACAGCAGACCAGAAAACAAGTAATACTACTTTAAAATACAGAGCACAACCAAATTGTTTTTCTTAAATGCCAATTAAGCTTGATGTATTTCATTAAGAAATATCAACTGCTGTATACAGAACCAAATAACTCCATGGTAAAGAATAGAGAAACCAAACATTTGGGTTCATTTATAAGGCCTTAAATCTGAAATGAAGTAGTAGAGCTTAGGTGGGAGTTAGGTGCCTAAACAGCTTTGAGGATCCGGGCCTTATTCCACTCTCTGCCTCAGTTCCCAATCTGTAAAATAGGAATAATGATACTTCCCTATCTTCCAGGGGGCTTAAAGATGGTAAGACACTCAGATAGTACAATAATGGGAGACCACAAGAGTACCTATGAGAGACATGTTAACACAAAACCATCTGCTCAAAAATATAATAGACATGAACTCTGAGTGTGTCTAGGGGACCTGAAGGAAAAAAGAAAATGGCAATAATACAGTATCAGCCAAATTATCAATAGAGAAGCCAATTTTGTTCACTAGCAATGGCTTCAGAAACAGTCTTATTGTGGCTGACAAGTTTCAGAAGTGCTGGAAGCTGCCTCCAGCGATGCTCCAGGGAGCAGGTGGATTAGGGTTGCCTTACAACAAAAGCAAACCCAGTTCCTCTTCCCTATCTTTTTTGTCTCCTGCATCTGAGTGTCGTCATGTGAAAACCCTTTTTTATTGCCCTCTGGCCTAGTCTTGCCTTGGGCTTCCTCTTGTGGGCTGATCATCTGTTTGACCCCAGGCAAGTAGAGGGGAAGAGAAGGGAAGCCATGCGTATGTCCTTGTGCGTATCTGTGGGGGAAGGTTCTTTCTTTTTTATTTCACAAAGTCCAGGGGAGTTAGTGTCCAGGGGTTTGCTTCACACTCATCTCTGCAATATAACTGAACTCAGAAGATGAGCTCTCCAGAATGCTGTGTTGGGAGCAGCTAAAGCATGAGAAAACTCATACCATAGAGGATGAGAGATGCCCTTTAGTAAGATCCCAAAGTCCAAATGCTGATCTCTCTATTGAGAAGAGCACCCCAGTTCACATCTTGCTGCTTCCATGCAGTTAGTGCACTGAGATCACTGCAGACACGTTAGAGTTGGAAGCATGCACCCAGTTCTCCCAAGAACTAATCTTTTTCCAAACACAGACTTATAAGATGATCAGAGTAGACCATTTTGTATCAAGAGACACTGTGTTTTAAACACCAACACAATGTCTGATTGTTATTGTTCTCCAGGAAACATTTTTTTAAAACAGGAATGTAACAAAGGACCGATACCTACTGAACTAACTTGGATGGCATTTTTCTTGTAAGGATCTAGATGCAATTTATCCGTGTATTTCCTTTACAGATTGACATTGGACATGTAGGAGAACTCTATAAAATACGCATAGGACACAACAACTCTGGAGAATCCCCCTCTTGGCACTGTGCAGAGGTGAGAACCCTGAGCAGGAGTTTTATCTTCTGAAAAACAATCATTGCCCCCAAACGCGCAAAATAAAAAAAACATCCTGGAAGAAGTATTTCAGTCAGATGCTGATGTTTATTGCATTGTGTAGAAAACTATTTATTTTGGGTTGTTTTTGTGGAGAGTTTCTGGCAGCCCAACAGCTACATTGCTAAGGTGTGCCCCAGGAAATAGGACTCCGGTCTGGGAGAAGGAGACATGGATTCTACAAAGACCCCAAAATTTTGTGCAGGAGAATTAACACAGTATGGTCCTTCAGTGCTATGGAATCTGGGGAGAGGGGAACAATGCAGTAGGCTGGGCAGACAAACTGGTCAGCATTATCTCCTGGGAGATCAATGCATTCTCCTGCAGATATGAAATCAAGAGATCATACTGCATTACATTTGCCCTGCAAATGGTTCAGTAATGAGCTATTTTGCTGGGCAGCCCCACAGACTCCTTTCTCAAGCAGGGTGTTACCTTGCTCACATGGAATAAATGTTCCCTTCCCACATGTTTTTCCACAGGAGATAACGATAGGTTTTGGGTTTGCCAATTTTTTTCGAGCAAGATTAGAGAGTTTGGTTCAGCAGCTTCTGTGGTGAACCTCTTGCAGTCACTTTCTTTTAAACATAGCATTCCAGCACTGAACAAGTGGGCAGCAGTCTAATATAAATCTGGGATTATTTTATATCATAATTAAAGGGAGATTTCAGACTAAATGCTGTGAGGACACAGTAGACTCAGCCCAGGACAGAACAGTCAGAGCATAGAACACTCTATTTCCCTTCCATTCCTGGCGCACCCATGGTCCCTTCCCTGTTATGGCTCTAGACCAGAGGCTGCAAGTGAAGGTAGCATAGGACTGCCTATGTCATTTCCTCACCACTTCTGCACCTGGGCTATCCCCCAGGGGACCTTCATGGCCCCCTTATGTCACCAGAGGTGCAAACTGGCCAGAGCCAGAATCTGGCCCTTCATCTTAATTCCTGTGATGGTTGAAACTACACAGTATAATTAGCCTAAGTCCAGATGTTGCAATAACATCTGCTAGCCCAGAACCTTGCAACTATGGGGAGCCCCGCTGATTTTAGTAGGACGTGGCACACGCTGTGAGATCTGCCCTAGCAGAACCCGACTTCAGGATTGGACTCTAAGTGATTTAAACAAAGGATAATTGTCATTGCTGTTACAGGTGCAATTACATAACCTGTACTCTGGAGAACAGTTTTCTCTCCCTGCCCACCGATGGCTGGCGCAGGACCAGGATGATGGTGAAATCTGTCGGGAGCTTCCTGTTTTGCGACGGGGCCAGCCTGTTCTTCCAGGTATGCAAAATAACACATCAGGCAATTCACGTCACAAACTGCCACCTGGAGAATTCAACTGATTGTTTTTCATCGATTACCTATTACTGTTTAACAGCTGCAATGCTTTTTCTTTGTTCTTTTTCCTTGTGGAGGCTGGGCACGTGCAGTCCCCAAGCTTAAGGTGTAACAGGGAGAGGGCCTGCAATGTCTATGATCACATGTCTTGCATTTCATAACTCCTTTAAACTGAGGCTCATCTTACTGAGGTTTTACAGACAGAAGCAGCTCTGTTTACTTTCCATCTGGAGACACAAACAATGGTGAATAAAACCTCACAAGGTTTTTGTTTGTGTTTTTCCTTATAAAAAAGATCAGGAAACAAAAAAATGTAACTATTATGATGCCATCATGTGCAAGTCATACCACAAACATTACTAGGAGCATCATGGGAATTGCAATTTTGTTAACATGTCGTGTATTTAACTAATAATTCCCATTTTCTTTCCTTTTCCGTTACCTGGGGGCATGGCATAGAGCACACTCAAACACTGCTGTTTTAATGGGTGTGTGCAGCAAAACTAAACAATACTTTAAAATGTTCATGAGTTTAAGTGGATCTGCGGCAGACTCCAGAATAGACTGGGGGAGTAGGAGATGCGTGAAATGGAGGGCCAGGAGTCCTGAAGGTGGCACGTTGAGGGAGGCAGTGGACTGGGACAGATATGGGCTGGGAATAGAGGACTGGATGGTATGTAGCTGTGCTACCTGTGTTATTTATGTTGAGCTAAGGTGGAGGAGGAGACAGAGAGGCATGAAAAAGGCATTTAGCGTGGGACCCTAACAATAATATTTAAGCTTAATCAGAGGCCCTGGGTTTTTTTGCCTTCCTCTGCAGCATGGGGCATGGGTCGTTTACTGGTGGGTTCTCTGTATCTTGAAGTCTTTAAACCATGATTTGGGGACTTCAATAACTCAGTCATTGACTAAGGGTCTATTACAGGAGTGGGTGGATGAGGTTCTGTGGTCTGCATTGTGCAGGAGGTCAGACTAGATGATCATAAGGGTCCCTTCTGACCTTAAAGTCTAGGAGTCTATATCCGCCCTTGAGGTGAAAGAAAAGTCCTTTCTATCTCTTTGCTGTATAGCTGGTAGTCATCACCCGCTCAGGCAGTACTATGTAAAAAGGCTAGCCAGCATTAATCACAGTGCTCCAGGATCCAGAGCCGGCACAACCATGGTTCCACCTACATACACTAGATGCTTGCTGGAGAGAAACACCAAAAGGTTTGCTGACTAACCCATAAAATAGGTATGACCATTGTTGCTCTTAAATCCACTCTCCCCAATGCCACAGAGGCATTATGCCTGCTTGTTCTTCTAAAAGACATGCTGTCGTTCAAACAGGAATTAATTTAGGGAGGTCCTGTGGCCTGTGTTATACAGGAGGTCTGTGATACAGTGCACTAGACCCCCGAGTCCCCTGCTGGAGGCCTCAGAGTCCTGCCACACCCATCCCAAGAAAGGAGCAGTGGAGCTAAGTCCTCCGAGCGGCCTAGAGAGATTGTGCAGGAAGCAGTCAATCAGGGGAGGCTGCAAAAGGTTAGCCAATCAGGGCCCAGGAGGGCCATATAAAAGGAACTGCAGCGGTAGAGACAAGCAGATAATTGCTGGAGTCAGAGGAACATGGATGGTGTTCTTGGCTGGCCAAAGGGAACTGCATAACTGCAGAAAACTTAGTGCTGGCAGGGACCAGGAGAGTGATAATGAGCTCCTGGCTGGCTGCTGGGCCTGAACACAGAAGAGCCCTGAGCTAAGGGTGAAGCATTGGCGAAGGCTGTAGCCATGAGGAAGAGATCCAAGGAACTGAAACCAGTTTCATTAAAGGTGGCATGTGGCTGCTATCCTTAGGGTCCTGGGCTGGGACCTGGAGTAGTGGGTGTGCCCGGGCCCCGGCCTCTATCCCTCTCCCTCCTAGACCACTGGGGAAGTAGCCTACAATCGGTCAGTGATAACCCCCCAGAAGTAGATCTGAACTGTTAAGAGGACCAGCTGGAGTCAGAAGGGCCAAGAGAGGACAAAACCATTGCCTCCAGGGAGGAAGTGCTGGGGGTTGGCCTGATACTGGGGCCGGGACTTGTTAAAGACTGCAGACGCACCTGACCATAAGAAGCGCTCATGAGAGGTGGGTGCTACACCATCACAAGGTCAGACTAGATTGTCACAGTGATTCCTTCTGGCTTTATAATCTATTAATCTGTTGCACAGACATAATGTCTTTGGGGACCCCTACTTAGACTATACTCCTTTCCCCCGCGCATCCCAATATTATTAGAGTGGGGGGAAGTGATGGAACATAACAAGCAAAATAATCATGATTAATTTAACAATAAAAAATAACATACCACTAAACAGGCTAAATTCCTCCCCCACAACTCAACCCTCTTCTCTTCCTCCCTGACCCTAACAATTTCAGATTCTATGACCATAACCCTTCTGTCCCAGTTTTCATCCCTTCTCTCCAGATACATGAGCAGTTCATTCATGAACCAAATAAATTATAGATATCTTGGTTATCAAATAATCTTTATCTTGTTATGCCTCGAAGCCTAGCAGCACACTTAAAATACCATCTCATGTTTCATCCTATGGTTGGCAATTTTTTCTTCTTTTCAAAACAGAGGGTGTGAAGAGCTTCTAAACACTTCTACAAAGCCCAGTAAAAGAGAGGTCATGCTGAAGATCTCTGGTTTCTGCTTTAACTAAAAAACTGTAAGGCACGTCAACTGTCTTCTGACCAGGAGTATTTTTCTGCTTCAGATAGTGAGGAGATAGAGATAGCGCAGGCTTTTCACTGCACTGGTTTGATAACACCGAAGAAGTAAAGAGAAGTGAATTCAGTATGAAAGTAAGAGGATCAGGGGGTGCTCTTAAACCTGATACTCTGAGTGAAAATAGGGTTGAGGCACTAGCTGTTGTAATGGTTCTTTGTAATCATAAAAATAAATATATTGGTTACATAAAACCCATGTAATCTGTTTTTAAAAGTACAACAACAGACTTTCTGGGCCTGACTTTCAGAGAAGCTGAGCACCTTCAGTTATCATTGACTTCACTTGGACTTGTGAATGCTCAGCACCTCTGAAATTCAGGTACTATTTTAATCTTACGTTGAATGCATTTTGCATACATTATGGGCCCAGCTGGCAGCATGCCCTATAGTTAAGGTTGCCTGACACTTCCCATTATAACAGCCTGATTCATAATCTCCTTCCCAGTTTCCCTGCTGCTCTGGGGAAGTAATAAACTGTGTCAGGTCAATACCTGCAGTAGTGTATGCTGCCTCATATACCTTCTCCCTCCTCAGCTGCCCACTTGTAGAAGGTGGGGAAAATGTAGTGACTCTGTGGAGCTGGCTTACCTAGGTTTTTGCTCCACTCTGCTGCCTAAGGGGTGCCTTTTGCAGCCTTACTCCCTTGCACCTCTGGGTCATGATTTGTCCCTGAATGGGACAGAGAGCAACAGAACCTTCATTCCCCTCATATATCTGGTTGGCCTCAGGAACTATCAGCAGTGCCATCAGGGGACTATCCTATCTAATTCCCTTCCCCGGGTTCCTGAACCCAATCAACTGCTGCTCAGACCTTCCTGAGGAAATGAAGTCCCATTGGGTTGGCTGAGTGCTGAGAAAAGCTTGGGAAATAAGGCTCCCTCTCCCCATTGTTACATTTGGAATGAAGAGAAAGCAGCAATCCCAACATGTTTGAGCGGTGTCCATTCAGAAGCAGAAGGGCATGAATGCTGTTGTACTTCAACAGTAGTGGAATCCTGAATATCTCTCATGAACGCTGGGCTCATTTTCAGCCCCCTGCATCGAGGAGGCAGGCAGCATCAAACTATTTACTAGCACCAGATCTGCTGCTGGGGGAAACCAATCATTACTTGTTATCTATATTGCACTAACACCTTAGGGTATGTCTACACGGCAAAGAAAAACCCACAATGCTGAGTCTCAGAGCCCTGTGCCTGAGCCCAAACATCTACATGGCCGTTTTTAGCCCTGCAGCCCAAGCCCAGAGTCATCTGACCTGGGTTGTGAGACTTGGCATTGCGGGTTTTTTATTGCAGTGTAGACATATGCTTAGAGGCCTCAGTCAGGTACATGACCCTGTTGTATTAGGAGCTGTACAAATGTAAGGTTCCAGCTGAGAAGAGCTTACAATCTTCAAATGGCAAAAGAAGTTTGTGTCTTCCCAATCAAAGCATTAGAGGGGTAGATTGCAGAATGTTCAAATTCATATGCAGTGCATGTGCGCGTACTCCTTCCCCTCCCCTCAATAGCATCTTCCCTTATAGCTGTGGCACTTCTTTGGCCTTTCTTTTATATTTAATCTTATGTTTGAATTATCTGGGTTTTTAATGTCTCTGGATTTTTTTCTTCATATTTATAGCTACATAAATATAACCCATAAATTATTGTTCCCAATCTTAAGTACCATTTAATAATGTTTTGCCTGGAAGTTTTTTTTTATGTCATATTACACATTTTGTATTAGAAACCCAAAGAGGTTACAGTTTTAATTTATAGCCCTTCCCTTCCCTCCCAAACTCACAAAATGATTAAAGAAGATTCCTCATCAAATGCAATAATGGAATAATCTACTATTATTATTGAATGAAGCATTGAAATATTAAGGCAATGAAGAATGCTTTGATGCTGGAAAGTTAAGACAATGGTGCTAGATTTTATTTTTGAACCAGTGCTTTTGAAGGGTTGATGGCTACTATCTGGCATATTTGTAGTCTGACTGTTTATGTTGACACTGATCTTGGATTTACTTTGTTTACTTTTCTGCTTTATAATGACTACAAGTGGTGCTGTAGGACACACATATACTGTTGTGCACTTAGAGCCGATCCTCAATTTGCATTCGCCACTAGAAATACCAACCTGGAGAAAACAGCATGCACACAAAATTAAAACAAGTTTTGTGTAACATTTTACTTAATACTGAATGGAATTTTTTCTGTGCTGAAAGGTACAAGATAGCTGATCTTGATAGAGATGTATTTGGATTGTATAGTCGCTCCGCTTTGCAACTGGATGTTGCTACAACTATAGTAGAGTTTGTAATGTAAAAGCCTTTCTTCTTTTACTGACAGTGACTGTATATGAGGTGCATGTGATAACAGGAGAGCTGTGGAATGCCGGAACAGAAGCTGATGTCTATATTTCGATCCATGGAGAAGAAGGCGATACAGGATCCAGACAGCTACTTAGGTCAAAGAACCCTAGGAAATTTCTAAAAGGACAAGTGAGTGACAAGAAGCAAACTTCCCAATCTGTTTGTCTGTCTTTTCTAGCTCTCTACTTTGTGAGAGGCTGTTACAGGCCAAGGTAGGAGTTACACCAGCAAAGATCATTAGTAGACTGCAAAATTCATAGAAAATCTGCACAATTAAACCAAAATAATTTTTTAAAAATATTTACATTAACATTTTGGGGAAATTATAATCCATAATAATTACTGTGTTGATAAAGTGCATACTCTTTTTTAAAATTCCTTAATTATTTTGAATAATATATGGAGAGAAGAAATACCTTAAATAGAATACATATTTTACTATATTTTAATATTATATTAAATTTGCAATTTGTTTTGTTAACTAAACTTTGGGTTAGTTTCTGCTCACCTCACTTTAATAATTGCATTGATTTGAATAGGATTCTACATAAGCAAAGTGATCAGGATTAGCTCTTTAATCAATTACTGTTCCTGGAAACCAGCTTTGCTTGTCTGCTTTGACATTATCATACATTATTTCATGGAGTATATGGGGATGCTCATACTTCATAGAAGGGTTTCACAGGTTTTATACAGTACATTTTATGGGTCCCATTGGATGAGGAGTTCTTGTTTTACGTATATAATTGCTCTTTTCTTGGCTGGTTGCAGACTGACATGTTCCCACTTGAAGCTGTGCACCTTGGAAATTTGTACAAGATTGTGATAGGACACAATGGACTTGGATCAGGTCAGAAATCTCTACATATAGTTACTGAACACTGACCACAGATTTCTGAAGTATTTCTATGAAATTAGAGTAGGTATTTGTAAAATATTCAGATGAAATAGTGTGAACAAGGTATTTTATGGAGGGAGGCAAAGGGTTCCAAGAATACCAGTCATTAAAATGAAAAGGCGACATTTTGTTACCATCACATATTCCAAATAATCTTCCTTAACCACTATTATAGTCTAAATAATTGTATTAGAAAGTTACTTTTAAAAAGAGTACTGAACATTATAGTTCTGTCATTCCCCTTTGAAAAATTGCATTTGTTTGTCTCTTCTGCACTTTGAGGTATTGACTATTTCATTGGACAGTCTATATTCCTTATGTCTTCCGGAGATGGGCATCGCTGTAAATGACATTTATTAGCATCATTATTATTTAAATTGAAGTAGTGCCTGAAAGTCCCAACCAGGGATTTGAGGTGCGTTGTGCTGGGCGCTGTACACACAGTTGATGGAAATATGGGCTATGAACCAAATTGCCTATGATCACGAGACTTGGATTTATTTGATCCTGAACACCAAACACTGTGGTAAATCAATGTTGGACAGTCTGGGCCATAGAGTAGTGTCTTGTACAGGTGCAGGCAGTAATATAGTTAACTTTCCCTCTCCCTTCCCTCCCTTCTCCACTTCCCAAATGTGTACAAGATATTACTTGTTGCTAGATCACCCCACATTGATCCACTTGTGGAGGACATCCCAATCCCACTCCATATGGAAGTGGAGAAGTGGCACTTCTGTCACAGTCTCTCTTCTTCATTGGCCCTGCACAGGGGCCCCTGAACTGGAACTCAGCAAGTAGAGAGGTTGGTGACTTTTTGGGAGAGAAAGGGGTGGAGCAGGTTAGATGAGAAGTCTCTTTCCACAGTACTATTCCCTGCTTTGCTCCTGGATTTTCAAATGGCAATCCAGGAAGGTCATGACTGGGAGCTGTGATATTTTACTCTGGGTCCCTTCAGAGGTTTTTACTAAACTTCTGGGAAAGGATCCAGTTAATGAATAAATGGATCTTAATGAACCCAGGCTGTCAACAGGAAGGGAGATCAGCAGAGAATAGCTTCCCAGCAATTCCTTTTCCTATGGATAAGATAACCTAAGAACCACAGGTTAGAAGGGAAAATGGCTCAAGAAAAAGCCTCTGTGGGGAAGTCCTTGAGTTTTCCACTCCTCCAGATGACCTCCTATGGGTTTTTCAGTGGCAACCTCCTATCTTAAGAAACCACACCATCATTACTATTTGTTCATCAGTTTGTATTACAGTATGTCAAGAGACCCCAGCTTAGATCAACCCCATTGCATTATGCCCTGTACAAAAACATGGTGTGACATTCCCTGCCCAAGAGAGCTTGTAATACAAAAAAGTGGGGGACAAAGGAAGTGTCTCCAGACCTATTGGATGCAGTCTTGCAGTCCTGATTCTCGGTTATTATAAGACTTCCTTATTATATTATTATTCCTTATTATAATCACTTCCTCTAAGCAATTGTTTGTTTAATTAATCATTTGGATGGTTGTTCATGGCAGGTTTGAATGTATCTTAAAATCTCCATTTTTGCATGAGCTCCATTCTTATCAATTCCTCCTCCGCAATAGCATCTCTCAGGCAGATGCCCAATATCCTCTGACATTTCTTCACATGATAACATGGGTCTCTGTAGTGGAGTCCTGCAATGATAAAGCAGCAGTGTGCTAAGATCAGTAGTGTCAAACAATCAATTTTCTTCACTTTGCTTTGTGTCAGTCAGTACAGTTCCTTGGAATTGCTGGCATTGTAGCCCATTAACCAGCCAGAGAGACTGGTTAATGATTAAACTGTCATCTTCCTGGGCTTCTCTCACAATGTTTATTCATCAAGTGAATTTTGCACCATTTAGTGCCATGGACCTGTGAAGGCTGGATAGTACCTTTGCTGGCAATAATTAATGTTTTAAAAATTGGAGGCAGTGTTATTGCCAAATTGTATCCAAAACATGGATATGGTCAGCTTTATTGATAATGTGATCAAAATATCGAAGAATTAAAAAGACTCAGAAAATATCTTCCCAAATACATAAATGAATTGCTTTAAATGAGAGGGATAAGGAGCTGTGCTAGCCTGCAACAATCCACTTTTAACACCTCTGGTGCTTCTAGCATACCTTACTAAAGGTGGGCTTTTTAAAGTGAATCTTTCTTTCCTTACAACAGATAGGACTGTGATGAGGTGGTCTGTCCCCTTAAGGGTAGTGGTGCCTGGGGTCAGCCTACCTCCATCATGTAGATTGGCCCTTTAGGATTTTGGGAAGTCTGGTATGTAAGGACCTAGGAGATATAGGCAGAGAGGAAGTGGTCCTGGGAATAAGTAGTGTTTGGGAGGAAATCCTGTTACTGTTTCTTTAAGGGCCCAGGACCAGGAATCAAATAAAGCAGGCAGGGCAAGGCTTCCCTTTCTCCCAGTCAATTGGGATGAGCTTTAGGAAGGGGAACCACATATGTTCTGCCTCCTCCCTAATAGCAAGAGAAAGCCTGACTGTTGACCCCAAGGACTAATTGGGGAAAAGAGGCTAGCTGAAGGAGAAGCTGGCTAAGCAGGACCTGCGGGACCTAAGTTACAACCCCAGCTTCAAGAGAGGAGCTGGCTGGGGAATCCTGTCTTGAGGGAGTGACTGTTTGAAGCTCCCAGCTCTTAGAAGGGTGCTTGAGGTGGGGTGGGGGTAGGGGTGGGGGCAGGATCCTGAACAGGGGCAAGAAAAATCTGCCAAGATTCTTCTATGGATCCAGAGAGTGTATGAACTTGAGTGACTAAAATGTGAGTTACACTTTGTAGAAAGAATTAATAAACCGGACCCCCCAGGAAGGGAGTATGTGCTTTGACCTAACCTGGTCTGGGTAATTAACTGCAAGAGTCTGAGTGGGAGCTATGAGCAGTACACAGGCAGGCTTATGAGGGGTTGCTCTGAAGGCAATCAACCCATGGACAAGGACCCTAATGTAATTACAGGAAAATGATGAGTATAGTTATGTGTCAGGGAGTGAATCTTTGCACAGTGCTGATATTCTATTAATTTGGGTTTGAAGTTACTGGGTCTGATTCTGATCTGCCTTAAACTGGTTTGACACTGATATAGCTCTGCAAAGTCACTGGAGTTACCCCTGATTTAGGGTTGTGAAACTTAATTTGGAATCTGGCCAAGTGTGTGTGTGTGTTTTCATTTTAGGAGGTTCTTTATTTTTAATTTGTTCTTAGGAAATGGATGGTTTCTGGAGAAGATTGTAGTGAAGGATCCTGTCACAGATCGGGATTATTCTTTTCCATGTCACAGGTTGGTGGCATTTTCAAATGGGTTATGTTGTAATAACAACTGGTTGTTCATGGCTTCTCTTCTGAGACTTCCAGTCCAAGTGATTTATGGGGTGCATGTCCCATGAAAAGTGAATTGAGGTGATCCAACTCCTTTTACATACACTACCAAACATCTATGCGATGGTAACAACTTCTGGTCACTTCAGATCTGTGATGCATTTAACCACTGACTGAGCATTGAAAAGTTCTATATAAGGTGTCAACACCCCATACCTGCTAAAACCTTCAGGAACTTCAGGCCTGCCCACTCTGATGCTTTGGATCTGACGTCAGCTGCTCCATTTCTCCCTATATCCAAGGCAATGCTTTTCAGTTGAGTGGGTTGCTCTCTCTCTAAGGGTAATTCTGCACCATTGACAATATCAGTGAGAGCTTTGGCATTTACTTTAGTGTACACAGGATCAGGCCTTAGGTTCTTGTGATGTGGCCATCACTGGGGTGTAACTGAGCAGCTGGTCCTTCCCCTATCCACCCCAAACCTGTCACTGAGCAGCAGCAGAACTTGAAGCAATCTCAATTTCCTTGCTGCTTCCCCTGTGGTCTCTTCTGCTCCGATTCTGCTACTCCATTGCTCATTTCTAATTGTATCCACTATAAATTAATTAAAAAATGGCTTATGGAAAATTATATGAATAAAAATCAGTACAAATCTTAGGAGTTGGTGAAGTCAGTCATGTATGAATCCAGCTACACCTTGCCAATGGCACCTCAATTCTGTGTCCTCCTTTCAATTCTACAAGTGAATAAATAACTGCCTAAGATAGCTCTGAGTGAGTGACGTGCACCCTGGAATTGATTTATGTGTGAGCATGGGCTTTCTGCCCATCAGATACAGCACCTTGTCTTTGCATGACCTAATTTTGATTCAGTATTGTAGGTGAGATGAACAGCTACAGAGAGATCTTGAAGTACAACGCTAGTTTCATAAATAATTCAGGGACTGTTCAAATCTGTTTTGCACAGAAAAATACTGTGTGTGGTTGTAGGGCCTGATTCATCTCTCACTGACATCACTTTACAATGGTTCATCTCCTTTGATTTTAATCGTGAACTCTAATTTATGCAGCATCAGAGAAGAGAATAAAACCTTTTTATTGGTAATGATGCTGTTTACATCTGTCTGGTTTGGGGGTGGGGAGGATGGTGTCGCCTGGTAGTGCTTTGCTTTGCTTTGCTTCACACGAGGGGGTTTTAGGAGTATGTACAGCTGGGCCCCTCCAGCAACCTTTTTGGGGCAGAGAGTGTGGCCAATGGATCTGCTATTACTGATCTCTTTACTAGTTGAGATGGCCAGGTAGTCAGGCTGGCTTGGGCTTCTAGGCCCTGATCAAGAAAAACACTTGTATAAAACACATGTATAATTTTAAAAAAGTAAGCAGTTCAACTGAAGTCAATGGAAACTGTCAGCTGCTTAAAGTTAAGCATGTGCTTAAGTGCTTTGTTGGTTCAGAGCTCCAATGCACAAACTATTAAAATACAATGTGTAAACATTGTGACAAAAATATCGGTGGGTTTGAGACTGGTGGGTTTGAGCTACATAATCATAATGGGTTCCGTTTTTCTCCAAAGGTGGCTAGATCACGGGGAGGACAATGGCAAAATTGTAAGAGAACTAAATGTCGCTGACACCACCACCTTCTCTGCAAGTAAGCATAAAACAGTGCAGCAGAGAGTCCATTGTCATTGTGACTGTGTCAAAGAACAGCCAAGATACTGTGTAAACTAATCACATTCTATCTCTATCTCTGCAGGCCAAGAGCTGGAACTCAAGAGAGAGGAAAACGTAAAGGCTTTTTCTCTTTTAAAAAATTGATTTGACAGTATACAAAGTCTGTCCTAGGGAAAATCAGGACAATAGTTTTTCTGTATGTTAAGTTTTCTTCCTGTATCTTCTCAAAGGTTCTTTTCTTCCTCCTTTTAAACATATAACTAGTGGGTTGCTGAAAGATGGAAGTTTCAGAAAGGCAACACGCTTCAGTTCTACAGCAGGCTCACCCGTGGTTTCATACGCCTCAGTCCAGATGGCACCGTTGATGCACTTGGTGACAAGAAGGACAAATATGGTAAAACATTTGTCAGGTGGTATGTGTGGGTGAACAGCGTGAGGATGGAGGGCATCATCAGATCATTGCAGGTTTCATGTATAAGATTCAAAATTAATTCTAACAGGAGCAAAGAATGGTAACCATGAATGTTCTTACTTTTGAAAGCATTTCAAACTATTAATGGTAAAAACCACATGGCTTTGTTGTAAAAGAACATCTCACAATGGCTTCCCATTATTAAACAGAATCTAATTCTCACGTACTGGTTTAATGATCCAGAATGCAAACCTCCATGATAAGGGTGGTAAAATCTTCTCAACAATTGGGGCAGATACTGTTCCAGCTACCAGCTCCAAATCACACACTGAGCTTCAACCAACTCACTCCCATTCAAGCCTCAGCTCTATCTGTCAAGAAGTAGCATGTAGTGTGTTATAAGGGTTAGACAAAATGAGGCTCAGAGCTTGTTGTCGTCTGCATTATGGCGGTGTAACCCAAAGTGTCTCAGGTCTTTCCCGAGTGGCCTCACCTATACTCTGAATAGAACAGGTGATAGAACAGAACCTTGCAGAATGTACTTGAGAGAGCCTTCAAGGCAGTGAGCAAATTCCCAAAAAGTCCCTCTGGAAGTGTCTGAGAAATTGGGGCAGAAAAAAACCAAAATGAATCACTCTTCAAGTAACTCTTCTCTATGCAGGAGAGTCCACAAATAGATCAGTAAAATCTGATAGGCATGGAATATGGGTTTCACTTCATTTTTGTAAATATCCCTTGTTAGTTATCATGGGTGCTCTTTGAGTTCAATTATTCAGTGACTCAGAGTGTTGAATCAGTCAAATCTCTAAGTATTGGCTCTAATTTCAGAGCATTCCAAGTGTCTAAAAGAAGTTACCCAGTATGAGAGCATCCTGGAAATCCTACAGGGAGCTTCATTTATTATCACAAACTGTGAACTACTGGGTAAATCCCCCAAAACAAAACTCCCTACATGAACCAGGTTTCATAGTTTGCACTGAGGCAACAAGCAAATATGTTCAATTTTTAACACTCTGGCTTTGACTGATGGATTGTTTGATTCAGTTCCACATGACACCACAGTTCATCGATTTGCATGAAGAATCCAAATTTACACTGCTGTCTGCTTCACTGTGGACGGCAGCATCTGCATATATTTTCCTTTATGTGTATATGTGGACTTCTTCACAATAGTTTTTAAACACATAAACACATTAAATTTACATCACTTTCTGTACATTTAAATTTACAGATTAGAAGTAGAATCATCATGCAAGTCATGTTTTAATTTTCAGTGAGTAGTATTCTCAGTCTGTGTATAATTGTGCAGGTACCACAACTGCACACACAGTTACTGCAGATGTCCATATAAATGGAGTACACAACTAACACAATCTGCACACATTTCTTGGCATAAAAACAGGGTCTCTACCCCTGAAAATTTTTCTTTAACATTTGTTTGGGTTTAATACAAGTACATTATTTTACCAGGCAGTGAGAATAGCTCTGTACAACAGGAGTTGGTGTGAAACTTGTGGCTTAATTTTTCATTTTGGGCCACTGTTCCTTGTGCTGGCAGTTAGGAATGAAGAAACACCATATACATATTTTTCATAGTAAGAAACTTTAGTGGAAACTACATGGGCTGAAACTTTCCTGACTTTCAAATGTTGGTGGGACCACAAGGAACAATTTATTAATAACTTGGGACCAGATCCTCAGTTGGTGTAAATCAGGATAGCTCCAATGCTTCTGAAGGAGCAGTGCAATTTACACTAGCTGAAGATTTGGCCCAGGAATTGTTAATTTCCCAGAAATTTTTATCCCTAACTGGAAGCAATTAGAGAAATGACATTGTGACTATTTTTTTTTTAACTGTGATTTGATTCTGGCACGCTAGAACACTGACAGCATGCAAGATGCTCCTATGTGTAAGACAATTACCTTGAATTTAGATGATCTAGTTAGAACAATAGTTTAAATAGGCGTACAGTGCATGCAGCCTTGCTTCATTGAATGAGCATACAGAATTTTTAACTACGAAACAGCAGGTTGCAACAGATCTATTTTATTAAGAATGGAACAAAATTAGTCAATAGATAAAATTGATGGGCCAGATTCTGCCACTCTGACTAGTTCTGAGTAGTACCTTACACTGCCAAATGGCCCATTAGAGGGATAAACAAGGCCTATGGGAGAGAAATGGCACTTAGTGGAATTACACCAGAGATGAGTTTGATTCACTGTATATATTGATATCTGGGGGAGCTGCATGCATTTAGGGAGAGTACAGTGTTATTTATGTATTTATTTATAATGTGGTCATGCCTAGAGGCCCCAGGTAGGGGTCAAGGCTCCATTGTGCAGCACTGTACATCATACTCTAAGAAGCACAGCCCAGAGCTCTCACCCCCAGAAGGGAAGGGATAAGGTGGCTATCAATCACCCTTCACCCTCCTGATCCTGGGTTGCTCCTGGGACTGGAAAGGCCCCTGGCATAACATGGCCCTGGGGGCCTGTCTGAGTTATGGCAGCCTCCCTGGGATGCCTGGAATCTCTGTAGTGCTGTGTGCTGCATCATGCCCCCAGACCTACTCCAGCACATCCCTATGCTGGGAATTGCCTTCCACATTTCCTGTGCTGGGGGAATCTTCCCCCTTATATAGACGGGGCTATGTTGCTCAAGTCCTTTTACCAGGTGTACAGGTGACAGACTTGGGGTGAGAATCTCTCCCTAAGTATGTGATGAGACACAACAGGAAGCTACCTTGTGTTCACCTATTGGCAAGACTATTATGATAAGTATAACAAAGAAACAACTGTCACTACTAACGCAGTAAGCACTTCACTGCCTAACCATTATCAAGTGTTTTGGAGGGATCATGGAAGAGTTAAGTTAAATGTTAAGAATATGGAAGTTTAAAGTCATGATGCAAAATTTGTTTTTACAAAGAATAAATACAAATAGATAGGGAGATAGATTATTATTTATTTTAGGATTTTATACTGTTGCCCTTCCCTCATCTGCATGTCTTCCACATAAGATCAATTAACTGTAGTGAGGCTTCTAGTACACTTCATGAACGCCCTGACTCCCTTTTTGGGTATTGGGATGGGGTTATTATTTTGGGTTGATATTTTATAAATAACAAATCTTCTCTGACCAAGAGATTTTTGCTCTTTGCTGATCGCTCTCAGGGTTCCCTTTCATCCCATGCCTGAGAGGCAGTGAGCAGTGACTTTATGAGCTTCCCCAAATGAATGTTGATCAGAGTTCAAATTTTGCCTCTGCTCTAATTAAGACATTTTTAATTCCGCCTCTTCCCTGCTACATAATGTCTTTGCAAAATCAGAAGTCACTTGTTGCTATTAGATGTAAAAATTAGTTTGCATTCGATTATGGCTTTTACCATTTTTTCTACCACAAATTCTTTAGGTCTTTTTGATGTGACTGTCAAAAGAGGAAATGTACATGTATTTAAGAGTCATCAGATGCCACATCTTGCCCTCGCTCTTGACAATGGCTATGTCACTGCAAAGGTATGAAATTGCTTTGTTTTTAATCGTTTGATGGTATTTATTATTATTATTTATTAAATATAATGCAGATTTTGTTCTCTTGTGTTCGAATAAGTAGCAGGTACTTCCAATCAGAAATGAGGCCAAGCTGCAAAACCAAAATCTAAAGTTTGAACTTGCCAAAGTTCGGGAGAGTTTGGATTCTGCTTGGAGCCCATCTACTTCTAAATTTATATTTACTCTTCCCTTCTGTATCTCACTTAATATGTTCAATGGTCATTGAGAAGGATTTGGTTTATGCAGCCTGGAACATTATGAGCTGTGCTTTCATTGTTTATACCAACTAGTCAAATGTTGACAACATATCTGGTGTGCCCTGACATCTCCTCTCTTTGGAAAGTTATCAGTGCCAAGGGCTAATTTTAAAAATTCATTTATTTCCCTATCACTTTTTGTAACTAACCTGCTTTTCAAAGGCTTGTTGCAATTAATGTTCCAAGCCTAACTTGATTCCTGCTCTTTCATCCCCCTCCTCAAAGGTAGATTTTGTCTGTTTTTACGTGCTTGCTTGTGTGCACGTTTTCCTGACCGCAAACTTCTTGGAAAGTCAAGCACATGAAACTTTATACTTCCTATTAGGTAGGAGCCAAAGAAATTGGATCCCAGTTAGCCAACTTGTGGGGAGGGTTCTTCCAGAGCCCTGGTCAAATCAACCAGCTGATAGCTGTCTAGAAGATACAGGCTAGGCGACATCAGAACTTTTGGAGATGGGAAAAGGAGACACTTTGCTCGATCCCTTCCTCAACCTGCAAAGCTCTTGAGCACTACATTAGAGAGATTTTTACAGGAGTGGAGCTCCTGAGCACCGCAGGAGAAAGGCTCCCCAGTGAAGGCCAGGAACCCTTTTAGAAGAGAGTCTCCCCATCTCCCCTTGTAAAGCTCAAGAGTTCTTTAAGGAAATAGGCTACTTCCTATCCTCTTCTTTGGCTCTCTCCTTTATCTCACTACTTCTTCTTCACTAGTGGACTTCCTGCACTCCACAAGAGAAGGGCTCTCTCTCTCTTTCGTCTGTCTTCCTCCTCTCCCACCTCCTGTAGAGATACTGAGCTCAACAGGGAAGAGACTTCCTCCCTGATGCCAAGTCCCAGAATTGCTCTGTCACAGCTCTCACAATATTTGGTTACCCAAGTAGAGTTGTAGAAGGTATTTCTTTTAGATGGAACTTTGTTTTAATGAGGATTGAACCAATTGTGTTTTGCTTTGCCTTATCCAAGGAGCGCGTAACCTAGTGGTCAAAGCAGAACACAAAGCTTCTTTATATAGTATGCCTTGGCTTTAGTGGGTGAAGAGCGTGCTCAGCACCTTGCAGAACTGGGCACCTATTTGGGAATGGCTTCAAGCCATGGAGCAAACAGTGCAAACTCTCCCTGTCCCTATTCCACACAGCAATGACCAGTGCTCTCTTGTCTTCGACATCATTACAAATATGGGACTGCGTGAAAGGATTCCAGTCTTCTCTTTCCACCTCTGTCACTGACTTTCTTTTTGACCTTGGGCAAGCCACTTAAAGTCTCTGTCTCAGTTTACCAACTCTAAATTGCATATAATACTCTTCATAAGGAAGTTGTGAGGGTTCATTAATTAATGTCTAAAGCACTTTGTGATCCTTCGAAGAAAGGTGCTGTGTAACTATAAAACAGTACTGTAATACACTAAACATTTTTATAGGTTTCAGCTTTAATCAAAGGTCATGTGGCTGTCTTAATTCACAGCCTCATCTAAACTCCACCTGTCAATTTCTTTTATTCTCAAAAGCTTCGGTTAGAACTGCTTGAAATGTTTTGAATGAAAAGTTTTGTTTCCTGCAAAAATGGCCTCTTCTGGAAACAAAAGTTTCACAAACTGTTGACTCTTTAAAATGTTTTTATATATGTGGTTTTTATCACCTTTTTCATCTAATTTGTTGTTTTAAAAGTTATCAGAATTGTTACTAAAATGGCTATTTGCTCCTTTTCCTAAATCTGAGTTTTCAGTAAATGAGAGATAACGTAATGTGTTAGATTAAAAAAGTAACAAATTTTTGAAAAAGCAAGAGATCACTTTGAACCATGTGAAATGGAAACAGCTTTGAAATCTGACAACTTTTTGTTTTTGCCCGACGCTGTTATAAATCCAATACAATATGTATTTTGTGTATAGTTTCTTTTATACAAAAAACCCAGAAAATAATTCACAGTTCTTTACAGTCTGAACAGGCAAATGCAAATAATGTGCCTGATTCAGCCATCTGGTTGCATCCCTGTGGCTTGCTGCCTTCCCTAGATGTTTATGCAGGGAAAGCAATACAAACACTCATCGCTGGGGAGGGCACAGGAGTGCTGCTGCTGAAAGGTACCTGAGAGAGATGCTGAGTGCATTTCCTGGGAGCCCTGGCCCTGCACCCTCCCTATCTGAGCCAGTTCAGTTTGTGGGCTGCACCAGGTGACCTCAGACTTCCCCCGTAAGGAGTCCAGATATCTTAGTCGTTATACCCACAGTCAGTGCAGAAGTTCTGATTCTGGGGGTTTCTGGCCTGACTTTTTCCAGCAGAACCCCGGAAATAAATTATGTCCAATGAACATAATTATGAATAGGTAACAGGTTTGTCTTATTTCAAGATTCAGTGAACAATTTCAGGCCTCCTAATTTTAGAATTTCAAGCTCTAAAAGAAAATCTGAGAATGACCCAAGACATTCCATATTAGGCTAATAGCAATATGTTGCTGGCACCATGAGGAATTAATGGAGATTCAGAAATATAGGCCCATGACGTAACTTCTTTCATATTACTCCTGTGTAGTGGCTCATATAGTTGACTATTCATGCTTTTCCTGTGTTAGGACAATGAAGATACTCTCTGTGAGCTACAAGTTCATCTTCAGCCAAATTGCTGCGCAATTCTAGAATCAGCCAGGAATCCAGGGCACGTGATTAAATTCAGTCATCAAGGCAAAGTAGTTGACGATGCAATAGGCTATGCAGGACTCTCAAGAGAATTTGTTGTTCATGTGAAGGTAAGGCTGGGGGAAAAAGATGAAGGAAACTAAAGTGTGCCAATAGTTTCCCTGTAAAGTCCACTGTACTTGAACACATCCCAGAAAACTGAAAAGCTGAAAGAGTGATCTCCTCCCACTAGGTGGAGCTAAAGACTGTGACTACAGTGTAACAGGGAGATATCACAATGTGAATCTTGGAAGTAAAAAACCTTCCAAAAAACAGGGTTGTACATATAATAGAGCTGGATGGGAAATTGTTTGCGAAGAAGGAGAGAACAGCTTGCTAGTCTGAAGGAACACTTATATGACTTGTGACAAAAATGTACATGAGTCACTTATCACCTTATATGTGGAAATGCACCTGTAGTGGTTTGAATTCCCCCCCCCCCCCCCCCATCTTTTGCTTAACTGCTGCTGTAAAACTACAACTACTGCAAGATGATGGAGTACATAAAGGTGAAAAATCAAAGGGGAGGAAGACACGTAATTTACAAATGGACATTTTTGTCTATCGATTTGAAGGGTGTGTTCCACAATGGTGCCATAATTCTGCTGACCACAAGTCTCTGCCAGGCTCTCTGCCTCAGGCCTGATGGGAGCTGCAGTGGAGCAGGAAATCAGTCTGAAGAATCCTATTGGAAAGTGCATAAGATCAGCTCTGGGGTTTGCATGATTGAGAGTCTGAAAAACCCAAAAATGTATCTGAGGATCAAGGATGGCAAGTGCAATGGAACAGTAAGCAGTTCTTGTTCATATTTGCCTTTTTAAATGTTTAAGTAACTTGCTAATGCCAGAGAGATGGAAGGAAATCTTTAAAGTCAGTAATATAATCCTCTGCATTATCCTCTGTTGTCTAAAATAGAGAATTTTCACATCTCCCATCCATCCATAAAACTGGCAGAACTGGGAAACTCTGCTTTGAAGACAGCCTAGACTTTGCCTAAACCGCTACATGAATCAGAACTCTTCTGTGTCATGCATGGTATTTCACTTATTTGGATCATTAGATCTCTATTTCTGGTCACAAAAGGAATAAATAGGTCCAACCATGAGGCTGTATTTATAAGATTGAACAGTTAGACAGCTTAGGCAATTTGCTAAAAACATAAAAAACAAACTGAATTGACACAATATTCAAGTCTTTATTTTAAAGTTCTCCAACTGTGTATCGCATTCAATTGTTGAACTTATATTTCTATATTTCATTTTTTCATAGGGGACGGGTGATGTGTACTGTCACTTTAAAATTGAGAAGAACTTAGAAAGTGGATCTGTGAGTCTAGAATCTGTGCAAAACAGAGGGATGTATGTTGGTCTCCAACCAGATGGCCAGACCAAGCCTGTTGTTCATACTGGAGAGAGAAACATTTTGTTCTACCCACGAATCATCAAATGTATGCAAGTTTGAATAGGAAAGCAAGCCACTGAGTATTTCACATGTTTATAACTGCACATATAAATATTTATGACCACAAAATTTAAGGCAAAAATATAGAGATCAGACTTGCTCTTGTATGTTTTAGTACTTTAAATGAGAATCATATCCCACTTGCAAATGATTCCTCCCATATACATTGGTAAATTTTATACCTCATTTTACTAACTAAGGAATGAAGAGGAAAATCTTGTTTTTGTTTTTTTCCTGAATAAATAAAACTTTGAGTGTGGGGATAAAAATGATGGGTATAACAGCTAATTGTTACATCTCCCTGATTCTCTGCTCAATGCCAGTGCCTGGTTAGAGCAGTCTGGGGGCAGCTCTACTATGTGCCAGCTGGCAGCAGTCACCACTCTCCAGCTGAGCACAACTTGAGTGTGCTCCAGCCGTGTCCCTCCCTAACCTTAATATGCCCCTCACCACTGAAGACTTCAAGAAATATGGCATAAGAGCCAGCTAGGCTGGTTCTATACTTGGAGAAGACTCTCTCTGTCTGGAAATCCCCAATGTGTGAGTGCAGTGGAGAATCTGCCCCACTATCAGTGGCTGCTAACTATGCAAACCTGAGAGCTTTGTTTTATACTTTCTGTGTTGCTCTAATTGTAACATCAAAGCACCTCCATATAGATTAATGAGTAAGTATCACAACATCCTTGTGAGGTAGGGAAAATATTATTATCCCTGTTTCTACAGGGGGGAAACTGCCACACAGAAAGATTGTGGCACTGTCAGGAATTAGAACCCAGATCTCTGAGTTCTCTGCCCTAACCACAGGCTGTACTTCCTCACAAATATCTGCCTCCTTTATTGAACTGTAGCTTTCACACACACAGTAGTTGTCTGCAGACCAGTTCAAAAGACAACAAGTCAGAACATTTGAACAGTATGAAACACTTTTCATCACTGGTAAACTAGGGAATAGCTTTGGAAATGTACATCTTGAAGTTTCAATTGGAATGTCTACTGGTAGTGGCAACCTGGCTAAATATTAATAACATTTGGGAGTTGCTGACAATCTGGAGTACATGAGCAGAAACAGCTGATCACCTTTTATCTTTTTTCACTTAATTGTCTGCTTCTTTATGAGGTAAAGAGTGAAAAGTTTAAAATAGATATGCTTTTTACATGGACATTGGGATAAATGGGAGCATGAAACTAGTCTTCAAGAACTAAAAGACATTAATTTGGGACTACCTTTTAAAATTAATGTATGACTGCTGTACATTATGGGCTGCACTAGGCACAGACACATTAGGGTGGGGGAGGTACTGGCCTGTCTAAGTGGCAGTGCCTGGAGTCATTATGCTTGGCTAGGCCCCAGTGCCACCAGAGTCATTGTCATTATTATTATTATAAGGGAAGAGTATTATGGGTAAGAGGTAGCCCTTCCTTCCTGTTTAAAAAAGGTATGAAAAAAGCTACGCTGTACTCCCCCGGGGCAACCTAACTAATGCTATCCCATGGCCAGGTGATAAAGTCACACCCAATCTAAAAATTCCCACACTGGGCCAATTGCTTCTAGCCACCTTGGCAGTGGAGAGCTGTAAATGAGCTTTCTGAAGTCTCCTGAGCAGGTGTACTGGAGGGTAAATAGCTCCCTGTAACTTGTCCCCCACACATGGGGACAGACATAATTCAGACTGTGAGTATTTGGAATTTCTTCTACTGATTCTTTTCTTATGTTGATCCATAGGGTGGATAACAAGAGCACCTAAACTGTTTTTCCCCCCCACAGGTTAAAACAGGTTATATTGATTAAAACTTCCCATGGTTCATTCTCACAACCCCATCACATGCAGAACTCCCGTGTCTTTGAAGGCTATGGAATTTTAACTGCAGGCACAGCCTTGTCTGCCTGTGAACTTTATAATCCCATATACAAAATGGAAATGGTTTCATATGATTAAAATGGCCTTCTTCTAAATTCACACTGCTTATGTGTTAATGATTACTGATTTATACTGGGATTTTCAAAGGAGCTGGGGCCCAGATCCTTAAAGGTATTTAGGCACCTAACTACCATTTGATTTCAGTGGAAGTTAGGAGCCTAAATAGCTTTGAGGATCTGGGCCTAAGTGATTTAAATTCCCAATTCCTGTTGAGTTAGGCAGCTAACTCCCTTAAAGTCCTTTGAAAATCTCATCCTTCGTTTTTTTCCTAAAAAAGGTTAGTTCTCAGTTCTGATGTTGTAGTTTAATGTGGTGACACATTATCCAATTTTCATCACACTCAGGGCTTATCTATGCAGACACTGAGTTTGCAGCAGACTGGGATGTTAATCTACCTTGCACTAGTCTGGCTACACACCGAAATGTCCATGGGGACTGTGTTGTCATGCACTAAAAGTTCTGTAGTGTGCTTTGATGTATCCCATAATGAAATATATGAGCCTATTGATAAAGATTTATTCCATTCAGATCCCTTTTTTAATTTTTCATTTGGTGTGCATCTGATAATCACTTGGCCAGTGACAGCATGGCAGAAACCAGTACAGTTACAGCTTTTTATGTCTTCTGGATGTTGGCTCTAAGATATTTCAGATAAAAAATGAAAGGTCTGATGGAAATGATGAATTGACCATCAAGCTTTGATTATAAATTGAAAGGCCTGTATTTTAGCCAGATACAAGCAGTATAAACTCACTGAGAATACCTCAATCAGCAGAGAGAGACTGTATTGTAATGCACAGTTTATATTATTATTTAAACAATTCCAAAGGTTCACAGAAGCATTATAACAAAAGTTATCATAAGCATGGCATCACTGGGAATTTAGTGCATGTACTGTGTGTGTGGTTGTGGAAGGAGGGGCAGAATATTGGCATCACTATACACCATGCAGAAGAGAGAGAAAAAGTTTCCTCCGAAATCCATGAAGAACAGGGTTTTCAATTGAAAGCCTTAACTAAAGCAATGCTAAATGGTATAACTATAATAAAACTAATTGCTACCCCATTATAGACTCGGGTCTCAAAGATAGTTCCTAAAAAACCTTGCTTCTCAATAAAAGAAGATAAAAGGACCTACTTGCTTTTTTTCAGTACAGTCAAGATTTGTCTCTTTACTATTTCATAGTTCAGAAATGACCACCGGCAGTTTTGTTTGAAGGAGATTTCAACAAATGGCCCCCTTTAAGAAAGAAAATATCAGTGTGGTGGTAGGACTTAACTTCAAGTAAACTGCATTTGAATGAGTCATTTGATTCATACATCAATGTTAAATTGTTGCTTAGAATCGCAAAGTGGTGAATGGATTTTATTGCCATGCCATTTTTTTTTCTTGTATGCCTGCTGCTAGCAATAAAAAATTATTACTTTCAGCTCTGCAATGCACAGAGAAAAGATTTTGGTATATCTTGGACATCTGACAATTGCAAGGTCTATTATTAGTGTTTATCATTGAAAACATGGGCAGCTTCTAAATAGGAGAAGCAAATGATTTTTAGGTAATGACGGACTTTATATTTTGTTATTTTAGTTGGCAGGGAAAAGCCTATGGGAACATCTGCAACTACCAGCCAAGAAAAAGGAGGGATCAGAGAATCTGAACACCAACCTGCAAAAGCTCAGAAGTCAGTGACTCAGAGCCCATCAGCTTCTCCACCCTCAAGTAAGGAATAGTTTTTAAAAGTCCATATTGCAGTACTGTGATTGGTCTGTCTTTGACGTAGCTTTGTGATGGCATGCCCTACAGACAACTCCGAATGGCTTTTCTAGACTGTTGCATTGTACAGTTTGGATACAAACCTCTGTTAACTGGGCATGTTGTCTGAAAAAGCAGTGAAGTTTATCATATTGGTTAGCCAATAGTCAGCATATAATTGATTTAACTAATTTCCCTATGCAGTTTTTGAATCAATGATTAGAATATAGCCCAGCTGTTTTTCCTCCTCATATGAGCCACTCTACATTCTATATACATGTTAATACAATACAGGGCCCAGTACAAAAGCCCATTGAAGTCAATGGAAATCTTTCCCTTTACTCCAGTGGGCTTTGAATGAGACACTTACTACCTTTTAAAACAACTCTGGATAGAGCTGCATCCTATTGTTGTGTATAATTTACTGGGGGGGAAGGGAGCACATATTTGACTCGGTACATACTGGCCTCAGTACTCTGATGCACCCAAATCTACTGGGTGTGGATGAGGAGGTCTTCTTCCCAGGACTAATTGGAGGAGGAGTTGTTAGTTGATCTGATCCATGTCTGCCTATAGCCCTCAAGGAGCCATCCATCAGCTGGGCATTGCTGAACCATTTAGCAATCTCCATTTTAAATTTTTTTTTAAAGGTTTCAGTATCTCATTCCAACCCTCTCCAATTTAAACATTGGGTTTTTAAGGGAATAATAATCAAAACAAAACAAAAAATTGTCCTGTATTTCTATGTAAATGTAAATATCTGCTCTGCAACCACAAAGATTACTGTTTGAAAGTAATTCTTGCCCTGGTTTTAGGATTATCACGGAACAAAATAATAAAAAAACAACAACTTGCAGCAGCTCAGAACTCAGTTTGCAAGATTTTCATGTTCTCTTCAAAGTCTAAATATTTCTGACTTAGCAAGGTCATGTATGCCAAGTGGGAAGCTTCTCAGAGGGGAGAATCTTGTTCTTGCTTGGTGCTGCAGAGTTCCCCTATTCAAGGAAGGGGTCAGGATGATGGGATGGGGTAGGGTAGGGGAACAGATCTCTGCTTTGCATGATCCAACTGTGTTCAGACATTGTGGGAGTACATTGGACTGTGGGAGTACATTGGACAGGGTGGAGAATCCACACTTATGCAATTCTCCCATCCTTCCCCTACCTCCATGGAGGGGACATGCTAGTGTTGCATAGCCTACCCTAGAGTTGTGCACTATTTGGCTTGACAACCTTTTCCCCCACCTCACCAGATAATAAATTGAGGAGCCCAATTGTCAAACTAGGGCCCTTAAATTGAGTTACCCAATTCTGCTTTTGGTTGACATTGATGGAATTTAGGTACCTTTATGCACATATGAACAAAATGCCAAATAATTTACAGGGTACCCAGATCTGAAAATTGGGAGCAATATGTCTTGCACCAGAGAAGACTTTAAATGCAATGCAAGATTAGGATTGCACCAAACTCTTCTGGTTTAATTAAAAACAGTGCAGTCTATTATTTCTAATTATTGCTAATTTATTTGTGGATAGCACAGATATCTTTGTGGCAGCATCACTCCTGTTTTCATTTCAGAACACTATTTCAGCTTTTGATCCATTCGGCTTCCCCTGGTATTGCACTCTTGTGCTCTGAAGTGTATAAATTCCCATCCAGGGTAATCGTCAAATCCTGTTTTCAGACTGAAATATCTTTAGCCTGTGATAAACAAATGCCATTGATTTACATTCCTACAAAGGAGCCATTTATAATATGAGACATAGAGTATGACTATTCTGAATATTAGACTATAGTAAGAATTATTTTCAAGGCAGGGGAAGTGTCTTCCTCTGCATTTGGGAAGCAGCTATGCACTCATTAGACTCTGCCATGATTTTTGCTTCCCTTGATCAATAATAGCCAGAGTCTGTTAACTTTCAAGGGCACATTGCAAGGTCCATCAGGAGATTGGTGAGGGGCAGGGATGAGCAGCAGTCTATGAGAGGCTCTGGAAGGGATTCTGCAAAGGGGTTTAAACTAAATTTGATTATCTCTGTTATTGCCAGGGTGATCTTTCAATATAGAACAGAGAACATTTAAATAAATTACATGGGCCTGATTGTAAGGCCGTTATGTTTGTTGTATAGTAGCTTATTTCACAAATAGTTCTGTCAATTACAGTGGGGCTACTCATGGAGTAAGGTACTTTTCCATGTGAACAAGGGGTCACCGTGTGACTATAAGTAATATATGTATATAAAATAATAAGAGTAATTTGGTGAAAGGAACTTTACTTTTCTGACCAATTGGTGATGTTATCATTATTGTATTGGGTAACTGCATATATGGAAAGCTGTGTTAATTAAAAAGTTATATAGTCAATTGAATCAACAATATTTATTATTATTATTATACTAAAGCAAATATTTTAGTATAATTTCATGATTACAACTAGTGAAGAGCAAACCTCATGAGGTTCAGTTCAGATCAAGCATCCAAAAATTTGTTTGTTCCGAGTTTGTTTTTGGTTTGAAATTTGGGCTTTTTAATATATACTTTACAGAACATGTTGCTCCTTATGGTATTTTCAGCCATGCTCAGAACAGCATTTCTTTTGACATTATTTGTTATTTCTACAGCACCGTAAGCTTCACTGGCACCTTACAGACAAATAGCAATGTACAAAAAAAGCAAACAAACAAAAGAGAGTCAGGCATTGCTCCAAATAGTTTACAATCTCTGGACCAAATTCAGCAGTCCACTCTAAGGTGCTATTTGGAGTTATTTCAGTTGAAGTGTTCCCTGAGAAAGGATCCCAGAATTTGGCCCTGCGTTATCTTAGACTTGGTTCTGTATCAAATTCCTTTAGGCATCTGAGGGACTCTCCATAGGTGCAGGGGGCTGTATTAGTGCAATCCAATGCAGAATCAGGTCTTTAATTATCTGAATCATTTGGTTTAAATGTGAAATTTAATCTGTTAAAGGAAAACCCTTTTCTCTATATATTTCTGTAGTTAAATAGGTTTTGGATACAAGTAGATCATACATTTGATACAATTGACTATATAACTTTCCTGATTAACCAATGCTTTTCATAAAACAGTTACCGATACACTAAAAGTGATATTTGAGGAACTTACTAAGAAAAATCAGGATTGTGTTTATTTGGTCCGTCTTTTCAGTTATCAACTTTGTTTCACAGACATTTCAAGTTAAGGTGGAATTTTTGGCTTATAAATACTTAATAAAAACAAATCCAAAGGATTCAAAGTCTTATCCTTCATTAAGTCTTCAAACTTTTAATACTAACACAAATGTACAATGAGATGAGTTATGGCTAGCATTTCAAACTTAACTTTGAAGTTCAGAGATTTTTCTGGTGTCTGTCACGTATAATGCTTTATTTTCATTTTCTTCTTCTGCTTAACAAACAAAAAGGAAATTGTTCTTGATATAAACAACAAAATACCCAGATATCAAAACCAGATTGGTTTTTAATCAACGTGGAACCTAAACAGTGTTATGTTGGTGGAAACTCTCTAAGAGAGAACATATTCTTCAGCTATTTACATTTTCTATCTTATTGTTCCAGTAGTGGATTGCATTATATTATAGGTGATGTATTTATGCACATGGAATGTTTATCCACTTTTTATTTTACGGCAATATTTTCCCCTTGGCCCAAACAGTTAGCCATAGATTGCAAACTCTTAAGAGCAGGGACTGTGTTTTACTATGTGTGTGGACAGCACCTACCTGTCATCACTATCATGATGTAGATAATAATATTTCAGACATATGACTGTTGCAAATCCATTTGAATTAGAAATACTCAAAATTATATTCCTTTCTGCTGAGACACCATTCATTCATGCTTCACTTCCAGGTTTGTCATCTGAGATTTACAAGTACGTCTTTATCCTCAACATTAGGCGAAAGATCAATGGAGGCTATCTTGAAATGAATTTATATCTCTTTGAACATTAAATTTGATCAGGCCATCAGCTTGTGAAACTGACTTGTGATTGACTTGGAACTGTTGTGTTCTCCTCTAGTGGCTAATCCACAGAGAGGCTAACAACCTACCACACCTGAAAGTCAATAGAGTTACTGCCTTTAACTTAAATGGCAGAAGTCAGTGCTTTGGTACTGTTGGCCTATGGCATGTTATGCTCAATTTGCGACCTGCGAGTTAGAATTTGATCTTTAAACACAGTAAAAAGTTAATTTTTTTTTAATGGGTGGTTGGATGCATTTGAAGAAGTATTGAGTGCAAAGCTGTTCTTCCATTTAATTTCCTCAGTCTTTTCTTTTTTATTTGAAACTTAGTTTGACTCTGCTTTCAGGCATTAGTGATTCTCTCAAATTTAGAATTATGGCACAAATCCAGGAAAGCACCTAAGCATAGGCTTAACTTTAAGTACATGAGTAATCCTATTGATACCAGTGCTGAATTATCCTAAATGCTGGAATAAATGAAAGGTACTCTGCTTTATAAAATTGTTTTAAAGAGCTAGTGAGAGCCTTCACACTACAAAAAACATAAGTCATGGTCCCATCCCTCTAAAGAAGTAGGAACCAACTTATTGTAAAAATAATAGAATCAGTATAGCACATGAGATGGCCCAGCACAGAAATAGCTTCTGCATCCAATGTCCCCTGCTCTATTTTCAGGCAGTGCAGTAAAGTACATAATACAAGATCTTGTCAGTTTCATTTTGCTACCCATGACAACAACAGATCCTGAATAAGAAATTTCCTTAACACCTGTCTAAAGAGCTGTTTGAGAAATATATGATTCAACTCACTCAAATTTAGCTTGCACATATTTTAAGGCAATGGGCAGCAATTTCAGTTTTACTGTATTGCTCTCTCCATTTTAAAATTTCTGACTTCATCTCCTGATTGTGACAATGCGTTATTCCACAATGAAGATAAGTTAAGAGATCTTAGTAGCTGGTATTTTCACTGAATCACAGAACATTGTAGGGATGGGGAGGCTAGTACACACTTGAGATGCTTGCTCTTTTCCAGTTTGATTCAGTAATTCCACTTCAGCTAACCAAAACGTTTTGGACTAGCCAAGAAACACAAATCAATCTCTTTAGGCTCCCTCACTTGCAGTGAAAAAATACAATCCTCTCTCTCTTATGTTTCCCTTATGTTCTGATGTTACAACAGAGACTGTGTCAGTTTCATGTCAATTCTGATTTACCACTAATGTTTTGTATTTCACAGAGGAAATGAAAAACACCCAAGGTACCAAATATCCCCTTCCTTCAGATGATGAATGGAAAGTGTCAGTGCTGACAGGAAATGCAGGAACTCAAGCAAATGTCACACTCTGGATATATGGAGACAAAGGAGTAGCTGGACCAATAACTCTTGGCAAGAACAACAGAGAGCAGCTCTTTCTTCCCAGGCAGGAGGATGAATTTCAGGTAGCTAATGAAGACTGAGAACATTATTTTACTGAATACCTTCCAAAGATAATTCAGTCATGTGCTAGGAAAAATGTTTTTTTTTCCTACGCTTACTGCATAAAATAAATCTATATCTAATGTCTCTGAATTCTGCATTAAATCAGCTAAATATATGTATATAGTAAGTGGCAGAGGAAATGCTCTTTTCTCTCATATCTTAGGCAAGCCGGGGAAATTGCAGAAGTAAATTGCTTTTTTTAAGGCCATTAGTTTAGGCAGTTGGTTGAAAGTAGACTTAGAAACCATCTACCTCTGTACAAATCATATCCACTGAAAGACGTGTATCATTTACAGGATCTTTAGTAATGAAATGCATTTTTGCATACACTGTTCTAAGCATGGCTCAAAAATGAGTACTATATAGTTGACTCTTTTATGAAAATTAACCTCGCTGTTTTCCAACTAACTAGTGCCATAATAAAGGACTGAAATCTAAAAATTTTTATACCTGGTATTGATAGATTACAATAACATACTTATTACATTGTCGGGATCCGATCCTGTTTATATCCTGCAATAAAAACAAAACGAGTTTTGCTGTTGACTTTATTAATATAATTAGAATCCAGTTTGTAAAGGAGGATGGAAGGAAGAAATTACTATTAACAAAAGAGCTAAAGCTTCTGTTGGTGCACACACAAACCTTTTGCAGGAGGCACTTATCCTCTTTTGTTGTCTTCCAACTGGTAGCCGTGTGTGAATGAATTAATCGGAAATGATACTTCCCATCACATACTAGAACTTGCAACTCAAACCAAGATCCATGTTGTCCATAATAATAATTAATAAGTACCTTGTAATATGTAATATGGCGAAGCATGAAGGCTTTGAGCTGTAATGTTAGTTTTGGAAATATGTACACTGTATATTTCACAGAGCTACAACCCACTGGGAACTCCTTTCTTCTCACTAGTGAATAATTCATAACCAATTTTGGGTAATAGCATGTCTACAATATTAACTTGTCTCCCTATCCATAGATTCCCTAAGATATGGACCAACTGTCCTGCTATAAAATAGATATCATCCATTATAGCTGTGCCCTGTGGATTTTGATCTTGATGAAAAGAAGAATCTCTCCATCAGCACCACGGGCTGCTACACTCCTCACACTGATGGTCTGGCTTTCAGGCCTTACGTAACAAATATCACTAAAAACATTTCCCCTCGTTAGCTGGCAGTAGACAAATCCATCAAAAGCTAGCTAATAGTAAAAACTCTTTTTGAAAGTGACATTGTTTTGTACCAGTGGATATAGCAATGAGTATAGCAGTCGACTAAAATGGGGCCAAGATGACAAGCTTGCTTTTATTACTGTTTCTATTTGCTTGTATCTTTGAGCCTGACATGTTTCCACTCACACTTTGCTGAAGCTGGAGACATCACTTTTTCATTTTTAAAATGATCGACTTCATCAGAGGTCTAGCCAGGAGTTCTAGGAAGAAAACTGCCTCAGACAGCATTATAGTAACTCAGGGCAATTTGAATCTCTTTCCTAAAGCGTCCATATTTCCAAACCCATGCAGACAGCTGTCAAAAAGTGGAAATACCCTTGCCTCTATAAATAAAAGGAATCACATCCCTTATTCATGTAAGTAGACATTATCTGTTGAATCCCTTTTGAGGCTAGTCACATGAGAAGAGATTGCTTGGGCATATACCTTGTATACTAATGGATACGATTGGCTATACTCTTTTCTAATAATTGTATCAAAGGGAGTCTTTCTTTTGGCCAGATAAATAGGTGCTAATCTTATTCTAGGCAGAGGTCATTCCTTACATGTCCATAAAGGCCAATATATTGCCTATTGACACTGACACAAAAGAGGGCAGGCAGGCCAGCCAGTTGAATCATTAACCAATTGGGATGGAAAAAGATAATGAAGATAGGCACAAAACATGACAGTAATACATCTTATGAGTTTTTTAAATGAAAGGATAATATATCAGGTTGTTCCATTTTATAGGACATTTTATAGTCTTCTTTCCAAGTGCATAAACTACGACATTGGTAGTTTATTGATTCAGAACCAGGTTATGACACCCTTACTCTAGTATCATCATATCACGATCCCATTGACTCATGTGCAACATGAATGAGGGTATCAGGATCTGAGCCCATAGAATTAAATTACTGCTGAATCAAATGGAGAACCATTGACCATGACAACAACATCATCTTCTTCTAAGTGCGGCAATAGATTTTGTTCTGTTAATATAATTAAAGTTTCCCTATCTACCCACTCAGCCCAATAAACCACTTGGAACCACCAACTGTCTCCCCATACCCTGTGAGCTGCTCAACCCATGGGAATCTCAAGGAAAACAGGAATATGTGTTAACATTATTATCTTAAACTTTCTTTGTATTGGTCATGCAAAGTGTGATGGGGAGCAGTGCAATTTTCTTATAAAAGGGTCTAAGAGACAGGTGGGCGTTGAAATAAGAGTTGGGGAAATATTAAGCTATGATGGGAGACAAGGAAACTTTATTTTTATTAATAGAAATAGAGAGTAGGTGGATAATATATGTGTGGAGATTTTTAACAGAAAGGCTAAAAAGAAAACGATTTAAAACCATTGAAATAGCTCTTTGGGATTTGAACCAACAGTGAGCTGAGCTAGGAAAAAGGAAAATATGACAGAGGATGCTGCCATCAACCTTTTATTCAGAAGGACACTCACTGAGAAATAATCTGACAGTAAATGTGCTTTTCAAGTGTCTGAGAGCCTCTACTTCTAGTGCAATATATAGGATGTGAAATGGTTTGTGTTCGATTTAAATAACGGTAACAGTTCAGCATCAAAAAGATCAGACAAATGGGATAGAATTGGGCTATAAGAGTATCTTTTATACTAAAGGTTTTACAAAATGCTTTACAGAATACAGGTTCTAGTGACATGCAAACTGTAAGCAATCAAAAAGTTAAGATTACATCAGTGACTTCTAAAGGTTTATAGATCTCTCTCTACCATTTTTTGGCCTTTGGTATCCTCCATACAATTATGTGACCAATATTAGGATTTGTGTTAGAAGTTATTCTAACTGTGTTGCTCTAATGCATCATGAAAGATGTTGTTTTACTGCATGGTTTACATTTCCTTATTCATGAACGGACAGATGCTCTGTTGTTTGTCCAAACAACTCTGCAAAATGGCCGCAATTTCTGTAAAGTACTCCTAAGTCTAAGTCAGGGGCACCATTTCAGATTTTGGTAGGATGGGCCAACTTTAACCATGATTCCAGGGACTACTTAGGCACCTGAAAAGTAGGTGTTTTGCAAGTAGTAAGTTAAAAATTTAGCTGACAGGAGCACTGTACCAAATTCCTATATAAAGAAAAAAAAATAAACCCCAAGTAAGCCATATTTTAAGTTTATTTATAAATTTAGAACAATCAGGAGATAATACAGCAAAAAATTCCCAATCCCAAATCTGACTAGGCAGATAATAATGACAACACTAATTTAGGCCACTGCAAATGAAATAATTTTAAAAAGTTTAATGTAGTTTGTAACTACTTATGTGCTTTACTTTCTGCATTTCTCTAAGCGTAGATAATGGGAAAAATCAGTTGTTCTACTTGTAATTCATGTCACTTTCAATGTCCCAGTAAGTGCTCCAATGTTTGGGTTGCAAACACTGCACAGGAATCTTGGTCTAAGAACTATTTTCAGTCAGATACATAGACTTTTTAAAAAGGTTTGGAATCTTTTTTGTAGTCTATGGTTTTATAACTTTGATTTTTTTTAAAAATAAGTCACAGGTGCTGGAACTAAGGATACTGGGGGAGGGGAGCAGCATCCCCTGGCTTCAGTTTTCCATTCTATACAGGGCCAGCACAATGGCTGCATGATCTCTAGATTATTTTGGGGCATGATATTTTTGGAGATCTTTCCATCACGAAAGAAATTTTCAGATTATGTATTGTAACTTGATCATCTTTCACCACTAACAGAAATGAGCTGATGCTAAACTACAGGGTTAAGATGAACATTTAAAAGTTTTCAAGGGGGAAAGTAGTATTAGAGAGAAAGCATGTGCATTAATTAACAAATGAAGGAGGGGTGAAATTAATGATGGCTCAAAAATAGCTGACACCCCAAACTTTAAAAAAATCTCTTAAAAAATCACTATCTGGAGTGTAATTAAATGATGGATGTTAGCAGCATGGATCTATAATGAACAAACTTTGACAGCCAAATCTTACAAATTTTTCATATAGGCTTTGATTTATGTGCACTGAAGGTTTTAGACAAATAATTATGATAAATAAAAAGGATTAAGTTGGAAGGAGGTTTCTAGTGTGTAGCTATAAGGATTTGAGAGTGTAAACAAAACTTTAATGAAATTCACTGAGGTACTCAAGTTTATGAGACTCTGGCCCCCCTCAGAAATATTAAAGAGTAAGTACAAGACAAGAGGAGCTAAGATTACTCACCAGGACAAGGACATACAGCACAAGAAGGACATACAGGACAACTAAGTACTTACCAGGAAAAGAAAGACATACAGCACAGCAGACACACAGCTACAATGGCTGCTGGAGGGCAGCAATAGCTTGTATCTGCGCATCCAAAGGACCAGCAACTTCTCAGAAGGTATTCTGGGGAAAAGGTCCTAGAAAAGTGCAACTCTGGGGAGATTTAGTGAGATCAAGGCATTCACAGCATTTGTATGTAACAGCCTATGTGAACCCATTGGTAACCTGACCCAACCAAAGCCCATTAAAGGAAAAGGAAAGATTCTCACGATGGGATTAAATGACAGAATAAATGGCCACACTAGGTACTACTATTCGCTAAAGAATTAGAGCATTGGAAAAAATGGGGATGTTTTAAGTGTAATTTAAACAATATTGTGGTGTGACAGCATTTACTTATTTCTTCACAGCAAATAAAAAAAAAAAAAATCCCAGGTGGTCGTTCTTCAGTGCTGCTCTCGCAGCCTGAAACTTCCAAAGCTGGGCTGTCTGTGAGAATAATTATCACCTGAATGTGCCTGGGCTGCTGCTGTTGTGCTGTGTCTACTGGTGTCACAAGGTCAAGGAGCTTTCCTCTGCCTTTTTAACATGTCAGTGTGAAGCTGGGGGCAGATGATGGTGAAATCTGCAGCATCTTCAGACTAAGCACAGATCCTGCTGAGAGTTTGCTTTCCTTCCACCAGCTGAGGCTGTTTGTTCTTCTTCGAGTGATTGCTCCTATCCATTCCACTATAGGTGAGTGCACGCCTCCGTGCATGGTTCCCGGAACTTTTTTCCCCTTAGCAGATCCCTTAGGGCCGGCTCCGGCACCCCCTGTTGCCCCACGCACATGCTGCGGTATATGAGGCACTGCCGGTCCTACGCCCCCTCAGTTCCTTTTTTCCACCCGTGATGGTTGCTGGGACTAGCCTTGCTCTCTGCAAGTACAATTTCCCTTCTTTGAACTGTTGTTATTCTAAGTAGTTTAGTTAGTGAAGTAGTTAAGTGTTGATAAGTGTAGTTAGAGATAAGGCAAGTCCCTTCCCGCTCATCGACCTCCACGACTGCTGCCTTAAGTGCTTAGGGCAGGTACACAGAAAAGACAAGTGTAAAATCTGCAGGGCTTTTAAACCGAGGACTCAGAAGGACTGAGAAATCCAGTTAAAAGCCCTGCTAATGGAGGCAGCGCTCTGCCCAGCGTCCGAGCCGGCTCGCTCCACCTCGGCACCAAGCGCGACCTCAGTGCAGAGTGCACCACCAGCACTGGCCTCAACCCGGCACCGAGTGACATCACTGGCACCAAGAAGGAAGGAGCAGCACGTGGAATGCAGACACTCCCCTGCACTGTCGGTACAGGCAGGATCGAGTACAGAGATGCACTGAACTTGGCCTGTCGAGACTTTCTCTGGTGCCTGTATCTCCGGTCAGGGAGCCTCCCCCGACTCCTGGGAGTGGGAGAGTGCCCCTGCCAAAACCGTTGACGCCGGAGGCTTTTCAGGCAGCAAGAGCCTTGTTGGCCTTGACTATGCCACCTCTGCCCTGCCCCCCCGACCGAGGGAGAAGGGGCCAGTGTCATGGGGGAAACCCACATTGGGTCCCCCTGAAGGGCAGTGGAGATCCCCGGTATGGGAAGGAAGATCTCCGCTGGATGGCCACTCGGGGTAGAAGATGCTCCCACAGCAGTCGCTCCAGGTCGGCGTCATTGAGCCAACCTGCTTCGACTCAGGACGAGGAATCTCCCTCTCGGCGCGGATGTCGATCCCCAGTACCGGGGACAGCGCATACCAGGAGGTAGCACCAGTCAAGGTCTGCCAGGCGATGCTCGGACAGCTCCCGTTCCAAATCCCCAGCACTGTGGAGTTTGCCCACATCGAGGCAGCTCAGAACCAGTCACCGCCCGAGGACCCAGCACCGCGCAGTCCACAACGCAGGACCCGGTCGCCGGAGTACGGGTTGGCACCACAGAGTTCGGAGCGGTGCCGATCCCGGTCTCCGAAGGAGTCTGCGGGGCTGCAAGGCAAGCAGCATCACAAGTCATCGGTATCGAGATGACACTCCGGTACCTCCAGTTCTTTGGAGCGCACCTCTGCTCATCAGCACCGCTCGCTGCGACGGAGGCGATCCTCGTCGTCCTCCAGGTCGGAGGCATCGAGAGGACAGTTCCCAGCATGGAAGGGTACCCAGGACTGAGGACATTCATGGCACTGCCGCTCCTGTGGCTTGAGGTCTCCCAAGGGGGACAGTCATCGAGAGAGCTGACGCCCCCACAAAGCGTCAGCCTGTGGCGCAGTCAGCCCCGGGTTGGCTCCAGGGTCAATGGCTGCAACAATGACCTTATTGGGCCCCATGGGGTATCCAGATGGGGCCAGAGCCCCAATCCATCCTGTCATCGGAGGTGCAGTCCATGCCTCCGGCACAGGAGAAGGCCCATAGATGCCACTCCTCGGACGAGGAGTCGGGCCCCATGGAGGGACCCTCAATGGGTGCAACCCTTCGCCATGAGGGGGTGCACCCGCAGGACGCGCCTCGGCAGTCCTCTTCCTCCTCACTGGACGAGTCAGTCTCCTGGGACCACATGGCGCCACTGGAGGATTTCAGGATGCACCAGGAGCTGCTCAAGAGGGTGGCCTTCAACTTGGGGCTGGAGGTGAAGGAGTTGGAAGAGGCCGATGATAGCCTTGTTAATGTGCTGGCAGAGACTGCCCCAGCGAGAGTGCCCCTACCAGTCCACAAAAGGGTCCTCAAAATCGTAAAGGCCCTATGACAAACCCCTTCCTCGGTTGCCACTATGTCAAAGGTGGCCGAGAAGAAGTTTTATGTCCCAGCCGAAGGGTTCGAATATCTGTTCACTCACCCCGCCCTGGGAACCCTGGTGGTAGATGCGGCCAACCAGCGGGACAGGCAAGGCCAGCCAGGGCCCACTCCCAAGAACAAAGACAACAAAAAGCTGGATTTGTTTGGGAAAAAGGTTTATTCCACGGCAAGCCTGCAGTTCAGGATAGCCAACCACCAGCCCCTCCTAGGTAGATATAATTTTAACTTGTGGGACTCCCTCAGGCGGTTCGCTGAGGTCCTGCCCCAGGACCAGGCCGCAGAATTTACCACCATTGTGGAGGAAGGAACCACGGTGGCTAGGGAAGCGCTCCAGATGCCAAGTGATGCTGCTAACTCAGTGGGTAGGGCCATAGCCTTTGCCATCTCCATGAGAAGGTGCTCATGGCTGAAATCCTCAGGCCTGTCCCAGGAGGTGCAGCAATCGGTCCAGGATCTCCCCTTTGATGGGTCGGCCCTATTCTCTGACCAGACCAATGCAAAGCTGCACAGTCTGAAGGACTCCAGGGCCACGCTTCGTTCCCTGGGCCTGTACCCGCCCCAGGCTTCCAGGCATCAGTCACAGCCCCAGGTGCAGCAGCAGCCAACGCCTCTGCCTAGGCCCTTTCAGCCCTATAGAAATTGGGACAGAAATAGGGGGTTTAGAAGGCGGAATCATCCCCCCAGCTCATCCTCAGCCCCCCAGCAGGGGCCCCCCAAGGGATCGGGTAACCGAAGGAGATGGTTTTGATGGTGCACCTGAGGGCGGCGCCCCGATTGCTCTCCTGGATCTGTCCCGCCCCTTCCTAAACAGAAGAAGGCCCTTCTATCTTGACTGGGCAAAGATCACGTCAGACCACTGGGTCCTTGGGATAGTCTCAGGAGGCTATGTCCTACAATTTACATCTACTCCCCCCAATAACCCCTCCCTACGTCCCTCTTCAGGGACCCCTCTCATGAGCAACTCCTCTTGCAGGAAGTGGACACCCTCCTCAACATAGGAGTGGTAGAAATGGTCCCCCAAGACAGAAGGGGGAAGGGGTTCCATTCGAGGTACTTCCTCATCCCAAGGCAAAGGGGGGTGTGAGACCCATATTAGATCTGCATCGTCTAAACAAACATGTCAAATGACTCACATTTTGCATGGTTTCCCTAGCTTCCATAATCCCTTCCCTGTATCCAGGAGACTGGTATGCCACCCTCGATCTCAAGGACGTATATTTTCATATATCTATCCTCCCCAGCCACAAGCAGTTTCTTCGCTTCATGGTGGCTGGCTCCCACTACCAATTTACAGCCCTACCCTTTTGCCTATCTTTGGCTCCCAGGGTGTTTATGAAGTGCATGGCGGTAGTGACTGCCTGCCTGAGGCAAAAGGGTGTGCACATTTTTCCTTATCTGGATGATTGGCTGATCAGGGGCAGGTCCAGGTCCTAAGTGCAAGAGAGCGTGACCCTCTCTTGCTCCACATGCAGCAGGCTGGGACTGCTCATAAATGAGCAGAAGTCCACACTAACCCCAGTACAATGCATAGAATTCATTGGGGCCACCCTGGACGCTTCCCAGGCCAGAGTCTTCCTGCCTCAACCACGTTTCGAGGCGATGGTCTCTATCATCTCCCAGCTGCACCAATACCCCACAACAACAGCCAGGCACTGCCTACAACTATTAGGCCACATGGTAGCCTACACGTACGTAGTGAGACTAGCTCGCCTGAGGCTTAGACCACTTCAGGCGTGGTTGGCCTCGGTATATGTGCCGAGCAGACACCCACTGGATCGAGTGGTCACAGTCTCCCCACCCGTCCTAGCCTCCCTAAACTGGTGGCAGACTCCCAGGGAAGTGTTGAAGGGCATCCCATTCAGAGAACTGGTTCCGTCGGTCACCCTAATCTGCGATGCCTCGGATGTGGGATGGGGAGCCCACATCAGCACCAACCTAGGCACTCAGGGGTTCTGGTAAGGAGAGGAGAGGCACCTGCATATCAACATGAAGGAGCTGAGGGCCATTCACCTAGCAAGTAAGGTGTTCCTCCGATTCCTGACAGGCAGAGTGGTGCAGGTGCTGACGGACAACACCGCAGCCATGTTTCACATAAACAGGCAGGGGAAAGCACGCTCCTCAGCCCTCTGCGAGGAAGCCATCTGTCTGTGGGACTTTGCCGTGAGGCACAATTTCCACTTGACTGCCCCTCATCTCCCGGGAGTGAGGAACGACGAGGCGGATCGCCGCAGCAGGTCGTTTCTACCTCGCCACGATTGGTCGTTGCACCCAGAGGTAGTGACTATGATCTTCCAGAAGTGGGGTGTTCCCCAACTGGACCTCTTTGCATCGGCCAGGAACACGAAGTGTCCAAGGTTTTGCTCACTCCAGGGTCGCGAGACTGGGTCGATTTCCGACGCATTCCTCATCGACTGGACAGGGACCCTCATGTATGCGTTTCCGCCCATTCCGCTCCTGCCTAAGGTCCTGCTGAAAATAAAGAGGGACAGGGCGGACGTTATCCTCATCGCTCCGGCCTGGCTGAGACAGCACTGGTTCAGCATGCTGCTGGACCTTTCGATCACCCCGCCCTTGGAGCTCTCGAGATGGGGCGACCTTCTCTCCCAGGACCATGGTCGCCTCTTGCACCTGGACCTGGACTCCGTGCGCCTCACAGCCTGGAGGCTCTGTGGCTGACGGAGGGAGAGAGAGCCTGCTCGATGCTGGTCCAACAAGTCCTGCTTGGCAGCAGGAAGCCTTCCACATAGGTCGTGTATCGGGCTAAGTGGAGGCGGCTTACCTCTTGGGCGGAATCCTGGGGCATTCTGCCCCACCGATTGCCTGTACAGGCGATCCTGGAGTACCTGCTCCAGCTAAAGCTGCAGGGTCTGGAGCTGGCCTCATTGAAGGTTCACCTGGTGGCCATTTCAGCCCTCCATCAGCCACTAGAGGGGAGATCACTGTTCTCCCATCCCATGTCGGTCAGGTTCCTCAAGGGGGTGGAGAGGCTTTATCCGCAGGTCCGTGACCCGGTGCCTCCCTGGGATCTCAACCTGGTCCTCTCGAGACTGACGGGGCCCCCCTTTGAACCCATGGCTTCATGCCCTCTGCTCATGCTTTCATGGAAGGTAGCATTCCTGATGGCCATTACCTCATCTAGGAGGGTCTCTGAGATTAGGGCGTTGACCTCGGAGCCCCCTTACACAGTATTCTAAAAGGATAAGTTGCAGTTGAGGCTGCATCCAGTCTTCCTGCCCAAGGTGGTTTCCCAATTTCATTGTAAACAAAATATTTTTCTCCCCGTGTTTTTCCCCAAACCTCATGGTTCAGAGGAGGAGAGGAGATGGCATTTGCTGGACGTGAGACGAGCCCTGGCCTTCTATATCAAGCGTACAAAGCCGTTCTGGAAATGGACACAGCTCTTCGTCGCAGTGGCTGACTGGATGAAAGTGGCTGACTGTCTCCACCCAGCGCATCTCCTCGCGGATTACATCGTGCATCAAGTTCTGCTATGAGCAGACGAGGGTGCCACTTCAGGGATCCATCACAGTGCACAGTGCACAGAGCTCAAGCCTCGTCTACAGCCTTCCTGGAGAGAGTGCCCCTGCAGGACATCTGCAAAGCTGCCACCTGGCTGTCAGTTCATATCTTCACGTCCCACTACGCCATCGTCCAGCAGGTGAGAGAGGACACGGGATTCGGCAGAGTGGTCCTGAGGGCAGCTCACCGCTAACTCCGACCCACTTCCAAAGGTATTGCTTGTTAGTCACCTATAGTGGAATGGACATGAGCAATCACTTGAAGAAGAAAGCAAGGTTACTTACCAGTAACTGATCTTCGAGTTGTGTTGCTCATATCCATCCCACAACTCCCCTCCCCCTCTGTCCCCACTTCTGGAGTTGGCAGAAAGAAGGGACTGAGGGGGCATAGGGCCGGCAGTGCCTCATATACCGCGGCATGTGCGCGGGGCTCCAGGGGGCGCCGGAGCCAGCCCTACGGGATCTGCTAAGGGGAAAAAAGTTCCGGTAGCCGTGCACAGAAGCGTGCACACACCTATAGTGGAATGGACGTGAGCAACACATCTTGAAGAACAGCAGTTACTGGTCAGTAACCTTGGCTTTTTTCAAGATTGAAAAATGCTGCTAGGCTCCCAGCCCTGCTATTGGCAATTCCATATGCTGCAATCCTATTGGCTGAGCAAAGATTAGGCCAGGGAGGGGAGGGGGGAAGAGGAGCAAGCAAAGTAATTGCACTGCTTGGAGTTCTGCCTCCTGAGGGAAGGGGTGGGGGGAAGTTGCTCCCAGCTGTTCTGATGAAAAATCAGAATAGGGCAAATGCTATACCCAGCCATACCTAAATGGTGCCCTTGGTCTAAGTGTACCTCTGTGATTTGACTGCACTTTGATTAGCTGGTATATTCCAGAAGGGAAAGGGGATTCTCCATTCCATGTCAAGTCTGCTCCGGTCCTAGATCTAGGATTCAGAAGGTCCAGCAAATTCATATTCTTACACTGGCATCTCTGCTCTTTATTTTCTGAGCTGAGTTAAAGGGAAATTGCCAACATTGAGGGATTAAGATTCCTCTTTAGGATGCTGAATTGAATTATATTGTGGTCACTATTATTTACAGTTGCCCCTTGAACCAACCTCTGTGTGTTACTTAGTCTTAAGTCAAGAGTAGCCTTTCTTCTTATGTGCTCTAGAATACCTGTTCCAAGAAGCAAGTGTTTAAGGTGTCACGAAATTGCTTCTCTAAAGCTTCTTTCATTGTGAGAAATGGCCAGTTTATATGTAGGAGACTGAACTTGCTTTCTGGTTCTTCTTTTTTAGATATCGATCCCAATCCTGTATTGGGATTTGCTTGAACAGATCCCTAGGCCTGTGCATACATCAGTGGGACTTGGAGCACATGCAGGGTTCCATGCTAGTAGATCCCAATGCCGGAGTGGGGCATGAGTTTTCTTTTCGATCTTCTTCACTGTTGTGTACTCAATAACTTTTTTCCTCAACAGGAGGTTGATGGTATATTTGTATTCTTATGATTTGGGATTGGTATTCAGACAGATTCTATTGTATTGTCCTGTCTGCTAAAAAATTATTAGCCTGATTCTCTTGTCACATTAGTTTTACACCAGGATCACTCCTGGAGTCAATCCTGATTTACACCATGCAGGTGAGAGGAGAATTAGGCTCTAAGATTCAATGGACTCTTTTAGATGTAGTGATAATCTCCCACTTCTATAAACTAATCTGTCCTACCTAGCAAGATATTACTACATTCCATTGATTTTTTTTGACATTCCCTCATATGTCAATAATGCCTGTTATATCAGTGTCCTCTTCCACTGCCAGACATTGTAGTTTATCTGTTTTTGCTTTTAACCTTTTCACATTGATATAGTCTGTTTCAGTTTTCACTTTTAATGGTGTCCATATTACTATTCAACTTCATTATATGACACTCTTTGACTTTTCCAGAATGTCCTTCTGATGTAAACCAGTCCCTCCTCCGGCTCAGCTGTAATTTCTGACCTGTCTTCTACTGGACAGATTTATTTTTGTATCACTCATTTTCCAGCTTTATCTACTCTTTTTTCTCCAAGCTACCAGTTGGAACCATTTCAAAAATATTATTAATTTTCTGTGCTGGCATCTTGGTTCCACTGGGGCTAAGCTGGAAACCATCCAATTATATTGGAGCCCAGGCAGAAGTGAAACTGAGCAGCCTATTTTCAGTGCCAGATTTTGAAAAGGGGCAGTACAAAGTTTGCCTGAAAAAAATGCATGAATTGTTGCATGCCTATCTCTGTAGGTAGTACAATTTCTCAGGAAAATTGGGAAAGAATTACAGTTGTACATGTGGACTTTATGCCTAATTTTTTCAAAAATATGGGCCTCGTTGGCCAAGCTGAATGAATGGCAAAAAGTTTAAACACAGCACAAATGGCTAAAAGTACATTAGTCTTTTAATTTCTTTCACTTGCAATAAGCTAAGATGCAGGAAAGGAAATGTTTAGAGTTTGTTAGGATTTTTTTTGTTTGTTTGTTTGTTTTTCAAAACTATCACGAAAAGAGAGCAGCGTGGGCATAAAATCCAGACACCCACTCTTATTGTGAAAAAGCTTCTCACGCCACATGTAGGCAAGTAGAATTTTGTAAGGCGGCCTTCTAATCATGAATCAGCTGCCCAGTCAGTTCTCCAATCATGGCTTTGGTTAAACAGCCTCTAACCTTCACATCACAAGCCGAGCAAGCCTAAAGTAAAGTATGGATCTTCAATGCTTGATCCTTACTTACATGTTGTACTATTTTGTGTTTAAATTCAGGTTGAAATAAAAAATATTGGAGAATTCTATAAGATAAGAATAGGACATGATGGAACAAGTGAACAATCAGAATGGAAGATACAAAAGGTAAGATTTTTATGGTTAATTTGCTAATCGGTCTTCAGCATAATTAGTGAATTAATTCATGTGACTATGGAAAATCTTGGAAAACCTGAATGGCATGTTGGTGGATAATTAAAATAATAATTAATACTTATTTAGCACTTTTACTCTTTGTAGAGAAGAGTAAGTATCATTTCTCCCCATTTTACAGATCAGATAACCAAGGCAGAAAGTGATTTAAGGGACTTTCCCAAGGTCACTAGGCAAGTCAATGTCAGAGTCAGGAACAGAACACACTCTGAGCTCTGTCCATTAAACTATTGCTGCACCAAATTGACTGGATAATGCCTGGTGTATCCTGTGCTCACCAAATGGGCCTTTACTTTACTCGTTAAAGTATCCAAATTCATTATAAAAATATATTAATAATTAGCTATAAGAAACTTGACACAGGGCATTTTCTGGCGTGTGGTGACAGTTTGGTATAATTTACTCAGTTGGTCACTGATCCCAAATTTGTTGGTATTGGTTAAATCACTGATTTTCAACCTTTTTTTCTTTTGTGGACATGTAAAAATGTTGACTGGATGTGTAGACACCTTTGGAAATGGGGGTCCACAGACTCCAGGTTGAAAACCACTGGGTTAAATGAATCTGTAGCATAAGACAGCTGAAGACTAGCTGACATACATATCTGCAATGAAAGACCTTACTGAATGTCAAGGCAACATGGTAGAATGTTTTATTTGCAAAAACAATGAAAACTTGAGATTTTATCACTGGTGCAATTTTTTTTGGCACATTTCTGCTTGTTTTGTCCAACCACAGAATCCTTTGATCAGGGTATATACTGTACATCATAGAAAATGTAAATAATTACTTCCCAGGGCCAATGAGAGATTCTTTGACTATGAGACTCGGGGGGAGTGAGGGAGATGAACTAATTTTGTAGTTAACTAGGGCATTCAGAGAGGGTGAAATTACTGACCAATTGTGCAATCCCAAAATACATAAATGCATTATCACTGTCAAGTGACATTATACAGTTTATAAAAGGGATGGGCAAGAGCCAAAACTTTGGATTCGAACTCCCCCAAACTTGGCATTGTTAGCATTTTTTTCCTAATGTGCCAATCACTGTTGTATCTAGGTGCTAATTTTGAAGTATTGATACTCTGTCGAATTTTGCATCCTAAAAAATGAAACTTCATTTTTCAGTTTGCTGTAGATTGTTCTTATATTACCTTTAGAAACTGGCTGTGAAAGGTCACAGAATTTCAACTGCACCATGGACAACTGCATGGGAAAAAAGACCAAAGTTTGTCTACGAATAGGCCAGTCGTATCCTTGCACACAATAATAATCATGCTTAGAAAAAGATTTTGCAGAGCTACTAAGTAACATAATTCTACTCTATTTTGCTGAATAACATGTGGGTACATTTGGCAGAATAAATTCATGCTAGCACAAACCCATCATGTAATATTCCTTTCAGAACTGTAGGTCAAGTACCTGTGCTTTGTCTCCTAACCTGCATGTATGGAAACACACATACCTGCCTTTTATTCTGTCATTTCATCTTACAAGGCCTGAACCCTAAAACCAGACCTTCATGGCAATAACAGATTTTGACATTAGATTGGAGGCCTGAAGTTTAGGAATATCAAACCTGAATGGTTTTGCTCAAAAGATTCCAGGAATCCTATTTTCCAACCTGTTGGTTACAACACATTTCATTAATATGTTAGTCCAGACTTTGTAGGGTAACTCTGGGATTTCAAAGAATTCTTTTCACTTAAGGAACCCAATTAGCTTGAAAGTTGTGTTTTTTGTCAATGCAGCTAATGATTGTTGTTGCTGTGAATCAGCAGGGGGAGCTGTGCCAATAACCTTTTGAGATTGTAGTCCTGTACATTAAATTAAGGATTACAAATCACTGCTGCAAAAGTATTTCATGTTGGAGCACAAATGCTCTCTCTTTTAAATGAATATATTATTTTTAGTAAAGTAAATGTCCACTTTAATGGGGAAGCAATTTAAAGGAGTCTTTCCCCCCCCCCCCCTCTGAAATGTGCTCTTAGACTTTGAATGCAAATATCTAGTTTCATAATTTTAATCATAAAGCTTTTTTCTCAGAATACCGTCTTTCAAAACAGCATCAGGAACGTAGAGACAGAATGGTTTTGGCACTGAATGCCTGCTGCTAATGAAGGTTGTGGAAGGGAAAACTGTAGAATGTGCTGCTATAATTGAAGGCCAATAATAACCAACACCAAGAAGGAAAGGAAAAAAGCTCCTCTAATAACATGAACAACAAATAATGCAGTTATTACCATAGCGCTCAATAGCAAATAACTCAAAATTTGGATCCTGAATCAATTTAAATTGAGGGAGTTGTAAATTTGTTTGTATGGAGGGTTTTGGTTTGTTATAGAAGCAGGAGCCAGCTACAGAATTTGAATCTGATTTCAACACACAGATTTCTTAGAATCTATAAAAACACAGGCTTTCTCCCACCAAAGTTCAGCGAGATATAAGACATATTTTGAGAGCAGATAAAAAGAATAGATGGTGGCTGTTGTAGCAGAGATACCAAGGAATGAATGAGCATAAAGATTCTTTCTAAAGATGGTCTTTCCAGTTCCAGGTGGCGGCACATAGGTAAAGTACTAACAAAATTAGAAATGGTCTCAAACTGTAAATGTTTGTGTTGTGTATGCTGGTCCTGAGATATTCTTTGAAGGAAGAAAAAGATGATAAAAACATGAAGGAAAATGTATCTTTTCCACCTGGTCTACACTGCCGCACTGGGTCGACGGGAGATACGCAAGCTGGGTACTGTAGAATGCATATCTCCCGTTGACTTACTTATGTTTCCTTACTGCAGCATCTTCACTGTGCTGCGCCGACGGGAAATGCCCTCTGGTCGATGCAGCATTACTCTTTTCTGGGTGGGGTAAAGTTACTTCATCGAATGGAGAGCACTTCCAGGATTGATTGAGCGGGTCTCCACTGGCGGCTTAATCCATGTAGACATACATTTCAATATTGGGCATAGAACTAAAGAAACTGCATTGCATCATGGTTATTGCTGATGCTTTTCCCCTAGGTGACATTGCAGCATGTAAAGAGCAGAAGGATTCTGAACTTTCCAGCAAACAAGTGGTTGTCAAGAAGCCATGGAGATATTATATGTGAACTCCCAGTAGAGGAAGCTGGAAAACCCCTTTATCCAAGTACGTGTATACTTCAGAAGTACACAGTTAGAGATGTGCTGCATTAAGATTAGCTGAATTATATCCCATGAGCAGTATATTCATAAAGGTATTGTTAGTAATCTCAAAAAACACTTAAACTTAGTTCTTGAAAATATATCTCTGCAAATTTGTGGTGGTGTCTTCCTTATGACTGAAGAGTGAACACATGTGAATTGTGGTCTCTCTGTATGAATAACTGACTGGTGTTTTCCTCTCTCTGTTTTTGCAAGTTGTGAGATATCACATTTATGTTTACACTGGCCACTTGGAGCAAGCTGAAACAGACTCTCCAATTTACCTATGTATCTATGGAAAGAGAGGAGACTCTGGTCTAAGACTTCTGCATAAATCTGATATGCCAGTGAAATTTCAGAGAGGAATGGTAAGTATAAGCAAGGAAGTCTGCATATTCATGGAGACATGTTTAAAGTTGGGGTTGGTCCTGCTTTAAGCAGGGGATTGGACTAGATAACCTCTTGAGGTCCCTTCTGACCCTAATCTTCTATGATTCTATGAAAGTTGTCTTTAGACATACTTAAAATTGGCTTTGAGGGGAACTAATCAACATCTTGGATACAGACACATTTCACTTTATTTATCTACTCTTTTTATTAAAGATTTTCATAGATATAATACAGTCCATTCAGTGCTTGCCATTTCTGGGAGACAATATCAAAAGTGATGAAAAAAACAGGACCTGGTAAACGAGAAATGAATAATGGAATGAAAGAGTAAAAGTGAGAAGTGAGGGAGCAGACATTAGGGAGAATAAGAGAATAGAAAAAGAAAGAGAGAGAAAAAAACCAAGATGATGAGAAGCCACAAGGGAAAATACAGACGTTTTCAGTCAAAGCATAAGAGATCAAAATTGGACACAAATGAGTGCACAAAAATTGTTTCATGACTTCAAATCTCAGTAGGAACATTTGCTGTCTATTTCTTCTAACACATGGCAGTTTTGTGAAGCATTTTGATACTGATGAATGCAATCCAGGTGTAAGGGAAGCTATCTAATTTGTCTTTCATGTACCTAAGAGCCTTTCCATAGGTAAAATATGCACGCTGCATTCTGCAGTGTGGTTTAGTGGACTGAGCAAGAGACCAAATTTCAAGAACTGCTGAGTTCTAATTCTGGTCCGGTCACTAAGGGAATGTCTATAGTGCAATGAAACAACAGTGGCTGGCCCACGTCATCTGACTCGGGCTTGTGGTGCTCAGGTTGCAGGGCTATAAAATTGTAGTGGTTCCTATTCGAGCTTGCGTGGTCCCAGACTCTGGACTCCAGCCCAAACCTGACCGACTACGCTGCAATTTTATAACCTCGCAGCCTGAGCCAGCTGACATGAGCCAGTTGTAGCTGTTTTATTGCAGGGTTGACATAGGCTGACTTTCTTCTTTGAGTGATGTCCCCATGGGTGCTCTGCTGGGTGTGCGGCAGTGCCCCAGCATCTGGAGTTGGATATCTTCAATAGCAGTGCCCAGCAGACTGCATATGCGCACCTCCCCCATCTCACGCATCACGCAGGTAGTATAAATTGCGCTATGCGGTCCAGCCACCTTCAGTTCCTTCTCTACCGCCTACAGTCTGGAGTGAAACTTTAGCAGAGCCCGTTTTTCTCCTCAGAAACCTTATTACTTACCTTAAATTAGATAGCTAGCTCTTGTTTCCTCTCTTCTTCTCCTCTTCTTTCTTTCTCTCCGTCCTTTCCTCCTAAAACACAACCAAAAAACCCCTTTTTTCTCTCAACTACTATACTTTTACTATGCAGTTGTTAGTTTAGAGTAGCATTTCATCTCACCTTACCTTCCCGAATCCCTCACTGTAGGAAGGCGCTGTGGCCTCTCCCGGAGTCTGGACCTGAGGGAGGGCCCCAGCAGCCTGAGTGGACCAAACCAGGTATAGTGGATAAGTCTGCCTGGCAACAGAAGGGCCGGGCTGTGATAGGACCGCCCGGCCAGCCCAATCAGCGACCACGGGGCGGAGCTCCGACAGGAAGGGGCGGTATAAAGGACAGGCCCCAGAGCTCAGTCGGGGAGAGACCGCCGCCGGAGGCAGATGTACTGCCCCACCGGCTGAGGCCTAAGCCGGAGCTAAGACTCCGACCATCCCTGGACCAACCCAGGCCTAGAGACTGGGTAGGGCCTTCCCGTAGCTGGACCAGGCAACACAGCCAAAGAGACTGGGCCGAGATACCAGAGCCCCAGGGCCGGACCAAGTCCCCTGAACCCGGGACTGGACTGAGCCCCCGGAGCAACCCAGGTGGGAGATTCCCCCTGAGGCCAGACAGGACCTGGAGGAACTGCCGGCCGCCGAACCCCCAGAGTCGGGGCAGGACCTGAAGGAGCTGCTTGAGGCCGGGCCATTTCCCCAACCCTGTGACCTAGAGGAGCTGCCCCTCACCGAGGAGCTCCCCGTGGACAAGGAGGGACTGACAGACCTACCCCGGAGAGAGTGCTCCAGCAACCCTGAGGAGTCAGGTGCTGTGGCCTCCCCCGGAGTCTGGACCCAAGGGAGGGCCCCAGCAGCCAGGCCGGAGAGGACGACCTTGTAACACTCACCCCTATGCCCGGCTCCCCCAGGTTTAAGAGGATGGACATTTCGTTAATGGATGGCCATGCACATTGTATATGCTGCCTGGGAGAGGGACATAGTACCCACAAGTGCTCCGACTGCCTCATCCTCAAGCCAAGGGTGAGAAAGGACAGGGATCTTAAACTAAAGTTCATCCTAATGGAAAAGTCCCTTCATCCAGCATTGGATTCTGGCTCTCAGTCCTCCCCCGAGAGACCAGCACGGTTGACAAGATCTTCCATCAACCCTCTCGCCTCACATCCAACCAAGAGAAAGACATCATCTGAGCGGGGTGAGGGTACGAAGAGAGCCACCTCCTCTTTAGCATCTGAGGCCCTCTGCACTGGCGGCATGCTGGATACTGCAGCAAAGTGGGTTGGCTCGGATCCGGCTCAGAGACTCCATGAGCCAGGCTTTCAGGCGCATTTTCCTGGGGTCTGAAAGCCTTTCTCTTCTCATGAAGGGCTTCCCTCACATGCTTCAGGCAGTGGGAGACAGTTAGCGGGAAAGCCTTCCTGCCGAAAGCATGTGGCTTGAAACCGTGACACCGGAGCATACCTTCTCCCGGTAAAGTCTGAGCTAGACTATCTCTAAGTCTCTAACTACCACTACAACAGTTATTAATCTAACTAACTAATTAACACAAAAAATCCTTGTTTAAAGTTTAAAATACGGGAAATGAAGTGCTTGCAATGCAAGTGCAGGCAGTTCCAGTAACCCTCACGGGCGGAAAAAAGGAACTGAGGAGGCGTAGGGGAGGCAGCACTTCATATACTGCAGCATGTGTGCGGGACTCCAGGGAGCGCCATAGCTGGCCCTACGAGATCTGCTAAGGGGAAAAAAGTTCTGGTAGCCATGCACAGAGGCGTGCACACACCTATAGTGAAATGGACATGAGCAAGCACTCGAAGAAGAACCTCGGCTCTGATAAAAACAACAGTGCCGACATCAGCGACACTACCACCTCCATGCAGACCTTTAGCACCATCTGCTGACCACATTATGACACGGCCTCTCACACCGTGGATGCCTTATATACCACAAGAATTCAGATACTCTTCAGATTGAAGAGTTTCTGACACCCTGGAATCTCCACTTCGAAGGAGGTGGAAGATGCAGAATACATCGCACAATCAACTTCAGGCCACTTACCACTGGTCTCACCTGCCTATCCCTCAATATCTCAAGGAACACAGTCTTGGCAGGGTCCCCGTGGATGCAGCCTCATATTCCTCTCCCACCAGCTTGGCCCTATTGAGATCCTTGGGCCATGCATAGAGCTCAGTTTGGCAACCCTCTACCACCACAACAGGTACAACGCCCACTGTCCATCCCATCCTTGACTATCTCCAGACCTCCTCAGACTCAAACACAAGAGGAACAGGAACACTTGGAAGCACAAGAGGAAGAACAAGTCCAAGAGGACTCACCTACACTACATTTCTCATCCTCCTCACTGGATAAGGCCATTATGCCATCTCTCCCTACGGCAGCCGATGACTTTAAACACTTCCAAGAACTATTCCGTAGAGTTGTGGATGACTTAAATATACAACTGGAGTCAAGGAGCAACAGCATGAACTTATTGACATCCTCCACACCACTTCTACTTCAAAATTCGCTCTATCCATTAATGAGGCACTCCTGGAGCCAGCCAATCTCCTACGGCAGACCCCAGCTTCCATTCTCCCACATGCAAATGGGCAGATAAAAAATACTATGTGCCAGCAAAAAATGTAGCTCACCCTACCCCAAACTCTTTTGTGGTGAATGCTGTGCACAAGAAGAATTGTCCATATGAACCCCAATCTTCTCATTCTGATGGAGAATGGAAGCGACTCGACCTATTTGGCAGCAAATCCTATTCTTCTGCAGCACTCCAGTTTCAGATTTCCAACTATGAGGCCCTCATGGCCAAATACAACTATAAGAATTATTCCAAACTGGAGGAATTATGTCTGGACCTCACAGAGACCAAAAAAAAGATCAATTTTTTACTTTGATTTCAGAAGGACATCTTATAGCTTGCACAGCTCTACAGGCCTCCCTGGATACAGCCAATACAGTAGCCAGATCAATTGCCATCGCTGAAGTAATGAGATGTGCATCCTGGCTACATCAATCGGGATTCCCAAAAGAGGTACAAACGACGGTTGAGGATCTGCCATTCAAAGGCCAAAAACTTTTTTCAGAACGCACAGACAACTCTTTACATTCTCTGAAGGATTCCAGAGCCACAGTGAGATCTTTGGGCATATACACCCCACAACCGAAGAGAAGATCAGGGAAGTATCAGCTCCCTTCCACATCCAGACCTCAACCATACTACACACACAGATAATTAGATAACCAACATTGCCAGCAACACCCTTCGAATAATCACAGCAACTGTAGACAATCCCGCTGAGCAAGGGGCTACATCCCGTACACCTTCTAGCAAACAACAGTTTTGAAGGTGTGGTTGAAAGTCTGAGAACACTCCTTCTGTTCCAATTTATGCCTCAAGGAGACCATCAGTTTGGCAACAGGCTAGCTTCATTCCTAACATCCTGGAAGCTTATTACTTCAGACCACTGGGTATTGGAAATAGTCAAGGAAGGTTATTCCATCCCCTTCCTAATGCTACCATCCCACAAACCCTCCTCCCCATCCCTCTTCAGGGACCCCTCTTATGAGATGATTCTCACGAAGGAACTGAACCACCTTCTACAATTGGGAGTCATAGAACTGGTCTCCACACAACACAGGGGCTGACGCTTTTACTCCCATTACTTTTTGATTCAGAAAAAATCTGGAGGGTGGCACCCAATCCTGGACCTCTGCAATCTGAACAAGTTTGTCAGGATGGTCACCTTATCCACTATCATACCAGCATTGGAACAGGGAGATTGGTTCTCGGCTCTCGACCTACAGGATGCCTATTTCCACATTGCCATACATCCTGCCCACAGACGCTTCTTAAGGTTCAATGTCGACAATGACCATTTTCAGTATAAGGTTCTACTCTTTGGCCTGTTGACAGCACCACAGGTTTTCTCCAAGGTGCTAGTGGTGATAACAGCCTACCTAAGGAAGATAGGGATTACCATTTTTCTGTACTTAGACGACTGCCTCCTTAAAGCTCCATCTGAGGCTGAAGCCCTTCAAGCAGTTCACACAACCATGAATACCTTCAACAATTTGGGCCTCCTCATCAACCTAGAATCCACGCTAAGACCTGTTCAAATACTGGAATTTATTGGAGCTCAACTGGATTCCATATGAGCCCCAGAGCCTTTCTTCAACCCCACAGATTTGCAGCTCTAAAGAACCTAATTTCCAATGTCCTTGTATGTCCTCAGGTACATGTCTTCAGCTTCTCGGACATATGGCAGCAGCCACATTCGTAGTAAGACATGCCAGGCTGCATATGCACTGTCTCCAAGGTTGGCTCCGTACAGTATGCATTCCCCACAGACACAATATCCAGAAATTATCAGTGCCAAGACGGGTCAAAGACTCCTTACTCTGGTGGATGAACCCCAGCAATGTTTGCACAGGGGTCCCCTTCCTTCAACCATCTCCTACTATGATCCTAACAACCAATGTCTCACTCATTGGTTGGGGAGCCCACCTGCTAGAACACAGGACTCAAAGCAGATGGGCACCAACTGAGTCCATTCTTCATATCAGCCTTTTAGAGCTCAGAGCTGTTCACAATGCTTGCCAACATTTCCTGCCACTGCTCAAACACCAAACTGTAAGAGTAATGACGAACAACCTCGCCTGCATGTTTTCTATCAACAGACATGGGGGAGCAAAATCCCATTCTCTGTGCTCAGAAGCAATCAAACTCTGGAATTTTTGTATCCGCCACAACGACTCCGTTTCAGCCGCATACCTACCCGGATAGAACAACACCATCACAAATATGCTAAGCCAAATCTTTCCCCAACAGCATGAATGGGAACTGGACATGAGATCGTTACGTCCCATATTTCTCCAATGGGGCTATCCCACAATAGACTTATTCGCCCACCCCACTGAACTCTCATTGTCCACATTTCTGCTCCAGAGCAGGACTGGGGCAAGGATCAATGGGCATGCGTTCCTCATCACTTGGAGTGGAACGCTGCTCTACGCATTCCCTCTTTCCCCTTCTATTCAGAGTCTTACGCAAGATACAAGAAGATCAATTTCACATCATATTAATAGCCCCAACTTGGGCCTGACAAATGTGGTACACTTACCTTCTACAGATGTTCGTATGCTCACCCATCAACCTCCCTCAGGCATCCTGGATCCTATCACAGGACAATGGGTGTGTCCGTCACCCCAATCCACAAATACTTCACCTGAAGGCACGGCTCCTTGGTTCCACGGCCGGAAACAGATTGCTCTGACCAAGTAAAATTTGTCCTATTACATAGCAGGCGAGACACCACCAGACACACACACACCCAGAAATGGAACAGATTCCAAAACTGGTGTGCCCCAAAACATATCCAGGTGACTGAGGCCCCACCGTCCTTTATTCTAGACTACCTTCTCCACCTCAAACAGAGTGGGCTATCTAACAGCCATCACTGCCTTTCACAACTCTATAGACGGACATTCTGTATTCACCCATCCACTCATTAAATGTTTCTTAAAAGATATTCAGAACCCTTATCCACACATATAACCCCCCACTCCTATCTGGGACCCCACCCTAGTCCTATGGTCACTAATGAGACCCCAACCTCCCTTTGAGCCGATGGCAACATGTTCACTCCTGCACCTGACTATGAAAACAGCCTTCCTCGTTGCCATTACTTCAGCTTGAAGGATGGGGAAATCTCAGCCCTTACAGCTCACTTGCCATATACCATATTTTACAGAGACAAAGTCACACTTCGGCCACATCCTAAATTCCTACCCAAGGTTATAACTTTGTTCCGTTTGAACCAGCCCATGCATCTTCCTATTTTTTCCCCCAAACCGCACAATAACTCACAGGAAGCAGCTCTCCACATTTTGGCCATCAGGTGCACTTTATCTTTCTATCTTGACAGGACACGACTATTCAGAAAGTCACCGCGCCACTTCGTCTCCACTATGGAGAGATCTAAAGGTGAGGCTCTGTCAAAACAATGCCTTTCCAAATGGATTTCACAATCCATTTGCATATCATCTGAAATACAATAAAATACAATGAAATAAGAAATACAAACAAATTAGCATGCCAGATTTCAGCTTCTTCAACATAATGGCATTTAAAGGGAGGGGGAGAATCCACAAGGAGCAAATATGTCCCTTCTTAAGAAAATAATTTTACAGTATTGTAAAGTAATCACTCCAAACACTGCTTGAGTGTTATTGTAAGTTGTATTGGACCAGTACTGAGGAATTTTGTACTACATTTAGAGAAGAATCATAAAGGTAATTTACATGAGGTTTTTGTCATTATTACTACATTCAGATTTTTAGCTTTGGGTAACCCTGGTCTCCATTGAGTCAATGGAAAGACACTTGTTAACTTCGATCCGGTCCTAAGGGAACAATCCAACTCCCATTATATCCAAGGGGAATCTTTTCCTTGGCTGTAATGAGAGCTGGATCAATGCCCTTAAAATACTGAGCAGTTTTCAGCCTTTCTTACTGCTGTTATGAAACTCTTGTCTTCTAGGTAGATATGTTTGAAGTGGAAGCTGTATCTCTTGGAAAACTGCAGAAGGTGCTATTGCGTTGTGAGGCCAATAACAAGTCACAGTACTGGTACTGTGAGAAAGTAATAATCAGAAAAGCTGGGAAGGACTCTGAATATATTTTCAACTGTGAAAGGTAGTATTTTACACCACAGCCCTTTTATTTTTAAAGTAACTTTGTCCTTTCAAATATCATATAATCCTTTAAGGCTACATACTGTTTGGAGGATATCCAGGTGTATTGTTTAGCCTATAGATATGTTCAGTTTGATTTTTCCAGGACAAGTCAGATACGGAGTACTCTGAGGTATTATTTATATAAACTCATATTACTTATCACTCCAGAATTGATTGCTTAATTTAGTGATTCCCAAGTAGTGTGTACCAAAGACTAACTCCATACTTTATAATGTTATATTATTGGATTATGCAGTGTACCCATGTCACACGTGGAGTGATGCTTTAAGATTGTGGGTGAGTATTTCCTATACCAGAAGCAAAGATAAATCATACAAACAGGTTTTTAAATTAAAACCCAATTCTCCATGGGAAATCCATGAGGAGCACAATCCAGAAGTAGCATTTGTTCTCCTCATGAGCAACACCATTGCTGAAGTGATGAATGACATGCTAAAAAGGGGAATATCTTCTGGTGGTTACCTAATTTAAGGTATTAAATCAGGATAGCAAAAGTCACTTGAAAAATATCACATCATTCAAACTTTTTTACATTTTTTAAAACAAGAAGAGCTGTGGATATTAAAAACATGCTCAGGCACATACGATGGTATGTAAGCTGCAAACTCTGATGCATGTGAATAACTTTATGGTAGTAGTCCCATTTAAATTAGTGGATTGATGGGAGGCAATGTGCCCCAGTGGACAGGACTACAGTCAGGACACCTAGTTTGTATTTCCAGATCTATTGTTTGTTTGGTGTAAATTTGTGCAACTTGCTGAAACTTTGTGCCTCAGGTTCCCTATCTTTAAAATAGGAATAAAAATATTCATTTACCTTTGTAAAGTGTTTTGGGATTAAGGCAACCCCATAAATTATTAGAATTATTTATATTATTACTCATGAGAGTAGGGATTTCTCATATGAATAAGGGATGCAGTTTTGGGCACATATTAGATGGTGTTTCATCAGTATCTCATATCTGTGGAAAGATGTAAACAACTCTCTGACATTAATCAGGCATGAGGTTCTATAGAGAAATGAGGCCAGCTGCCTACCTCAAGCAAGAAAAAATCAACTCAGTATCAAATCCATCCTCCAGTGGGTCACATGGCTCAGACACCATGCATGACAGAGCACTTTAGTGTGGGATAATTAGCACCTAGGAGGCTGGTCAGCAGAAAATATTCAGCAGCAGAGACTGTAAAGGTGAAAAGGAAAGAAAAGTTGAATCATTCTTGCCTTTTGTGACTGCTATAAAAAGAACACTGCTACTGAAGAGAGTTTAAAATAGGGCAGCAGGACCACCAGGGGATGGCTTCTTTACTGGCCAAAATGTACAGCTGAAATACAACGCTCTTCTCAAGGAAGGAAAATGCTTTCTGCCTCAAATATACTTATATGCTTCACCTTCACAGCCTCATAGCTTTATTTTAATGTTATACTGGAAGACTTGATATTTTTTTCTGGTCTGTAGTACAAAATAGCACATTCCTTAATCTCTCAGTTAATCTGGGAAGTGTCGACATTTTTTCTGATTTAAATCAAAAGTCAGGCTTTTATCTGCACAGGCAAAATCTAGTCATCCTCATGGATTTCAATTCAAATCTTATTTCTGTGTGGGGTTTTTTAAATTATAAATCAGTATTTTTTCAGCATTTAGGATTACAAAATATATCTGTATAACCTGGTTTTAACAGGAAGACAGCATAAAAAAGCCAGTGTGTGCTGTAGCTCAGAAAACTAAAAAGTCAGTTAGTTAATATATTAAGGTTCTTTGGATCTGGTCCTGTAAAATGCTAAGTGCGTCTTTCAAGATGGTGTTGAGGGTGCTCTGCACTTCCTGGGATTGGCCTATTAATGAGCTGGTGGGAAGCTATCAAGGTACCTGCAAGGTGCTGAGCACCCTGTTCTAAGGACTCTGTATGTGCTTAATGTTGAGCATCATGGTAAGTGCTTTGCTGATCGGGCCCAGGAGGCTCAGAACCATACAAGATCAAGCCCCAGCTGTCTCACTGTACAGCAGTCTATAACTACTGATTAATGAAGTGGCTCTCATGTTGAGATTGCAGTAGCCTTACTCTGCGGAGGGAAAAGGTTCCTCTAAGGATAATCCAGAAAAGAGAGAGGAAATAAAAAAGTGAAAACCAGAAAAGCAATGTGTAAATGGATCAGTGTTGAATGCTCTCTGTTTTTAGTCAGCAAGGTGTACACCACTTCTTCAGAAAATGGTCATATTCTCCCCTTTTAAATCAAAGCTCCTGTTTTCTGAAAATAAAAACAGCTGAATATTTATCAGGGAGTTTAATGACATTTTCTTCAGGTGCCACTGTTAATCATTTCTGGTTATTCTCAGCATCTATTCCCGTTGTTGCAGATCTCTCTCCTTTTCTTTGTCAGGTTCATGCTATTCCTTGGTGTGAAATTGACATGGGTGGTGGTGGTGGTGGAAACAGACTGGATGAGCCACCCAGATGCAGCTTTGAGTTTCTGGCGGGTGGAGAAGATTTGAGCAATTGAATGTTCTCTCTTGTGACTTCAGCTGAATCATTTTTGTTTTCTATGAGGCAAAGATTGTTTTGCACACACCAAGCAGGCATGTACCACCTGATAGGTAGTAGAACTACCACAGATGGGCTCTCTGAATGTGTGAGAAGGAGTGTTAGGGTGAGGAAAGCCCCTTCAGGGATTGCAGATGCCCTGTGTACCCCACAGCTGAGCATCACTGGAGCTTCCTGACACATAAGGGAGATCTGTCATGAGAGAGATGCACCTGCAACTTCATGGATCCCAGTACTAAATTTCACTCACCCCTCACTTGGGAGTGCAGCTGTAACACCAACAGAGACTGGTTGTCATCAGCCAGGTTCAAACCAGGGACCTCGGGAGTTCAATGCCTGAGCCTCAGGACACGTATCTCTTAGCCAAGGCTGTAGCAGGCTCATCAATTTCTAGCTGCCCCTAGACGGGGACAGAGTGCCACACCAAGCAGGCATGGGTCACATAGTGGCAGAGGCGACTGCAGCTCTGAGGCTGGAACAGCAGAGAGATTCTGGTGCTGCTCCACAGCCGTATGGAGGAAGATTCCATCCCACTTGACATCTCTGGAATCACCCTGCACAGTCCCAGATTTGACCCCATTAAGCGAAATTCATCGCTGGTGTCATTGCATGGAAGTTAGTGTCACGTTAGAGGATAATTGAACCCACTAAACTGAAACTGTGTAAACAAACCAGAAGCCTGCCGTACAGTGGCTCTATGTAGAAAAATGTTTTTTTTTAGCAAGAAGTAAACAAAGTAAACAAAAGTTGGCAATGTGGGTCCCAAAGTTTAGGGTTTCAAAAGTTCAGTCCATTCCTACCGAAAAGACTGGGTGAAACTCTGCCTTCAGTTACATCCCTGCAACCCAGTGCACTGCTCTGGTATTGCAAGAGTATAGAAGAGTACGGAATTTGGCCTTCTGTCTATCTTTAAAGCTCGACTTTGGACTTTTCCTTCATCTACTGCAGGATTTCCCTAACTTTTCATAAGCATTCCTCCCCAAAGTATTGAAAAATACTCTGGGCCTGATTCCTCTCTGTTATACCCATGCAAATCAGGAGTGGTTCAATGGAAATCTCAGTGCTTGATTCTCTTGTACTCCGAGAAGTGTAAAGGGACACTGTGACATTTTGAGGATCACCCAGACTGGTAAGGGTTTCTGTCACTACCTGCTCTGTAAACTTGCCTTTACACTGTGCAGCTGTGGTTCAGACCCCTGACACCAGTATCCTTCGCAGAAACACAAGATCTCACCCTAGCTGCTGCCAGTCTAGTTACTTTTTGCAGGGGGACACCAACAGACTGCAGGCCTCCCCAAATCTGTCCTCCCGAGTTTTTAACTACCAGACACTCAGACTTTTCCCCTCTCGTTAATCACTCCTGAAAGCATGAACCAAGCTCCCAAGACACCAGCTTACTTTGGCACACACAGTTTGCACATGAGAGACCTGGTTGGGGTAAAAATGAACAAAAGGCTTATTTAATAGAAAAGCCACAGATTCAAAGATGAAATAGTAAAGGAGAGCAAACATATACAAGTGACACTGAAAAGAAACAGAAAGATGCAACCCTTTCCTAATACAGCTTATCTCTTGCCTTTGAAGAGTTTCCCAGCATACCCCAGCTACAGGCTGAATCCAGCATGTCATGGACAGTACCTGCCAAGTGACTGTCCTTCAGTTTCTGGACAGAAAATCTTAGACACAAGCCTTGCTGTAAAAAGGCTTTTCCCATTTTTTCCTCCTCTCATTCCATGATGATGCATATTTATTTAGAGTATGGAAATCCCCTCTTACCTGAGAGCCAGGATGTTTCAGTGACTTCCCGTTAACTCCATTGTCTTTTCCTGGCTAGCCAGTGGGTCATTGCTTGGCACTGGTGTCTTATAAAACTCTGTCTTGGGGAAAGTGTCCCTCTGGGCTGTGAGATGTAGTTGAAATTGTAATACATGTTTTCTATATGCATAAATACATAGTTTCATATCCACAGTCTGTAGCGCTATCTCAGAATGACCATCATGTTCAGAAAGGTTACAAGCCCATCAAAGACCTTACTCAATATCCTTAGAGTACAATAATACAATGTGCAATCAGTTGGTTCAACTGCTCATTTTGGGGGCTTGAACCATCTGCTGTCCCTCGGGCTGTCTTGGCCCTGATTGTCACAGCCATTAATGTAAATGAGAACCAGACCAATGCTGTATACCGGTGTAAAACTGTTGTAAATGTGAGTAGAATCATGCCCTCTGTCATCCCCTGATTCAGTAAATTGAGCTAATATCAGCTTGTTTCCTCTAACTTTTAATATGCACTAACTACCTCTGTAGTTTTGTGTCTTACCATGGTTGTCAGGCTTTCTGAAGGCTGGCTTCTTCTTCAAATGTAGCAAATACTCTGTGCACTTCTGGGCCAGGGATAGAATTCTGGGGTAGAAGAGGCAACTGGGTAGGCAGTCCTTATCCAAACTCTCTTGAAAATAAGACACCTTTGATTTTGAGACAGCTCTTATCGTTGAGACTGGATCTTATTTTTCCCACATCAGTTCTGCTATCTTGAATGTTGTCTGTAGTCCCCAGTCCTGCAAAGGTACAATTTATGTCAGCAAGGACTCTTAAACCTGCACAGTCCCTTTGTAGGATTGAGGCCTTAATTTGTACTTCTTTATTTTGTGTATCAAACTATACTGCACTTGCTCAAGAGACAATTCCCCTGCCACTATACATGTTCGACATGCAAAATAAGCCTTGGATCATTCAGTTACATGCAATGAAGAATATATTGATTCCAGTCTTCTTTCTTGTTTGCTTGCTTATTCTCAGGTGGCTTCCATTTATGTCCCAGGGAATAATTCACTCAGAAATCGAGCTCTACCCTGAAGGTGAGGGTTATTGTTACACTATGGAGATGAAATCAATAATTTGTTTTGTTTGCTCAAAATCTTTGGGCTGAATTTACACTTAAAATGTCAGCATTAACCCTTTTGCAGCTTCCCCAGTTCCATTTACCAGGCAAGTTTTTATATATGTGTGTATCTATTCTCTATTCTATTCTATTCTAGTGGTGGGTGAGAGAGGGAGGATTTGCTGATACAGGAGCCCAAGGGTTAATATCATGATATCTTTCCCCCTACCTTTTCTTAATGTAACCAGCCAGATCTATTATTAACTGCACTTCATATTTTATTTTTGGCAGAACTGCAAATAAATCGTCAGCTGAAAATGCAAGATGAAGCAAATGGTAAATCCTGCTACTGCTTTCTGTCCTCTAATGAAGACTGTTTCTGTTTCAGAACTACCTGCCTTGCACATTTTTTGCCTTTTTATTTGCTTTTAAAATTTTAATTACAGTACCAGTTTGACTATTGCAGTGAGCCCTGAATTCTTCATTTGGACTTAAATGATAAATCACTTGAACTGTACTATTTGCAAATTCTTTGTCTTATTCTGTCATTTCTCATGCCAATAATTTTAGGGTCTTTCACTCGTTAATTGGGAATTTATAATTTTCCTAGTAATTAATAATGATATATCTTAATGTTACTTTCTTTAGTTAATACTTTCCATCATGGCTCTGTGGCTTTTGTCACCCCGGGCCATGTATAATTAGCTCTTTCCATTAGTTCTCCATTTTCCAATTTTATCTGTGATTTCTTGTTTGTCCAGTTTGACTTTTCTGTCATGATACAATTAGGTTACATATATCTGAATAACACCCCCCAGCTGTAAGGAATACTTTATGCTGTAGGTTGAGCAACAATTTAGAAACTGTCAGGAGGAAGTTTTAAAATGTGTTTATAATTCACTGTAGCAATCAAGATATCCACGGAGACCCAAGTACCTCTTTTCAAGTGGTGTCCCTAAGGCAAATAGTTAATTATAAAATTTTTATCTAACTATTATACAAATTATATTCAAATCCACATTTTACTTGTATACATTTTATTTTGAGTAACAACTAGCTTTGCCTTAATCCAGAAAGCACATTTTCTATCCAGTTACCAGGCTTTGTACTGGGGTTTGCTCCACTACACTCTAATGATTAATACCTCCATAGTTCCACCAGACCAGTTCCAAGCTTTTAATCTGGTTTAGAAGGAACTCTTTCTAGTCCTCCCTATATCCATAGAACTGGACTCTACATTATATCAATTCAGCCAAGTGTGTTTGACTCTGCAATACAATTCCATCATATAGAAATGGCCACTTAAGTCTAGTAAAAGGGTTGGGGTGGGGAGTCTAAGCTGATGATGCATTCAGCTCACTTATTTTCAGAGGAGATCACCGCCTTGGGCCTGCAAAGAGCACTCTGAGTTGAGCATTCTGACTCTGATCCAGAACCACAGAGAAGCCCCATCTTACTGGCTGGTAGAGCTGGTTGAAAAAAATCTGACTACACTGGTTTTTTTCAGTAGAAACTGAAATGTTTTATGGCTACCTGTGGGCTTTGATGAAAATGCCTTCAGTTCTAGATGATATGAGAAACGAGTTGACCCAAGAAAAGCCAGTAGCCCTGTAGTTAGAGTAGGGATTTGTAGTTAGAGTAGGGATTTGGAAAGCCCAAGTTTAAATCCCTCATGATTTAGAACAGGGGCTTAAACCAGGACTCCAGCCTCCCAAATTAGACTGGGCTATAGAGTCAGCCTCTCTCTCTGGCCTAATGAATATTCAGTTATTTATACACCATAGAACAGCTCCAACAGGAAATATTGAGACAGAAACTCATTGACACTATAGCCCAGATCAGTGGTTAGGGCTCTTGCTTCCAGACAGGAATTAGAAAGTCTTGCAATCCTTATTCCATAGTACACTTCTCTGTATCATTTGCCTTGTCTGTCTTTATTGCTGTCTTTCTCCATTGCCACCTGTTCACACTCTCCTTTTACTTCTGCATCTCTTCTTATACCAAACAACAAATAACATTTCAAAACTTTTAGGAGTTGTGTGTAAGCAAAATACGTCCAAACCAAGACCCCAGCATGCCTTTGGGAAAACTCACACCTGGTTGAGATTAGAATTTGGACTTCATTGATGGCCCCATACTGCATAGTAGTCTAAACTTAAACCTGAATCCAAATGCCCCCATCTTTGGGGAGTTTCAGGTCAGGAGGCACAGCTGAATTTCACTGCTTGGGCCCATTGCTTCTTGTAAAGGGTGTCTTTAAGGATATCTCCCCTGCCTTTTCCAAAGCCAGCCAGAATGTGAAGGTTCGAGAGCACTAGTAATACTATTCTGAGATTGCATTGCCTGCCTTAATGCAGTGACTTTAGGTAAGAAGAAGGACACAAACTGAGGAGCATAACCACCCTCTGCCCCCCAAAAAAAACCCAAGCAAAAAAAACCCCACATCACCTAAGTAGATTTCAGGAGAAAATTGTACAAACATCATGGATCTTGACAGAGCAATTTTTAGAATGAAGGGAGAGAAGACATTTGGGATGCTATAATTGAGGCAACGTAGAAATCCAGGTAAAATATATATATATTTTTAGCCCATTTAAAATTTAGCAGTACAGTGTCTTTCCACAGAATTTTGGAACTCAGAATTTGAACTGAGGTACAGCATGCTGCATTTTATTGCTTGTCAGTAATGTTCTTTATTTATCATGTTATCTCTTAAGTGATGAGACTTCATTCTTTGCCAACCAAATGACCCCAAAGCAATCTGGGCTTTCTGAAAGTTAAAATTACATTGTTGGGAAATAAAAAGGCTGGTTTTCATTTTTAAAAATAGTCTTGTGCACTGGGTGTTGTATCAGGGAGTCCTTCAGAATCTCCCTTTTCACCCCTTTAATTCTTCTGCCTTCAGTATTTGGGGGGTAATCATTCCTCCAATTGAGTTGACTGTATCTCCTGCAGCCTGTAGATGTTGTTCCTTTGCTAGGAAAGTGGGTTTCTGGAGACTGACATGAGGGGGAAATTTTTCAAAGTCACAAAGGAGAGTTAGTTAACTGCCCAAAACCCGTTGCCTTTCAATGGGAAATGGGTATCTAAGTCCCTTGAAAATCGCCCCTGAGCTCCTTATTCCCCCCAGAAGCTTTCCATATCATTTTCAGAGGGAACTCAGCCCTTACTGGCATGAGAAACAGGGACCGGACTCCCTATCCCAACTTCTTCCCCAGGAAGCAGAAGAACCATGGCCCAAGAAAAGCATTTCTCTCTGATTCCTGAGTCTTGACTCACACAGCAATTAACAAACCCAAGGCTTTTTATTAATAAAACTGCAGTGTATACCATGGCATTTATCTATAACAAGTCTGTGGGCTAGGATTTTATTTTGCTTTCTCCAAAATGAATTAAAGTCACTAGGTGGAACCTGTTGTGCACACAGGCCAAAAACCACAATAAAAGAAATGGCAGAACGCTCATGATTCTTGCTTCTCAGATGTAGGAGCACAATTTCTGTTTACGAACAGATCTTTTTAATGAGATTTGTATTAAGCCGATTGCAGATATTTACAGAACATGTATGCAGTATATTGCAGAAGAAATGGCATTCTTGTATACCGAGATCAGGGATGCTTTATATCAGTGATTCACAAACTTTTGTGGACCCTTCCTTTAACATAGTGATCCACTCACAGATGATCTCAGTTCCACATTTTCCTTCTGGCAACTAGAGTGCTTGGTTACATGGCATGCTAATATTCAGGCAGGGATAAGGATAGTTTTGACTTAATTCAAATATTTGTAAAGGTTTTGAAATGTTCTGATGCTTTTTGTTCCTATGGAATTTCTGGCCAGCAGCCAGGATTGTGACCCAAATCCTGCAGAAAAGGGTGTCCCACTACCACCACAGATGATCCAGGTGGGAAATTGCCAGAAATCTCAAGAGAGCAGCCAGTTCTCATGAGATTTCCAGCCTAACTTTGCAGTCTCAAGGAGGAGGCCAAGAGAAGCCTCTGAGCTTTGGAACCTTATCCAAGCTGAACCTGAAAGTGCAAAATTATTCTGCAATTCAGCCAGCCCATCTCCCAACAACACTGCTTCTCTGGTGTATACTAGTTACAATCACCTGGACTTGGCTGTGCATGATTTGCAGTATGCAGCTCCCCAGCCACATAGCAGTTACTATGATAAAAGCGTTTCCATTTTATTTTTGTTCCGCAGAAGGAGACTGGAAGATTACTGTAGTCACTGGGGGCTTTAAAACAGCTGGCACAACAGCAACAGTGTCCCTTTACGCATATGGAGAAAACAAGTCTTCTGGTCCTATTATTCTGGGCTCTGGGAAACACCAGCTGTTTAATCCCAACAGCGCAGATACATTCAAGGTACAGTACCATTTTATATAAACACTGGAGAATTTAGTTACAGGGGCCTATTCAAAATGGATTTACTCAAAAAACGGATCATATTAATAAAGGGGGCTCGAGCAATATGTATATAAACTGGTTTTGATTTTGTTTTGCTGCATTGTTCATTGATGCTGCATGAAAATTCCCTGGGAGAATGGAGGGATTGTATATTTAGGATGATAATCAAGTCAGGAAATTCAGGGAAAAGGTAGCGCTCAGAGCATCGAACAGAAGATGCACTCTAGGAACTTGTTTCCTGTGGCTAAAATTCTAATTTTAAAGTGGCAGAGTTCATGTGCAGAGGCAGAGAATTATTTCCTTTCCTTGGATCCATTCTTGATGCCCTATTAGTAAGGTAGGGCTAGATTATGACTTGTCCTGCACAGGCATTAAGGGGAGTAAGAGTCATTCTCCCTAACCCCCTGTCCCCCCTGCCCAGTACTCCTACGTGAACTACCTGGACCTTATGTTCAGGGATACAGAAGTAAGCAATATGTTTTTCCTTAGTCTCTCTTTGGAGTTGGTGGGTGGGGAGGAGTGGGGAATGGATGGAGCCTAGTGCCAAACCCCCACAAGCCCACTAGCTAGCCCAGATGAGCCAGTGCGGGGGGTGTGGTATAAGCCAGCAGGCACCTCAGGAGCAATGAAGAAGGAAGGGAAGGAATTGTGATGCTGAGGGGCACATTGCTTCCACAGGGCCTCTCCTTGGGGTGGTACAGTATCCATGGCAGGGTTGTGCCTAAAATCACCTAGCCCACAATATATTACTTAGATCCACGTAGGATAAGGCACAGGAAGCAGAGGATGGAGAATCACTACCAGGTGCATGACAATAGGACGTGATTTCTTTGTGAATTATACCATGTACTTTCCAGCAAAATTGTCTAATGCAGATTCTCCTGGTGGAGTGTTGCACACAGGGTCTGATCCTCCTCTCTGATTCTAAGTGAGAATCAGGCCTTTTAAACTTTAGTGACATTTGGGGAAACTTCTGCCCAATGTACAACCTGGAATTCACTAAAACCAGCGAAACCTCCAGCCTGGCCAGATCATCTCACCTTCTCATGAGAACCACTCTTCTAGTTCTCAAGTTCAACTGCTACTGACAGATGATGGTGATGATGATAATAAGAGAGCAAATAAATGTGAGCAACATCCCTTTTCCTAAACTGATTTCTTTCATAATCTTAAATGACTGATTTTAATAAGCTAATTGATTATTTTTAATAATCTGCAAGACAGAAAACCATGTTCTCAAAATGTTTTCTACTGTGTTAGTATTTTTTCAGTATTGCAAGGCATCCATCTATAGTGCTGTATTCTAGGAACATCCTGTAATAATTTAATATCAGTTTTATTAGCACAAAAAGCTGTGGAGTTGTTGGAAAGTAAAATGTTGCATACTGCTATTTCTTACACATTGGTGGTTTCATCCGTTAAATATCTAAGGGAGAATCCTGGCCCCACTTAGGGTGATCAGATAGCAAGTGTGAAAAATCGGGATGGGGTAGAGGGTAATTAGGCACCTATATAAGACAAAGCCCCGAATATTGGGACATGAGATCACCCTAGCCCCCTAAAGTCAATGGCGAAACTCCCAATGATTTCTGTGTGGCCCGTATTTCATCCCTTAAGAATGTGCTATATGTAACCAATGAAGGTCATTTAACTTCCAGCTAAACTTATATAGTATTGATATCTGTTTTGGGGTTGTGGTGGGGTTTTTGTTTTTGTTTTGTTTTTATAAATCATATTACTGATTTTTACAAAAATCCATAAGAATTAATCATTACACATAATGGAAAAAAATACCTACATGTGCTCCAAAAGGACAGTGAAATACCAGCTGTTTTCTAACATCCTTTAGTCAGAATTGCTATCACAAGTGCAGCAGGGAAAATGGCTACAAGTCCCACAAAAAAGAGAAATATGAGATAAAATAAAATAGCTGAGCCAAGCTCTAAAGTAGGAAAGAACAATTCTCACAAAAATCAAGATTATAATAAACTCACAGATAGTAACATTAACTTTATAATAAACTTGTGCATTTTGTGGAGTATCTGAACATTCTCTCTAAAGCCAGGACAGCAAGTATTCAAGAACATTAAAAAAAGCAAACATGAAAAAAGAAGGGAATTGAAGTCAAAAATCAACATTTTCTCCTAGAAATCTATTTCCAAGACTTTCTTGATTTATGTGGCGCATGAATCTGATGTCACTTACACAGGTTTTACACAGTGAGGCAACTCCACCTACTTCTGATTTATGATTGGTGTAAGTGAGTAGAACTGCTTGGAAATTTTTCAGTGAAGTTTTCTGTTGTTGTTAAACAAGCGTAGATTTGCCAAAACTGAAACTCTTCAGGAATCAGGGTCAGTTTTGACTAATCTCCCAATTTGAAAAAATGTTGATTTTTTTTTAAATAATTGTCAAAATTTGAAACAATAAGTTTTGTTTTCCAGTTTGAAATGATTTTTCATTTCTAAATTTAAGTAAATTACACAAAAAGAAACAAGGGAAAAAATCAAAATTGAAGCAAAACGTTTCAAACTATTTGAAATGAAACATTTTGATTGACCCAAACAGAATAAAATTTCTTTTCAGTTTCTGAATATTTTTGAGATTTTGACTTTTCATCCTGATTCTAGATGGGAGAAAATTCTAGAAAATATTTACCGAATAGGAAAAATATTTCCTGCCCAACTCTATAAGTGAGATCAAAAACAGATTGTGGGTGTGCATTGCACTTTACAGGTGTAATGTATAGCAAGCCCTCAGGTATTAACAATCTAATTGTAGCAGAAAAAATTTAGTGAAGATAGTTTATTGTCTGGTGATAGGGAACATCCTTGTTTCTGGAAGGAGTCTAAGGTTCTGGGCTTACAAGGTAACTGTTTGCTGGCTGCACTACATTGGAGGTAGCTGTCTCGTGCTTTTCTTTCCAAGCACTGGCTGATGGGAAGATTTATTGTCACTATATCTGCCTTACCTGATATGCTCATTCTACCAGAATAGGTTTTCCCTGAGTGGTTCTGATAATTTCCCCCTGGGCTGAAAGAGGCTATATTACTGCTTGGGGATGGTTTTCTGCCTTTGGCATTATTCATGCATGATTTTCAGTGAATGATTATTCTGTGGAGAATCACATTTTCCTCTAATAAAGAATGTTGCTCTGCTAAGGGTTACAGCTAGTTTCAAAATTTTAATCTGGTTTCCCATGTTTACTTCTTCTGCCTCCACAGTATCCAAACTGTTTTCTAAAATACTGATTCTGCCAATACCTTGAGCAACTAAACTTTTATTGCTTTGTAAATTATATTTAACAGTTAGACCTATGATACATGATGATGCTTCCTCATATTCTGCTTGAAAAAAATCCTGTGTGTGTGATTTCATCTAGTGTTTGGTTATGGCACACTATTACCTTCCCTCCTTCCAAAGAGAAATGGCCAGAGGAAGGTTAGCTATTACCTTTCTTACAAGTTAGCTATAATCTCCCAGATTTTATGACCTCACTGTGGAACAAACACACAGACTTGGAGCCAGATTCTGCCATTCTTAGCAATGTTGACTTCAGTGGAACAGCACGGTTTTACACCAGCTGAGCATCTAGCCCAGCAGGTCTGCTTGCAAAGTAAGGTACCACTCGATATCACTGAGTGTGGCAGAATCTTACTCCTGCCTAATAAGGGTTTCCCTTGCCCCTTATCTTTATATCAGCATATTAGATGGCAAGCTTTTTGGGGTAGCATTAGCCTTTATGTTATTAAAATAATGATTAAGATAAAGATAAATGAGAACACCTGAATTTTGGTGCCTTAAAATCTGTGGCTTTGTATCTCACAAATAAGGACTCTGTTTATAATAGGCGACGCTGAGCTCCCATATCCAAAAACCTCAAAATTTGGGGGGATAATTGAGAAATATGGATCAAATCCTGATCTGAATTTTGTGGCTTTGGCCCCGTCTCTAACTGACAGCACTGCATCTTTCATTCCATTTCCAATGGTTAGAGTCCTTTGATTTTTCTCTGCATAGCCTGTTTGAAACATTGTCAAAATCTATCGTGGCAAAGTACCTGATTTTAACAATAAACACCAATCCGTTGTGGGACCTTTACCAATACTTGCAGAGACACTTGATCATAATGATTAATGAATATATTGTTAGCGTGAAGGTATTGTAACAAAGTATTAAAATCATCCTTTTCCCTTCCAATTATTAGTATTTTATTGGTAAATAATATTGTTCTTTCCATAAAGTGCACATTATATATTATTGTACTACACACTGAATTTATAGTGCTAAATGTATTTGTTAATTTTTCATTTTGGTTGCATTCTGTTTAATTAATAGTATATTCCTTTGAGGATGATTCAAAAGAGAAAAGACTTAGCTAGTTGTCAGTACATAGGTCATTGAAGGGTATGTCTACGCTGGAAAAAGTGTGTCCTTAACTTGGGTTTGCTAACCTAGATTAAAATAGCAGTGAAGACATGGCAATATGGCTTTTAACTCAGGTGAACAGTTTGAATTAAACCCCTGGCTCCTGTAACTAGCTATCTGAGGGCTGGTTCACACTTACTGCGCGATTTGGCGGCAGTCGACAGGAATTATGCAAACTACGCAGAGTAGTTTGCGTCACTGACGTTGACTGCTCTGCTTCCCTTCTGCGCGCTGGTCTGACTGCACTGAGCCGACGGGAACATCATTCCCATCGGCTCAGCGCTACGCTACTTGAGGGGGTGGACTTACTCAGTCAACTTCCTGATCAATTGAGCAGTTCTCACTGACCGCTCAATCGATCAAGAAAGATCGATCTGGTGGCGGAGATTTTGCCGCCGTCAGTCTGAACATAGCCTGAGTATTCCTCCAGAATGGGGGAATCTCCAAAATGACATCAATCCACTATAGCCAGCTCTATGGCACACGCTTTCAAGCACTTGGGGACAGTGGACAGGACATGGATTGAGCAGTGATGTGCTCCAGCTATCCTTGGTTGCTAAAATTACCCTTTAGGGCCCTGGACAGTTGGATACAATTCAGGGCAGTCCTGAGGCTGTACCAAGTCTAGCCAGTTGAAATCTACCCTCAGCCAGGATCAGATGATGTAAAGGTGGCATAAAGCCACCTCCTGTAGTTCATGGCTTCATAGATTCCAAGGTTGGAAGGGATGACTGTGATAATCTAGTCTGACCACCTATATATATATATATATATATATATATATATACACACATAACACAGGCCATAGAACTTCCCTGAAAAAATTTCTAGCGCATATCTTTTAGTCTTGATTTTAAAATTGCTAAGGATGGAGAATCCACCACAACCCTTGCTAAATTGTTCTGATAGTTAATTACCCACACAGTTAAAAAATTATGTCTTATTTACCTGAATGTGTCTAGCTTCAATTTCCAGCCACTGGATTGTGTTATACCTCTCTCTGCTAGATTGAAGAGCCCATTTTCAAATTTTTGTTCTCCCATGTAGATTCTTATAGACTGTAATCAAGTCACCCCTTTTCTTTCTCTTTGTTAAAATAAATAGATTGAGCTCCTTATGTCTATCACCGTAAGGCAGACTTCCTAATCCTTTAATCATTCTTGTGGTTCTCTGAACCCTTTCCAATTTATCAACATCCTTCTTGAATTGTGGACACCAAAACTGGATACAGTATTCCAGAAGCAGTCACACCAGTGCCAAATACAGAGGTAAAATAACCATCCTCCTTCTACTCGAGATTCTCTTGTTTATGCATCCAACGGTCACATTAGCCCTTTTGGCCACAGCGTCACACTGGGAACTCATGTTCAGCTGATGATCCACCATGACCACAACTGTTTTTCAGAATCATTGCTTACCAGGATAGAGTCGCCTGTCCTGTAAGTATGACCTACATTCTTTGCTCCTAAATGTATACATTTACATTTAGCCATATTAACACATGTTCTTTGCTTGTGCCTAGCTTACCAAGTGATCCAGATTGCTTTGTATCAGTGACCTCTCTTCATTATTTACCACCCCTCGATTTTTGTGTCATCCTTAAACTTTATCAGTGGTGATTTTATGTTTTCTTTTAGGTCATTGATAAAAATGTTAACTAGTGAAGGGCCAAAAAGTGATCCTTGTGGGACCCCACTAGAAACATGCTCAGTGATGTTTCCTCATTTACAGTTACGTTTTGAGACATATCAGTTAGCCAGCTTTTAGTCCATTTGATGTGTGCCATGTTAATTTTATATTGTTTGAGTTTTTAAATCAAAATGTCATGCAGTACCAAGTTAAATGCCTTATAGAATTTAAGTATAGTACATCAACACTATTACCTTTGTAGCCAAACTTGTAATCTCATTAAAAAAGATATCAAGTTACTTTTACAGGATCTATTTTCCATAAACCCATTTTGATTGACATTAATTATATTACCCTCTTCTAATTCTTTATTAATTGAATCACATATCAGCTGTTCCATTATCTTGTCCAGGACCAATATCAGACTCACAGGCTTATAATTATCCAGGTCATTCCATTTACCCTTTTTAAATATTGGTGCAACATTATTTTCTTCCAGTCTTGTGGAACTAGTGTTCCAAGACTTAATGAAAATCAACATTAATGGTCCAGTCAGCTCCTCATCAGCTCTTTTAAAACTCTTGGACCTACTGATTTAAAAATGTCTATCTTTATTAGCTGCCATTTAATATTTTCCTGAGATGCTAGTGGAATGAAAAGAGTGTTACATGATATGTCTACATCATCTGTTTGTTTTCCAAATACAGAAAATAAATATTTATTTAATATTTTTGCTTTCTACATTATTATTGATAATTCTATCCTTCCATCTAGTAATGGATCAATACCATTATTAGGTTTCTTTTTGTTTCTAATATACTTTAAAAAACTCCTCCTTATTTTCCTTAACTCTGTTGGCCATAGATTTCATCTTGTGTTCCTTAGTTTCCCTGATCAATTTTCTACAATTCCTAGCTTCTGATTTATATTGGTTACAATCAAATTCCTTTTTCTTCCATTTGTTATATATAATCATTTTTTTATAGTTACCTTCACTTTCCTGCTAAACAATTTTTTTTAAACCAATACGGTCTTCTTCTAAGCTTGTAGGATTGTGACTTTTCAGGCATCTAGTAAAGTGGTCTTAAACAATTCCCAATTATCATTCACATTTTTCTAATGAAATTCTTCCTCCCAGCTGATTTGGCTCCTAATTGTTTTCAGCTTTGTGAAATTGGCCTTTTTAAATCACCATCTATATATATATTACTGGTTTGGACTTTATTCTGTTTGCACATTATAAATGTGATCAAACCATGATCACTCAGACTTTAAACTACCATTTATTTTTAGTTCTGTGATCTGTTCCTCTTTATTTGTCAAGATGAGATCTAATAAAGAATTCCCCTATGTCAGTTGCAACACTTTTTGTTAGGAATTTGTCATCTATAATATTTAGAAATTCCAAGAATGCTTTACTACTGTCAGCATGAGACCTTCAGTATAGGTCACTCATATTGAAGTCCCTCATGATCATGCAGCTTTTTCCCCTACATATTATAGATAGGTGCATAAGGAGCCGGTCATCCTGTTCTCTAGTGTCATTTGGTGGTCTGAAGCAGACACCAACTAATACCCCATGTAACAGGATAGCTGGCCCATTCAATGAAACTGTGCTCAGTGCTCCTGTTCCAGTGCAGGTGCTCCTAGCTAGACCAATTAAGAGGGAGGACTAACACCTAAGGGTTATAAGAGGCCTGGTGAGAGAGAGACATAGGGATTCAGAGCAGACTGAGTCAGTCAGGAAAAGGGCAGGAGATGAGAACTGCCAGAGACAAAAGGTGTTTCCTGGGAAAAAGCTAAAGGCAGGAGGTGCAGCAGAGGGAGATGCTTGCTGGCTCTAAACTAGAGAAGAGGAGCCAAGGGCCAAAGAAGGCTGAAGGAAGGGGAAGCAGCGGAGGGGCTTAACCACTGGCACCTACTTGCTGGAGAGCTGGACTCTGAGGAACAGTGAGAGGTCCCAGGGGAGAGAGGGATACTCCTTTGGCAAGGATGCTCCCGACAGAGGGGCTCTAGGTGTTCCCAGTGGGAAGAGCAGGGTTGCACCCAAGAAGAAAGGGGTGGCTGTCCTTGTAGAGGAATGGAAGTGTGGCAGAAGACATTAGGGTCTGGTGAGAACAAAGCCAGATTTTTACAGGCTACTTGCACAGGGGTGAGATGGACTTTTGTTATGGACTATTTGCACTATGTTTAGTTAATAAATTATTTTGATAGACTTAAGGACATGCTTGCATGGAGTTACTGGGGACCAAGAGGGAATCTGAGGCAAGGGGCCACTTGTAGGGCTGCTCTGAGCCCACTCACTTACATCCTATCTCATGCATTACGTGTTAGGACATTGATCTGTAAGCATACAAGATAGTCTTCTGAGTTATCAGTGACTCAGAAACAAGTAATGCCATTTTTTACATGGAGTGCCACTCGCCCTCCCCTTTTGCCTATTCACTCCTAAATAGTTGCAAACCATTGATTTTAACATTACAATTATGCATATCATCCCACCAGGTTATAGTAATACCAACTAGATCGAATTTATGCTCATAAATGAGCAATTCCAATTCTTCTTGTTTGTTACCCAAGCTCCTAACATGGTTGTATAGGCAACTAAAGAATTTCTTTTCTTCATGTCCTTTGGTTGTTTGATTAATTTTGCTCTCAACATCTCGATTTAGTGTTAAATGAGTTGAGTCCTGGACCAAGTATAGTTTAATCAGTTCCAAGAATCAGACCCATAGACCATAAGATTAAAAAGATCTCATCTAAACCTCTCATATGAGATCTCTAGAGAAAAAGAAAACTTAATTTTCCCTCAATACACGAGATGATTGAATATAGGTAGTGTAACACAGTCAACTAATCTCCAGCATGAAACACTGTTGTGCTTCAGTTTCTCTTGTAGATTAGTTCCCTGGCTGCATTTCAGTCTCCCCCTGCTAGCGTGGTAACTTGTAAATGCTTGATTTTAAGTTTCGCTCCCTAGCCAGACTTCCGTAAGAGTCCTTTTTCTGTTGGACTTTTGTTGATTCTTGGAAGGCAAACAACTAAACACCAGCCTTTGCATCACTTGTTCCTAGCTGGTTTTCTATTCTATTCTATTCTATTCTACTCCATCACTGTAGTGTCTGAGTGCCTTCCAGTTGTGCACTAAGCGGCATGACTAACATATGTCATGTGTGGTTTGCTCTCTCACTCATTCTCTCCCCCAGGAAGAACTGTATGTGCAGTGTTTTGGTTTGTTAGGATTGGTGGGGTTTTTTAACGTACATACTGTTCTGTTTTATTTTGGAGAAGGCAAGGTTGAAGGCATGCACCTTGCACTTGGAGTTGAAGTGGCGAGGTTTTGTGTGGGTCCTTAATTCCTGTGGGAATTCATTCCACAGTCTTGGACCAGCCCTCAAGAAAGTGCATAGACTTTAAGTCAGAAGGGACCATCATGGTTTCCTAGTTTGACCGCCTGCACATCGCAAGCCACAGAACCTCACCCACGCACTCCTGTAATAGACCCATAATCTTTGGCTGAGTTACTGAAGTCCTCAAATCATAATTTAAAGGTTTCAAGTGATAGAGAATCTGCCCTTTACAGTAGCTTAAATCTACTACTGGAACAGTAGTTCTGTAAGGATTCCCACAGGAAGAGCGATTTACTGTTTACAACATTGGTTGTAACTCGAACATTGAGGAACCTGGACCATCGGACTCTTTTGGCATGCCAAAGGCAAGGCTGGTCCTTTGTCTCCTGCCACCAGGTTCTCAAGGAAGTCCATATGTTAAGTGAGGAAGCTTTTATAGTGAATGATACCACATGTACCTTCAGAACAGTATTATTTCCTTTTAATTTTGGGGTTTGGAACTTTGATAATTTTTCCATTGATGTTAATAAAAGTCTCTGAGGCTCTCTCTTGTTCTCATACATCCCAAGGGTCCTTACAAGACTCTGTGTAGCCTGATTCAGGGACCAAAACCTTATTATTTTCTGATCAGATCAACTGATGAGCCTATAACCTGTTTTAAAAAACAATTACATTAACCCCAAAAAATCAGGCAACAGAGTCACATCTTCTTGTTCTCCATCTTCCATCTGTAGAGTTTGCTCTGTTGATTGTTCACTCTGAGGAATAAGTTGTAGATGTCAACACTTTCTATTGAACTCTCCACTGTCGGTCTTGATCACATGATCTGGGCAATGAATTATTTTTCTTTACAACAGCTGGAGTTCTCATCCTTTTTCTTCATCCAGTTTGACACAAACACAGTCACCAGGTCTAGAACTAGCAGTTCTCTAACTGAGTGATGTCTGTTATAAAAGTGTTTATAAGTTGTTTTTTTTGTTTTTTGTTTTCCTTTTTATCTGATATGGCTACTCTCTTCATGTGTGTGCACTTTGGAGATAGCTACTTTTCCAAAGTTGGAACAGTATTTCTCAGTTGTCTTCCCATCAGCAGTTGTGCTGGACTAGATCCAGTAGCTGCTATCAGTGTTGACGTGTGGCTCAGAAGAGCAAGGAATGGATCTTCCTGCTGTAGGAGTTTCTTGGCTGTCTGTATAGCTCTCTCATCCTCTCCATTTGCTTGTGGAAAATGTGGGCTCCTAGTAATATGTTCAAAATCATGTTTTGTTTGGAATGACTTAAATTCCACTGTGGTGAATTGTGGTCTATTGACTACCCCTAGTTGTTCTGGAATACCAAAATAAGCAAAATTTTCTTGATAAACTGTGCCATGTTGTTTCTTTCAAGAATATTATTTCTCTATATCTGGAAAAATAGTCCACAACGACCAGGTAATGATGTCCTCTGGATTTACATAAATCTGTAGCTAGTTTCTTCCAGTGTTTGTCTGGTCGAGTTCATTCACATTCATTGTGAGTTCATTCACATCATAGTACTTGATAACTGGAGCTGCTGAGATAATTTCTTTTATCTTTTTTAAGGAAATTTCTTGATTTGAAGCCCTAGCCAAGTTGTGTTGGACTTAACAGTTCATTGAGTGGTTTTCTATCCGTAGAAAGGTCTTGTAGGTATTAACCAAAACAATTTAAAATCTGCAGTATGTGTCTCAGGCCTGTGCATTCATTTGGTGCAGTCAGTTTTTGAATTGCTTTTATTTTCTCAGGGTTAGGACTGTTTCCATCTTTGTTTATTGTCTGTCCCAAAAACTTGATTTGATGGAGGCAGAAAACACATTTCCTTGTTTAGCTTTAATCCAGACTGATTTATTAAGCTTAGAACTTTGTTGAGGCTTTTGTTGTGTTCCTCCATCAATGACCAATATACAAAATATTGTGCATGAAAATTCCATTTGTGTTCATTAACAGTTCTCCCATCTTTCTTTGGAAAATTTCAGGTGCACTGATAATGCCAAAAGATCATCTTTGAAAGCAAAATCTCCCAAAGGGTATGATAAACATAATCAGTGTAACACTCTCTTTAGTTTAAGGAATTTGCCAGAATTTGTTCAAGGCATCCAGCTTGGAGAATATTGTAACTCCTTTCATGTTGGGGAGGAAGTCATCCAGTGTTGGGAGGATATATTTTTCTCTCACAGCTGCTTCATTATGTCTTTTAAGATCACAGAGATTCATATTTTTCCATTTTTTTATAACCAATACCATACTGTTGGCACAGAGATTTTCTCAATTATGCCAATTTGTTCCTTTTTTTTTTTAACTCAGCTGCCACATTATGAAGCAATGGGATAGGAATTCAGCGAGACATACACAGTTCAGCATTGCCTGTAAGATTATTTGTACTGGATCTCCTTTCAAAAGTCCAATATCACCAAATATTCAATAGAGTTCTTCCATTTTTGTCACTAGGCCAGTCAAAGCTGCCATACTGCGACTGGAAGATTGTTGGGCTTCGATCACATACACTCTGAATGCAAAGCTTTTGTCTTTGTAAGTTGTTCCAGTAGTGAAATGGCCCATGCAATTCAGAATACTTCCAGGGATAGTTAGGACTGTGTCAGGCGACTTCAGCTCTGGGAGGGGTTGAAGGCAATTATATATCCATTCTGATGTGACTGTTAGCTCCTGAGTCAATAGTCTTTCCATGAATATTCATTTTAACTCTCCAGGCAGGCTGTCTGTCATCACATGTGATAGATCCCAGAAACAATAGTTCTTGGCTGTTTGCAGTAGTCAGTACCTCGACTGTCTCAGTGCAGCAAACAGCTGCAAAATGTCCATAATTTGTGCATTTATTACATCTTGCACCTTTAGCTGGAACTACATCTCTTGGACTATGAATTTTCCCAGTTCTTGTGTATTTAATCTGATAAGTTTTGCAGTTAGCTTGGGACTTGTCCCTTAATGCCTCAGGATTTTATGATAATTATTGTTAGCAGTCATGCTATGTCTCTTTACCACTTCAAAGCTAGTTTATGGTTTTTCAAGTCGTTCTGGCCTTTTCTTTTGCTGCTTCAGTAGGTCAGTCTGATTTGTTATCTGGATAGCTGTGTGTTGAGTTAAATCTGTCATTAATTGTAGCTGTTTTGAGAAACTTTTGTCTGTAAGCCCAATAAGAAGTCTATCTCTGATATTTTCATATTTTTATGGTCCCTGTAGGAAGGCGCAGTGGCCTTCCTCTGAGCCTGGGCCCGCGGAAGGGCCACAGACACCCAATCAGGCTCTAGACTGGCCGGCAGCCCAGTCTGCCCGGCAACCAGATAGCTGGGCCCCGATAGGTCCTGCCGGGCGGCCAACCTGGCAGCAGGGGGGCGGAGCCTTAGGGAGGGCGGCAGCTATAAACAGGAGGCCCTGCAGCTCAGAGGGAAGAAGGCTGCCGGCGGAGACAGACGCGCTGCCTCGCCAGCTGCAGCAAGGGGCTGAACCTCGCCAGGCTACTGCCGCAGGTAACCCCCTCCCGGCCTTGCGGCCCCGGCGACCCGCCTCTAAGGCCTGGGTTGGGCCTCCGGGCCCTCTGGACTGGCCGAGGTCTCCAGGCCCAAGGCGCAGGGCCCAGCCTCAGGCCCGCAGCGGCTGGGACGAGCCAGCTGAACCAGAGAGCTGGGAGTTCCATCCAGAAGCTGGTCCGGACCTGGAAGAGCTGCCAGACGCCCAACCCCTGGAGACAGGATCCGACCTGGAGGAGTTGCCAGAGGCTGGACCGTACCCCCAGCCCAGCGACCTGGAGGAGCTGCCCCTCGCTGAGGAGCTTCCAAACCTACCCCCCGTGGACGCCGAAGGACTGACTGGCCTCCCCCGTGCGGTGTACCCCGACAACACAGAGGACCCGACGGACATAGGTACCGGGGAACCAGGGGAGGAAGGAGCCCAGGGACAGCCAGAGGCGTGGCTGTACGAGGGGTAACGCCCAGTTGGCGTGTTGCGGCAGGAGCCCCGCCGACTGAGTGGCAACCCCGTGCCACTGCTAGGGCCCTGGGCTGGGACGCAGTGGAGTTGGGTGGGCCTGCGTCCCCCTCCCCTCCCCCCTGATCCTTGCCATTCCCCTAAAGGGAAATAACCTCTGCCACCCGCTAAACTCGAGCCACTGCTCCTTGCTCGCCCTCCCTGCTTGAGGGCCGGGGCGAAAGACTCCTTGCTCGCCCGCCCTGCCTGAGGGCCGGGGTGAAAGACTCCTTGCTCGCCCGCCCTGCCTGAGGGCCGGGGCGAAAGACTCCTCGCTCGCCCGCCCTGCCTGAGGGCCGGGGCGAAAGACTCTTTGCTCACCCGCCCTGCCTGAGGGCCGGGGCGAAAGACTCCTCGCTCGCCCGCCCTGCCTGAGGGCCGGGGCGAAAGACTCCTCGCTCGCCCGCCCTGCTTGAGGGCCGGGGCGAAAGACTCCTCGCTCGCCCGCCCTGCTTGAGGGCCGGGGCGAAAGACTCCTAGCTCGCCCGCCCTGCTTGAGGGCCGGGGCGAAAGACTAAAAGACTGACATTCCCCTGTTGTGTAGGAAGGCGCAGTGGCCTTCCTCTAAGCCTGGGCCCGCGGAAGGGCCGCCAGGACTGGACCGGGCAGGAGCCCGTCCTACAGTCCCAAAATCACATTTTTCTGCCCAGGCATGCAAAATTCTTATAAAAGATTCAACAGATTTCCCCTTCTGATTCTGTTCTCCTCTGGCACTAGTTAGGCTACCTTGGTTGCAGGTAGGTTGCAGGGCTGCTATACTAACAGGTTAGGCTTCTGTACCAGATTTGGACTGGCTACAGAACTTCCATCATGGAGAGAGATGCAAGAGATGTGTTGTCTTTAAGATACTTTAATGCACTTGCAGGTGTGGTTGTTACTAGCTCTGGTAAGGTATGTTACACATGTTATAATATAGTTCAGCATTCCATCACAGAGTGGAAGACAGGTTTAATGTACTTGCAGTAGCCTTTGTTGCTGAGGAGATGCACTGCAGTATTCCGTGGAAGTTGGAGTTTCCTAAGGGCTGATGGCTTCATGTCCAGGTATATTACATTGCTGTAGTCAAGATGGGAGGTGACAAAGGCATTTATAACTGAGGCCAGGTCATCATCTGCAGGATGGGATGGAGTCCCCTAGCAAACTGGAGATGATAGAAAGTGTCACTCACAGATGATACTATGTGAGAGTTTAGCCTCAGTGAGGAATACAGGATTGCTCCCAAACTATGGATTCAATCAACCAACTGTGGGTGTGTGCCTTCAATCAATGGAGATTGAAGAGTTTGCAGCCAAAGTGCAAAATACATTTCTCTGCCCACCAACATCACCTCTGTCTTGCTCAGGTTCAGCTTCAACCAGCTGTTCTTCAGCCACAAGACGATTTTCTCCAATCACTGGGCTATATTGATGGTTGTGGTGTGGTAGTATGTGCTAAAGGATAGAGTTGTGTGTGTTATCCTACATGGCCTGGCCCCCTCTAGGCTTCTCTACAGCCTAAACTATCTGCTCTTCCAGCTAAGGTCCTCTCAGGCAACATTCCCAGGCTGCCTGCTTAGCCACTGTGTAGGGTCCCAATCCTGGTATCGCTACATATTGACATCCAGCTACTTCTTCATAGTCACCTCATGATCCTTTAATCCCCTTCTCAGTCATATACTCCTTCCAGTGAACCTGTTTTTTCTGAAGACTCCGAGTTTTACCTGGGGAACTCCACTTCCCAGAATTCCCAATCCCAAGCCTTAAGGGACAACATCCCTATAACTAGTGTGCTGGGGCTGACCATGTGTTGAATGATCACTTCTTGGTATTGGATACTAAACTCATTCCCTGGGGCACCCTTTCAATATTAGCATGACTCATCATAGTTAAAAATCAAAACAGTATTTCTAGTAGTGTCATTCCTGAGACAACTTTCTTCCATTGGCTGTACCTGGAGGAATAAAAATGCCTACCCTGGCCATAGCCAATGGATAGTGGGTAGTAGAGACACACCCTTTCTAGTTTGTTGGTTAACAAATAGCGTCCGTCTGTTTCTGGTTGATGGAAATCTGGATACTCATAGCTTATACAGGGAACAAGTGAATGGGAGTTCTCTTGGATTAATGATAGGCTGGATAGAGAGTGAAAGGCCAGCAAGAGGAAACGAGACAATGGTTAAATGTGCTGCTGCAATATGGTGACAATTATTCTAAGTATCTGTTACCTGACCCAATTATAGGAACAGGATTTGTATGAACATGGACAAATTTTACGAATTGATCCCTATGGGATGATTCAGCCCATTCCTTATATGTCCATATTCTGTTCTGCTCAGAGATTCCTGACTCTCTGTGGCAGTACCTACAACATATCCTAATTCTAAGATTAATGTATACCTTTGCCAAGTTCATTAGCCACAATTCAAGAATCTGGATGAGTTTAGACATATGGAAAATACAAGTATCACAGCTGACCCCTGGGTACTCAGCTGGTACAGTAGTTAAAATATTTCCAGCATTACATACCAGCTGTATGCTCACAATGTGGAAATGTTTTCTATTCCCATAGATTTCTTCATTATCTGCAGGTGCCCCAGAAGGTAAATTAGCACAGTCAATGATTTCTATTACTTCTGGGAATCCATCCATTACATATGACTTCTCTGAAATTCTGTTGATGATGTGACTTTATGGGAAATTCATCAACTGCCTGTCAAGCATAGTCCCTATTAGTTGTGTTAGGCACTGGGACTTCAGTGGAATTACACAAGGGATGAATTTGTTCTGGAGTGTTGACTCGTCTAAATGTTGTCCTGTGCTAATCCTTTGCAAAGTGCCTGTGTTTAATTACAGAGCACTTTCTGTAAGGCAGGGACAATAGTGACTTAGTCTTATCCTTCTCCCTACCAGAGACTAGATCTTAGAGACTGAACATGGCTCCCGTATCCAAAAGGAATCTTCACAAACACTGTCCATCCATCCTTTTATTGAAGAACCTTGCTACTGAACAAGTTCCTGTTGAAATGATTTATTTAATATCTGTTTCACTTGTATAAACCTTATGGAGTCAATTCTGCCCTCAGCTACATGAGAACAGGTCACAGTGACTTCCATGAGAATACTACTTGTGTACCAACAACTGCGTAGATCATTTAAAACCATAAAAGGTATAATATTTGATAAAAAATGTCCTTGCATCTTCTTAGGATAAATTAACCTTTATTCATAAAGCAAAGTCTCAGGTAAGGGTTAGGGTCAAGTTTTCAAGTATGAGCAATCTCAGTAAGTTTCATTGTCAAAAATATAGGGCCAAACCTGCTTATGCTGAGTCAATGGCAAAGCTTCCATTTTCAAGTATGAGCAATCTCAGTAAGTTTCATTGTCAAAAATATAGGGCCAAACCTGCTTATGCTGAGTCAATGGCAAAGCTTCCATTGACTTCAGTGGCAACAGAATTTGGCCCAAGAGTAATGCAAGTCACTGACAAGAGAACTGTGCATTTGTATGGAACAAAAGTGAATTATGTATGAAAACTATGTATATATTGTAGGTGCAACTGAGGCACCTATATTTGAAAATTTGGCCATTTTAAACTGTGCAGAAGTATTGTCCATCATTTCCGTGCGTGGTACACAGTTATACTAAGCATGCTTGTTAAAAATGTAATGAATGTTGACACTGATAGATAAGTAAAAATTCACTTATTACATGTAACTCTGAAGAAAAATATTGTGAAGAGAATGGATTTCTGTTGTCATTGTACTGGCAGTGATGTTGTTAAGGTTAGTAAGTGCTGACGGTGTGTCTTGCAAGAGCAGTGACTGCATAAGTTTAAACTTCCTGTCACCTTCAGCACTCATCACATAGTTTGGTACAAATCCATACAATTGGCAGTCTATGCTTAAGAATGTTTCAGAATTGAAATAAGTACATGAGCTGTAGATAAAGACTTAGATGCTTTGATGCTACTTTATGGGGGGAGTTTCAATGGCAGCTGTTATGGTAACAACTGGTAGGCAATCCCAACAGAGTTTGGAAGATCTGATTGGTTCAGGATATTTAGCCCAGAAATTGGATCCTCTAACCCCAGATCCAAGCACCCTTGAACTCTGTGAAAGTTTGGATCTTGATCCAGATCGATACTTGACTGTTATGGGTCACACCAAAATCCCAGATACAAACAAACAAACAATCCTTACTTACTAAATCGTGGGGAAATTTGGATCTAGATCCAAATCCAAACTACTAGAATACAGGCTGGAGATCTCCAGGAAGACTGGGCTTGAAAACATATTTTTAGTACTGTTTGATCAGGTGGCTTTTAAACCTCTCTGACATGCTTTGGCATTGCTTTTGGGTGAAAAGTTCTTATAGCTCAGTCATTTTGCCAACTCTACTATCCAAATCACCAAATGCCAGGCTTGTACCAATCCTATTGTTATGTCTGTACTTTTATGAACATTAAAATATACCAAAATCACTTCTTCCTACTTACTTGCCTTCCTTGTTTCTTGGGAAGTTTGGCAGCCTGCAACAGATGAATAATGTAGAGTATAAGGGGTTCCCTTTACTGGATTCACTGTGGTATAAAGGGGTTCCCTTTACTGGTTGAACTGTGTGTTATACGCTAATAAAGGTCTATTCTCATTTACTGTGCCTACAAAACTCTCACTCATGTCAACAGGGATTCTGTGTACATATCAGAGGAAGATCAGAAACCTGTAAGTGACATCACATTATCCTTCAGTAATAAAACTAGCCTTGCAGAAGTCAAATAGGAGAGCTACTATCCATTATTTCTATTCTGTCATTCAAATTATGTAAAAATCAGACTTGGCCCCAGTGGAATTCAAAGAAGCTGCATATTTAATAGTAACAGATAAGAATATTTTGCATTTGTATTGGGCCTTCCACCTGAGAATCTCAAAGTGCATGAATGAAGTTTCACCATATCGCCATGAGGTTGGTAAGTATTATTAGTCAGGTTGGTCAGTTGTGAAACTGAGGCATGAGTGGTTGTGAATTATGGAAGGTTACTCAGGAAATTTGGATCAGAGCTAGGAATCAGTCCATCTATCAGTTTTGTGCTTTAACCACAAGACCCATGCTCTCTTCTCCCTAAAACTTTTTGCCAAAAAGACAAGCTGCACATAAAACTGACTGTTACTTTTGTAACCATTGTACCGTAATAGAAAGAGACTGGGAAAGTTTTTTGAGTATTTCAGTTACTAAGGAAACGAGTCATCTTTGCTCTATAGCAAGTTGCAAAATGTTCTGGAAGTGGAAGTAGATTTGTAAATGCCGGTTTGCATTTGATTTGTGCAGTAGTTCAAGATGATTTAGTCAACCCTGGAAATGAATGCTTAAGATGGAAAAAAGACAACTGTTATCAGTACAGTGTGATTGTGAGAGCATTTTCATCTGCGTTGGACTGCAAGAGCTAAATCTTACATAATTTTGACAGCATTCCAGTTGGCAAACAGCAACATTTTAGTAAATCAGAACCACTGTAATACCAATGTGAGTTCTGATCTGGCAGCAAAATAAATTAATCCAACCCCAGACTACAACAACAGATTAACTAAACTTGTAAAGTTTTTGTATGTCCTTTCAGAACATCATACACACCTGATTTGCTGTTTATCATTAGCATTCCTGCCTTAGTTTCCAGAAAAGAACTAACATGAATGTCTTGGCACAAGAATGCACTTTAATAATGCATTCATTATATGTGGAAAGAATATTAAGCATGTTTTTAGAGTGAGAATGCTCTGAATTTTTAAATGAATTTTACTTTTTTACAAACCTTTCAATTTTAGAAATACGCTATGTGTATAGACTAGGTCCTGCATGCAACAATTCCAACACCTTCAGTTCTTTGTGAAGAGATTGGATAACGATGTCCTCTTCTGTTTTGTCAAGTAAAATGCCTTCGACTTTTTAACTCTGTAGGTCAAATTCACAGTTGGCATGCATGGACACAGGGCTGGATTTACACCTTAAGTACACTTTGGCACAGCATCTTCAGTGCCCCCCTGCCTACAGCTGACCTTCGTGTTTTCTGCACTGGGTGGGGGGTGAATGGGGAGATTGGGGTGGGCCGAGCCAGCTCTGTTGTGGGGGAAGTGTGTGCGTGGGCTGGGGCAACCAGTTTGGCTAGTTACAGACAAGGGGAATACGCTCACTCCTGGGCTCCAGCTTCTAGTGTGGCCAGGGGACAGGGCTTGAGGGGGAAGAGTAAGAGTAGGGCAGCGGGGCCCCAGGAGAGAAGAGGAGGACAAGGGGTAGGACCAGAATTCTGGTGCTTGTGCAGGGCCCCCAAATTGGCCCGTCCAGTAATCCACCCTAGATGGCCAGCACCCCTAGGCACGTGCCTACTGTGTCTAATTGGAAGTCTGGCCCTGAGTGGATGCAACTTGACTTCAGTGAAGTTGTGCCCACTTATGTTGCAGTCTGAATGTCAGCGAGATCTGGGAGCAGTATAAAGTCACAGAAACATTCACGTGAGAAGCAAAACAGAACTTTAGTGAAATCAGACTGAAACAGTCACTTCCCAGACCTTCACCTGGGCAGGGCTTTCCTTTCTGCACAGAGCTCTTCCCAGCCTTGATTTGACTCAAGCCCACTTTTTCATCATGTTTTTTCTGACTCGTGAGATGCTTCTCCAATAATGGGGAAGAATCCAGTCCCCACATTGAGTTGAAAGCCCCATCATTTCACTGCTCCCTTTCCAGTCTCTGTTTCACACCGGCTTAAAATGGTCTAAAAAAAGTGCTGGGCCTGTCCCTGACTAACACTGCAATTTATATACTTCACAACAAAATGTCCGAGCTCAGACACCTTGTTAAATATAACAGCGAGAGTCCTGTGGCACCTTAAAGACTAACCAGTTTATTTGGGCATAAGCTTTCGTGGGCAGAAATCCACTTCGTCGGATGCATGTAGTGGGTTTCTGCCCACGAAAGCTTATGCCCAAATACATTGGTTAGTTTTTAAGATGCCACCGGACTCTCGCTGTTTTGCTGAAAGCAGACTAACACAGCTACCCCTCTGGAACTTGTTAAATATTTTTATACTACTCTGTCACCTGTGACATATTCGCCTTAGGAGTCTAAATTTTAGAGGCTGGATGACAGGTTTGCAACCCTGTTCGATCCAGCTCACTTTATGCTTTGACATTGCCTACACTTTCTTTGAGTCAGATCGGGTGATCTTTCCCCGCTGCTATCCACTGGCTCTAAATATCAGCCCCATAACCCTTATGTGTGTCAGTTTTACCAATCCACTTTCCAATGCCATGACTCTCTGCTGCAGGTAACACCTTTGGTTAAACATATAATGCTGCTGTGGGCACACTGCTATATATTGATTAAGTGTCATACATAATGTCATTGCCATACCTGGCTTTAATTGTGCCTGGCTTGGCTCAGTAATACAAGAGAGGAGGAAGAGGATTCAAGAATCTTTTCCCTATCCCTGAACCATTTCCAGGCACAGCTGTAGCCCTTGTGCCCAGGAAGCAGCAGGGCATGTCAGCCTAGTGTCAGTGACAGTGCAAAGCTTTCAAGAAGGAGAGTGACCCTACTCCTTCCAGATCCACAGAGCTGGCCCCATGCAGAGAGGAAGCATAACCTGCATCCTGTGAAGAGGTGGTAAAGTGGCAACCCTCCCTTTGTGCTCCTAGAGAGCATTATGCCTGCCTGAGGAATAAAGCTTCTAGGAGCATTGGGATGGTGGACCATTACACAACCCTCTATTGCACTGGCTGTGCCTTTAAGATAAAATGTAGTCCTCGTCATTTTTAGTCATGCTGACTAACGAGATCATGTTTGTCTTAACAGGTTGCCCAAATCAGCCTTTATGTTGAGCACAATTAGTTTGGTATGATGGAGAAAGAATACCAGATATTTTTCTGTCAGACTAGTCTCTCTGATTTTACTCCATATCAACAGCTTTCAAAGTCATCGTGGAAGATGAGAGACTATAAAGTGCTTAACCCTGCTTTTTATGTTTAGGTTGCTGCCTTCTGCATTGCTCAGCAAATGTCTTCTGCAGCCCAAGACAAAGTGGCTCTTATGTCAATATTGCAGTATTCTGTGAGGCATAATAGTTGTGTTTTACTGTTTAAATTCGCTATGATGTGGATGTCAGCGTTTGCAGAAACAGTTAACCCCTGATACCAACGCACATAAAAATAGAAGATTCAGATAAAATGGTCCACTGAAGACTGATGAGTTGTAGAAATAGTTAAAAGTGCCCTGCCGAGAAAGTGCCTGGCAAAATGTACCTTCTGATGCAGCAATGATAGAAAAATGACTTTTTATTTAAATCTTTATATAGTTTTATTCTGAAAAAGAAAGTTTGAATTCTCAGCCACAAAAGGAGACCTAAAAAATGAGCCAGATTGTCTGATCCCCTTACTCTTTCTGAAAATATCATACACCACTACAGTCAATTAACTGACTTGTGCAGTGAGAAACTGTGACAATCAGGGTCTTTCTTATTCTTTGGGGTTCAGAGCTCCTGTTTCTCCCCTTGGGGTACCTGGATCCTGACTGTCACAGATACTACTTGATGTGAGTTACCACTCTCACAATCTGGTTCAATATGTGTTAAAGCCTCATTTTCCAAAAGGTACAAATCTAGAGCCACACATTAATTGTGTGCTTAGTTTATAGGCACAGTTATCTGTACAAGATGAACTGATACAATTCAATGTTTTAACAGACTCCCCTTCTGTTTTTGCAATTACAGATTAATCTCAAAGGTCTTGGGCAACTGTATAAAATCCGCATTGGTCATGACAACAGTGGAAATGATCCTAGCTGGTACCTAGAGGAGGTGAGACTTCAAAGAATGGCCCCAATCTCTGACCGGGAGATTTGTCTGACTGTAGACTGCTGGCTAGCTGAAGATCAGGATGATGGAGACACGTGGACAGAAGTAGCAATTGGAAAGTCTGCAAAGGAGCTTTTGCCAAGTATGTGCTGTGTACTTTATAACAGATATTTATTAAACTTAAAGGACCATAGCCTGGGTTTGTGAGCTGTTCATGTTTCCCCCAGTGCAAAGTTGCCTAGAAGCTATGTAATCAAGCCCTGGTCTACACTTACCTGGAGATTTGGCGGTAGTTGACGGGAGTTATGCAAGCTACGCAGAGCTACTGCTGTGCTTCCCTTCTGCATGGCACTGCACTGCGCCACTTGAGGAGGTGGTTTTACAGCGTCGATTTCTGGATCAATTGAATGGGTCTTCACTGACCGCTCAATCGATCCAGAAAGGTTGATCTGATGGCGGCAACTTGCCGCCGTCAGTGTAGACATACCCCAAGACAATCCCTCCCAACACAGATCCAATGTAGTAGTTCTGACACCATTCCTTTTCTTCCTGAGGCCAAGGGATATGGCCAGTGTATCCCTATGCACCTGTGATGCTTGGCTGCTGCATCTGCCTCCTAAAACACTGGCAACTGGTTCTACTGAAAGCAACCCAAAGACACACGGTGACTGGGCATCAGGGGAACACCAGAATGGCTTGAAATGACACTGATGCCACCTATTCCTAAATTGCACAAAATGTTTCATAGCTTCAGCCCAGGATCTGGGCCAATGGGTCTTTGTTGCTCAAACCAGATATAAGCTAAAGTTGAGATTTTAAATTGAAATATATAATTTGTGGATGGCTCTGGGAAGACCTCGGAGGTTATCCACATTTTTGATGACAGTACTAGTTTTTACAAGTGGAGCAGAAAGAACACATAAAACAATTTAAAAAACCCAGCAACTCCTGGGCTTTATAGCAGCTCAGGGAGCTGGAAAAAATGATTTAATTTATCACTTTTTTGTATAGAATTCCCTTGGCATTAGCAGGATGATGGTGCAGCTATGATCTGGCACCATAGGCCTGCACTAGAATGTACTTATGTTACAGTTCAGGCAAATTGTATTTGAGATGAGGTAGTGGGAATGCAAGGAATCAGTGACTCAATGTATAGAACATTCACATGCATGCAGTCCCTGACAATCAATTAATTCCAAAAGATGTAAACAAATGATAAATCTCTTGTTAGGAGGCATGTAATTTTCCCCAAAAGCAATCTAGGTTGGAACAAAAAAAATTCTTTCATAGATTTTAAGACCAGAAGGGACATTAGATCATCTGTTTAGACCTCTTATAGAGCACAGGCCATCGAAATGTTGGGAAGGACAGAGATACAAACTCATTCCCCCTCAAACTCCTGCCCTTTTTCCCTTTCCCCATCACCCTCACTGATTAAGGTGTTACATAAATTGGGATTGAGCAGGTGGAACTGAGGCCCGTATAATCTGGAAACAATATTACCATGATCAATAGTATCGCTCTTGAGAACCTCTAGTGACATAAATGCCACACATTGGTGCAATAGGAAAATTAATACCTGACGTTAGTAGAGTTTGCGACAGGCATGAATTTGACTCACGGGACTCGATTCTGCACTGGGCAGTCATTTACAACTGTGCCAAGGAAATGTAAAATACTACTAGTCTGATATGTACACTCACTTTGCCCAGTTGTAAATGGCTACACAAGGTGGAAGGCACTGGAGAATCATGTCTACTGTGTATATTGTTGAGAATATTCTCAAAACAGGACATTAGTTCAGCCCTGTTAAAAGTGGTGGCATATTATTGCTATTGTTGTCTTTACAGGGACACCATCTTTGTTAAAATGTATGCAGCCAGTAAAATATATTCATTATATGAGTTTTAGAAATTTCATAAATTTGTAAGTTTATAGCTACAAATTAACTATTGATTTTGGATTCATTTAAATTGAACTTCAATATAAACTCAGCAGGGCTACCCCAGGATTTTCTGTTTCTCCATGGCCAGAGAAAGAAACTCTCCATTTGCATTTCCCATTTACAAGGGTAATTGCTTACAAGTACTGAACAAACCACATCTCAAGTAATTTTATCCAACAAAACAAATAATGTACTACATATTACCTAAAGACAATCAGATACAATTTTATAATTTGTCTCTGGTGCTTTCAAGTCAGTCGGGTACCTTTCACCAGCACAAAATTCACTTAATAAGAATAATTTGCCACAAAAAAAAAAAAAATTAAACAAAATGAAAAGTATTTTTTATAATCTAAACTCATTTTTTATTGCTGTTCTTTGCCACTGATCTTTATTACTCATCTTTTCCCTTTAAATTGTGTCTTCTCCCTGCTTTCGCCATTCAAAATTCCATTATCCTCCCAATACAGACTTTAAAAAACCTTGGAATTGATTTTGATTGCTCTTTCCTTTGCCACCTTCTACCTGCCCGATCGCTTCCCTCAAATCCAGGCTGCTACCAGTTCCTGTCAGTTCTTCCTTACATCATCTCTAAAATCTCATTTTTTATCTCCTTCTGTTTCTGACTTTGACAACTTTTCCCGGGTCCGCTTGCTTGTTTCCTTTCATGAGACCAGCCAATTCAAAATGCTGCCACTAAAATAATCTTCCTGCTCAAAATGATGTTTTCATCCCTGCTTAGGATGTCTTCACTGACTTCCCTTCATCTTCCATGTCAAATTCAGACTTTTCACCCTTCAAGGTTCTGCATAACTCTGCCCTTTCTTCTACACTTCAGGTTTTATTTTTTCCTACTTCCCGACCTACCAACCCCATGTCTAAGTGCCTCTTCTTATCTCCTTCTCCCATCTTATCTTCCTTCTTCCTTGCATTTCACTCCCATTACACTTGAAATTCCTTCCCTGCAGTTCAGTCTTGCTGACTTCCAGTGTTCATCATTTTTACACCCCCTGAATCAGTGTTCTTTTGACTTGACTTGGTATGATCCCATTGTGTTTAGCATGACCAGATAGCAAATGTGAAAAATCAGGACTGAGGGGAATAGTTGTCAATGTAAGACAAAGCCCCTAATATTGGGATGATCCCAATAATATCGGGACATCTGGTCAGCCTTATTGTGAAATACACTAAACAAACTCAAAGAAAATCCATTTAAGGGTGATTAAAGTGATGGATCTTTAAGACTGACAAATGTGGCCTCAACTGTGTTATGCATAAACAAGAGCATAAAAAAAATTCTGCATTAAGTGCTCACAATTTTACTTTAAATATTCATGACTTTAAAACTGCAGAACTGGTTTTTTTTTTTCAAAAATGGCTTATGATTTTGATCTCAAAGAACTGTACAGTACAAGAAAATTTGATTTTTTAAAATTTGTTTTCAAGTTATTTCAATGCAAAATTTGTGATGTGAACATAAAGGGGAAAAATCTGTTTTGTCCTTGCTTGAATAATTCAAAAATAGTTTAACTGATTTGGCTCAAACGTTTTTAAAAAATCACTTTTGGACTGAGAGAAATCAGGAAAAAAATCTGAAAAATTTATGAACAGCTACAGAGAGCATTATAATAGTTTTCTCATAATATGTCCAGTCTGTTACAACATCAGTTCGAAGGCTGGCTGGCTTTATGTGTGATTCTAGTGTTGTCAGTGGACCACATCCATCATAAGATGGTACAAAGGTGACCAAAAATATTAAAAGTCTAAATGTTATTACTTTTATCACTATCAACTGTTTATCACCATCTTACCACTAGAGATGTTCCAAGTACCTATGGAAAAATTCAATCTGAGGCAAGCATCCATTGACCAAAATTAATACCTGCACTTTTTCCTGGTTGAAAGGTTTCCTTCATGGTATGAAGAATAATATTTTCCTTTTCATTAATTAAGATAGAATTACCAGGCTTATCAATCAACGTATGTCAGGGCACAAGGTGATCAATAGCTGAGATCAGTAAGAAATTTGCTTCCATATTGCAAACTTACTTGTACTGTGGAAGTATGTTTGGGGTTTTTTTGCCTTCCCTTGAAGCATCTGACCATGGCTATTATCAGATGCAGGATACCTGACTAGATAGAGCATTTTTTATTTGATGCAGTATGGGAATTCCTATATTCTCTGGTGTCATTTTGTAACAAACCCCTTGAGAATTGCAATATATTTGTTTTTCTAGCATCTTTTGATAGCATGGTATTACAGTGTTAGAAATGCTGGTTCTCTACTGTTTTAACATCATTTCCAGATGTTCTGATCCTGCAAATGTTTATGCATTAATAACTTTATGTAGATGAGTAGCCTTGCTGAACTGGGGCCTAGACCTGCAATACTTAAACTCCCATCATGATCTCTGCATACAATATTTGCCTGGTATGTTTTCAGGTATATTTTACCATATCACTTCAAATCAAGAAAATAAAATGACAGAGGAAATTGTAAAGTGGAAGAGGAGTCATGACTGAAATGTCTCCATGCCATAATGTTTGCATTGATCACTTCCAGATAGTGGGGAAATTACTGCTTTTGGGGAACAATAAATGAGAGTCAGCTGCTATTTCACATGAAATTTTCAGCAATGTGAACTAATAGCAGCTACCTGATCTGAAAATAATTTGGGCAATTTGTGTCATTATGATCACACAACTGTAAATGTCAAAAAAGCTTATCTCATATACAGTCTGAGTGAAAAAAATGTAAGTTATACTTCATCTTAAATTCTACTGCTATTAGCTTGGATTTCATCTTAAATTCTACTGCTATTAGCTTGGATTCTAAAATAGTGAAGGTGACCATTTTTACATTCTGATAATAGAGTTACTCTGAATAGTGTTGAGTTTGGAATGCTGATTTATAGTATGTGGAGAGAAAAGACAAATATTTACAGAGTTGTGACTTCTAGTTTCTTAAGCCGTGGTCTACACTTAACTGGTGATTTGGTGACAGTCGACGGGAGTTACGCAAGCTTGCTCCCGTTGATTGCTGTGCTTCACTTCTGCGCGGCATCTTCACTGCACTGCGCCGACAGAAACCACGTTCCCGTCGACGCAGCGCTACACCACTTGAGGGGGTGGTTTTACTGCGTTGACTTCTGGATCGATTGAGTGGGTCTTCACTGACCACTCAATCAATCCAGATAGGTCGATCTGACGGTGGCGACTTTGCTGCCGTCAGTGTACACATTCCCTTATTCTTCCATTTTAATACTATCAAATATGCCTCTTCCTCCTCCTTCCAAAACATGTTAAGATATCAACATCAATTTTTTCTTTCAAACAAAACCATCTGCAATACTTTCACATATAAACAATGGGTAAAACTGACAAATAATGTTGCGCTATAAGGTTTGAGTCTGCAAGCCATCCATGAATGTAACTCCCTTTGAAATAAATAGGAGTTCCCTGTGCAGAGTGCTTGCAGCATGGGGACCATAATAACTCTTACTGATGACCTGAGATCAGCAGTATTGCCAGTCCCACATATCAAAAACCAAGAGTCAGGCTCCACATATCATTAGATTTTTAAAAATAATAGTTTGGATTCTTCTGGTTTTTTGAGCCATTATAATCCACTTTGGTTACCTTTCAAGGTTTTTTGCCACAACCATAGGAACTTAGATACTTATCTTTTAAATGATAACTCAGTTTCTCATGTAATCAGTAGACCCCAGGAGCTGAGATTTTAAGAAAAACACCAGATAACACAAGGTGCATGATAAAATCTCAATAGTTAGTAAAAAGCTGCATTGTTATGGTCTGAAAAGGTCCAAACTAGGTACCTAAGCACTGGCTCCCATCACTGCACTCCTGTAATAGTCTTTAATGTTAAGTAACTATTCAGTTCTCTTTTGAAAACATCTATTGTAGCTTTTACATCTGTCTTTGATGGGGGCTTTCATAAGTTCACCGTCCTCTGCATGAAAGCATTTTACCTCTCTTGTTTCAACTCTTCAATCCGTGACCTCAAGTCCTGGGGTTTTCCATTTGATTTTAGAGCTTATTTAAAGAATCCTTGTATAGCTACTTGAAGATTTCAGTGATATATTTTCCAAAAGTCAGTTTAGTAGCAAGTGCTATCCTAGTTTTTTCAACTAATCTATATTAAATCATTTATCATGATCGTTGCCTTTTTCTATCCCTTTGATGCCCCCACATCAGACACAGCAGTCTAAACTCAGTTTAACAAGTCGCTCTCATAATGCTGAAATAATGTCTACTGATTTGCATTTATTGGTTCTGCTTAGAGTGTATTTTCCAGTATTTTCTCTTCCTTTTTTTTTGACTGAAGGCCTGCATGTTTACTCTGTTACAGCAGTTTTATGCTGGCATAACTATATTGAAATCAGTGGAGTTACACTGGAATGAATCTGCTGCACTAGACTGGGGAAATTAGGACCATCAGGCTCTAATTATGATAGTTTTATGACTGACTTATGATGGCAATGTGAAAAATGTAGCAATTTTAAATATGTTGCCCCTTTGCTGACTAGTAGCGGCAGATATGGGTCTTTGGAGCGTGTCAGTTTCTCAAAGGAAGAGAAGCCAATGATGCAAGATTTAGGATATCTCCTAGTGTGACTTATTTACTTACAACAGTGGTGTGCAAACTTTTCCAGTCACGCCCCCACCTCCCTTACCATTAATGGAATCTGTCCATGCTCCTGCCTCCATTACTGCACAGCCAAGGCTTTCTCAACAGTGGAGGTTGGCAGAGCTGGGGATGGGCAAGGAGCTGGGGCTGGAGCTGGTCGGGGGCAGAGAAGGAATGAGGGCAGAACTGGTGTGGGGGCAGAGTGGAGCTGGGCCTGGAGGTGGAGCAGGACTGGGGGCTGAACATGGTTGGGGGAGGAGCGAGGCTGGGGGCAGAGCTGGTCTGTGGGTGGATCAGGACTGAAAGGATGGAGTTCCCTCCTTGTCCCCCATGGGAGCTGGCCCAGGCCCCGCTGCAACAGTGGATGTTGCTTCACTGTTTGGGGATCGCTGATTTACAGTATGCAACAAGCCCTGTTTACCTTGAACAGACATGGCCAAATCAACAGCAAAGCTACACACAGGCAATTTCACATATGGAAATTGCAGCTAAGATGTCACTGTATCCAGCCTGTATAATTAAAAGCAGCTTCCTTTTCTGGCCCTGGGTCTCCAGCTTTCAATAAACCACTGAGTATCGTGTCTCTCCCCTGTATCCGTATCTGTTTTACCCCTCATCTCAAAGTCATGTGGCCCTCATTGATCTCAAAATTAAACCTGCACTAGCTCAGCTGGCCAGAGCATTAACATCCCTTTTTATCCAGCTACTCTGTAACACAAAGGAACTTCTTGCGTAGGTCTGACTATAGCCAGTGTCCACTGGATCTGGGCAAAAGGATGCTTACTATTCACAATCCACTTAATAACAACTGGATGGAATTGCTGTAGCTGTCCCTCAGGGGTTCTTTGAATGAGGCCTTCTCTGCTTGACACCCTCTAAGAAGTACATCATAACGTATATTTCAGTTAATCAAAATATGCACTCCATTACTAACTTTGCTATAAGAATATTATTTACTGAGCATTATTAGCGTGTACCAAACCTTGAGTAAGACATAGTCCCTGCCCCAAGAGCTTCCATTCTAAAGACTAGATAAACTGTATATAATCAGAACCAAAATTCTCTAGATGGTGAGATGGAGGTCTAGTACAAGGAGGTGAAGAGATATATTTTTTTTGTCTTTGCATTTACTCAGTACACACATCTTTCTTACTCTAGGTGGATTATTCAGGCAGGTATCGTTCAGTTTGATGTCACCCCCAAAGTAACCTGTTCATATTTCAGTCCTGTAAATTATTAATTATTGAATGGCTTAATTTTCAAATAAGGCTCAACCCAGCCGCTAAAACAGAGTGCACAGAAATTTGCCCTTGCAGTTTTAAGAAAGCAAATCACTTGCAGGTGCAAATAATATAGATGTATGCCTAATTTGCTGGCTCAGTGATGTAGTTAGAAGTCTGCATCCTTTTGTTAGCACCTGCATGTGGTTTGCATTTTCAAAATTGTGGTTGCGAATGGTAAGTGTGCAAAATTGTGAGGGCCGGATTCCAACACTCTCACCAATTATACACAGTATGTACCTTCCTCCACGAATAGTCTAGGAGACCTGCTTACTCAATATAAATAAGAGTGGCATAATCTAACCCATAGATGCTGTTTTGGAAATTTGACCCAAAAACAACTGTATCCCAATTCCTATCACTGTAGGACTTACTACTTGCTTTTTTTCCTGTATTGTTGTCTACCATTATGTTTTGCCCTCCATCATCTGAACAGTTCCCTATCAATTCAAGAGGATTGTCTTCTATTTTAGTATTGCTAATCCGTAAACATTGTTAATATACTATGAGGTATGGTGTTAAAATCATTTTGATATAGAACTTAATTATGCCTACAGCTTCACTTCTGTCTGCTGGCAACATAGTGACTATTTCTTCTGGCAACATAGTGACTAGTTTTTATCAAGTTGTACACAATTTCTCAGGGATGTATTTGTCTGGATGAGGCTTATGTTTCATTAGCTAAGTATGCTTAGTCTTAGTAAATATGATGGGAGAGCTTACAAGGAAAACCATGATGTTACAGGAAATAACGATGGTGATTCAGGAGATGGCACTCTTCCCTCTGACCCAGTACTGAACTAATGCCCTATGTTAGAATTATTATTAATATTTGAAATTATTAATATTCATATGGGAAACTACCAAACACTAATTTAACTATAAATTCCTTTATTAAATCAAAGGCCAAGGATACTTATACGATTGCTCTAAACATGCCTTAAAAGCCTAAATAATAAGTAATTCCACCCAAACAGTAACAAAACATTGATAAGAATTTGACCAAGCTACTTACAAACAGGCTAAACCCAGGGGTTCATAGAGCCATATTGGTTGGCTCCAGTGTGATCAGGCAGGTATTAGCAATGGACTCTTTAAGAGTTAACATCTTTATACCCTTTAGCAAACAAGTGATGCCATTGCCAAGTACTGATTTCAGCTAAAAACCAATTTGAGACAGTTTACCCTTATACTTAGTCTTAATTCAGATAAGATTGACACCCCCCTTTCTTCCCAAGGCCTTTCCTCCCCTTCTTCTTGCTGCCCAACAGTTTCTCCAATGCATCTGCATCCGCATAGGCTTTAATACCTGCATGTGGGGTGACACAGTCCATGGTGGCTCATTTTAAAACAGATTCTCTTTCTTATTTAAAACCATCTTCAGTCACCCCTGTCAGTCAGAGGCCTCCTTTTTAGAAATCTTCCCTTATCTCATTAGTTATTCTTTGAACCAGACATCCTCCCTACTTCATTCCTTCTGCCTTATGACTTCTTATTTTCAAGGCCTTCCTTCTACTTGCTAGTCAAGGACTTTCTTTACAAGACACATATTTCCTTAGCCAAACTTAAGCTAACTCTAATTCTTTAATTTCACATTTATCCTACTCCCTATTTGGTGGTAGTGTTGGAGATGCTGTTGTTTGGCTTAGACTCCAGTTCAAAGTCATTAAAAATCTTTTGGAATGTTCTGCAAGAGTTACAGGTGCTATTCTAAGTGTCCTGGTCATATTCCAATTCGGTTAATCACACATTCTTTCTACCTAAATTCCCTCTGCATCTGCAAATACATATGTTGGTATTCTTCACTTCCTGTCTATACTGTTAAGGAACCACTTTGGAAGGAAGAATAATAATTTAATATTAGTAGTATCTTTAATTAATGCTTATAGGATATTGTTTAATACCAAGGTCAAAGTAATTTGTTATATATTCCTGGTTTCTCCTCTGTCCCTTTCTTAAAGATTGTGCTTAAATGTGTAATCCCATGCTCCTACCAGTACCTTTCTTCTCTCTAGAAAGCTATTAAAAATCTCCATTTCTGAAACAGTAATCTTTCCTATTGTCTACTAGATAGCAGCACAAGTGACCAGCTGTGATTAGAATAGAAAACTGCATGGAAAAATTCCACTGAGATGTAATTAGGAGCATAATATATATGTATATAAAAAAAAACCCTAATAACTGACCAGTGTAGCAGAATATAATAGTATGTAATTACTGGAAATAATTATTTTGAAACAGACGTTTTACTACTGTTTGGACAATTACGATAATATTAATGCGCTTCAAAATATCTAAATAAAAAAACTCTATTTCTAAATTATCTTCCAGAATATTTTTAAGGCAAATGTACATGTGCAAATGTGTTTGTCCTTGTCTAGAATAGAAAAAAAAAGCATTAAAAATGTTAGCAAACATGTTTTGGTTAAGAGCTCTTTAACAAAGTATTAGCATTTATTGTAACTAGAGTTTAGCCACCTTTAGCTGGTCATGCTCAGTCTAGTTTCCTAATACAGACCATGTGCATATGCAAGTATGTGTGAGCACCTGTGTGTGTTCTTATAAAGTGGCATTATCATGATATTTGGTCAAATCCCAAAATTATTGAAGTGCACACATCAAATATTTCTTTCTCTCCTTCACCTGTCTTGTCAGCAAGGACCAGACATGTATTTTTTGTTTCTTTTGTTTTTGTGATGTTATTGTGGGAAGGTTAAGTCAAAAAAGTGGGTTTTGCATTTGCTGTGAAAGTGCTTGGGTTGATGATCATCCCAATCTTTTCTTGGGGTAAAATTCAGATTTGTGGGCCAGTCACCGAGAAAGTTCTGTGTTTTGCATGAACTAATTTCACTCTTGATGATGACAGTTCCATGATTCCGGTGGAACATAGATCTTTCCCTGAGGTCATGATTATGCAGAGTGAAACAGTTCCCGGCTAACTTAAGCCAGTCCCCAAAAGTCTTTGAAAAATAGGACCAAAACCTTAAATTTGGCCTGGTACTCAGCAAGAAGACAATGAAGAAAGTAGAGCATTGGGGAACACGTGTTTAATGGCCTGTTTTGTTGAGCAGATGGCTGCTTTGTTCAGAACAAATTGTAGCTTTTTAAGGTAAGTGGTCTCTTATTTAGATACAGAGAATTACAAATTGAGCCCAGACATGATGAATATATAGATTGCTGAGGCTGATTACAAACGGGACAGAAGGTGTGCCATCTTCTGGCCAACTGTAGATGAAAAAATTCATATATATATACATAAGAAAGAAAAATAATGCAAATGTTTGTCCTTTCTTAGTGGTGGTTTATGAGCTCCATGTATATACTGGGTCTAAACTTGGTGCTGAAACAGATTCTAATGTATACGTCACCCTCATTGGAACAAGAGGAGATGCTGGCAAGCGAAAGCTCCATATATCTAAGAATAATAAAATCAAGTTTCAGCATGGACAGGTAAAGGGAAAAATGTTCAAAACTGACCAATGCTAGCAAATTATTTGTAGCAAATAGTTTCTTCAACATATGTAGACATTTTCTGTTTATACATTTGTCCTTGAGCAGTTTAGTTTTCTCAGATACATTATTTATTCAAAATTATTCACATAATTAATTCATTTGAATAATTTTGGGCCTGTAGATTATGAATGAATGGTTTACTGTGAGTATTGGATATTCAAAATTTGTGCTCTGTTTAGTTTTGATTGGACACACAAATCACAGAGTTTGATAGTGTTTCTGTTCCCTGATTAGGTGAATATAATTCTTAGAATCAAGTTACACACCCTTACTTCCCCACAACACGCTCCCTACACAGGGGAGTACTGGACTCTAAATGGTAGGCTTTAGAGGACATAGAAAAGAGCTGGCCAAGGCAGTTCTATGGTGCTAAGGTAGGTCTACACTGCAATCAGAGGTGTGACTGCAGCAAAGGCTTTGATCTAGCTAGCAGAGGTGAAACCTAATGCTGAATGAATGAGAACACTACTTTGCTTCCTCTCTGTCTGCTCATCAGCAGTAGGTATAAGATCCAAGAGGGGAACACGTTGTTAAGTGTCTCATCAGCATGGTGAGACTTGTGCTTAGATCAGATATCCTAAACACACCTATTCCTCACCCATACCTTGCCCATTTTTTACCATCCTTGCTACTACTCAGAGCAGAGGTTTAAGCCTAGTGCTTAACTGTACTTGTTTACATAAGTAGCTTTTGCTTGTGTTTCTTCTGGAAGCCAACAATCTTGTCCACACTTCTGGACATTGTACAAGGACCTGCATGAGCCAAGGCCTTTATCCATCTCATTTTGATGATTCTGCAGGTGGATATCTTCTTCATAAAGGCTGTATCACTAAGAGACCTGAAGAAAGTTGTGATTAGCCATGATGGAACTGGTCCAGGTAGGAGTTAATTTTCTAGTGACTAATCTGTTTTGCGAGCTGTTTTACAACATAATATGCTTTATTTGTACATATAGCATCCTTCATACAAAGTGTTACAAAAGTTCTTGCAGTGTGAAGAATAAGAAAGAGACACAAGTACTTATTCCTACAGACTAGTCATAGTGGAGGGATTATGGAAAGCTATGGTAATAGGTAGCAAAATGCAATTGGGGTTTAGTATCAAATAACAACAGTTAGCTGTTGTTTTACAAGCTGATTTATAAGAGAGTGCTATTTATTTGTCATACAAAGTACCACACAAGAATTCACTTGGGTAACTCATAAAGAAGTAGATAAAATGATTCTGTAATAGGCAGTGAATGAAAATGAGATACAAGAATAGTTATAACAGTGATTTGACTGCCACTTTGCCACCAAGTGGAATCTCAGAGAACCATAACAACAACATCTAGCTGTGAGGAGGACACATATAGAATCTGTCAACTCTGGGCCATTTGCTTCATGTGTGCTGGGCAGAATCGGATTGTGGACACAGATTGAGGACACAGAGAGAATTGAAACAATTTTTTACACAGATTGAGGATTTGAGGACACAGGATTTTGTTGAGGACACAGAGAGAATTGGGATTGAGGACACAGAGAGAATCTGGCAACTCTAGTCCATTTGTTTCATGTGAGTTGGGCAGAAAGGGATTGTGGATGGCATTATATTTGCTCTGCATGGTCTCCAACAAAATGAGAGTAGCCTTGATCATACCCAGGGATGAGAGGTGAACCCCACCGCAGGCTTCTGAGATCATTATCATTCTATAATACAGTTGAGTATCACTTGCAGAATGTAAAAGGAAAGAGGTGACGTTTCAAAATGGTTACAGTAATTAGTATTTGCAGACTATGATCAGATTGGATCTCCTAACCTAAGCAGGGTCAAACCCAGTCAATACTTCTTAATGAGGATCAGATTGCATTATTTTAGGCTCTATGTAGACATATGGTCCTTGCTCCAAAGAGCTTACAATCTAATTAAGGATCAGATGCAATAAGTAAATGTAGCAAACAATTGGCAGGAAAACAGGGAGGAGGAGAAGGGAAATAATAATAAGTTTGACAAGGTGAGTGAGATAATATATTTTATTGGACCAACTCCTGTTGGTGAAAGAGACAAGCTTTAAGATACACACAGCTCTTCTTCTAGTCAAATAAAAGATATTACTTAACCCACCTTGTCTGTCTCATATCCTGGGACTAACATGGCTACAATAGCACTGCAAACAATAACAAGTTTGCACAGTCACATAATGTTGCATTATGCACAATGTGATGGCTTGAAATCATTTACACTTTCTTGTAAAGTAATATTTTCCTTCTGCTCCCAATTGTTGGCTGGAATGAACCTTGCCTAAGAAAAACGCTCAGTTTACCAGGAGGTGCTCTTATGATTCAGGAGGTGGCATTCTTCCCTCTGAGTTAGTACTGCATCAATGCCCTTGTCACCATCCTATGAGAAATATCTTTCAGATAAAATGTGAAAACAAGGTCTTGAACGTTTCTTTTGTCCTTTATCCAAGAATGATAGTGTTAATAGGGTTTCCTGGCCAAACTCTAGTTATAGTTATATTCAGCCTACCTAAATTCCACCTCAGTTTTCAATTGACTATCTTATTACTCAATTCCTCTCTTTAAAATGGTGGTTATTCTGCATATAGCACTTGTTAAATATTGCTGGTAGAGAATGGCTGCTGTCTTCTACCCCAGAGAATGGTGGTAGGTGAGTGGTAGCTCAGTGCAGTTAAATGATAGGGAAGTGAACTCGGTGTGAATAGTCTGTAAAATGCTTGGATCTTTCACCATCAAAGTGTTACATAAATGTAAGTTAAGTGATTACCTTGGGCAAGAACTTACAAGAAGTTTAGTTCAGAGTGTGCTTTGCTTTCTTTATAGAAAGAAAAAGCTGAACAAAATGTGCCCTTGAAACCAAGGCTTTAAGAAAATACAAATTTGAAAGGCTCAGTGAAGAGGTTTTCATCTCAAAAGAAGAATCCCTTCAGTTCAATATTTTTTTTCAATCAGAATTAGTTAATCTAACACTCATTCAATGTTTACACCATACTTTGCCTTGGAGGTTTATTTAAAGTAATTTTCATTGCACTCTTTTAAAGATTGAAAGCTGATATTATTAGAGACCCTGTAAAGCTATTGTAAGAACACATATGAATGAAGATCTTATACAGTAATCTAATGCCTTCTGAATTCATACTGTCATGTACTTCATTCCCAAAAGGCCAAAGATTCCAGCCCTTGCGATGAATCCTGGTAAATTACACAAGCAGAATGTTGTCCTAATACCCATATGTGAACCTGAACAAAAGCAATATAAGAACATAGTTTGGAGTGGGAGTGTGGGTGGCAGTTTACAGATGTTAGTAAACCTCCCTCTCCACACCAACCATACTCTGCTAAATCAAAACAATCTCTTGCCTATGCATAAGAATATTGTCCAGTAGAATGGTAATCTTGTGAGGATAATAGGTTAATTTTTTCATTTCTTTAACTGAGTTTTGACCTAATAGGATCTGCTGTTGGGAAAGCATCTAGCTTTGTTTATACTTTTCTCGTAAAGATTTTATTTTTTTCTCCAAAAAAGACAAGCTTGCAAGTAAACTTTTGTCATTTCAACCCAGGCAATGGATGGTTCCTTGATAAGGTTATTGTCAAATTTAAAGAGGAAGATGATGATCATGAAGCTGTGTTTCCCTGTAACAGGTATGCCATTCATGGAAAATCAGAATGGTAGTTTGCTATACTGTGAGCAGTTTAAGGAAAACATTGCAGGATGGGAGCCAAACACTTAAAAAAAAAAAAAAACCAAGCCCCCACACTTTGGTGCCTGCACAAAGCCTGAGTATATGAGTCCTGCCCAGCAGTTTTCCAGGGAGTAAGGCGTGAATAGAATTCACTCCTCCAAGCCATGCAGAAAAGGCTGCTGGATTAGCTTGGGAGGACTTGGAGTAAGATGAAGAAAGTCAGAAGCTCAAATATTGTGTAGGTGAAAAGATGCAATCATTTTTCCTTTACCTTGTGCATACAGACCAGATCAAACCAAATAACCTTTCAATTCTCTCTTGCTTAAAAGATATTACATTAAAAGTTTCCAACCATAAGAATTTAGGCCAGTTCATTTTGCATTTCCCAGTCACTAAAGGTCATTAGGGTGAACCTAATATATTGGAAATCTTTGAAAAGAACTTTACATTTAGATGCAAAAAAACCATAATTGATATTCTCCCAGAAGATAGTTAAAATGTTTCTGCTCACTTAACAAGGTCTATTTCCCTATTGCAGTGCTGGCTCTAGACTGTTGCTGCCCTAGGCAAAATTGGAAAATATTCAACTCTCGGAGCCCCAAGTCACAGCCACTAAACATTCCTTTGCTCCAGAAATTTTGCTACCCAAGGCAACAGCCTGACCCTTGAGTAATCTGTATGTTGAAGGAAGTCCCCACCATATAAACTTGAAATAGAGTTGCAGCAGACGGAGTTAAAGACGCATATATGTGCATGTGTGTGTATTGTATCTAACAATATAGAAATAATTCAGATGCGCATATTTTAAAATCAAGCAGATATGCACTGCAGTACTGGCTTTCCAAATCCTTGGAGTATATATATATTTTGACTACAAAATAGTTGTTGATGTCAGATCAATGATTTTTTGGGGGATGGGAGGGGATGGTTGTCTTACAATCTTGATTATCAATTAGAAATTCAGTTAAGAAAGGAAACATTGTCTGTTTTTAAGTGAAAATTCCCCTCTAATTAAAAAAAATTCTATTTGCAAAAATCCTGCAAATTGTTAGCTAATAACTATTTGCTTCTTACAAAACTCTTAGTGTAATGATTAGGGTTTTTTTTTTTAATCTATTAGGCTGTGAAATTAGTTTGGTTTACATTACAGATGGTTATTTGAAGAGTAGATGGATGAGACAATTGTTTCTGTAATGTCAGTGAGATTTTATGAGATTCCTCCTAAGGGAGGGATACTTGACTAAGACTGTGGACTTGCTATAAAACTGCCTTGTCAAAAAGAACTTATTAAGCACTAGAAAAAGGTTAGAGACGTTATCTGTAGAACTAGAGGAGCTCTGTAATTCTTTGCCTGCAGTAAGTGCTACCAAAAACCAAAGTTTCCTGTCTATTTTTAAAAATGGTTAGTAATCTTTTGGTTTCGTGGAAAGGATCAGAAGAGAATTCACAAAGGTTAATCAAGGTATTTATTGCAACAATAGTTTAAACATAACGGAGTCTAGTCTTCTCTTTATACACAAGAGATTTATTCACATAGTTACTTTGTATAAGGAGAATAGAATGGATTGCAGTTGTTTAGGTTTAAACAAAAGATACACCAAAAGGGAACCAGTAAATTGGAAGCTTACATTGATTACCAATATTTTTAAATAAGAGAACCTATTTAATTGCTATTAAAAGTTCTAATGCCAGGTAGGGGGATCAGTTGAAGACACATGGGTGTATTTTTGTAGCATGTCAAGTTTAGGGTTAAGCCTTTTAAATTCTGCAATGTACAATGAAGGGCAAAATTGAGGTCAAATTAATCTTCATAGCTGCCCATCCGAAGAAACTCTAGAAGCTTCCTGGCCTACACAGATTGTGTCATCTTGAGTGCATTGAACTTAACAGACAAATAAAATACAGGGTTCCTGCCTCTCAGAATTTAGAATCTAAGGCACCAATACTTACTAGTTACGACCAGGTGTAGTGCTAACCACCATGAGTAATCCAATTGGCTGGTAGTAATATAATGGGCCAAATTATCCCTGGTATAAATTGGCATAGTTCCATTGAATGAGTGGAGCTGTGCCAATTCATACCAGCAGAGAATTTGGCCCAGTAAGTGTTTACAAGACTCAGCTTGACAAGAGATGCACAAAAACATTGGTGAAAGGAGGGGAAATAATGCTGAGATTCCTTGTAATAAGATTAATTGCTAACTGCCCTAACTCTAATTATTATATTTTTATAATGAAAGATGGTTAGATGAGTACCAGGATGATGGGAAGACTGAGAGAGAGCTAATTGCTAAAAGTAAGTATTCCTGTAAAGAGAATTTGCATTATAAAAATATTTCAGGTATCAAATGACTAGTTATGTTGAGAACATGAAAGCTCTTTGTGAATGAAATTATAACTTTGGACATATTTGTTTGCTGATAAAGCTGCTTAAGACAATTTTTTTTAATTTATTCGTTTATTTTAGAAAATGACGATTTGAAGAAGGCATCCACCAAAGGTGAGAAACATTTATATTCTCTTCCTGGAACACTGATTTTGAAGTTTAATTCAATTTCAGTATTAAGTGAACAAATAAGTGAAGCAAATGAGTTTCCTTGCACAGTAATCATTTATGTACAGTATCAAGTACTAGGCGAAATGCACAGAAATTGGCTGGTGATAATCTATAAATATGATGCATCAAGTCTTTTAAATGAATTGAGAATAAAAAATACTTCACACAAACCATTTTTGGTTTTCTTCCTATTTCTATTATTCAGTTGTGAAATCAGTCAGGAATTCCTCTGAGAACAGATTTCAAGAACTGGTTTGTTTACCCAGTGTCACTGTCATTTAATACACAGGGACAGCTCCCGCAACAAGCATCAGTGAAGTGAAAAATGTATTGTGAAGTGACAGTGGAAACACATTTAGGTTAGAGTTCAGCAGTGTTTTCTAAGAGTATCCAGAAATAATTTAGATTTAAGCTATAAAATTGGTCATTGTAGTTAAATGCAATATCTTCATTTGGTTGAATAAAATTGGCTGAGTTAATGAAATCTTAATATTAGAAGTCTGTCTTATCTGTCTACTTACCTACCAATGATATAGCGCCTATCATAGTATCTCAGTATCTCCCAAGTATTTAAAACTAGAAGTAGAATCTCTTTTTCTTTCTTGCCAACTTTAAGGAGAAAATAGTTTGATGAGTTCATAGATGTTTGATTTACATTTGTTGGTGAGGGTGGTGGGTGAGTTGGTGTCTGTATCTGAAAACCTTATTGAGAGAAAATAAAGTCAAAGAACTGAGCTTGGCATTTATTTTTGAAAATGGTTACTTTTGTGGTCACTTACCTTTTGTAGGATATGTCCCATAGGCTAAATCTAGGTCCAACTTCAGTGAAAATTTGGTGTCCTACTCTCAAAGTCTCCCCTATTGGTCAACAGTTTTATCATTCCAGTGGAATGTAGCTTTCATGGAAGGAGAGGCAACTCTCTTATGGAGAGTTTTGATTATTATTGAATTGGGCTCTGTATTCAAAAAGCAGGCAGCTCAGAGTGGAGCATCAGGAAGATGTGTTCATGGCCATCTGTGCTGCTAAGAAGATGGACTACTGTGTTTTGTACCACTCTGAGTTTTACCAGGCTGTGTGACTTCATTCTTAAATGTATTCTGTTGCAATAATCAAGCATGACTATGTCTGTGTCTGACAGGATGAGGCACAATCTTCTGGCCAGCCAATAAGGTATTAAGGTGTTCTTTATCTCATGTCTTTCTGAGCCTTCAGTAGCACTGAGGAGTCTAAAAGGGCACTAAAGCTGATTTGTTGGTCTGAGGACAGATGGCTTCAATAGTGGGAATGTTAAAGAGAAAGCAAATTTTCTGAAAAACCTCAGCAACACTTCTGTCTTGCTGGATTCATCTTTAGCCATCTCTTCTTCATCCTGGTGCTGATTTCATCTGGGCATGGAGACAGTACTTTTTATGTAAAGGAGATGTAGAACTGTGTGTCATCCAAGTATCGGTGATATTTCGATCTGTGTTGTCTAATCAGCTATGCCATATATCTATTGAATAATATGAGAGAGAAGCCTGAGGCTTGCGGGAGATTAACAGAAAAAAGGGGTTAGGAAGGAGGTCTTGAACTCAATCCTACAAGAATCCACTGGTGTGCAGTATAGGGCAGTGTAGAGAAAACTCCAGAGCCACAGACTCTTGATGGAGAAGACTTTTTCTCTGACCTTTCAAGTCTGCACCCAGCAGTTTCAACTCTGATGATCTCAATTGGCACTGCAGACCATAGTATGACAGGTTGTCCCTCTCATAAACTGTAGGCTTTAAACACTAAACACAATCACAGAATAACAGACAACCACTGCAGATGGCAGAGCGCTGGTGTTTCTGATTCTCACAAGTGAAGGCTCTTGAGCAGCTTAAAATGTCACATTCTTCAGTAGTTGCAGCCTGTAAGTGATTTCCAAGGGAAGCCATCAGAAAAAAGCATTATAGTAATCCAGCCTTGCCTCCAGGTCACAGAAGTGTGGATTATTGTGTGAAGGTCTGTTTGAAAGCAAAGATCGCAACATCAAAATAGTTTAGAGAGAATAAGTCACTCTTGAAGCCAGAGAACCTCATTCTATCTAGATATGGCTAACGTTGCTCAGCTGTTGTCTTTCCCATTGCCTTCTCCCCAAATAGGGGTATTTGAAACTGAGTTGAGTGTCATTGTTAAGCAGGTCTCTTGAGCACTAGGTTGAATCTCAGCACTTTTCGGTCAGGCTGGCATTCTACTTTCTATAAAAGAAGCATTCATTCTAGATACCAGCAAACGGGCTGCAACACAGATACCGAAGGCAAGGATTCTGCCTACAGCAGGTAGACCTACACCAAGCTCCCTTTCGATCATCTGCGGATTATGGATAGACTCTGTCAAACCAAGCCAGGCAGCAGATCTATTCCTGCCCTCTTCATCCCAAGATGTGTGCTTGGTGCAAGAGAGAGGGCTTGTCTTGGCAAAAAAGATGGATAATTGCTTTCAAATTGCACTTAAATGAGAATCAAGGGAGAATCAGGGTGAATCAGACACTTCCCCATCCTGTAAAGATTCTGGTTGCACTACAGGGATGATTTACTGTTTCCTTTCTCTTCTCTTCTCTTTTCTCTCTCTCCCCTCTTCCCCCGGCCTCATGGTAGGTGGAGTCTCAGAATAGTGCAGAATAAGGGATTTTCTCTCCAATGATAGGGAAGAGGCAAGACATAGTGTACAACAAAGTTGTTTATGTTGCAGTCAGATAAAAGCAGCTGGACTCCTGCAGTGTGGTTCATGAAATGCTCGGGGTTTCTGGGTGTTGCACAGAATATGGTTCAGCAGCAGTGAAAGCAGTTCAGTTAGATATTTTTAGACTGATTCTTCTTGCATTGTGCGAGGAGATTGGGCAGAAATATATATAAAAACAAATACAGAAAACAGAAAAAATTCTCCTCAGATTTTAGATCCCTCTCCTCCTTCAGATTTCTGCTGATGATCACAGGCAGTCTCACAGTCAAAAACACACACCAAATTGTTACTCATTCCCCATGTATTTATTCTTCCATTACAAAATATGACAGTTTAATACAGACTTAGAGCAAATGTATGCTTCCTCACAGCCTTCACCCCTCAGCCCAGATTCATCCTCTGAGCTCCCCTCTTGCTTCCTGTTCCTCCCACTTATATCCTCCCAGTTACATTGTTAACCACCCGGGTACTCCTAATCCTCCAGCAGAAACATTAGCTGCCTCCAGCTGGGCCTGCAGCCCTCTTCAGGCTGCAGCAATGTCAGTGATCAGGGTTCTGCTGATAATGTCCTGTCACAACCCTCTCTATAAATGGCAGTGACAACGCACATGGCCAGGCGGATGCTGAAGTTACTGTAGAAGCAAACCAAGCAGTCTGGCAAACTCTATAGCAAGCTACTGAAAGACAAGCAAAGTAAGCAACCTAAGAAACTGTCACATGTCCATCATCTCTGTACACTCCCTCAGTAAAATAATTTAAGGAACTACTATGTCTATCAAAGTGGTATGTCCTTAACAGTCCTGAGAACATATAGCACTGAGATTTGAAAATGCAATGCAAAAGGCAATATCTATAAAACGCCACCCATAACCTACATAGCTTATATAAGAAGATGTAGCCTCCTCTATTATTTGTCCATCTGTTGATTTTACAGTTTTCTCTCTTAAAATATAGTGTCGATTTGAAATGTTTTTGATTCTTTGGGCAAAAGTCATTGCAGGTTTGATTTTCCCACTTTTGCAGCTAGCATTTCTTCTGTGTGTCAAAGTGTCAAAGAAGCTGGTTGGGAGGATGGCATTAAGACTGATTCGGCTTCATTTATTAAAGCTAACAAAGTAGCATTGCTGGGCTAACACAAAAATGAAAGCCTTCGTTACATTGATTTTTAGAAGACAGCATTTTGATACTTTGATGAGGAACAGCTTTTCCACTTTCCTTTCTTAATTCATTTAACAAGTCCCTGACAGATTTTTTTTTTTAAAAGGGCCATAGTTTATAACATAATATACAGATAAAACAATCCACTGACATTAACCCAGTTCAGTGGTACAAGATGTGCTAAGTAAATGCATCTCTTTATATGTGGCCATGCATGGTAGATACCAAGGCCAAAATTTTCAAACCTGGTATCTAAAATGAAGCACCTAAATGAATGGCCTGATTTTCAGAGGTGCTAAGCACCCACAGCTTCTACTGATTTTAGTGGCAGATTTGTCCAAGTAAGGACTGAGAGAAGTGGAGCACGAATTTCAAGATTTGGACAAAAGACAAATATAAATTAGTTAGCCACCACCCATTATACATCAACCAATTGGTGTTTGCAGACCAGTTTCTTTTCTAACTCTACCATTTTTAATAAGCAAATGTCCAAGGGAGCCAAAGTGTTAGACAAAATATCTCTTCTGCTTCTTGAGTGAGCAGATTGAAATGAATTTACCAAATTGAGAGAATATGCAGTTAGAGTGGTATGGCCAGGACACTAGGCTGTGGAAGGAATGAAAAGTAAATGCTTGAGAACAAGCAGACGCAGATGCCTCAGAGGCCTTAAATCTGTTAACCACTGATTCATTTCCTGGAAAACTCCCAACTCTCCCAGCTCATTGATCATTAACCTTTCTTTGGAAATAATCATTAAGAAAAGATACAACCGTAAAGCACATTGTTCAGAATGTCTTCCTTCTCTGCTAATGCACGCTCAGCATGCTACACCCCGCAGCAGAAAGCCTGCAGATATGCACCACGACTTCTCTCGGCTTGGGAAAGAGTCATCCCTGGCTTATCTGCCTTCTGCTGAGGTAAAGCAGAGACCAGGTGCAGGAAGGTCTACCAGGGAGACACAGTGATATAAGGTGGTCACAATCTCTCTTCCATTAGGTTCCAGAGGCAGCCAAGGAAGCCCACAAAGAGAGTGGTGCTTACTGTAGATGGGGCATGGCCTGGGTGGCTAAGGAACATAGTGACTCGTAGTCTTGCTTCAGCCCTTCTGCCTGTGGGGTTACTGGGCAAAGACCTGGTTGAAACTGGAGAAACCAAAGGAATACCCAAAAGAGCAACAGTTCAGGCAATGACTGCCCTCAACAGCATGAATTCTAGGTTGGCACAAGGAGATGTAATTTGCATCTCTATGCATCAACAGTACTGAAGCTGACCCTGAATATCTAACATATAAAGTTCCTCATTAGACAAGGTTTGTATCTATCACACATTACATTCCTGGAAATAACCTTAAAAGGACTGTTCAAATGGAAGAATCCTTCCAGCTAGCTTGTTACCCACCAGACTGACTGTGAGCTGCCTATCTGCCTGGTGTTCTGGATCTGAACCCAAAAGAGTCACAGAACAACCAGCTGTGACACAGAAAACCTTCTCTGTAGGATGGGGGGTGGAACAGGATAAGCTAAACAGAACAAAGAAGAAAACAAGAGAAAAGTATTAGCCAAGGAAGCGAGAACAAACAGATGGAGGAAAAAATAGGCAGGAAAAAAAGAATTCAGCTTAAGAACAGGAAAAAAATATATCCAGTTTATAAGTGAATTAAAGGCTGCTAAAATTTCTCTTGACAACACATGTTGTAGGCATACACATGATCATGAGATAGTTTTCCTTTATATGAAAATCATCAGCAAATGACAACACTATCAAACTACTTGTCACAATCTAAACACAGATTCTTAATTTCCTGTCACTGTTAGGTTCCTTTTGCCCCCTAAAATCAACATGCTCCCACAAGTACCCAGTGGTTTTGAAATCATGGGCAAATTCCATCCAGCTGGTCAGAACTACACTTTTGGTCACAAGCATGCATTTAAGTCACATTATATTGTTTCTGCTCCTTGATTTCTTTTCTGCAATTTTTTAAACAGGAGAAAAATTAATAACTGATACAATTTCTAGGGGGTTTTTGTGTGCTAAGATTCATGAAATTTACAGGGTTTTCAATCAATTTAATTAATACATGGCAACTGTCCAAATACTGTCTAAATTAGCCCAGTCCAAAGCATATTGAGGAACAATGAAAAAACTCCCACTGAATTCTCTGGGCTTTAAATTGGGATTCCTGGTGAATAATTTGATGCATCAATTCATAGTCAACTGAGCAGGGCATTCTTATTGACAAAAATATTTGAGAAACAGGGTTTAATTTGTACTGTTCAGCCTGCTGTGGGTTCTAATACACAGTTCTTTCACTTAACTCATATGTTAATGTCTTCCACTTTAAGTAATCTACCCTCTCTTAATGAGATTAAATAATTTTCATGTGAAATACATAAATACATTAAGAAATTAAATTAATGAATGAATAAAATAAACTATATTTATTTAAATAAATAAATTTAATTATATCAACCAATTGATTATAAATCTGTCTTTTTGTGGTAATAAAAATAATTGATGTAACCACTTAGCAGAGGATTCCTATCCTCTTACATACCCACTCCTCAGCTGCTGTCCTGTGTTTGTCATGTCTTATTTAGATTGTAATCTCTTCGTGTCTTGTCTATTGTTTGTAAAGCATCATGTAAATTTATGACACTGTTCAAATGTTTTGTAGTAATAATAATAATAAACAAATCCGTATGTATTTTCACTTGCTGTTAAAATGTGACATTGTTTTTGCTTTTATTTAGCACAACAATGGAGAGTGCGGGTTAAAACAGCCAGCGATTCCCCAGAGTCACAGAAGTGTAAAAGAACCCTTGTGATTTATGGCTCAAAGGGCAAAAGTGGTGACCTTCTCCTTTCTCCACAAAGCCCAGGATATGTGTGCTTTCTACCCAGAGCAATGGATGAATTCCTTGTAAGTCTTAAATATACAATACTATGCTTAGATTATAATGGCATTCTGCTTTAGCCAAAGGATATATTTGAAATGCTACTTTGGTTGCTACAAATGACATAGTTATTTACAAAAGATGGAGTGATATAACTTTAGCTCTTGGGCCAGCTTCTCCCTGCAACCCGTCTAAGCTACATTCAGCTAGAGTGTTCACAGGGCCTACTTCTGATAAACCTGAAATCTTTGGGGAATTTGTCATTGACTCTATTCTGAAAATTATCAGGCCCTAATGCTTAACTACATGTTCTTGCACCCTGCAGTAATGAGGGCTGCGTAAAATTCTTAGTGTTAGTTTGTGCACTCAGATACAGCCTGTAGCCAAGGGGAACATGGCGCTGCCTCAGGAGAGCCCTCAGGAAGGCCTACTGGAGCACCTGGGGCAGAGGATGAGCACTCATTACTACATGCTTTTTTGTGGTAGCAAGCTGCATCCACGTGGCTGCTTAACTGTACTGGCCATTGGAGAGTGGGGAGTGCAGCTGTGGCTTTGCCTACTCACCATCCCGTTTGGGGGTGCTGTTTGTCCCCAGTGGAGTCAGAACAAAGCAGCTCCTGTTTTTCCCTGAGTGCAGAGAATTTAATTATACTTCCCCTTCACAAAGGTTACACAGATGCAGGAGGATGAGAATACATTGAAAAAGAAAATTTGGAGGGATTTTTTTTTTCATGCCAAACTTGGAACTCTGCTGTGGATTTATGAGTAGGAAATGATTGTGGGCTCAAAGGGTTAAAAGTCCCTGCTTCTCCCCCTGGAACTAATCCATCTCCAAGGAAAAGATGGCTAGGTAAACGCTCCGAAATGCCTCAAAAACTTTACTGCTTGTCAGTTTGGAACTTAAGACCTTGATGCCTCTAATATTGAGGGATCTAGTATTCTAAATGGGGGGCTGGGAACTTATGAGTGTAAGTTTCAACACCTTTACCTGTCCCTTCCTTCAGAATGCTGAAGATGAAGAGGGTTGGATAGTATATCCAAGAGACATAAGTGGGACTTTGCTGTCTCTTTGGTCTTCATTAAAGTGGCCTACACTTTTCCCCAGAGGGCACATTTCTCCATGGTGCAGTGCCACACTGACAGCTTTCTAAGTGCATTTCCATTCTTCTGATTGGCTTAGGTTTAGGAAGACATGGTATATTTTTCCCTTGGCTGTTCATGTCCTTGGTTTTGTTGCTTTGTGTCAAAACCTTAACATTTTCTGGAAGTTTGTTGTGCATGAAGGTTTGTCTTTTTGCAATATGAGTCACAGTACTGTACAAGCTTTATTGCATTTTAAATAAATCAAAGGAGCAGGCCTGATATTAAAGAATGGTTGATGTTTCATGGGAATCTTTGAAAACAATTCAACTGATATATCATATAGTTTCTGTTGTTTTCTTCCTTTACTCCTTATTTCTAAGGACATTTGAATACATTCAGGATATTTGTTTCATAAGTGAGTTCATCTGCTCCTGTTTGTTGAAGCACAGTTGTTTGCTGTGGGAATGATTATGATGTCACAATGAGCAGAGAGTTGTGAACTCTGATGAGCACTAAGCAGGAGCAGATGAACTCTCAAAAAAACAAAGATCCTGGTTTTATGTAAATATCCTTAGTAATACAGTGCAGTAAGGTTGAACTATAAATAATGTAGCATATGCAAGATTAATTGTTTTGAAACAGTGGGCTTAAATTTGATCCCAGAAATCCATGTGAATTTACGTATTGCCCATTTATGTGTCCACATCATGGCAAGAGATGTGTATCTCTGATTTTCCAGGTGCACTCACACAAGTGTGCCACAACTGCATACACACCTTGAAGGTGACAGTCAGGTCCAAACTATTTTGCAAAGTCTCCTATGATTGTCAGCAGCTCTCATTTTAATTACAGATCGTTAATAAATATAAAGAACAAATTGCTTAAATATATAAATAATAGAGAATGCACAAGTTAAATAAAGTTGCTTTCATTGATCTTAAATTTTGATAGCAATGGTAGTATGATGGCTACCAATTAAAATTAAGTTAAAAATGCACATTAAATGAAGAAAATAAACACAGCTTCTCTTTACTCCATTTATCATGTAATCATAGAAATGTAGAGCTGGAAGGGACCTCGAGAAATCATCAAGTCCAAGTAAACCCAGGCAGGAACCAGTGAACCTAGACCATCCCTAACTGGTGTTTGGCCAACCTGTTTTTAGAAGCTTCCAATGATAGGGATTCCACAGTCACTTCTTATCTTGCTGTGGCAGCTTGCTTGGAAGCCTATTCCAGAGCTTAACCATCCTTATAGTTAGAGAGTTTTAACTAATATCCCACCTAAATCTCCTTTGCTGCAAATTAAGCTGGTTACTTCTTATCGTGCCTTCAATTTGTCCCTGCACTCTTTATAACAGCCTCTAACAGATTTAAAGACTACTATCTGATCCCCACTCAGTCTTCATTTCTCAAGACTAAACATGCCCAGATTTTTAATCTTTCCTTATATGTCAGGTTTTCTAAACCTTTAATCACTTTTGTTGCTCTCCTCTGGACTCTCCCCAGTTTGTCCACATCTTTCCTAAAGTGTGGTGCCCAGAACTGGACACAGTACTCCAGCTGAAGCCTTACCAGCGCTGAGTAAAGTGGGACCTTTACTTCTGTGTCTTATGTACAACACTCCTGTGAATACACCCCAGTGTTTATGGTGATGTTGTCCTCTGAGAGTGGCAGGGTTTGGGGAAAGAGCAATAAATATGAAAACAATAAGGAACAGAAATACAATGGGAAATGAAAGGTGGGGTATTTAAATGGGTAGTTTTAAATTGTTGCACACCAAGTAATTTTAGTTTTAACATTACTAAAAATATTTAGTTTAGAGAAACAAGAAATGGTAGGCCAGCTCTTTGTAAATGTTCCTTTTACTGCCAATTCAGGGGGGTGGCTCTCACCACTTAGTTAGAGGGGTTCTTTTTACATACCTTAAGGGACACATGATCAAGACTACACAAAGGCCAAAACAGAACTAGATAAGTTCATGGAAGATAGGTCTATCAGTGGCTATTAGCCAAGATGGTCAGGGATGCAACCACATGCTCCGAGTGTCCCTAGTCTCTGATTGCCAGATGCTGAGAGTGACAGGGATGGATCCCTCAATGACAGCCTATTCCGTCCATTCCCTCTGAATGACAGGAACCTGGGCTAGATGGGACCATTGGTCTGATCTAGTTTGGCTGTTCTTATGTTCTAAAATTCTTATTCTAAAATAATCACAACAATTAACCATGACTGTTTTATTATTAAAGAAAGGAAAAGAAAACCTTAAACAAAACAACACAAATGACTGAACACAAATGATAAACTGACTACTTTTGTTACAATCTCTTTTATATGTCTCTCTGTGGAGAGCTTTAAACAGAGATTACACCCTTGAGAGTGTGCTGCCTTGCAGGGCACTTTTCTGTTGGTAAGTTAAGACCAAAGTGTATTATTTCCCAAAATTATTGTATTGGATTTTTGTACTTCATTAGATATTTAAAACTGTTTTTGTATGTGCAAAATAATTTGTTTGTTAATAATAACCAAAATAGTTTATATTTGGGCAAAATAAGCAATCCTAACTAAATCCTATAAAATTGAAGACGATATTTAAATTAGTTACTTAGAGGAAGCCATTTAAGAAGCTGTTTTCAAATAGGCCAGTTATGAATATTAACAATCTTAAATCCAGTTACATCCCATTGTTTCTCATTTACCAACGTTTAGCCCCTGTCTTGTCTCCAGGAATATATGGTCTAACTACTTGGTGATTAACAAGAGAAACTGTTAGTGATTTAAATTACAGCAGCATTTCAATTTTCCAACAAAATCATTGTGAGAATTTTAAATCTAATCCATTGGCAGTATCTTAGTTAACTTCCTCTCACCAATCCATTCTGAGGTCTTGGGGAGGTTCTCCTGAGGTTGGTTTCTTCTTGAATCTTCTCTGTTTTTCTTATCTCGCTGTGCCAGCTTGCTTGGGTAGTCTGATGTGGGGAGCAGGGGAGCAGAGGGTATGAGTTAGAAGTGCTCTCTTCAGTGTTTTATATCCTTCTTATTTTCATGAAATTATAGGTAAACACTTCTCTTTCAGCCTTGTTTAGATTCAAAGTCAGTTGCTATCACCAATTCATTGGCTTCATGCCTTTGGGGTCGTCTTTGGTGACACTTTCAGCTCCTGAACATGCAGTCTGCTTAATGAATATGCAACATTTCATAATTGCCTTTGTTCTTCTTATGGCAGGAAGACACCAGATAACTTTCAAAGCTAGTTTTAACTCATTCTTTTTATTCAGTTCATTCTCTGAGATATTCTTTCAATTTTATTAGAGTTTGACAGGAAATTAAATTCTGTATTTTTTATAAGAGTTTTCAGTTCCCAAAACAGTCTTCTAAAATAAATAACTTTTAGAAAGTCTTTAATGTAAGATGTTGATTCTACATGACAATTTTTGGAATGATGATTTTCTTGTCTTCCTGAATTGGGTGGTGGTTTGGTTGCACACTGCAAGTAATTAATTAATTCCCATTCAGATAAATATTTTATATTTAAATGGCTTCTTATATTAGTAACCAGTTATAACATGAAATGATCTTGCCATATTTGTACATAAAACATCTTATTATTCATATAACAATGATTTTAGGCAGTTATTATATGAAGGCTTGCATTTAGTACAAATATTTGCAAATATACATCTCAAAAGATGTTTGTCATTTCAATGTTTAAGAAATAAACAATAGTTTAAAACATTTCCAGCTACACACGTTTTTCATGGAGTTCAAAAACACAAGCAGAGCTTTTTCCTTTGGAAATTAAAGGGATTGGTGTGGCCACTTTGCAACCTAGATTTATGGCTCTGATAACACACACTACCGTTCCTTTTTACAGTTAGCCCTTGATTTAAAACATGAACATTTTACATTTGTCTTCTTGATTTTGCTTGTCCTTGGGACATAGAAGCAGAAACCTTTTGGAACGTCTTTCATTAGTTTTAACATTTTGTAACATAACTAGTTGAACGTATGTTTTGTTATGTTTCCAAGCATCTTGGCTATAACATACTTGCAGGCATATCTTAATGTTCAGTAAAGGCACAAACAAGTTTGTAAGGAGCTAATACAAAAATAAGGTCTGTTATAAGGATATTGCTCAATCTATTTTGTGTAACAAAGAAAAAGTTAAGAGGCGATTTGATCACAGTCTACAAGTATTTACATGGGAACAAATATTTGACAATGGGCTTTGAAATAACATAACACGATCCAATAGCAAGAAGTTGAATCTAGACAAATGCAGACTGGAAATTAGATGTACATTTTTAACAGTGAGGGTAATTAACCATTAGAACAACTTACCAAGGGTTGTGGTGGATTCTCCATCATAGGGAATTTTAAAATATGTTCTGGTTCAAACAGGAATTAATTCAGGGAAGTTCTGTGGTGTCGATTATGCAGGAGATCAGACTGGATGATAATAATCATCCCTTCTGGCTGTCAAATCTATGTAAGTAGAGCTGGGCTAATCATGCTAAAATAGATTAATAATATTAATAATACATCCAAGTTTGTTTGTTCAAAAAACTTGATTTGTTTCAGATGTACTCGCATCTCTTTTGGGTTTAATTTTATGAAATGTTGAGGGCTCATACAAGACATGCTAAGCTCATATAGAATGGGTATATTTATATGGTATATTCATTCCTTTCCCCAATCTTTGCATGTTTCTTGTTTTCTTACATTATGAGCTTTCAGAGCATGAATGGCATTTTATTATGTATTTGGAAAGCACCTAGCACATTGTGCATGCTACCGTAATCCAAAGAATCACCATATGAGAAGTGGCACTGCTAGACATCTTGGGGATGGGGTCCTTAAAACCAATCTCCAGTGCGCTGGCACAGATGGTATTAAATGAGCTAGACAAGGATGTGACCACAAACCTCTTGCAAAGAGGACCCATGCACACATTCATGATTACTTTGTGTCAATAATTGTGGAGATGACAGAAAATTAAATACCATATAATGCAATCCACTTTGTATATTTTCTATTGGATAGAACACTGCTTAGCATATCAGAGACAGAGTTTCCAGAGCTCTGACACAGAGGCAATTAAATAAATCCTGCAATGATCTGACTACACCCTTTGTAACTAGGATCACACATGCACACACACATGCTTCGTGAAAGTGACAGAGAATTAAATTTAAACTCTGAATCCAGACAATAAACCTTAGAGTAGCCTAACTATACTAGGATGGGTTCCTCTAAAGAAGTCTTGTGTGGCCCAGAAAGGAAAAAAATTGAAATCTAAAATTACCTAATCTTCTTTTATCTATTACCTTTCTCTGAGAGATTCAGAGCCCAGTGGCTTGTTCAAAGCCATCTCTTGATTATAAGAGCTATGCTCATTCAGTCATGGAACAGAAACAATACCTGATACTTAGTATGTGACCACATACTATCACAACTAACATATCACCACTAACATAGCTTAAATTTCAAGCCCTGAGTATAGAATACTTGGTTCAAACTGTGATTAATTGAGAGAGGAGAAATACATGACAAAATTAATTAACAAACTTTGAATAATGAAAAACCATGAGGAAAGAGTGTTCTGCTTGCAAATAGTCCATAAGATGAGGAAAAAGGCTAGATTGCTATGAATTATTCGTTCAGCTCTACTTAGGTCATTTTGCATTAATTTGAAGTTTATAAGGATCAGAAGGTGAAAAAAGCCAATTATTGGATCCAAGTTAGGAAATCAAATTCTGAAATAGAAAGGTGATCATGGTAAGTTGCTCAGGAAAAGATTAGAATTAATGTAATAAAAACGTGGATTACAATGATGGACCAAAAGACTAGAATAGAAAAGAGGATAATAATGACTGAATTAGAGGTAAAAATGTTAAAAGGGGAGGGAGATCTGGTGAATTCAACTGAGATTATCCAGTGTCATTTAATTCAGTAGATCAGGGAGAAGTCTGGTTGCAGATGTTTTCTGGTTGGAGGTACAGTCACAGAGTTCATTGAAATTATGATTATGCAAAATGAAGGGAAAACAATTATTTTAGAGCAGTCACGCTTTACAGAGTAGTGAAACGTTCTCTGAAACTGTCTTCCTGTATAGTACATCTACAATGTATATTGTCTGCACATTTGCTGCAATGAGTGCAATATATACCCTTTAAAATGTCATAAGAATTAATTTGTAATAGTGTAGCAGCCTAGAATGCTGCAGGTCTGAGTAGCAGAAGACAAGATAAGAATGTCAGGTGCAACCTGCCATCTTCAGTAAAAAGAAAAATATCCGAGCGCTGTATTTTTACAACTCTAAACCACAAAGTTTTGTCCAGTAAATAGTCTGTAGTACATACAACAGAGTAGTTGTGTGATATAAAGGGAGTCAAGAGGTCCCTCTGTAAGAAGAAATAACTGCAGGCAATAATTTAAAAAACAGTCTTGTTATGAAAAAGCAGAATTTAAGATTTCATTGCTTATGAAGAAGCCACAATTTGGACATGTAGAAGAACAGTGCATTCTCTCCTTGAGAATAAGAGATAAATTGACATTTTTTAGATGAATTAGACCACTTAGTTCAACAAGCATAGCCATGCCTAAAGATACTCTTTGCAACCTCCATAACCTTGAATGAAAAATCTTGGCTTTGCAATGGGGAAATGCTGTCTCCCCTTGCATGGATGCAGAGACATCTTTAAAAAGTGGAATCAATGTGATTCAACTGCACAAGATTTGGGCAGGATTTGGTGAACACACAAAGGGGTGCAAACCTACTGTGTATCTTACGGTCCAATTCCACAAAAGAAGTCCTTGTATCCATATACAGCAGGGCTTCGGAGCAAATAGGGGCAGTCCAGGGAAAGAGAAGGGGAAGTCTGGCGGATTCTCCAGTGCATAACTACAGCCTCAGGGCCACAGGATCAGCCACAGAGCAGCACTGCTACCACTGTGTGGACAATGGGGAGGATTCCTTACCCCAATCCCTTTGAACTGACCCCTGGCTCCTAGGATTTAGCTTTGATATAGAATTGACCCATTGTTCTTTTTTGACTGCAGTATTATTTTCGTAGGTGCCATCTTTTATACTGACAGTTTCCTCTAAATATTCAAAACACTCCACCACCATGTTTTAGCTACATGACCTCTGTTAATGTTAATGAGAGTCGGGAAACCAACCATCCTTCACCCAAAGTGCTATAAAATGTTCCTTCATCTCTGCTGTCCCTTAATAACATATCAACTCACTCAGGCACCAGTCACAAAGCCTTATGTTGTGGTTGGACTGAAAACATTAATTTTGTAAAATGAGAGCAGGTAGTCTTGATAGAGTACAAGACCCTGAGCAACATTTTTGAACTTTGTCCTTTCTTAAAATTGTTACCTTTTAAAACTAGCTTTGTCTCTTGTTTCTCTTGAAGCCACTATTGGTACATGCAGTAGGTTGATGTATAGAGCAGGCTGATGAATCTTTCCTTCTCTGGTGAGCATTATTGATGCCGCCTTGGCCTGATGACAGTGAATGAAAGTTGTGATCTCCATCCAATCCAAGAACTTTTACACATTTGCGGGGCTGCAGATCACCAGCTCCTAGAATAAGTGGTGAGGAGATGAGAGAAGGAGGATAGGTTCAGTGATTCCCTTCTCTCTTCCCTCCTGTTCCACAGGCAATAAGGAAATGAGAAAGTAATTAGGAGGGACAGATCTTTTTATATCTGTTGCATTCACCCTCAGCCCCTCAAGCTGTGGATTGGAAGGATAAACTGGGTCTCAGAGAGATCCATGGAGGTAGTGAGCAGTGAAAAGATCCCACCTGGACTGGAAGTTATCCAGCAGCAGTATCAAGAGGTTCAAATTTCCCATTCCTGATTATATCAGGACTATGCAGTTACATCATTGACAGTAGGGAAGGACAACCCTATAATGCAAAGCTAGTTGTATGAGGTTAATGGTATTTTTAAAAGAACACAATGGCTCCTTTGTTCCAGTGAAGTGGTAATGAAATCATTTGGATTATGAAATATATCATTTTACAAGTGAATATTTCCTTAAAACTACTTGAGCAAGGCTTTATTATTACTTCTTGTTATTACTGATAATAACTAGCACTTAGGGCTTGATACTATTGATTTAAATAGTAGTTGAGGTCATTCAGCAGCCAGCAGGATCAGGACATTACATAACACCTTCCATCCAACGTCCTCAGTGCACAGATGTTAATGCATTTAGCCACACAGCACCTTAGTGGGGAAAGTATCATCCCCATTTTGCAGATAAGGGAACAGAGAAGGCAGATTCAGTTGACATGCCCAAGGTCACACAGGAAGGCTATAGCAAAGCCAGGAATAGATTCCCTCATCTCCTTTATCTTAACCACAAAATCATCCTTCCTGTCTGTTAACATTAACTTTATCCATCCTATGCCAGTTGAAAAAAGTCTCTGTTCAAGAAGCCGCCTTGATGGTCAACTTTTCTTCATTATACTTATTGCAGGTTGAAACTGGAGATGTGGGGGATGTGTACAAAATTCGGATCAGCTGTGATGATTTGCCAGGCTTTGAGGGTTGGCATCTGAAGTCCTTTCACATGCAAGAGCTACATACTAAACAAGAAGTGAACTTTGACTGTAACTGCTGGCTCTCTCTTAACGGAGAACACAGGGAGCTGTTGAAAGAATTCCCTGCAGTGAATGAGAACCAGAAACCTTTACCAGGTAAAATATAACGGAGAAGATGGGAACAACATGAACCAGCCTTGGAAAAAAATCAGTTCAGCAAGTATTTAATCATTCTCTGTACTTGATATCTGTGGTGGTTCCACAACGACTCTGTTCACACAAGTGCTATGACAATACTGCACATTTTAAAACCTCTCCTAGTTAAATGACAAATTGGGTTTAACAGTTGTTAAATCTTGTGCATAACTCTAAATGTGCAAAACTGGAAAAATCTAATTATACTAGTAAAAGATAACTCACATAATTCAAAGCTGTGGCGGTCAATTTTGGTAGAATGCTTATCACAGCTTGAGTTACTGAAGTGGATATCAGAAATAATCATTACTGTACAATAAAGTTGGGCTGTAATTCCAAGGGCATTTTTATAATGTGGGAAGGTCCCACTTTTTCAGAGGGCCTCCCAAAATGTACCCATAAAATTAAAGATTGTAAAGCCTCACATTTGCTTATTACACCTGAAAGTCAAGAAGCTAGGAGCCCTACTGTAATGGTTTCTCTACGCTAAATGTTCTAACATGGTTAACATTGCTTGCTCCTATCTGAGCATCTGAAAACTGCTATGGATCTTAAAGGAAAGCTACACTGATTAATTATAACCTCTCATATAACTAAATATTAGCCAAGTAGTAATGTGTACTAATTATATATAGAAACATTTTTTAGAAGTTCATGTTACTATGTCACTATCTCCCTAAAGGGTAAACAGGGCTGCTGCCTTATTGATACTTCTCAGAACAAAGCTTCTCTGACAGTGTAGACTGGGCGAGAGAAATACAATCATATGCCCGCGTTATAAAGACAGGGGACTTTAAAAGGAATCATGTATCTTACAATGTTAAATGAGTTCATTAGATTTTCATTTACTACGTGCACTGTCATGCATTCAGATACTACATTACGACCATCCCTTCTGCTATAATTTGCATCATGTCAAGACAGGAGAGTGGCTTCCTTTGTGACGGTTACTTTATTATTATTATTATCACTATTATTTATTATCATGGAAACATTTATTTTTCTGACTGTCCATAACTGACCTCTCCTGAGTTCCTCCAGGGTCCCACAGAATAAAACAGAAATAATTTTTCCAAGTAGACTAGCACAAGAACCACACAGGGACAATCAAACTCCCACTGTTGTCAACGGAAAGACTCCCACTGACTTCAGTGAGAGCTGGGTCAGGTCCACACAGAAGAACTACTTCCTTTCTGTTCTAATTCCCATATAGCGCATTCTTTTTAGTTGTTGTTACTGTTATTTCTCCGATTTTATTAGAATATCTTTAAAGTATATTGCAGTTTTCCTTTAAGCATACACTTTCAATTTTGTCTGTTTTGTTCGAACAATATTCTTTCTTTGTATAGTCCACAAGTATATTGTCTCTATACACACGGGTGACCACTGGGGAGCAGAAACCTTTGCAAATGTTTATATCACTCTGTATGGCGAAAAAGGGGACACAGGTGTGAGGAAACTACATGAATCATTGGTAAAAGGAAGAAAATTTCAAAGGAACAAGGTAAAAAGACACAAAAGTTAAGTTTTTTTACAAACTCAAACAATAGCACTGTTTTCTGAATGTCTACCAATGGATTTTTTGACTGCAACTAATCACTAGCTCTTGATTCTAAGAGCAAAATTCTCCTTAAAGATCTTTGCAGCAGATCAGCTCCAGTATTCTGTTTCAGATTTATGCCTAGATTCTCCATAGGTAATAATCAGGGTTCTACATCTGCATGTGTCAAGCAGCTTATCTGAGTCATAACCCTTGTGATCATGCCTCTCAACTTTTTATGTCCCAAATGTGGGATGCAGTGGGTGACAAAGAACCAAAATTAATGTCATAAAAATGATTCATGCAGAAAACTTATATTGCTTTGAGATTCATTCCTTTAATGTAAATAACTGTTTTGATAATTGTAGTTTAATTATTATTTCTGTTGTTGATAATTTTCAACAACAAAAGTGAGGTAGCACCAAATCTGTGTGGAATGTAGGAACTAAAACAAGTGACATCCCTCAAAAGAAGAGATATTTGAATGTGACAATCTCAGATGAGAATTTTTACTTAAAGAAGAGAATGCACTGACAGAGTTTAAAAATAAGATAACCCTTTTTCATACTTACTCATCACCAAGCTTTAGTATTCTCAAGGAACAGGGAGTCTCAGATTTCTGTGAAATGATTTCATTTAACAATCACATCAACAACATAAAGGATGAAACTAGATTCAATCAGAGAACCCCCAGTCTGTCTGTCTCTACATGTCTCTCAAGCCCACTTCCTGTTAGTTACCGGCAGGGTCCGCAAGGTGGCTCTATACCATATTTCTATTAACTCAAATTTTTTTCAAGTAGTATCCCACTCAGGTGCCTCACGTCAGGGGCAAATGCACCTCTTGAGCCCTTGATCGGAGATTTCTAGCTAGCAGTGTCCGTTCGGCTCAGACATGCATCCTCAGCCTTCTTGTGGCAGACACCAAGGCTATATAGGGGTGTGCAGGTGAACTCCCTCAGCTCCTTCTGTATCGCCTTGACCTGTGATGGAACTCTAGCATTTCCACCTATAGCGTACTTGGCCTTCTGTTTTTTTTATTGCAGTTGTGTAGTTTATAGTTAATTAGCTAGTTAGGTGAGAAGATTGTTTTCCCCTCTCTTTTCCCCTTGGGAGACTTGTCTTCTCCTTATGGGTCATGCCTGTCTAATCAAGCTTCAAACTCTGCCTTTCTTCCCAGCTATACTAGTAAGCAAAGGGCACTCCAAGTGTGTCCATTATCTGGGGGAGTCTCACAGAAGTGTTCCTTCTGCTTGGCCCTAAAGTCCGGGACAAGAAAGAACAAGGAGATATAAAGCTCAGAGTGTTAACCATAGAATGCTCCCCGCAACTACTCTCTGAGATGGGTCAGGTGACATACCCCCCCATCCCTGTACATCTCTTCCTGCACAGATGCAGCATTCTGTAAACCTCAGGGAATCCTTCCCCTAAGGAAGGGAATCTTTGGAGCCAGCTGGAAATTAACCAGAAAGAGAAGCATGGACTTTCACTCGAAGGAGCCAGCTCCAAAAAAGACCAGATCCCCATTGAAGTCCTCAGTCTCTGAACATATTGTTGAGGCCAAGGATCTTCCTCCAGTATCGGTGGGCCTGTAAAGCCTCATAGCTCCAAGGACAAGAAGCATGGCTGTAGTAGGGCACTGATATCGTACACCGGTAAGAAGGGTAAGCACAGGGAACCATCAAGTTTGACCCTGCCATTGGCACTGAAGGATCCATTCAGTTGTTGGTGCCATCATGCACCTTAACGCAGTCATCGGTTCTGATGTAAGTTGTTCAGCCAGAGTTACCCTCAGTACCAAGCGAGCAATGGTGCCAGATGTCTACAATGCCAGCAATGTGCCCATTATCAATACCAGCAGCTTCAACTACCGCTACCTCGGCTGTGGCATCAGTCTCCAAGTGGCCATCCTGCAGCACAGGACTCCCCTTTGTCTTCAGTGGTTGCTCCCCACCCCATGGGAGGATGTGGAGGAAGAGGAAGAAGACTCCCAATCAGTCTCCTTGATTTCGGTGATTCTCCTACATACCCCTTAGGGAATCTGCTTTTGGCCAGCTGCAGGGAAGACCATGCAGGATACCAAGGATGGTGGAACCAGCCTTGAATACCATCCCCACTTCCTTATGGACCCCTGCAATGGCTCTAATGGGACCGACCCGTGGGCCGCCTATCAGCAGCAATTTACCAGACCACCAGTATCACCCCTCAGGAAGACCAGGGTTTCACACCCTCTCCCTCCTCCACCCCCAGAGGAGCACGAGGAACATGGGGCTATGGCAGATGAAGAAGCCACCCCTGAGACTCCCATTTCATCATCATTGCTGGATGAGGGGGTTATGCCTCCACCACTTTCCATGGCTAATGACTTCAGGCTGTTTCAGGACCTCATCAGAAGGATAGCAGATACCCTGTAGATCCCTCTGGAGGAGGTCAAGGATCTGCAACACAAGCTGCTGGCTATCTCGCAGTCAGCAACACCAGAGTGGTGATACCTATTAATGAGACTCTCCTGGATCTGGCTAAGATGGTCTGGTGAACACCTGCCGCTATTCCAACAATGTGCAAAAGGGCAGATAAGAAATGCTAGATGCCCTTTAAGGATTCTGACTTTTTGTTTTCCCATCCCCCACCCAACTCTCCAGTGGTGGATGTGGTGAATGAATGGGGTAAGAAGCACTTCTGGAGATCTGTTCCCCTATGGCAAGGAAAAAAAGTAGCTGGATCTCTTTGGATGAAAGTCATACTTGTCTACAATCCTGAAGTTCCAGCACACAAATTATCAGGCTGTCATGGCCAAATACTAATTACAACTAATTACAACAAGCTCACAGCTTTTATTGAGCAGCTGCCATATGACTGCAGGGAGCAATTTCAATCCATAGTTGTAGAGGGTCAACTATTGGCCAGAACAACTCTCCAGGCATTCCTAGATACCGCAGACACTGCTGCCAGGTCCATCTCCATGGCGGTAGTTATGTGCAGGATGTCATGGCTCCAACTTTCAGGGTTTCTGAGTGGTTCAGAGCATAAAAGAGGACCTCCCTTTTGATGGCCATAAGCTTTTCTCAGATACCAAAAACAACTCCCTGCACATGCTGAGGGACTCCATGGCTACCCTACATTATGTGGGCATTTATAGATCTACAAGCAAGAAACATTTTAGCAGGTCACAGACTGCATCAACTCTGTGTTCAATCATTGATGAAACTCCTGACAATTCTTCATCTCCTGTTTCAGGATATGGCTCTGTAGCAAGGTGCTGTGGCCTTCCTCTGAGCCTGGGCCCAAGAAAGGATCACGATGCCCCTGCTGGGCAGATCAGGGCCCTGCAGGCCAAGTATCCTGGGAGCAGAGGGGCAGAGCCAGGACAGGAAGGGAAAGTATAAAAGGCCAGCCTAGCAGCTCAGTCAGGGGGAAGCTGCTGCTGGAGAAGGATGTGTCTTCCCTGAGGCTGCGGTCTGAGCCTGATCCAGGTCCTGCGGCTGTGCAGAGGGAACACCCCACCGATTGGATCCTCCGAGGCCTGCCCGGATAGGGCCACTGGGCTCTAGTGACTGGATAGGGTCACTGGGCCCTAGTAGCTGGGAAGAGGTACCCAAGACCTCTGACTGGGAGAAACCCCCCAAGGCTGGCCCTGACTTAGAGGAGCTGCCCATCACCAGGGACCCACTGGAGCTGCCTGAACCCGGTGTGCCAGAGGACCCACCGGGACCCTGTGACCTGGAGAAGCTGCCATCCACTGACGGCCCCAAGGAGTTCCCAGACCTGCTGCTGGCTGACAATGAGGGACTAGTGGGACTCCCACTTGCTGTCTACTCCAGCAACTTGGAGGAAGACCCTTGGCTCCAGGTACCATATAGACCACTTTGCCATGCCTGCCCTGCTTGAGTGCCAGGGGCTACAGACTGTGTGAATATCCTGCCCTGCCTGGGGGCCAGGGCTAAAGATTCATAAGACGCTAGCTTTTTCCCCTTAAAGAGAGGCACTGTGGCCTTCCTCAGAGGCTGGACCAGGGCTAAAGACTCATAAGACGCTACTTTTTCCCCTTAAAGAGAGGCACTGCAGCCTTCCTCAGAGCCTGGGCCGTGTCGTCAGCCTATAGGCTCCTTGATTCTGGGGAATAGAGACTTCCTGCTCTGTGGATGTGCAACAGATAGATCTAAAAGGGCTCCTATCTCTGCTCAAAGACTTTTGAAATGGCTATCGGGTTCTATCTCTACCTGTTATGATTCTGCAGATGCTCAGCCCCCTGTCCCTGAAGGGGGTAGGAGCACAATCAACCAGATCACAGGCAACATATACTACATTTTTTGAAGAATGTTCCAGTATCCGAGATGGGTAGAGCTGCTACCTGGACTTCAATCCAAACAATTTCAAAGCATTAAGCCCTGCTCCATGTCATCAGATCTGAGGAGGCACTTGGCTCTGCAGTACTAACTTCGGAACTAACTGGACCTGTTCTGAAGCTACCCCCTCCTGGGAATACTACTAGGAAGTCATGTGAAGTGAAGCGCACCCATAAGGACACTACTCAAAGAAGAAGGCAAAGTTACTCACCCTTTGCAGTAACTGTAGTTCTTTGAGATGTGTATCCCTATAGGTACTCTCCTACCCATCCTTCTTCCCTATGCTTCAATTGTTCCCTAGGTAGAGAAGGAACCGAGGGCAGTTCACCCACACACTTTTATATAACCACGGTGTCTGCCATGAAGAGCCATAGGGTGCATACATGAGCCAAATTGATGCTGCTAGCAAAAAATATCCCATGAATGGCTTGAGCAGTGCATGTACAGCTGAAGTGGTGCACCCCTAAAGGGAGACATCTTGAATAACTATAGTTACTGCACAAGGTGACTAACTCTTCCTTCATGCACAGAATTTTCCTTGTATTGCCTTAATTTAAGAACCAGTTACTTAATGGTACTTGTAATCTGGCTGGCAAGTCTGAATTACAAGAAATGGATATTTTATGACCTGAAAGCGTTTTTAATATTAGTGAAAAATAAATTACTTTTGTATTACTTTTATACAAAAAATAGTTGACAAGCTGTATAGCACTTTGGTAACCATAGAGTTTTCTTCACAGAACTGTTTGCTAATATGGCCATTCTAAGTGCCTTGTAATTTCATTTATTAAGATCCCATAGCGCATAAATCTCTTTTTTATCATTATTATCTGAAACTGTTATTGTTAAAACTCCAATTGTTTTCAACTTGATTCAATACTGAGAGGCTGCAAACATTTCATTGCAGCTAATGAAAACTTATTGACCATTGTTATCCACACTGGGATCCGCTGGGTAGTGTACAAAGCAGATAGGATTTCTATAAAATGAGAAGAATGCACTGCACAAACCTGTCCCAAATCATATAGATTTAGTGCTGCATTACATTTCCTCTTTCGACTCCTCTCTCCCCATGTCTTCTTTTCCTTCTCTTTCCCTTTCCCCTTTCCTTTCCTGTACTTCTTTCCCTACCCTTCCTTCCCTGTTGATCTGTCCATTCTGTTCCTCTTCCATCTTTGACTTCCCCATCTTTCTCTTTCATCTCTGTCTGTATTTCTTTTTCTCTCTCCTACCCTTTCCTCCCTGCTCCTTTTCAGTCTTCTTTTCCCTCCTTTCTTGCCATGTGGTACACAAAACAAAAGACAGGCTTCTCTGCTTTTTAAGAGAGAATTCAGGATTTTAGAAAACCATGTCTCCCAATGTGCAAGCTTTTTCCAGAATGTTCACTTCTCTCTGGAACCCTACTAATGCATATTTGCATAATAGATGCCAGAAGCCAGAAACTCACAGTGAGTATATCAGAACCAAGATCTTCTAGTGATTCTTTAGTATCCAGAAGCACATTGCAGCATTATTTGGAATGACTGATGAAATGTCCAACACGAGCCAATGATCAAATGAGCTTGCAGCCATTACTAATGATGGACCTGAGCAACAATGTTTGGAATCTAATCAAGAACAGAAATTTGCTATTCAGAGAGGGGATTTTGTTTTCAGCCATTATAGATATAAACCAGCCATGAAGTTCAGATCTTGATCCTGATCTAGATCCAGGTTCAAGTTTCCCCTGAAGTTCATGCATATTCAGATCCAGGTTTTTGGTTTAAGTTCATCTCTAGTTATTATATTTTGCATTTACACTGTGTGTGTATGTGTGTGTATTTTTAAGAGCAAGCATTCCATTTTTGCTGCTTTTCAAAGTATTTTTCCTTTTTGCAGATGGATTCATTTTTAGTAGAAGCAGTTTCTCTGAGCCATTTGCAAAAGGTAGTTGTAGGACATGATGGAGAAGGATATGGCGCTGGAATGTACCTCAAGATGATAACAATCAAGGAATCGCAGGACTCAGATGAAGAATGGATCTTTCCATGTTGGAACTGGCTTGATACTCATCTGGGAATATGTGAGACTGTTTGTGAGATTGTAACAATAGGTAGGTCCTTATGCAACAAGACTGAAGTCAATGGGAGTTCCACCTGCTTACATCAGATTTGAATTTGGCTGAAGGTTTTTAAAATTGCTATCATTTCTTTATTTTGCTCTTTATTTTGTAAATATCGCCATTTTCAGCATGATTTTACTATAATAGCAAAGCCACAGACTGGTAAGGTCAGATATAATATAATCTAATGCTGTATAGTGCACTGTGCATAGAGTAATAGTCCTCTGAATTAAATTTAGCACATTACAATTAATGATTTAACAGGGGATTAGAATGTGAGAAGCAGGACTCATGGGGATAAGTGGCTTAAAGTTGAGTTTTAATGCAGTAGTTTCAGTCTGTTGGGAGTTGGTTTCGAGTCTAGGGAAAAAGTTAGTTTAGTGATCTCAGCTTAGTCCTTATCTGTGGGCATTAGTCCACGCCACAAAGCTACTGCACTGTTAAGTAGTACTGTCTCTCTGCCCAGATGAAGCCCATCATGGCAGAAGGACTGCAAGTCAAAACCAAGGTGTATGTGGAAGAAAGGCATTGGGAGGGTTTTTTGCCTTTCTCTGCAGCATGGGGCAAGGGTCACTTGATGGTGGATTATCTGTACCTTGAAGTCTTTAAACCACGATTTGAGGACTTTAATAACTCAGTCATAGGGTAGAGGTCTATGACAGGAGTGGGTGGGTGAAGTTCTGTGGCCTGCATTGTGAAGGAGGTCAGACTAGATGATCATAATGGTCCCTTCTGACCTTATAGTCTATGAGTTTATGGGAGGTGGACAGCTTCACACTTCCAAACAAGATGTAAAATTCATCAAACCCATTTAAAAATGCGAGGAAAGAAAAGTGCTGTAATCAGATGTTGTACCCTATAAAAATAATTCCAAGAAGATAGTTACACCAAAGTAAATGAACCTCCCAAGTGAGATCAGTGAGGAAAAAGATGATTTAAAAGAACAAGTAGAAAAGTGAAAAGCAATGTGTCTATGTCAGATATCTTTAGAATCCACCATGTAGTTTTCTAGACTCACTGAAGGTAGATTTCTCTGTGTTGTGTTATTTATCAGTTCACAACTTAAAATAATTTAAACATACATATAGGATGTTTACATAGGATCATTTAAACAGATTCCAAAATTAAAGGTGCCAATGTAACAGACCTGGAATTATTCAGAGGGTTTTTAGCATTGCTGTATGAGGATCTGGCTAATGTGGGTTTGGAGCACATATTTTATATGTTCACCTCTCAGTATCTTACAACATATCCTTATTTAAGGTCTGATTGCAAGTGGGGATTTCATTGATGCTATTTGCTATGTACCAGATGTTGTTATGGTTCAGACTACTAGTGTTTCTAAATGACATAAGTGATATAAGTCAAATAGCGAGTTAGTGACATTGATGACTTCTGTGAGAACAATTAATTAGGGTTATGAAGGAGGCTGTGTGTTCTTTAAACATTAATTCAAAAAAGGACAGTAAAAACAACTTGACATCCAGAAAAAAATTCTGTAAATCTAAAGTTTGAAACAAAACATCAAGGTTAAATTCTTGGTGAAAAAATAGAATAAAGGTACTGATGTGTTATTCTTAGTGAACTGTTGCCATAGATACAGCATAACCTGCAAATACAGCTGTGTGTGTACTGTAAAGCCTATGGTCTTAATATATTATGCCTTTCTCTCATGTTGTCTTCTTTCCTTTTTCTCTTTCATCATTTTTAAAGGTAAAAGATTGATTTCTAGTTCTAAACTGCCACAAATCAACATGCAGTCCTCAGGTCTGTGGCTAATGGACATTGCTGGATCTGACTTCAACACTGAAATGGATCCAATACAACTTTCTTTCATCTTTTATGGAGACCTGAATCACAAAGAGTTGGCACTTCAAATTACAGGAAAAGCAACTCAAATCAAAGTAGTTCACCCTTTCTTTATTACCAGAAAACTTTTAAGAATCATGTACTTAAAACCCTGTACAAACAGTTTAGATGGGCCGAATTTCCAACATGACTTCTAAGCCTGTCTGTACAACTTGACATCTGCAGTCATTTTTGTCTACAAATGACAGGACTTGCACATGCCCAGTGACATTTGCATTAACAAATCCTGCCTGATTTTCAGGGTTTTTCAGTGTGTTTGCATGAGAAAATTCTGTGATTTGCTAGTGCATATGGTTGTGCATGTCAGACTGCAGGCACAGATATACAGGCCAGGTTGAAGACCTTCTGAAAATATGGTCCTTCATAATTTAAGCTACAAATATGGTGACAGAGATATCAAGGAGCTTTTCTGGGGTCAGGAGTTGATAGAGTAAAATGTCCTTGTCCATTATCTTTCCTACACCTCATCATTCATCTAATTCTTCCTCCCTTCTATGTTTCTCATTCCTAACTGCCTTCTCTCTTCATCCTATATTTACACCCATTCCATTCCTTGCCTCTTTTACTTTCTATAGCTTTCTCTCATGCCCTTCCTTTCTTTTTCCTTTGCCCAACTCCTAGTTGCCCCATCAGTGTCTTCCTTCCTCCTCCCTTATGCCACTCTTTCATTCTCCCCGCCCCCCTTCTGTCTCCTTTCCCTTGCACTTGCAGCTGATTAAAACATCAACAAATCTTTGAAACCCACTTTCAATCAGTAGAGAACCTCTCATTACCCCGCACCCTCACTTCTTTTTGGGAATTATACACTCTTCTCTGATGCGGGGGCTATTCTTGTCCCTATAGCACTTATTGACACTCCACTCTGCTCTGCACATGCTACAGACATAGTGGGGAGTGGAACAGTAATTAATATGAACACTGCTGAAGCAGACCCAGAATTGGAGTAGCTCCTAACATGGCAATAAAGGGGGGAGAAAAGCCTCCACTCTGGGCATAGTCCACAAAGGACCTCTTACAGATTTAATTTAAAAAACTGAAATATTTCTTTATCTGTTGCCCTTTAATGTACACAAGTGCTAAGAATTTTCCTCAGTGCACGCAACACACCAACCTTGGCAGCCCTGCTTATAACACTGCTTGGGGAAGCATTTCTTTTTTATTCTCTAGAGGGCAGGTTGAAATTAATATACTTGAACTTATCACTTACCCCAAATTGCATCTCCAAAGCAGAACATTTTGAAGTACCTTATTGGTGGATTATCAACCAAAAGTATAAAGATTGTTTATGCTGGAGTGTGGTGATGGCTATTAGCATGCCTGTCTTTGATCTGTGAGTAATCATAGGCCTCGCTGAATCTCTTGTGTATGCTGGCCACCTTTCATTCAGGTTAAATGAGGGAGCGATTAAATGCCCCTTTGAGAGAGAGCTGAAACAATAGAAATCATTGGCCAAGGCATTGGACCTCCTGAGAAGGCCTGAGCAAGAACTAATTCAGGGGCAATAAGAGGGGTTTCCTTGGGACTGATGAGGCAGGCGCATTGATTGGTGGAGCTGTGGGTGTCACAAGCAGACAGGATCAGAAAACTAGGAAAACACTGGTGAACGTGGACCTAGGAGGAAGCCGGGGGGGGGGGAGGGAGGGGGGGAGTTTCTTTTGGACACAGTACTGGCTGGAAAGGAGGCTTGGATCTGTGAGCAAGGAAATGGTCTCCTGCTGTGGTCAAGGAAGCAGGACTTTGTGTACACTCTATGTAAATAAACAGGATTTGCACCAAAGAACTATCAGAATCTATCATCAATTTCTCTTCCTACCAGAAACCACCCAGCACGACCCCAAATATTGGCTAACTGCTTGGGCCAATGGGCACCAATATACTCCGATTTCCTCAGTGGATAATATGAAAGTAGTACCTAGTGCCACATTGAATGAACTGCCTTTTTGGCTGGTAGGCATGGTCTAATTTGGGTAGCACAGTAAGTAATCAATAGTTCCCAAACTGTGGTCTGTGGAGCACTTGCTGGTGATTAATGGACAGCAGACACATCCTATTTCACACACTGCTGCTCCTCCTGGCTCCCAGCTGCTTCTACAGGCATCAGAAAAGCCTGGATACCTATCAATAGGAGCTGGAAACAACAGGGACTAAGTCTGGCAGTGTTCCCCCAGGGCCCTTTGCTAAATAAAAGGGATATGAAAGCGGAGATGTTCATCAAGGTGAAGAGAATGAAATAGACAGGCAGCATGTCCAGGGAACCAGATAGCTGAGCAGCTTGTGTAAAGAAGGGAAGGAGGGGAACAAAGGAGGGAAGAGAGAAACAGATGGGAAGTAGAGATGAATCCAAGAGTAAAAAGAGACAATGTGCTTGCCGATTGTTTCCTCATAAGGACAAAAGAGTTATTGCCTTTAAATATAAGTTACAAACACATGAGCACTTTCCTAGTGTTACTTATCCATGCAGTGACATAGCCACAGGGACATTGTACATCACTAATGGGAGCTGAGGTGATCTGTTCAGTCACAATGCAAGGAGAAGCACTCCAGAGGATAATCTGTCCACTAAAATGTGGTCCACATTAGGGAGAACCCTTTAAATGAATGCATTGATGTGTTTTCCTAATTACGTAGCCTACTCAAAATTAGATTAATTGACTTTAAAATTTCCAATTAACTACAACAGCAGTTGTTTTTCTGTCTGTTTTAGGAAACATATTTTTCATGGGATTCATGGTCTGGTAACTCAGATTTGAAGAATACTTGACTTTTACATTGTATTGTTACCAAGTTGAGATGAGCCATTTGGTCACTTTCTAATCAATAAGATGTTTACAAACAGTCCACTGCATCACTGTAAATTATAGTGTCTAATTTTGTTCTGTGTACAATTTTCCCCACTGACTCTTATGAGAAAGGTGACCAATTCTCTGGTATTAAGACCTCTAGTGAGCCATTTAGCTCATGCAGTTAGCAAATCAATTTTGTGTTGTTTAAAAAAGCAACAAAAAGTAACAATTATAAAACTGCCACATTCTTTTAACCACTGAGATTTGCTATGTTATTGCATATAGCTGACAAGCGTATTAGATCTGGCACTGCTATAGGGATACTGCATTTGACTTCTCTTTTTCTCACATAGGATGAACTGGCAGACATTGGCTCAATCTACAAGATTCGGATAACTGGCCCACACACCAAGTTAAATCAGCCTTGGCACTTAAACTTACTTCATATGAAGCACACAGGCACGAACCAGGAGATGTGGTTTGCTTTCAACTGCTCGTTCAAACCTAATGAAGACAAATGTGTGGAACTGCCAGCTTTCTATGCAGACCAGGATCCTTTGCCTGGTAATTTAAGCTCTTTTTCCTCACTGAGGATCAGGTTCTGTCCTTAGATGAATGTGAGCTTCTTGTGTTGATTGCAGTACATGCTGTGTGCAGGTTTCCAAGACAAGAATTTTGTCCTAAGAATGTAATATGATAAATGTACATCAAAAGCAAGAAAAGGCAACATTTCCTTTCTCTAGAAAGGAAGTCAGACCAATGAAGTCAGTCTTGGGGGAAAATAATAGATTTATTGATTGAGCAGAGTAAAACAGGTCATAGTAAATCAACTGAATAAATGTATGATGTATTATGTAGTATATGATGTTAAGCTATCCTGACTATAAGTAAGGAATAGATTACCTAGAAATGTTTATTTTTTTAGGAATGTCAAATATGCAAAGACCCAATACAAGCCAGTGAAAAGGTTGTTTAAAAAGAACAGTCCACAAATTTCAATTGTATTAGATAGTGTTTTATTGATGTTCATGAGAAATGTATGGTACAGCAAATATTACTACAAAAGAAAATGTTATATTAATTTGCACAACTCTAGTTTTTCTGCAAATTTTTCAAATAGTAAGAGAAGCAAATTATTGAGCTGTATGGTGTCACAAACATGACAAGTTGATTATTACCTCGGAAAATATAGGTAGAGAAGCCTGTTGCATACTGATAACTTTCATCCATAGCCATTTAAGAAGAAGCTTCCCATCTATCCAATTAATTAAAATAAAGAGAAATGATAAGGATAGTATAGATCATATACTGAAACTATTAGCAACAGTGAAGAGGTTTATTGACTGAGACTATAGTAGAGAGGATGTTGTATTAACTAACCAAAAGTTGCTGGAAAAAACTGGGAGTTCTCTTTGCACCCAGAAATATTCCACGTGAACTTTTAAAATCCTCTCTGTAAGAAACTTTTCTTAACCTTTTTATCGCAACTGGAACTTGAACAAATCAACAAAACACAGTCAAACTCTTTTACATCACTGACTGCAAGTTGGTATGCAGAATATTGTGTGGTTAGGAGCCAAAAAATGTTCTTCCTAGGTTTTGATCATCCAGATTCACAGTAACAGCTGAAGGTGATACACACAAACTACAATCAGCATGAATCATGAGGAAACAGAAGTCATGACCTCATGCTTTGAGAACAAAACACAGGCCTCTATCACCTGCATGAAAAGGATTCCTTTAACCTCTCAGTGGTTTTAGGGCTGACTTACTGATTTAAGGCCAGCCACAAAATTGCAAGGCTAAAAGAAATCAAAATTCAAATACTAATCAAAATGCTTCTGAGTACATAAAACAAAAAAAAAGTTTCCAGATGTGCTAATTCAGAACCCCAAGAAATTCGAAAGCAGAAATGATGTCAATGGGGTGTTTGTTTTCATCCACCTCCTAGTTTTCACTTCCTGATTGTCTGAGACAATGTAGAACTGTGTGAAAATTCAAATTTGTGCTTTGTGAATTTTTCCCAAGCTTTGTATACAAAGGCCCAGACTTTGTATACAACCTAGATACTGTTATTATATGCCTCATGAGCCCAATACAAAATGCGAAGTCCTCAATCCTGCATACCCTTCTGCATGTCAATAATGCTATGCATGTGAATAGGCCCACTGGGCTTATGTGTATCTTCCAGATCAGAGTCAATGCAGTGTGTGTGCTATATATGTGATTTTCTATATGGGAAAGTGTTGTTTCAGGGTCAGTGTTTTACATTTCCTGGTCATCGTACTAATTCAATCTACATTTTCTAAGAAACAGTGAGCTTTTCTTTGCATGCCAGTTTGCTTACTGGTGAGAAGGGTGCTCTAGAATTTTATTTTATTTCAATCATTCATGTCCTGAAATCCTAATAAATCCTTTGGGAGCACAAGTTCAAATAAAATAAAACACTTTAAAAATAAATAAATCCTTATGATCCATCCAATCCCCCAAAGAAGACAAATGGAGATATCACTTTAGACAGCAAAGTTAAAATGTAAATCCCGAAATACATAACCACTTTTACAATCAACACCAATTGCCTGGTTATAATAGATATTAGTATTACTGCATATCCATTATCAGTTCTAAAAACAACGAGAGTTCTGTAGCACTTTAAAGACTAACAAATTTAATTTCAGCAGGCATAATCTTTCATGGGTTTCAGCCCACTTCCTCAGATGCAGTTGGTAGAAATAATACAGCAAATATTGGCAACATATATAGGAGGCAACATATACATATCCAAAGGCATAGACAACAATGGGGTAGGTGGATGAAAGCCGGGTACTTGAGGCCTAATGACAACCATTGAGTAGGAGGTGAGAATGGGTGATCAGAGCAAATTACTTCTTGTAATGAGATAGCCATTCCAAATCCCTGTTTAAACCCAGTTTGAATGTGTCAAGTTTGCAGATAATTTCTAACTCAGCAGTTTCTCTTTGAAGTCTGTTTTTGAAGTTTTTTTGGAGAAGTACAGCAACTTTCAGGTCAGAGACAGAGTGTCCTGGGAGATTGAAGTGTTCTCTGACTGGTTTATGGATGTTGTTATTTTTTATGTCTGATTTGTGTCCATTTATCCTTTTGCGAAGTGATAGTCGAATTTGGCCAATGTACATGGCAGAGGGGCATTGCTGGCACATGATGGCATATATAACATTAGTGGATGTGCAGGTGAATGAGCCCCTTATGGTGTGATTGATGTGTTTAGGACCAGTGATGCTGTCACTAAAGTCAATGTGTGGACAGAGCTGGCAACGGGGTTTGTTGCAGGGATAGGTTCCTGGATTGGACTTCTTGTAGGATGTATGGTTGCTGGTGAGTATTTGTTTCAGGTTGGGGGGCTGTCTATAAGCCATGTTATGTAAGCCCTTATGTAAGTCCGTTGTCTTCATTTGAGTGACCCCAGGGATGAATTTGTGCCCTGGACACAAGGTGATATCATAATAGTAAATATTTTCCTTGATTTCTATATACCAACAGCAATATTTTTAACTACCTTTCTGAAAAATAATTTGGCTATTTGCAACTTACAGGTTTTGAAAAGTACATGGGCTGTGCACGCTTTTGGTAGGTGTTCTGGTCAAAACAGTTAATTGCCTAATTACAAATTACTAGAGTAGCGTGTTCATAGCGGTTCTGGTCATTCACATGTATAAAGGGCCAAATGCTTCACTGAGGCAACTCCATGGACTTCAACTCTAAATTAAAACCTTATGATTTTCTGTTTTAAAAGTTCTGTGGCCAGTCTGTTCAGGGCAGCGATCTGCACATTCACACCCACTCTGAGATGAATTCACTGCATATATAAATTGTGAGCTGCATTTGAAAATAAAGTTTTCAATTACAGTTAATATTTTGAAGCCTCCTGCTGCTGGCTTCCATGATTTTTGAAGAGTGCTATAAAGCTAATGCTCCCAAACTCATTCTGAGAACTTTTCCCCCTCCCCCCCTTCTAATGGTTTGGATCTCCCTTCTCTGAGAAGAGTTGCTTTTGTATAATGTCCTCTCTCTTAGGTAACATTTGATCTTCTCCAAAATCCACTGAAGTCAATAGGTGTCTTTTCATTGACTTCAGTGAGTTTTGGATTAGACCCGAGGACCCTGATTCAGCAAAGCACTTAATCATGTGCTTCAAGTGCTTTCAGGTCCTTTGAAGTCAATGGTACTATTCATGCTCAAAGTTAAGCATATGCTTAGGTAGATAGAGGTTCATTATTTTAGCATCCTACCAGCTAAAGTGTAGTCTATGAACATCAAGTGTAAATTTTTAATAGGAATGTTTACTAGCCATTAGAACAATTTACCAAGGGTTGTGGTGGATTCTTCATCACTGGCAATGAGTAAATCAAGATTGGACATTTTTTCTGAAAGAGCTGCTTTAGGAATTATTTGGGGGAAGTTCTATGGCCTGAGTCATACATGAGGTCAGAATAGATAATCACACTGGTCACTCCTGGCCTTGAAATCTATTAATGAGAAATCCTTTTCACCTCATTCCAACAAGTGTCTACTGATTTCAATAGATCTACTTGCATGAGCCAGATAAACAGGACTAGGCTCTAGGTGCATCACAACAATGACATGTCTTGTCTCTGCTGACCCAGAGATTTCTGCATCTTGAACCCTAGTTTTTCCAATGGTGGAACAACTTGCTGCCAAAATATCACCAGGGCAGATCATTTGCTTTAAAATGTGTGGGCCGGATCCTCAGCTGTGCAAATCAGTGCAGCTCCATTGACTTGAGTAGAGGTAGGCTGATTTTCACCACCTAAGAATATTTAGGCACTTTAGAGAGAGTACAGTTGGTCCCAATCTAGAAAAGCACTTAAGCACCTTCACACAAGTAGTCCAGTTGATCTCAAGTGCTTGCTGGATCAAGACCTAGACTAATTTTTTTTAAAAAGTGGTGGGGGAGTCCTTGAATAAGGTAAATAATGCCACACTGAAATGAAAGATATTTTTCACAGTTATTTTTAGGTGCCATCCCCACACAGTCAAATGATGAAGAGAACAAAGATGTTTCCAACTAACAGAAATGTGTTGCAACACATACATAAATGTTACCAGTGTGGATAGATACAGTCCTTATTACTTGTTAAACTCAGTCAGTGTGCAAAATTGGCCTGCAAAACCCTTACATCAGTGATGTGATCTTTTTATATTTTAAAAGGATTAGAGAAATGACTGGATGAAATGTCTCAATATTTGTATTCAGCCCTTTTTATTATAACACTCAATCTGAATAGCACCAGCTTGTGAAAAGAGCTGTAGGAAAAGTTTAAAAATAAATATCTTGCAGAACACTTTTTTTTTTCTCTTTTGCCATCACCTACGCATGAGAATAAATGACAGCATTAGCTTGTAGTTCTTAATTTTTCACAGTATGTTTTTAATAATCACTCTTAAACCTCCCGTAAATTTATCATAGGAATGTCTAGTTAGTGAATGTGCAGTTTGGTTAAATTTTTACTAGTTTTATCATAAATATTTCTTTTTCAATACATTTACTCTAAGAAACATGGTGTAATCGAGACATCATTCTGCAGCTCTCTGGACCTAAATTCTGTAGCCTTTCTGATGTCAGCAGTGTACTAGTGATGATTTTGGCATGAGTGGGTACTGAAACTTCTGAGGCAGTCTAAAATGAATAATTAGGGGATAATTAGATGAGTTGAAAGTGTCTTAAGACAATCACAGCTTTCATCTAAGCCATTTTGTGACTGTGCAGTCCTTGCTTCCGTGCAAGATGAAAATGATGCAAACAAAAAAATACAAAAGGGGGGAATAGGAATATAGAGAACTCGGACTCTTTAGTGACTTTGTAAACAGTTTGGAAGTTGGGATTGGATATCCAAGAGGCCAGGAGGGATGTGTTTGGGTTATTCTGTAGGTTATTGAATTACAGTGGTCAATAGTGCTGACTTTCTGGATGAGACACTGCAGGGCTGAAGAAAGATGCACAGTGTGGATTCACAAACAAGAATTTATGCAAGATGTAAGAATATGTTGTGGTTAATGTACTGAACTTGGACTCAGGAGATCGGGGTTAGTTCCCAGCTCTACTACAGAGTATTTGACCTTGGACAAGTCACTTAGGGCCTACCGTCATTAGAGTAATCTCCACTGATGTAACAACACTGGCATAGTTGCACCAGAACAGACCCCCGATGTAGAGCTTTGCACTGGTATTAAGCAGGATTTGTATCAGTGCTGTTTATTCTGTAAATCTTCTGAATTAAGATGCACTTGTTTAAACCCTGCTTTCCATCGGAGCAGGATGTCTCCCTTAGTGTGTAACTACACTGACAGTGGTGTAACAGTACAGATGGAAGTACAATGGCGCACATTTCTGTAATGTAGGCAGGATCTTAATCTCTCTGTGACCAGGTTCTCCTTGTATAAAATAGGGATGATACTTTTTCTAACCTTGTTTCTGTCTTGTATATTTAGATTGTAAACTCTCTGGGGCAGAGAGCATATTTTATTGTGTGTTTGATCAGTGCATAGGACAATAGGACTTTGAGCTTGGTAGAAGCCTCTAGGTGTAACCATAATACAAATATTACTTAATAACTTGACAGGAAAGTAAACTATGTAGCCATCTATGGAGCTGCATAACACATTCTGTACAGACCCTGCCTCTAACTAAAAACTTTTCAGGTGCCATTATATGGTACTGTGCCTTTCCTTTCTTAAGATTCTTTCAAGTGATTCCTGCATAAAACAATACAATAAATCCTAAGTGTTTTCATAAGGAACCCAATTATAAGGCAAGATGACAGAGAGTTTCCTTTATTATACTGACTGTTTTTAAAATTTTTTTTTAGTTGTGGAATATTCCATTCATGTGCACACTGGAGACATAAAGAAAGCAGATGCCAGTGGAGAGGCTTATCTTTGTATTCAAGGAGAGAGAGGTGACTCTGGGAAAAGATGGCTTAATAATTCAAGAAGTGACCCGATCACTTTTGCCAGAGGACAGGTAAAAGAACTGGGGAAAGATTAATTGAAATTGTAGATGTCTCCTTAATAATACCTCAAGTTTGCATAGAGCCTTTCATGCAAAAGGATGTTAAAAGTACTTGATCGGTCTGCACATTCCATACAGAGATCATTTAACCTACTACTAAGTGGCAACCATCTCTGGGGTGGAATGTGGTGGTGGTGGTTCTGCACTGTCAGAGAGGTAATTAAAATAATGAAGTATTTTTGTCCTGGAAATGAGATTAGATAAATCCCTGCACCAAGGAATTTTTAATCTATGGACCAAATGCACCATTGATGGAAGTGCCTGCTTTTCCACAGAATATCTTGCTGTTGTGCCTTCTTAAATTAATATGGCACTATGTGTTTTGTGGACTATCATGAACGCCTACCTAGAAATATAAGCAATAAATAATAATAAGGCAAATGTCCTCATTCTCCTTCTTTAGTTCCTCTATTCAGAAATTCCTTATATGCCTTGCAAAATGTTCTTGGTTTTTGAGAATTCAAAGACTTTTCCAGAAAAAAAATCCTGGAACAAATGTTGGCAAGAGAATGGGATAGTTAAAGAAAACTTTAGATCAAAATCTTACAGATACCTTGTTAGACCTCCAGTGTCTGATACAAATTCTGGTTTGCAAAAAATAGGTACATTTTTATCAAAGGTCCATGTAAAATCACTCTACAAGGAATCTACATGCGTTCTCTGTTACTAAGCTTTTTGCAGCTGACAGCCCCTCAACACTGAGTTGTGTTGAATGAATGGTGAAGAATGGAAAGTGATGAACCAAAGAATACTGCTCCAGTACTGCTGTAACCAGGATCCAGATTATCCAGATTCTGTTTGATGCTTGCTGCTTTAGTTGTCCCAGGGATATCCACTTTACTTTAAAGGATAGATGTCGGTTTGGTCTCTGAATGTAGCTGAAGTACCCTAAAGAATGACATATACTCTATCTGTCCTCTAAACCCACCTCTCTTCATTTTGTCTGCTGATTTTCATTCTTAAACGTTCCAGAAGCCAGGTTTTATGAAAAGTGAACTGGATCTTTGCTGCTTATCGCAGCCTTCCAGTTAGTCTAATTAATGTGTTCAGCTCTGCAGCAAAGTGTAAAGCCCTACCTGATATCCAACAAGCATGGAGTTCCCTGCTCAGACTTTACAAAGGAAACCAGGAGACAGGAGAGAAAGAAGACTTAGAACTGTAGGGCTATCCAGGCTTTGAAGGAGAATGTATCGAACTCTATGGGGCCATCTATTTGGTAGGCAGGTGAGGATGATATCTTAGAGAAAGCAGGATTCCACAACCAGTTGGTACAGAGGCGAAGTGTTAGTGCTGGCTGAGAAGGAGGATGGTTCTGTTTTCTTTCTGTATATATAAGGCCTCTGAGTTTTCTTTATTCTCCTTGTAATAAATGCACTTTTAAAGTACCCTTTATGCATAATGCTTTGAGGCAAGAAACTTGTGGACTGACTGATTTTCTGACCTCTGTGTCAGCTGATTATTCCAACAATGCAGAGACTCCTGTTCTTTGAGTCCGCATGGTTTTTTTTACATATCCAATTTCTGATCCCATTCTCTGATACGTTTGGTTAGGGGAGTGTAGGAAGCCGCTGTAGCCTCCCACGGAGCCAGAGCCTGAGGAAGGACCCCAGCGCTCTGATTGGCTCAACTCACGCCCTGCCCCGGAATCTGCCCGGCAACAAGGAACCCGGGCCACGATAGGACCATCCAGCCAGGCCAATTGGCAGCCGCAGGGCGGAGCCCCAACAGGAAGGGGAAGTACAAAAGCCTGGCCCCTGAGCTCAGTAGGGCCCAGACTGTTGCCAGAGGCAGACGTGCTGCCCCGCCAGCCGAGGCCTAGGCTAGAGCCTAGCCGCCGCTGACGAACCCCGGCCCCACCTGGGCCCGGGGATTGGATAGGGCCCTCGAAAAGCTGGACTAGGCAACCCGGCCAGGACTACTTGGCCGAGTTACCCTGACCCCGAGCCCGGGACCGTGCTCGTGCTCGAGAACCGCCGGACTGGGCCGAGACCCCAGACCAGCCCGAGTGGCGGGCACCCCCGGAGGCCGGGCCGGATTTGGAGGAACTGCCGGCCGCTGAGCCCCTCCCTGCAGCCGGGCTGGACTTGGAGGAGTTGCCCGAGGCTGAGCCGCTCCCAACATATATCGACCTGGAGGAGCTGCCCCCTGAAGAGGAGCTTCCTGCCTTACCCCCGGTCGATCAGGAAGGACTGACGGTGCTGCCCCAGGTGGACTATTCTCGCGGCACGGAGGAGGCAGGTACTGGGGTCAGTGGGGAGGAAGTAGCCCAGGGACAGCCATGGCCTGTGGCTGAAGCCGCGTGGTAGTCGGTGTGTTGCGGCGGGAGCCCCACCGACACAGTGGCAGCCGCTTCTGCCACTGCTAGGGCCCTGGGCTGGGACGCAGTGGAGACGGGTGGGCCTGCGTCCCCCTCCCCTTCCCCTTTTCCCTAGCCACCCCAGGAGAATTGCTCTCCTGACCCCGCCTGAAGCCGTTGCCGCCTCTGCTCACCCTGCCTAGGGGTTGGAGCAACAGACTCCTGTTCGCTCGCCCTGCCTGAGGGCCTGAGCAATCCGCCTCTGCTCACCCTGCCTAGGGGTTGGAGCAACAGACTCCTGTTCGCTCGCCGGCCTGAGGGCCTGAGCGACCTGCCTCTGCTCACCCCTGCCTAGGGGTTGGAGCAACTGACCCTTTGTGTGCTTGCCCCGACTGAGGGCCTGAGCGAGTAACTGTTACTCACCCTGCCTAAGGGTGGACTATTCGGACTACTCACTTGCCAAATGCGAGCTATTCCCTGTCTGTAGGAAGCCGCTGTGGCCTCCCACGGAGCCAACACTCCTACAGGGAGTAACAATGTCACTTGGAGCAGGACTCTTCCTTCTGTTGGAGAGCAGCGTCTTGATCTTTTACCTATTGTTTAAAGCTTCTAGAGCTCAAGTAATACCAGCACTCTTTGGATTAATGGTGCTCATCACTCTCACTCATCCTCCCTGATGGCCATCTGACAAAACACCTACTTTTTTTTACCTTGATACTTCATCCTTCCTCCCAGATGAGAATTTGGCTACAGTAATCCAAGCATTTCTCACCTTCAGGCAGGATTGTCATAATTTGTTGTACCTGGCACTGAACATGGAAGCAGTGCAGGGTTTCCAATGCCAGTTCAAGGCTCCAGCCTGATCTTCTAAGCCATTAACGGGTCAAAGTGAAGCTACATCAGCAACTGCATTTTCATTCTGAACTCACTGAGACAACTGCTCCTCTCTGGAACAATGAAGCCAACAAAACCTGGGACAGGTTCATGGGAGCCAGAGATAAAGCATCTGTAGTTGTGGAGGTTTTGTTGTAGAACAAGTTTCCCAAAGAGGTCAGACTAATTCATTTATTTAGAGAATGCTTTAAGACGCTGATCTTGGAGGCCTGAGTCAGCAAAATATTTAAGTCTATTCTTAACTTTAAACACAAGTAATCCCATCCATATTCAACAAAGCATATACGTATACACTTAATTTTAAGCGGCTGCCTAAGTGTCATGTGCTTAAAATTAATGTGCTTATATGAGAGCTTCCCACCCATAACCAGACTGAGAGGAGGTGTTTGAGAAAAGAGTGGGAAAACAAACAAACCAATAACTGTGTGTGTGCGCGTGTGTGTGTGTGTGTGTGTTTCTTATACCAGGAAAGGGGAAGATCAAAAGACGCCATTAAGTTCCCTAAGAACCTCACCATGGAAATCTAATGTACTTCAGCAGCTCTTTTGTGTGAGGGAGAAAACTTCCATAGAAAACCTTAAGCTAGATACATAGTTACAATGTCACTTCTTGATAACAATCATAATTCATCCAATTTAGTTATTTCATCCTACAAGTTTAGTAGAAATGAGCATCTTACTGGGACTTCAAGCTGAGCATCAACGTTTCTGAAAATACTGTTTATTAACTATAGTAATACTTTAAAATTCATCATAAAAGTCATGCTTGTCACTGACACTGGAAATATCAATTATAGCACATACTGTTTATTATGCACTTGAACGACATGGAGTGACATGACTAAGGTAAAGTAAAGTGCACTAATATACAAAACAGTGTCCACTTATGCAGAGGTAAATTCATAAGTCATTAAAGCCAATACATACTTTTCAGTTCAAAACCACAATTTAAATTATTCTCAAATTGCAGGTGGATGTTTTCAGAATCAAAGCAGTTCACCTTGGCAAGCTGAACAAAGTTCTTGTTGGATTTAAAAGTTTAAAACAAGGTACAATAATTTTAAAATAAACTATGTGTCTGGAATATACAGCACTGCATTGTAACAAATAGTACTGTGGAGGAGTATTGTGTTCTTCCACAGTATATAATAATAACATTGATTATCATCAGATGTAATGAGGGTTAGAAATGCAGAAAAACATTGGTTAAAATTATGATTAAAGATCATACGTTTAATGAGGTTTGTTCTATTTGGAAACTAGTGTTTTCTTTTCTGTTTTTTCTGTGTTTTGTGTTAGACTGTACATAAGCTGGTTTCACTTAAATGCTCAATGCACTATAGGAGAATCATAATCAGTATCCAGTGAATGACATAGTGGAAAATTATATGAGGCATTGTTTTTTACAATAGGTGGCTTATTTAATATATCTGGTTCTGCCCGTATAGTCATCAAAGATTTTTGTTTTCCAGCAAAGTATGTGATTTACCTTGTTTTGCATCTTATATGGCTATCATTCCCCATTCCCCAACACACAAAAACACGTTTTTTTAAACTTTTCCATTTTTTTGAATTATGGACATTTTTATTAAGAATAAAATAAATCCTTAATCACTCAGGGTGAAATGTTTTCCTCCTCTGCCACCATGGGAGAGGAGAAAGATCAATCAGTCAAGGTAAAAGAAGAGGCATGGAAGAGGGGGAATGCTGGCTCCATAATATTGTCCTAATTTTCCATAGAAATTCATTCACCAGTGTTTAAGGGGCTTAGGAGATATGAGGTGGGGTGGCAGGTAGAAAAAGCTACACTGTCTGCAGGATCATTTCTCCCAACTCCCCTCTAGTTCTCAGTGTAAATATTGCTTGTGATTTCCAAGTAGGTAGTGACAACTGGGGACAGTGTGGGATCATGGCGCTTTCTTGACTGTCAGTGCCATACAGGCCAAGTGACCATGTGGAGACCCAGAGAAGAGATGCAGGTAACCCTGGCCTCTGCAGATCTCCTGAGATCTACAGGTCGCAGACCATCTCTGAGAGTGGCAAACCCAGTTCCCCTTCCCTATACCCACTACTGAGAGCAAGAACAAGGGGAAAATGTAGGAGTCCAAATTCATGCAGTTTCAAGTCACTTATATAGGAAAAACCCTAATAGGGGACTATTTGCCTCTTATTGATTAAAGTCAAAGGGTGAAATCCTGGCCTCACTGAAGTCAAAGACAGAACTCCTATTGACTTCAATAGGACCAGGATTTCACCAAAATAGTTTCCTCCTACTTAGGATTAGCTGAAAAACAGTAAGAGAGATGTCAGGATCAAATGCCGTCCAAGTGCCTGGAACCAGTAGCATCAGTTTCAGTGAGGGTGTCTGTGGATGTGTTTCTCCATTTTTTTTTTTTTCAAATTAATTTGTTGTCTGGCTCGTTTCTAATCCTCAAGGGCTAGTGATAATACACCATTCATGATATCATTCATTGTTATATGTAAGAAAAGTCTGGAAAGAGCCTTTAAAAAACATTCTTTATATTACTTTCCTTTTGTTTCCTTCCTACGTTGCCAAACAAGTCCTGTAATATGAGCACAGTGTAACATGCATTTATTGCATTCTCGGGTCAGTCATATTCCTCAGCGGAAGAGGAGAAAACTCTTGACCTGTGTGAATTATTGTCACTAATAAGAAATCTCTATGGTCCCAAACTTGGGAGGTTTTGCATGTCTCCTGTGAGTTGCTGAGCCGTCCGCATTCCCATTTAAATTAGAACTTAGAACTGTGTGGGCAGAGCTTATTATTGTTACTTGAAATGTAATTAATTAATATTTTGTTTGTTTCAATCAGATGACTGGTTCTTGGAAAAAATTGTTATAAAAGAAGAAAATTACTCTTTTGCCACTCACATCTTTGCTCACAATAACTGGATCAGTAAACACTCAAAGAAAGATTTTACAGAACTGGTAATTCCACTTAAAGGTAATGCCAACAAAATATTTTTAACTTACATGAATTAGTGTTGCATGGCTAAGTACTTTTGGGTAAATTACAATTTATAAATTAATATAATTATTCACATTGACTTATAACTAAGCTATGTATTCTGAATATATATTTCCTTTAAATATAGAAATGACTGTGACATCTGATCCAGTAAAATACTTTGATACTAAAAGCAGAGGACAATGGCAAATGTGGGTGCACTGTATACAGACACCTGAAAAAGTTCCTCATATTCAAGTTGTTGTGTTTGGAGCAAAAGGGAAATCCCCTGCACAGAAGGTGCAGAATCTGAAAAATGACCCTTTTTTGGTTAGTTTCTTTTTACTATATTTTATACAGATCTTAACAATGTGTTACTATGAAATCTACATTGTGTTTTCTGTGTGCTGTATTGTACACACAGATTTCTTTATTGATCAGAGTTGATACTTGACATCTCCCATGCACTAAGGAAACAGTATTACTAGAACTACTGGTACAGGAAGTGAGACCAGATATTATAGGGATAACAGAAACATGGTGGAATAGTAGTCATGACTGGAAGTACTGGTATTGAAGGGTATGTGCTGATCAGGAAAGACAGAAATAGAGGTAAAGGTGAGTGAGTAGCACTGTATATTAATGATGAGGTAGATTGTAAAGATGATAGAAGTGATGGAACAGAGAAAACAATGGGAAATTATTATTTAAATTAGATAAGATGGGGATCAATGTGAGACTTGAAAGGTGAATAAGGAAGTGGTTAAAGGGGTGACAACAATGGGTCATACTGAAAGGTGAACTGTCAGGCTGGAGGGAGGTTACTTGTGGAGTTCCTCAAGGATTGGTCTTGGGACCAATCATATTTAACATTTTTATTCCTGACCATGGCACAAAAAGTGGGAGTGTGCTAATAAAATTTGCAGATGACTCAAAGTTGGGAGGTATTGCCAATATGGAGGAGGACCGGAATATCATACAAGAAATCTGGACAGCCTTGAACACTGGAATAATAGAAATGGGATGAAAATTATTAGTACAAAGTGCAAGGTCATGCATTTGGAGACTAAAAACAAGAATTTTGCAATAAGCTGAGGACTTATCAGTTGGAAGTGACAAAAGCAGGAGAAAGCAGGGTGTATTGGTTAATCACAGGATGTCTATGAGCTGCCAATGTGATGCAGCCATGAAAAAGGCTAATGCGGTCCTCAGATGCATCTGGCAAGGTATTTCCAGTAGAGATAGTGTGATGTTTGTATTGTTATACAATACACTGGTGAGATGTCATCTGGAATACTTTGTGCTTTTCTGGTCTCCCATGGTCAAGAAAGATTAATTCAAACTGGAACAGGTGCAGAGAAGGGCTACTAGGATGATCAGAGGAATGGAAAACCTGCTTTACAAGAGGAGACTCAAAGAGCTTGTCTTATTTAGCTTAACGAAAGAAAGGCTAAGGGGAGATGTGATTGCTCTCTATGAATGCATAAGAGGGATAAATACCAGGGAGGGAAGGAGAGTTATTAAAGTTAAGCACCAATGTTGACACAAGAACAAATGGATGTAAACTGGCCATAAATTTAGGCTTGAAATTAGATGAAGGTTTCTAACCATCAGAGAAGTAAAGTTCTAGAACAGTCTTCCAAGGGGAGCAGTGGGGGCAAAAAACCTAGCTGGTTTCAAGACTGAGCTTGATAAGTTTATGGAGGGGATGGTATAATGAGATTGCCTACAATGGCATGTGGCCCATCGACGACTGCTAGTAGCAAAAATCCCTAATGGCCAGCGATGGGGCACGAGATGGGGAGGGCTCTGAGTTATTACAGAGTTCTTTTGCAGGTGTCTGGTGGTTGGTGTTGCAGACATGCTCAGGGTCCAACTGATTGCCATATTTGGGGTCAGAAAGGAATTTTCCCCCAGATCAGATTAGTAGAGACCCTGGAGTTTATTGCCTTCCTCTGCAGCATGGGGCACAAACTCACTTGCTGGTTTAAACTAGAGTAAATGATGGATTCTTTGTAACTGGAAGTCTTTAAATCATGATCTGAGGACTTTAGTAACTCAGCTAGGGGTTATGGGTCTATTAAAGAAGTAGGGGGGGTAAGGTTTTGTGGCTTGTGATGTGCAGGAGGTCAGATTAGATGGCCATGGTGTTCTCTTCTAGCCTTAAAGTCTATGAGTCTATGAATATCTTGAGACATCAGCTCTTTCCAGGGGGTCATGTAGGAGCTAATGCATATGACTGCTGCAATGCCACTAATGCAAATTAGAAAAAAGCCAGGAATAAGCAGTTAAAGCATTCAACTCCTCATCTCTGCTCCACTTGTCAAACTCAGTGAATCCCTTACTATCACCTATAGCCCATACATTTTTACATTCAGCCTGAACAATCAATGGGCAGCCTTAAGTCCAACCACAAATGTACATTTAAATATAAACACACACACATAGGTAAATTTCAGTTCTCTAATTTCTACGTAAAAATAAACGCCAACTTTTCAAACAATTGCTAGAATATAGATCACATCTTCACTACAGTTTTTTCATAAACGTGAAGGAAAAATATATGCCAGCATCCACCATTTGCAATCTGACACTATATGTTATATATCCAATACAAAACCACTACACAGCTATCTATGTACAGTGTAATTTATGGAAGCCACCACCAATTTTATACTGATCATCAAAACACATGAAAATTTAACCAGTAAACATAATCAGAGTTCAAGGGTGCCTCCTGGTTGTTCAGGTTGAGGGTGGAGATCTGTGTGCTGTGAGGAGGGAAATGGAGTTAATGGAGTCAGGTTGAGAAGAGGAAATGATAAATGGAATGTAACTGGGAAGCTGAATGACTTAGTTGTGATCTCCTTGCTTTTTACAGTTTGGGGTGGGCTCTGTAATCTAGATGCTTTGACTTAAAGTTAACTACGTTTTTTTGTGGGAGATATATACAGTGCTATGTGAGTTCAGATGAATTTTCTAATATTGCCATTGGAGTTTGTTCATCCTAATATTCACAACTCCTTGCTCAGCATTGTCCTTTGCGTCCTCATCTTTCCACATGAGTTAAGAGAAATAAAAAATATCCAAAAGAAAACTTGCCTTATATCATCAAAATGATTGTGAAAGGGATGTGTATTTCAATTAACTTTTTCATTATTATTTGACAGTTGACCGTTGATGATATTGGAGATGTAACAAAAGTTTCCTTTGTGTTATCTGGCCCATGTTTAGAACGAGGAATTAAACTTCACAAGGTATTTCACATAAATTACATTTGACCTGAATGCATCATGCATACTAACAATAGAAAAATACCTTTTGGATGTACATTACATTATTCAATGTAGAGCACTTCTTTGTAATGCGACAATATTATGTATTAGCATGTGTCAGAAATAGGTGGTGAAATTCTGGCCCCATTCAAGTCAATGGGAGTTCAGTGGAGCCAGCAATTGTCCCCACAATATGCAATCTCTGATAGAATGTGTTAAATTACTTGGTATTTGCTGAGTCCTGTATTGAGTGAGCAGGTCCACGTCACAAAATCCATCGTGTGGAAGATGGGCAATGTTTTCTATTGATGCATACTTTTATCAGGTGTAGGGTCCCTGCGTGAAAAGAGTGACTGAATCCTGCTGATTCACAGTGGGCCCAATTCAGGAAAACATTTAAACCCATGCATAAATCAACCTCTATTCAGGGCAGTAGGTGCACAAGTGGCAACAGTTTTAGTGTTTAAACTTCCTTAAAAGAAACCCAGTCAATTCTCTCATGGCTAGCTAACTGTTCTGTACTGGAAATGGAGATGGGACGATAGGACAATGTCTTCTCTCTCCTAACATCTTTGAGCTTGATCTTGCACATGCTGAATGCTTGACATTAATGGAAGTGGAGTACCTTTCAGAATCAGAGTCCATTAACAATATGGGACTTCAGGGCATAAAGTTTGCCATATGGAATTCTTCAGCTTAGGGGCCCTTTAAATGCTTAAGGACCCCAGTTTATAAAGTTTGGTATGTACTTCATGGTTTGCATTCCAGGTATTGTACAAAAAGAAATGTATACCTAGAGTCCTCAGTCACTTAAGATCTCTAAGGCTGAAGGTTTCTGTGTAGAGAACTTTAACATCTTGGGTATAAAGTTTCTACACAAAGGAATTCATGCTCTGGAATAGTTAAGGCTCAAGAAATAATTTCTGGAGTGCTGTAGATGTTAGTCTTGTACTTTATGCTATAGCTCTGAACCTTAGAGAAAGGTTTGTATGCACATGGATGGAGCTATATTTTTATATGCCGGCCAATTGCTACTACCAAAGCAATAGGGTGAGCTTTTCAAAGAAGTTAAGAATTAAGTGCCCAATTCTCATTGAAATGCATTGGCATTTTGGAAGTGAATTAAATTAAACTGAATTAAGGGCACTTCAGTTCTGAATGAGAGTATTCACACAGGGGTTTGATGCGGTTTAAAGAATTCACTTTAAATTCAAACCTTAATTAATTCTGATTAATTTTCCTGAGTGTCCCAGGCCTTGTCTACACTACAAAGTTAGGTTGATATAAGACACCTTGTGTCAACCTAGTTGTGCATGTGTCTACACTTAAATTTGTCTCCCACTGATGTAAGTGCCCCATTACAGCAATGCAATGACATCACCTCCCCACGTGGCATAGAGTCATGGTCAATGTACTGAGGTCGATACAGAGCAAGTGCAGACACTGTTACTTATGTCAACCATAACACCCCTCCAGCAGCTGTTCCACAATGCCTGAAACTGACTGTAATTATGAACTCCACTGTCCAGAGGACACTGAGACTGGAAGGCCCCTGTCCCCTTTAAAGCCCTGAGAATTTTTAAAATGTCTTTTCCTGATTGTGTAGCTTGGTGAGCACACCCAGATGTGCTCCAGCTTGGATTAGACAGGAGGTATGGCATCTCCTGGGCCTATGGAGAGAAGAGGCTGTGCAAGCACAGCTACAGACCAGCCATAGAAACATGGACATCTTTAAGCAGATGGCACTAAAATGCAGGAGAAAGGATGCCTGAGCAAGATAAGAAGGAGAAAGAAGATGACTCAGGAGGACATGTTCCATGAGATTCTGCAAGCCTGTGCTGCATTAGATGATGAGCAAAGGGCCTGGAGGGTAAACATTGCAAACAGACGAGAGAAGGAAAGACTGGACAGGAGAAAGTCCCTGAAGGAAAAGGAGAGGGAAATACACCAGGACATAATGGAACTTCTCCAGCAGCAAACACAGATGCTGCAAACTCTTGTGGAACTACAGGTTCAACAGTCATGGGCTCATCTCTCTTTACAGTCCATGGAGAACTCCATTTCAGCACCTCTCTGCACCCACTCAACTTTCCATGTGGTATTAGGGCCACATCCCTACCCTTACCATGCCACATCAGGGTACATTAGGGATAACCGCAGCTTCACATGCACTGACCTATGAAATCCACGGATGCTATATGTGTAGGTAAAATGGACAGAAATGTTCTTTCCCCTTGGTAAGTTCTGTTCCAATAATTTGCTAAGTTTTTAATTTATTTGCTGTCAAATTGCACAGATTTTTCTTTTCACTGGTTTTGTTACCAAATAAAATTTCTATTATTTGAAAAATAATTCATCTTTATTAGTTCACAACATACGTTGCAGAGTGCCTAGCAGTTCTGAAAACACTCACTTATTTGTGACTGTATAGTGTGACACAACTCATAGGGTCAATGACAAACAGTGTAGTAATCATAAATGTACAGCAGGCATTGCAAAATTAATAGGTACATTGACAGTGTTATATTCCTTACACCAAGCACCACACAATTCCTAACAGGCTCAAAACATCAGGGCCAAGTAGAGCACAGCACACTACAGCATGTTACTGTGGTTCACTGTTAAAGTGCTCTTTCAAAGCCTCCCTGAGGTATATAGCTCTGCATGGAGCTCTTCAAATAGACCTATTTGCCTGGTCAATCTCAGAAATCAGCCACTCAACCTCCGCCCTCAACCTCAGCTGCAGCTTTCCCCCTTTGTTTCACAGATATTATTCAGGATGCAGCAGGCATCCATTGGGATGTTTTTGTCACTGAGATCCAATGTTCTGAGTAAACTATGCCGGCGTCCCGTCAATCTTTCAAAGTCCATTCAACTCTCATTCTGCACCTGCTGAGCTAGTAGCTGAATCTTTCCTTGGTGCTGTCAAGGTGGCTGAGCCAGGGGGAAAAGGGGCAGGCTGGGTCCCCCAGGATCGCTATTGGCATTTTAACATTGCCAGTCAATCTCCTGGTCAGGAAAGAAAGTTGCTGCTTGCAACTTTCTGAACAGTTCTGTGTTCTTAAAGATGCGAGTGTCCTGCACCTTTCCAGTGACCCCCCAATGCTTGATGCACTCTGTGATAAAGTGGTCTGGTGCCAAACTAGGGATATGCGTGCCATCTATTGCTCCACCACGTTATGGGAACCCCATTGCTGCAAATCCATCCACTATGTCCTGCGCATTGCTGAGTGTCACAGTCCTGCAAAGCAGCAGATGATTAATGGTATGACAACAGTCCCCCAGGTGGATTTTCCATCTCCAGAATGATTTCCGACCGACCAGTAACAATCAGACATTGCAGGTTTCCACAGTGTGATCGCCGCTTGCTTCTGAACCGTCCGTGTAGCTCTCATTTTGGTGCCTGTGCTCTGGAGGGCTGGGGTGAGCTCGGCACATAGATCCAGGAATATGGCCTTGTGCATCCCAAAGTTCTACAGCCACTGCTCATTATGCTAAGCCTGCATTATGATGTCATCCCACCAGTCAGAGCTCGTTCGTGGGGCCCATTTACAGCTGCTCCATGAATGCCATCAACAATTTTGAACTGGTTCTCGCTATGTCCCACAGCAATCAGTCCTCCAAGGCATCATTATGTTCCCTGGTTCTTCTTGTGGCTCTGCAATTACCAGAGGATCCTGCAGCCCGTGGTTGCAACACTTATGACAATAGTGCAGAGCTGTGCAGTCTCTATGCTTCTGTCAGAGATGGCAGACAACAAGGAAGGCTGTGCAGGTTTGTGGGCTTTGTACCAAAGGTGCAAAAATTATGGGATATAGATGACTTTATGGGGTGAAGACAGTTGCATGCTGGGAACTTGACCCCAGTTTCTGCCCCACCATGCATTTCCAAATCTTCCTAAAAGACAGTGCACTGGATGGTGGCGTATTGCACACTGGGATACCTACCTATGGAGCACCACACTGTGTTGACACAAGCACTTCTGGCTAGTATGTTCAGCTGTACGTGCACACACAAACGATCTGCTAACTGTGACAGCTTTATGAGAACGTAACTTGCTTCAACCAAAGTTTGTAGTGTATACATGATCCCAGAGTAGATAAACCCTTGTAGTGTAGACATGGGCCCTGTGTAGATAAGCCCCTGGGTGTCCAATTCCAGCTGAAAGTCCTAATAGCTTTCAAAGGATGCAGGACACTTAACTTCCTTAAATGCCTTTGAAAATCCCAGCTATGATATATGCAACATCGGCATCAACAAATCCAAACAAATCAAAAGCAGAAGGAAATATAAACAGTTAACACACAAATATGTTGAATCATAATAGAGATATTAATACTTCCCTACCTCACAGGGGTGTGTGAGGATAAATACATTAAACATTGTGAAGCACTTTGAAACTTACTGATGAAAAGCACTATGAAAGAGCTTGGTATTGTTAGTAACAGTGGTAAATGAACACCACCCCTAATGTCTTTGGACAATTATGTATGCACATATAGGCCTGGTGTAGCTTTACATGTCATTGGAAATGCTGGAACTGCAACTATTACTTGTATATGGATTTAGGCCCTGATCCTTCAACTGGATTCATTCAGAGGGTCTTTATGTCTGCATGGAGCCCCATTAAAGAGCTCACTTGTGAGCACCCAGTTACAGGACCTGGGCTTTGCAGTAGCTGTTCCTCTTCATGCTAAGTCAGGCATGATTTATACAGGAAATATTACTATTTGGCTGTCAAAGGATTAAAAAAATTAATGGCAATTAATCATGAGATTAAAAAAATTGTCATGATTAAGAGCAGTTTTAATAACACTGTTAAACAATAATATAATACCAATTTAAATGTATTATAAATATTTTTGTATGTTTTTCTACATTTTCAAATTATTGTTTTCAATTACAACACAGAAAACAAAGTGTGCAGTGCTCACTTTATATTATTATTTTTATTACAAATATTTTCACTGTAAAAAAGAAACAAAATAAATAGTATTTTTCAGTTCACTTCATACAAATACCGTAGTGCAATCTCTTTATCATGAAAGTGCAATTTACAAATGTAGAATTATTTTTATATAACTGCACTCAAAAACAAAACATTGTAAAATTGTAGAGCCTACAAGCTGAAGCATGAAGAAGCATATGAATGTTTCACATATCTGGCACGTAAGTACCTTGCAACACCAGCTACAACAGTGCCATATGAATGCTTGTTTTCATTTTCAGGTGACATTGTAAATAAGAAGCAGGCAACAAATTTGTTTGACTTAGTGATTGGCTGAACAAGAAGTAAGCCTGAGTGGACTTGTATGAGATGAATTCGAAAATACTATTTATTTTGTTTAAATCAATATATTTGAAAATATAGAAAAACATCCAAAAATATTTACCATAAATTTAACTTGGTATTCCATTACTGTTTAACAGCACAATTAAAACTGATTAATCAAGAATATTTTTTTAAATCTAGTTAATTTGTTTTGTGTTAATCACATGCATTAACAGGCGATTAATTGACCACCTTAATAATTATTATTATTATTATTATTTTTAAATGGCTGTCACAAATGTCACTTTTTATTGTGGGGAAATAAGAAAATATTTCATAAAAATGTGATCATTCTCTTCTTCTCTCTCCAGCTTCGGCTGAAAGACCTGGACACTAAGCAAGAACTGGGTTTTTATAGTGCAGATCAGTGGCTCTTCAAAGAAGATGGGTCAGAGACGGTGACAGAGCTAGCAGCAGTCAGACCAGATAAAGCACCACTCAGGGGTAAGCTGCTGAACCAAGAAAGAAGCAAAAATGTTTTCTAAAGTGAATCAACTAGAATAAACACGATGCTGGGAAAGATTATAAAATGTTTTAGAAAAGTCATTCCCAGTTGCTTTTGACATCCTTGGTTAAAGCACCTGTGTAAAATGCTGGATCTTTAACAAAGCCTAGTGTTTATCTGTTTTCCTCTTTAAGGCAAATAGCACATGTGTATTTCATGTTTCCACTAAATCAAATGCCAATTCAAACACCACAAAATATAGAGGGCCAAACTGGTGTAATTCCACTGAAATCATTGGAACTGTGCCAACTTATACCAGCTGGGGACTGGGTTGCATATTTTAAAATGCACAGCAAACTGATGATTGAAAATGTTATGGACAAAGAAAAGATCAAGGGTTTTATATTTAAAGACAAAAAAGGCTGAAATTCTGGCCAAACCACAGTTGTGCCACAATATTTGTATGTTTGTGTTGTCATCCAATTGATTTGCTGTAGGAACAGAAATACACACACATAGCATTTCATATAAGCGTAATTTTAAAACTCTGTAAGATCATCCTTTGCTTTAGGTGCATTTTATACAGGATTTACCAGGGGGAAAAAGTCTCATTCACTAAACGTTATAAACAAAAGTCTACTCCATCCAAACATTGAAAGTTTATTCCTTTCCCTTCCAATTCAAAGCTGAATTGTAGGTAGAATGAGATGTTGGGTGTATATTCTAGCATTTAGTTCTACACAGAGTTAACACAACCCTGGTTAAAAAATGTTCCTGTCATGCTGCCCTAAAGGAAAAATCATGCCTGATGATCATTTCTGTCTGTAGTGAATAATAATAATAATGCATATCAATGTGAATAGTTGAGCTGCTTCCACAGACCAAATTAATTGATAGTGGCAACAATAATCTAACTGGCAGGCTAAAACTGAATGCAGCTGATCTAGAACAAAAAGTGGAATTTTTTAAATTGTTGACCTTGTATTTTTCTTTTATAAAATGTTGCTGTAGTGAGCCAAGTTCTAACTGGAATTAAGATCTGTATTTAATTTAAAGAGATCTCGGGCCTGAACCAAAGCCCATTGAAGTTAGTGAGTAGTTTTCAAATCACTTCTTGGGCATTGGACCAGGCTTTCAAAAACTAAGATTTTTTCTCTCTTTTGAATATGAACATGAGCGCTGATGTTCATTCATAAAGGACATCTAGGTTAATATTTGTAACACTGCAACTTGTCATTGAGAAGTATTTAGCAAATTGTATTAAATTTGGATGGAAAAGATAGGTATATGAAGGAGGATCAGTTAATATTCATTTTATCCTGTAGTCCTTCAGATTGATTATTTGCTTGGCATAGATTTTTTTAGCAATGTTTTTTTTTTTTTTTCATTTTTCATGGCAGAAGTTCTTTACTCAGTCAGTGTTCACACGGGAACATTACCTGCATCAGGAACTGATGCAGATGTCTTTATCACAATATTTGGAGAGAATGGAGACTCCTGCAAAAGAAAACTTAGGCATTCACGGTTACATGCAAGTTTTGAAAGATGTCAGGTTAGTATGGATTTTTTATGCATTTTTTTTTCTGTATTGTTGTCTTCCAAATCCTGTTTTCTCTCTAAAGATTCAGTATAAGCTGGAGGCATAAACCAGTTCTGTGGTGTACATAAGAATTCGTCATAGCCCATTCTGAAATCTAAAGGTACAGCAAGAACTTCAGTGAGGATAGTATGTTGAGCCAGTGGAAGCTGCAAGTCAACCCCAGTGACTTGCTAAGAACAGATATTTTAGATCAATGCAGATGATGATTTAAGAACAATGCCAATAATAGCAAGCAGTTTAAAAACAATGGATCCACAGTAAAATATGATAGCAACTGAAGATGAACCATAGAAAGGATTCTCCTCTACCAGTTAACATGTCTACACTAGGTGCTAACCTATATTTAGAAACCCTTAATTGAAATATGTTAGCTATGTGTTGGTTTAGTTAGGGCCACTAAGGGCTTTATCTAAAATGAATCATGTCAGAAAAATATATTAACATGTTTCAACTTACACAATATAAAACATTGTTCTTACCAAGGGAAAAAGTTAATTACTTAATCTTCATGAAACTCTTTATGAAGGTCAAATACCCTCCAAAAGAAAAAGATTGAAGGCAGAAAAAAAATTATAAGAATTCTCAAACAAAACCATGATCGTGTATCCCAGTTTGAAGGCTGTGATTAAACAATCAATGTGAACTTCAGTATAAGTTACATCAGAAATGAGAAGTTTTTTCCTGAAATGTCCATTCCTTGACAACAGTTATCTTTCCCATTTTATTTCTTTTTCCACTACGAAAGTCAATTTTGCAGATGGAGAATTGTGTGATTTCTCGGTAAAAGTAGTTAATTTCCTCTGAGGTAAATCTGCAAAACTTCAGGATTTTTTTTTGAAGAATAGACTATTTTAGTCTGCAGAAGAGAAGAATGAGGGGAGATCTGATAGCAGCCTTTAACTACCTGAAAGGGGGTTCCAGGGAGGATGGAGCTAGGCTGTTCTCAGTGGTGGCAGATGACAGAACAAGGAGCAACGGTCTCAAATTGCAGTGGGGGAGATCTAGATTGGACATTAGGAAAAAGTTTTTCACTAGGAGGGTGGTGAAGAACTGGAATGGGTTACCTAGAGAGGTGGTGGAATCGCCATCTTTAGAGGTTTTTAAGATGCAGCTTGACAAAATCCTCGCTGGGATTATTTAGCTGAGGTTAGTCCTGCTTTGAGCAGGGGGTTGGACTGGATGACCTCCTGAGGTCCCTTCCAATTCTATGATTCTATGATTTTATTGCCATCTTCACTGTGACAAGCTGTTTATTGTAGAAAAATTGCCCACATTTAGGCCTGGATTAAATTGACAAATATTTGCAAAGATCTTAATATTTGCAGCTAAAAAACTGAGAAGTGAAAGTACTTACATACAAACTGATATGTCGGTTGAGAAATTTCTGACAAAATGTCACTAGGTCTTCTGAGAAGGTCATCTCAGAGTTCAGTCAATTTAGCAATGGCTCTGCTCCTTCCAGCTTCGGGGGTAGTCATTCTCAGTGGAAATTACAGCTGCTGTCTTCTTCCCAGCTGCCAGAGACCCATAAACCCTCATCATAGCTCTGAGAATCAAGTTATAAACACATCACTTTGTTTATACTGATGATGAGGAAGAAGGGCAAATTACAAACATAGACCCTGGTGCGGCAAAGGTTTGATTTCAGTGGTTCTACTCACAGTGTGTAATGTTAAGCAACTGCTGAAGTCTTTGCAGAGCCTTAGTGATATCTCAATCCTCTAGAACAGCTGCACATTGGAAAACACTCCCTTTGGTAAGGAATGGACTTCCAGAAGATATAAGTTATTGCTATGGAGGTGGGAGTCCTTTTCAATACTTTTGTGGGAGGTAGAAGAGCAAAGAGTTCTGAGCTGAGCTGAGTAAATCTGGTAAGGAGAGGAGGGGAAGTGAAAATGAACACAGAGGAGTAGATGAAAGAGGAATTCAGGAGACTGAAATAGATGAGAAGACAAATTGAGGGAGTAAGATCTGTGAGAAATAAAAGGAAAAGGAAAGAGAATATGGCATAGGTGGGGAAGAGAAGGCGCGTGTATGCAGCTAAAGACACATCTCACATGTTAGGGGTGAGTATTGATGAGGAAACTTAACAGGAGAAGTGTTCTGCACATGATTTCTACAGCCATGAACAGCAATGCCTCCCTTATTTGCACACAATATTTGTTGGTTACATATTTCACTGTTTAATCTGCTTTTTAGTCGTAAAAAGTATTTGTAACTATAGCAACTGTCACCTCTTCCATGTATATATTTGCTATATGAGATGCAAAATATTTTCTTAAATAGCACACGTATCAAATTGAAATATTGTATTAATTTCAATCAGTGCTAAACAAGGCAATTCAAATATAGTACCTGTTTGGGGGAGATGCTGAGCAGCTGTCTCTGCTCTGCACAACTATGTGTCTGACATCAGACCCAACGACATCAGAGCTATTAACTCCAAATTCATTTCAGAATCCAGTCTGAAATTGCTGTTCTTTTCCTTTTTTAAAACCCTCTCTCCAATCCCCATCACAGATTCTGTCCCTGTATCCCCCTTACTGCTTCTTCTGTCTGTCTGTCTAGAGCCAGACTCCTCTCCTTCCCCTTCAAAATCCCAGGATTGGGTCTTCACTATGAATGGCATCTTCCATACAAATTGCATTGCAAAGTTCTTTAAAGGGCTTAATAATAGTTACAATGTTAAAATTTTAAAAAATCAGTGAGTGAGAGAAAATGAAGTGGAGACAAGGGAGAAAATATGTTTTTTATTAAGATTTGAAGGAGATGGAGAATCAATGAGTTGGGAAGGCTTATTCCACATTGCATTTTGCTGCAATGGAGAAGGTTCTAGCAACAACAGTGGTTAGTGATCTTATATGAAGGGAAAGAGAGGAGGCCAGTTCTAAAGCAATGGAAGAAGCAGTGAGGGGAGTAGAGAAAACAAGGTCAATAAGGTATTCTGAGGAAAGAGTTTGATGGTGGTCTGGTTTTTTAAAGGGCAGTTTTGAATTAGATCATGAAATGGATTTGGAACAGACGGTAGTGTTTATTCATGATCTACTGGCACATGTCAGAAGGCAAGCAGCAGACTTGTGCACCCACTCAAATTTGGAGGACTAAGACTTGGGGAGGTCACATGAAAACGTACTGCAATAAAGTGCAGATGAAAGCATAACCCACTGTTCAGTGTGTGTGCTACATTTCCCTCTCTTTGCTGGATCTAGCACCCAGCTAGATGACTTACTCCTTTATTTTAAGCAAGAGAGGCTGTTCCTTTCCATTTTGGAGGCACCTGATTCAGTCCCTCTTGATGATTAAGATGACTTGTTACAAAAGCAGGGATAAGGTGGAGTCAAGGCAGTAATGTATAGAGAGCAAACAGTATAACAACAGATAATAAGCAGATTTGTAGACACAGGAAATATAGGAAGAGAAGAAAAGTTCAGAGCCAGGTTTAAAGACACTTGAGGAAAGTGGAATGCCTGAGATAAGGAGGATACAAGAGACTAAAATCTGTTTGAGGGTAACCTCTTGCCCCAGGGAAACACTTCTCTGAAATATTTAGCTGAAGGAAGAGGAAATAAGATTGTTAACTTGGTCAAGATAGGCAGAGACAATGAACAGGGATGAATCATCACATTTATTGACACTTTTGTATCATTATTGCCATTTATAGTTGAAGAAATAGATAGAGCCCTGTGCAGATACAAATATGTGCATCCGCAGGAATCAACTTTTACCCCACCGCAATCCACCCTCCCTCTTTTAGATTTATCTGCATCTGCACATCGACTGTTTTGGAGCCAGCAGCCCTCTATCAGCTGTTGAGCCCCTGCCACCCCAAACAGCTGATCAGTCCTGCCCACCTAACAGCTGATTAGCTGTTGAGCCCTGTCAGCAGCCTGACCATCACACTGTGATCTGCAAGAAATGGTCATCTGTGGATATAAAGTGGATATCCACAGATTTGCAGGGCTCTAGAAATAGAATCATGGTGAGGTGGAGTGATATGTCCAACGTCACGGTCAGACCAGTGGCAAAGGCAGGAAACGAATCAAGGTATCCTGAGCCCCAGTCCAGTGCACTGTCCGCTTGGTCACACAGCATCCCATTGTTTGTATACAGTAGCATACATATAATTATGGTACTGTAGTTAAAGAAGAGAGCAAAGAGACAGATCAGAACTAACCCTAATGGGACACCACAAAGGAGGGGTCCAGGCACAGAGTAGAAACAGTCACCAGAACCAGAGAAAATAGTTCAGTAGTGGGAAGGAGCAGAATCATAACAGAAGTGACTGGAGCAAGTGTGGAGACAGTCCAAGATGGTGGAGTTGTCCACAGTAAGGTCAAGGAGAAAGAGGAGGTGCAGAAGATTTCATCAGTAGAAAGAAGGGTAACAAAAATATGGAGAAATTTAATTGCAGTGCTTTGGATGGCCAGTGTGAAGCCCAGAATAAAAGCAGTTGCAGACACTTTCATGAGTGAGGTGTGTGGAGCAGAGTTGTGAATAGTTGCTCACACAATTAATATTAACAACAAGGGTGCAGGAGCACAAGCCAAAATAGGGAAAGAACAGGTTAAAGAATGTTTAGATAAAGATATTCACCTTGTATTACACAGGAAATTATCTGAAGCAATCTTGGGGCCATTAGCAATTATCTTTGAGAACTCCTGGAGGATGGGTGAGGTCCCAAAGGACAGCAGAAGGACAAACATAGAACGTATATTTAAAAGGGGGAACAAAGAGGACCCAGGGAGTTATAAACCAGTCAATCTGACCTTGATATCTGGAAAGATATTGGCACAAATTATTAAACGATCAATTCATAAGCACCTCGGGGATAATAGTGCTATAAGAAATAGCCAGCATAGATTTGTCAAGAACAAATAATCCCAAACCAACCTAACTTCCTTTCTTTGACAGGATTACTGACCTAGTGGATGTGGGGAAACTGTAGATGTGATATATCTTAATTTTAGTAGGACTTTTGACATAGTCCCACATGACATTCTCATAAGCAAACTAAGGAAATGTGGTCTAGATGAAATAACTATAAAGGGTACAAAACTGATTGAAAGAACCTGCAATGGATCAATTCCTCGGTGAATTTCTGCCTTCCAAAGGTAATATGAATTGCAACAACATTGCCTGGAAGTGAGCCTCAACTACAAAAAAAAGAATTAGACAAGTTCATGGAGGATAGGTCTATCAATGGCTATTGAATTCATCTCACTTGGCTGACAAAAAGGCAATGTGAATGTACGAGCAAGCTGGGTGGGTGGAAAAGAGAATGGTTTGAAAGATGCACAAGGATGCATCTTTAGAAATGAAAACTGAGGAACAGTCTTTTGTAAAATACAAAGGAATTAAATTAGCTACCGGTAACAAAGTCCTATTATAACTGCATGGTAAAATAAGTTAAACCAATTGAATTAAACTGCAGAAAGTTAGGTTGGTTTATATTTATGTAAGTAATAATCTTTCTAGCTAACTGATCTCACTGGTTTAATGGGTTAAATGAGTGGGAAATTGTCATTTTGCCTAGCTAAAACTGAATCTAAATCAGGCAAGCTCATTTAAATAAAATGATTTTGGTTTTCATCAATTACACTTCCAATGAAGTGTATAATACAGATCTGAATGTCTTTACACAGAGAAAAAATAAAATAACAAAAAAGAAGCATAATGACATAAGACAAAAGTACATTCTTGCTGAGGAAGCGGGTAATTTAATGCATTCTGATGAGAATTCATTGATTAACAATGGGTGATTGTGACCACTGTTGTCTAATGACTATGAATTATTGTCACAAAGAATGAAGATAATGATAGGTCTCCATCTGAAAAAAGTTAGCAGTGAAGGGACATGAATATTACGAACACAAGCTAGTTTCTGTAAATTAAGGGCCATATACACCGACAAGAAAAATAGTTTTGTCTTGAAACCGCAAAAAAAAAAAAAGAAAAAGTGATTTAATGCTCCCCCCAAAAAGTTATTTGCATGTTCATCTCAACTAACTCCTATTTTAGGCCTCTTATGTATTACACTAAGTGCAGTAGTTTGCCATGGTAACAGTTTGGGGAAGATCAAGGTTATGTCAAGACAAAAATGTCAGAAGTCCTAAAACCTGTGGTAGGAATAACAACTGATGTTTCCTCTTTCTGAGCACATTGTAGGAAATGATCCCCCACTCACAGGAGCATGGATTAGCTGAGATAATTTTTAAAAAAGTCATCTCTCCCTTTGATGCTTTCTGGTCTTCCTGTTTTACCCTGCCTGGTGGTACAGTGGTTGGCAACAAGTAAAATTATAGCGTCTGTTTCTGCTATCCATCTGTTTTTTTTATGACACCCACACACATGCCCCTATATCCACCTCCCACTAACATTCTCTCACAGAACACGTTCATTCTCTTGCTCACATAATTTATTCATCCCATCATGCACTTGTGCAGCTGCCATTTAGTTTTTGTTTACTGGTAGCTGTAGCAATATTTTAACAGATGTCCATTTACATTTAGAGAGCACATCTCTTCTCACTTGCCTGCACAAACAGCTTTCTTTGTTATACTTTCTGCTGTCAGTGTTGTCTTTCGTTTGCGCAGTCATAAAAAATCACTATTTCCGTCTGATGTTGTAGTAATGTGGCTTCTTCTCCCATCTGGAAGCTAAAAAGACTTAGGGTCTACAAGGCTTTGAAACATTTTAAAAATAAAAGGCCCTATTTAAGATAAAGCTCTATTTAATTGGTACATCCTGTCGCTGGCCTTTGTCACTCCCTTGGCCTCCATGGATTCCATTTGGGTGGTATGGAAAGGTTTGACCTTTAGTGAGAGGGCTGGGCCTACAACACTTTTGAGTCTTTTGCAAGTAAATTAACGCTTCCCTCTTTCTCTCCACCCAAGGGATGACCGCCCCAGAGGGAGGGTTTCTAGCGATAGATTCTCTGTTCCTCACAGCCCAGGGATGGACTCTCTAGGTAGAGACTTGGAAAATATACATATTCAAGGGTCCAACTATTTCCTTTATAATGAGACCTCCAAATTTCAATATCAGCCTATTATGCATATGAGTCTATTTGCCCATCTTTCGGTTAGGCTACCAGCAAAATTTAATATGATTTAATATGGAAACTAATCCATTTTACCTAACACAATCTTGTTAAATATATTTTAATAATCATTGGTATTATTAATTATGTGCAATTCATTGTGACTTGTTTTCCCATCAGGTTAATAGCTTCAGTGTGAGAGCTGTAGACCTCGGAATGTTAATGAAAGTGCTAGTGGAACACAGTAGTATGGGTTATGGAGCTGGATGGTACCTGGACCAAATCACCATCCAAGAATCAGGCAAGAGTGACAGCCAATATGTATTCTCATGCCAGCAATGGTTAGACAGCGGAGTTGGTGATGGACAGCTGGAACGAGAGTTGAGACTTCTTGGAAAAGTCAGAAATGAGAGGTTGGCAGGAGATATTCAGGGTGAGATGCAAACTCATCAAAACAGATTCAAGCTTCTATTTTGATTGTATTTTATGTTTATTTTCCCAGGATGGGTCAACTGAGACTTAATATACTATCTATATCACACAGCTTTATTCTGAATAGCTTCTTTTATACAAACTGTATCCCCAAGCACTGTCCAAAGCTGGTAAATACAGTTATAATGTCAAAAGAGAAAAATAATAGCACAAAGAGGGAGTTTAAGAAGTATATGCAATGCAGCAAAGAGGTTTTCAGATGAAATTTGAAAAGAGGTAGAGTTGATGAGGCAGAAAGAAAGTAGATTGTTCCATATGTCAGGAAATGCAGAGCAGAAGGCTCTTGCAGCACTGGCGAGATTATATGAAGAGGCATGTAAAATTTCTTTTAGAACATAGTGTTTTTACCATATGCTAACATGTTTGCCATTAGCATTGTCTGTTATTTGCATTGTATTCTCATTTGAAAGGTACATCTGTGGTACCAGTTCTCAATGGTATTTAGCCTAGGGATCAATGGAACCCAGAATTCTATTCAGAATTTGAAATGAACAGAAGATGAAATTTCAGAAAGAATTTGGACACTGAAAACATTTTAACCTTTTGTCACTGTACTGCATCTCCTGGCTGTCTCCCATACTCTCTTTTGGAAGGGAGTAAAGTATTGATTTGGGTCCACTTATGACATCTGAACCACAAATGCCAGATTCCAGGCCCAGACCTAATCAATCTGGATATCAGAAATTGCATTAAAAAACTGCAGTGTTTTAGTAGAACTTCAGTTACTTTATACACAGGATATGACCTATGGATGTTCCATTTTATGGTCTGATTATTTTGTGTATGTTAATCGTGTTTGTTACAGGCACAGGAAGCAAAATGTACATCTTTCAATCTGAGCTGCGTGTTCTTGGTACAGTGGGCAGATTTCTGCTATAATTTAATGGAACATTGGAACATCAGACAAATGTTGCTGCAGCAGCTGAAGCTCAGAATTGCTTGGAAACACAAATGTAGGACCAGCAGTTAATAGCACTGACTTCCTAAACCTATGTGTATCCATCAATAGATAGTTGCCATTTTTAACATAAGAAAGATCCGCCTTCTTGCCCTTGGAATGTTATATTGTTCCCAAATCTAGATTGAGAATTACCAATAGTTCCAAAAGTCCAATATTAGTAACATTCAGTATTTCAATAACCATAAGGACTAAAAACAGATGTCGTGTGCCAATGGGGATATAGAAAATGTTCATTTCACTTTCATTCACTTTTTCTTGGTGTCTTTGGTTTAATTTATTTGTAGCTTTGACAAAATTGGCTGTTTCAGCCTTAAAATCACATCATCTTGATTTATAGAAAAGCTATTGTAGATCATTTGAAGAATGTATTAAAGCTAATTTTCTCTCTCACTCAAGCCTGTGTATTTGAGCTCCTGGAAGCAGAACTTCAGGTGGTGTCAATGGAACTCTGACAATTTACACTGGCTCAGCATTTATCCTATGGTGTTAAGATGGCCTCGCCTGGCTTCCAGGGAAATTCTAAGAATAAACACAGGAAGTCACTGAGTGCTTTATTTTCAGCAAAATATCTTTTATTTTACAATTAAAAATTATTAAAATTGTTAAATCCATACTCTAACTCACCGGGCACAAAAAGAGCCAAGTTAAAAAAAAAATAATTGAATCATACTCAGTAGTGAGCCAGCCCAGGTGACCAAAAATCTTTTCAAAAGTCATGCTTGTGGTGATGGCCATGACAAACATTCAGCTTTAAGGCCTCACACATCAATGCACTCAGCTAGCATGTGGTGTCCCATTGATGTCAGTGGGACTGCAGATAGGGATGCAGTGTGGTGGCTTAATTACAAAAATTAAACAAGTTAATTTAAACCAGATGTTGGTGTCCCATGTTAGAGTAGAATTTTAATCTTAACCTTGAACTGATGGGGTCTTGTTCTGCATCCCCTCTGCACCCAAAATTGCTGTTGATTTCAGTGGGAGTTTTGTATGTGTGTAAGACTGGCCTTTGGGTTGAAAAGTAATTACTATTCATTTTCAATATCCAGTGTTATCTTCCAGTTCTCTTATATCTCCTGTTTCAGCTATTGTTTTGAGTGTTCTCTGTGGCCTTAGTTCAGGAAAGTACATGCTCACTGTTTGGGACAGCACTTAAGCGTAAGCTTAACTTTACATTAAGCACATGCTTATATGCTCTCCTGAATACAGGTGATTTCATGAGTAGGGGCCATAACTGGGATTCTTGAGATGAGCAAACAACATCTGTTAAAAGCTGATCAGTGGAACTGCTGAATCCAAAATACCAGGATTTCTTCAAACGGGGGACTAATTAATAGGACCACCTTGTGTCAGATCTTGATGTCCTTTGGTGACCTAAAGTAAAAATGTCAAATGTGGATCCAAGGGGTGTTCCTCAGTGCCCTCTGGTAAATGAACATACCTACCAAATGTCAAGAGTCTTGTTTAAGTGGGTATTTGAATAGTTGAAATCGGGAGAAAAAAAAGACTGAGAAATGGTAATGCCTGGCAGAAAGGCCAAAGTTCTAATCTAGGATTTCTGTGTGTATTCAGTGGATGATAATGAATAACTTTAACAAATTTCGGGATTCTGGTTCAATGGGAAAATGGAAATGAATTGTTAGTCATTCACTGTGTTACAAGCATCTGTACTATATTAGATATTAAGCGCAGTTAATGAATTATTTTTTACTGATTTGTTTCACTAGGGACTTGGGATGTCACTGTTACGACTAGTGACACTTCACGTGTGAGCCCTAAAATGACTTTAACTGTTTGTGGTGAAAAGGGTACAAGTGTTCCAGTCTTATTTCCCAAAGGATCCTTTAAAAAGGCTGAGATTTGTCAGACATCAGTGGAACTAGATAAGAAATTCAGCACTATATGCAAAGTTCGCTTGGAAATAGAAGATGCCAGAAATGGAGAGATCTGGTATTGTTGTGAGGTAAAAACTACTAAAGCAAGCCCAAATCTTTTATTTTATTTTATTTTTAAGTTCTCTTCTTTTCATAGTCTACAGTTACTATTTCCAGAGGCAGCTTCCAGTAGCGTTCAAAATTACATAACATTTTTTATTTACAAAGTAAGTGGATGGTGCACTGTGTTGGTGCAGTGATTTCACAATGTGCTTGAAACATTTTTTTATTAGAATATGCTTGAACAACAAAAATCTTGTAAACTTAAGTTCGGATTTCTGGAAGGCAGCAGAGGTGCTGTTATCTATAGCTTTTCCAGTGCCATCTTTTCAAAACTATTGCCACTGGCATATATGGCAGTGTTTATATCATTCCAAATTGGCTATTACATGTTGTGGACCTATGATCCAAGACTACTAATGAAGTGAGACACTGGAAATGCCTTTTGATGAAAATATCTGCCACTAAAGTTAGCATCCTAGAAAAAGAAATGAATAGCAAAAGTGACAGTCTTTCCTCTAATGTCTAAGATGCTGAAGCTAAAAACCTCACATCATATCAAAGTGACTGTGGCACTATCCTGCAAAGAAAAGATCCTTATCAACTTTAGCTGGCAAAATAAAAGGAAGTGTATAGGAAAGAATCCCACACTTTCAAGTTTTCATTATACCCTAGTCCATTAATATTTGGATTTCATTTTTATTACAAAATTAGGTGGGAAAATGTTAATTTTCAGTCTGAATATGCTATGTTAAGCTTCAGGCTGAAGCACCTGACATTTATCTGCTAGGCCAGTTGTTAATTTCATCTTCCCTTCCATATGAAATATATATATATAGCAAGTCTGTTAAAGTTATAACCGCCTCTGAAAGATTATAGTACATGATGGATCACAATGAAAATTTGTTCACTGAGGATAGAAACTTGGTAATTACAAACAATGATACCCATTAGCATGCTTTACTTCATTAAGTCATGGCAGTGACTCAAATCTCAGTTGGAAGATGTTCACTATCATTTATATGGGTAATAAGAATATCCACAGATACATTAGGTAGGATTAAAAATACAAAGGGCATAAGCAAAGCGCTAGCTGTCTGGGATTAGAAAGAATTTCCCCTAGGGGTGGGTTTTGCCATCACAGTCCATTCCAGGGATGCTTGAATCTTCATGTGAGGCATCTTACTAACCTCTATGAGAGGCAGGATACTAGTCTACTTAGACCACTGGTTTGATCCAGAACAATAGTTCTTGTGTTCCTCTTGCTATTTTATTTAAATTTTACAAGACTGGACTTCACAGTCTAGGAGATTTTTCTTCACAACACAAGGAAATGTCAGGTACTTCATTCTGCTGTTTAACATTAGGACTGAGAATTAAAGTCTCTCCTTCGTTTTTGTAATTAAAAGCACGGAAAAATAATTCTGTTTGTTTTTGGGCAAGCTATCTCACATCACGTAATGATATCCAGTACAAAACATAATTATAATAGATGCCTTATTTCTGGAGGATATATTAGCCAAAATACAAGAACATTTTTTATTCTTCCCACTTCTTGAGGAAGCAAAGCACAGTAAGTGAGGTCTGACTTTTAAGAAACTTTGCAGACACACAGATTTCAGTATGAAAGAGGGAATTCACTTTAGTTTAACTCAAACCACAGCCTACATTTCATTTTTTAGTCATTTCAATATTTCTGTCACATCATGGAAAATATAGGAGCCCTTTCAAGGCCAACATGATGCCACATACCAATAAGTGTTGCTAACCAAAGATGTTGAGTTTAGTGGGTAAAGTATTTGGTCATTTTTTTTCAAAGGTAGTGAGATAGATAATATAGACATGAAAGATTAGGCCACT